>NW_024349799.1:17710513-18304563 GCF_902729225.1 Pteropus medius | reverse complement strand
AGGTATTTAAATCTTCTTTGAATGTTTGGTAGAATTCACTGGTGAAGCCATCTGGTCCTGGACTTTTACTTTTTGGAAGGTTTTTGGTGATTATTTCAATTTCCATACTACTGATTATTCTATTTAAATTTTCCATTTCTTCTTGATTCAGTCTAGAAAGATTGTGTTTTTCTAAGTACTGGTCCCTTTCTTCTAAGTTATTAAATTGTTATTATATACTTTTCGTAGTATTCTTGTATGATTCTTTGTATTTCTGTGATGTCAGTTGTAATTTCCCCTCTTTCATCCCTGCTTTTGTTTGTTTGTGTCCTTTCTCTTTTTTCTTTAGTGAGTGTAGCCAAGGGTTTGCCAATTTCATTAATCTTCTCAAAGAACCAGCTCTTTGTTGCATTTATTTTTACTATTGTGTTTTGTTTTCAGTTTCATTTATTTCTGCTCTAATTTTGATGATTTCTTTCCTTCTGCTGACTTTAGTCTTCATTTGTTCTTCCTTTTCTAGTTTTTTAAGATGATGCGTTGGTTCTTTATTTGGGCTCATTTTTGGTTTTGGAGATAGGCCTGTAATGATATGAACTTTCCTCTTATGACCTCTTTTGCCGTGTTCCAAAAGTTTTGATATGTCGTACTATCATTATCATTCTTTTCTATGTTTCTTTTGATCTCTCTTTTCATTTCTTCTCTGAAAAGTTATTCTTCAGGAGCATGTTGTTTAATCTCCATATATTTGTGGTCCTTTCTGCTTTCTTTCTGCAGTTGATCTCTAGTTTCAAAGCATTATGATCAGAGCATTATGATCAGTTTGGTATGATTTATATTCGTGGTCCTTTCTGCTTTCTTTCTGCAGTTGATCTCTAGTTTCAAAGCATTATGATCAAAGCATTATGATCAGTTTGGTAGGATTTCAACCCTCTTATATTTGTTGAGGGTATCTCTCTGTCCCAGTATGTGGTCGATCCTTGAGAATGTTCTATGTGCACTAGAGAAGAATGTATAAATAGCTGTTTTGGGATAGAAAGCTCTGTAAATGTCAATTATGAGCAGTTGGTCTAATGCGTCATTTAAGGATGTTATTTCCTTGTTGATTTTCTGTTTGGATGATCTGTCCATATCTGACAGTGGGGTATTTAGGTCCCCTACTACAATAATGTTTTGGTCTGTTTCTCCCTTTAGTTCTGTTAGTAATTGCTTTACATATTTTGGGGCTCCCTGATTGGGAGCATAGATCTTAATAAGTGTTATGTCTTCTTGGTGCATGATTCCCTTTATCATTATGACATGTCCCTCTGTATCTTTATTTACCTTTTTAATTCTGAAGTCTATTTCATTTGATATTAGTACTGCTACTCCCACTTTTCTCTGAATGCCATTTGCTTGAAATATAATTTTCCACCCTTTCACTTTGAGTCAATCTCCTTGGTCTGCTCATCTTTGGAGCTGAGTTGTGTCTCTGGAGGCAGCATATGCTTGGGTTTTGTTTTTTGATCCATTCTACAACTCTGTGCCTTTTTATTGGTGAGTTCAGTTCAATTACATTTAGGGTGATTATTGAAATATGAGATCTTCTTATAGCCATTTTATCTTTTGCTTTCTGGTAGCTTGGTGTTTCTATTGCTTCCTTGTCCTTGTGTTTCTGTTTTCTTTATTTTGGTTGGCTTTTGTGAGTTTTGCCTCTGGTTCTTTTTGTTTTATGTTATATACTTCAGTTCTGAATCTTTGTTTTGTGGTTACCATAACGAATATGTAAAGGATAGTAATATATATACAGTTGTCTCATTTTCTTCTGCGTGTCCATTCCCCGTTGCAAATTTAGATCTTTGAATCCTCCCCTTTTCAGTCATTGTTGTCTCAGTTTGTCCCTATGTAAGCTGAATGTTCATTACTATCTGCTATAGCAATTCTCTTCTTAATGTTTAAGCTTATAATGCCCTGTTCTTAGTAAGGTTTGCATTCCTTTCCTTCTATTTTCCTGATAGTCATCTTACTCCTAATGATGTACTTTTTTGTCTTTTTGTTTTAGCTGAGCTGACCACTTTCAGTATTTCCTGTAGTGCCAGCCTCGTAATGGAGAATCCCCTCAGTTTTTTGTATGACTGGAAAGATCTTTATTTCTCCTTCATATCTAAAGGAGAGCTTAGATGGATACGTTGTTCTTGGCTGGTAGTTCCTTTCATTTAATGGTTTGAATATTTGATTCCACTCCTTACTGGCTTGTAAAGTTTGTGCTGAGAAGTCCGACGATAATCTTATGGTTTTTCCTTTATAAGTTAGCATTTTCTTTTCCCTGGCTGCCCTGAGAATTCTGTCTTTGTTGTTGATTTTTGATAACTTTAATACAATGTGTCTTGGTGAAGGCCTTTTCAGGTTGAGGTAATTGGGTGTTCTGTCGACTTCTTGAATTCTAAGCTCCAGCTCATTCCTTAGATTTTGGAAATTCTCATTAACTATTTGTCTGAAAATGCTTTCTAGTCCTGGCTCCTTTTCTTTGCCTTTGATAATGCCTATTATTCTTATGTTTCTTCTCCTGATGGTATCAGATAGTTCTTGTATTTTTTTTCATTATTTTTGATTCTTCGGTTTCTCTCTTCTTCCTTCTGATTTATTTCTAGATTTCTGTCTTTGATGTCATAGATCCTTTCCTCCATTTGGTCGACTCTATTTCTCAAGCTTGCTATTTCATTTTCAACTCTTGCAGTGTGTGTGTGTGTGTGTGTGTGTGTGTGTGTGTGTGCGTTTATCTCCAGAAGATCTATTCTGTTCTTCTTGAGGGTTTCAATCTCCTTGGTCTGCTCATCTAGTTGTTTTTTCAATTCCTGAAATTGTTGATATGACTTGTTTTGAAACTCACTGAGTTTTTTTCAGAAGTACCATCCTGAAGTCTCTGTCATGGAAGTTGCATATTTCTAAGTCTGTAAGCTTATTTTCTGGATATTTTTCTGTTTCTTTCTGAGATACCTTGTCACCTTGGTTGTTCATGGTGTTTAATGGACTACTTCTCTGCCTGGGTATTAATGGAAGTGTATTCTGATTTTTCCCAGAAAGAAGATTTATTATATAAAGGTCTCTCTTTAGTCTGCTGCAAAGAGGGTGCTTTTCTTTTGTTCTCCAGTAGGTGGCATCTAAGCCTCTTGTATCCCTACTTTATATATAAAGCCTTAATAATGCCTTTTTATTTTCTTGTAGATATTTAATTACACTTGCTACCCTCAGTCTCAATCCCGGTCAGTGTTAGTGACAGTTTTATTAGCGTTTGCAAACGCTAATAAGACCCCTGGGGCTTTCCGGTGTTCAGTCTTGGAGGACATGGAGGGAGGTGCCTTCTGGGTTGAGGGTTAGGGGCTGCGGCTCAGCCTTGGTTTTGCAGTTGTGGCTGGTAACAATCAACTGTTTCTCTGCTGTCCTGCTTCTCTGCTTTCTGCCTTGATGACTGAACCCTGCCACCAGCTGTGTGGAACTCACAACTCTCCCAGATAGGGCTGTTCAGGAACTCGCCTCACCTTTTCCCCTTCTACTTCTCCTACAGGGAGCTCCATTGGCTGTGTGCAGCACCGCCTGACACCTGGGGTTCTGACCTTGGGTAGCTTTTACACGCAGATCTCATTCTCAGATGTCCTGGTGTGTAGTCTGGGTGTTTTTTTTTGAGTTTTAGATGTTCAGCTTATTGATGTTTCAAGGGGAGAGACCTGGGGACGTCTCACTTCATCACGTTTCCGCAAGTCCGCAATGTTCTATTTTTTGATGCGTCTATGTTCCCATAGTGAAAATTATTACATATGTGGGCATGTAGGGGAGGAAAACATTTTTCTTGGTCCTCTTAGAGTCCCTGGCTTGGTCTGAAAAATTACACTGACAAAGACCAATTATCAGACGAAATGCATAAAAATTTATTTTTATAAGTTTTATGTGACACTAGAAGATTCATGAGGAAATGAAGACCCCAAAAAACAGACCTGAATGTTTTATTTTTGGTGTGATGAAGAGTGGACAGTGGTGGAAGAATGTGATAGTTTTAGGAGTATGAGGTTAGTATGGTGAGCTGGGGAAACTTAGCAAGGCCTGTTTTTTTGAATTCTTCTTAGTATCCCTTTGTAAGAAGAAGGATGTTGTTGCTTTCCTCCAGGTGTAGGGAGGGCACTCCTCACGTGAGGATTTTAGGACCAGTTTCAGAGAAGAAAGATAGGGAGAGTAGATCAGAGTAACCTTTCCTCTTCTGCCATTTTCCCAAACTTCAGCTGAAAATATTCAGTATACAAAGTGACATATTTGGGGGTAGAATGTCCTGAACCCCCTCAGGTGATTTTCACTATGTATCCTGCTCATCAATAAAAAGATTAAAAAGAAGTGCAGAAACATATAGCTTATTGTAAACTAGCCGACGAAGACCCTGTGCCGTGCTGAAGGCCATTTTCAACAGGGTGTCTGTCAGTCTAGTCTCCCCATCAATCCACAGAGTGAATAATGCCAACCTCAGATGGTTTTTATGAGAGTTAAATGAGACGATGGATATGGAAATGTTTTGTAATCTGTAAACATTGTCTTAATTTTTACCATTACCCTGTGTTTCAACTGATAAGAAGGGCACACACAAAATTATTACAACCAGTGCTGTCTGGGCCCACATGACCTCTTGTTCAGTTATTTTATGGAGAATTCTTTCTTTATCATTTAAATATGCCTCAGCTTTCCTCTCTCTACTGCCTCACTGCCCCACTCCCGAGATTAATTCTTCCCTTAAACAATGGAAGATGGATGGCCTTCATGTTTCTTCAGCTGATTAAAATCCTTTCCTCTCTGTTGAGAATCCACTCATGTGGAAACTGAACGCCAGCCTTAGAATTAGCTTCGTGCACTGGAATTGCAACCTGTGATGTCTAAACATTCTTCTTCCTTCCTGGTAGTCTTTCACAGACCACACAGTTGCCCCTCTCTGGGCACAGGTGGGGAAGGCCAGCTGAGCCCCACAGCCTCCTTTGAGGAGAACTGGCTGGATGCTGTGAATGTGGCCACATCTGCATGGCATGCTGACTGTGGGTGTTAATACACAATTATCATAGCAACAGGAGCTACCATTTATTGTGTGTATCATCTCACTGGGTCCTCACAACAACCTTGGGGATGGTGGATAACACAATCCCTATTATATGGATGTGGAAACAGGTTTAGAGGCAAGGAGTGAATAAACCAAAAATAGTATTTGAACCTAAGTTTGCTTGACTCTAGAACCCATGCTGGCTTAGTTATTCAACAAATATCTATGAAGTGCCTACTATGTGCCAGGTACTTGAATATGTCAGTGAAAAAGCTTCCTGCTCTCACGGGCTTAAATTCTTTTTTTTTTTTTTTTTAAGTTTTTATTGGGGTAACATTGGTTAATACAATTATATAATTTTCAAGTGTACATTATAATTTGACATAATCTATATAGAACATAATCTATGTTCTATTGTGTGATTACCACCCAGAGTCCAGTGTCCTTCGGCTACCATATACTTGATTCCCTTTACCCACTTCACCATCCCCCAAACTCCAGTGGGACTCAAGAAAGACTGGAGAGACATCTGGCATCTGACCCTCCCTGGCAAGGAGAAAGGCATGAAGTCAACCTGGATGTTCTGAATTGCTTGGGGTCAAGGTGGGGCAGAAGTGGGAGGCACTGAAGGGGGAATTACAAACTGTAACTGAGGGGCAGTGACCAAATCTGGATGAGAAGCATATCCAGAATAGATTTTCCATGAAGTGATCTGAAGAGTCCTTTGTGACTCAGGTATCTCTGGGAATATTGGGAAGTACTCGTTGGAAGGGATGACACAGGACTGAACCAGAGCCTATGGATTCTGACTTCAGGGCCACTGGTCAGGTCTGCTGTCTCTTTTAGGTGGGCTGATGTTTTTTCACTTTAATTGGGAATATCAATAAACAGCTATAAAATTTGTTTCTGTGACAGGGGACAGAAAGGAAGAAGGGAGAGGAAGAGATCGTATTGCTAGCACTCCTGACTTTTAGCATGTGGAATGTGGGACAAGAACTTCCAGGTTCTTAAAATGTTTACATTTGAATCCACCTCCCCCCGCCCCCACCACTACCCCCATCATAAGAAATGTAAGCTTCTCCGAATTGTCCACTTTCTCATTTAGGCTCCCTGGGTCCAAAGCAGGTTTTGAGAGGACAATAGGAAGACACAGAATTCTGTCCACAATCAGGATCAGGGCTCATCTGTGCCCAAGGTCAGATGTCAATCTAAGGTCAGGACTGGGAACAAGGTTGGAGCTCAGTCTATAAGGGGCCAAGGTCCTGGCCTATGGCAGGGTTGGAGCTCTGTCAGTGTTGGGATATGACTTGTCAGCTTCCAGAGGACATTCATTTCCTATGTGTAGCTCAGAGACTCATGGATTCAGCCAGTCTGCTGCCTCTTTTTGTCTCTGGGTTAGCCTCTAAGCAAACCACATCGTGACTTGACCACGAGTGACCCAGTCTGCTAGACCCCGGACCACTTTCCTGGAGGAAAACTGGTTTCCAGACTGAAACACACCTGCTTCTGGTCATTTCCACACTCGTGGGGAGAGGGGAGGGACTCTGCTTGTCCTCTGAAAGGGCAGCACTGTGCCTGGCAAGTTCATAGGTGAGCTCCCTAGATTTTGAGAACAGATGCATGGGGGTAGGGTTATTATCCCCATTTTATGAGCAAGGAAAATTGAGGCTCAGTTATTCTCTACAATCAGGGGTCTGTGTATCTCCATGATTTTGAGGTTGTTTTGACCTCTTTACTTCTGGATCCTGCCCCATCCTGTCAGCATTGCTCAGACAAAAAGGCAAACCTAGGTGATCAGGAGACATTTCTTCTTTTACTTGAGTGATCCAAGGAAGGAGGCAGCTAATTAGGCCTGATCTTGTCTCTGCTCAGCCTAGGTCAGCCTGAAAGTCCTTTCCTCAAGAGGATTCAGTATTGAGTAAAATAAGGTGCAGAGCAGATTTCCTGCCTCTGCAGAAAGACCTCAGGTGGCTCATGCCAGAAGGGGTTGGGGCAGGGGCTAGGGAGCAGGCTTTGCTGATTTCCAGAGGGACAACTCTTGGTGAAAGCAGCAAATCAAATCGCTGCACCCTGGGGCAGCGGTGGCCAGCATCATCCCAGGGGGCCGGCTGCTGCAGTGAGTTCTGGGGTAGGGAAGATGTTGGGGACTGTGGAGGAAAGGCACTTTGGGGAGAGCCCTGGGCCCTGGGTAGCCATCTCTGAAGAATGAATGAGGGAGGGCCATCTGCCTGCTCTTTCCTCTCCTTCTTAGCTTCCTTGCCCTCTCCTCCTCCAGGGGCTGGGGGAGAGGACGTGGTCTGATTGGGATGGATGTGAGAAGGCAATTATATCCTTTTGCAGCCTAAGTCAGAGCATCTAAGGGTCTGGAAGACTTCTCATGCTGTCTCCTCCCTCAACACAGCCTCCTTCTGTCTCCAAGTCTCTGAGTTCCTGCCCTTTCTGAAACCCATGACACCTACCTTTACCCAAAGCCCCTCACCTGGCTTTGCCAAACTGACTTCCCTAAAAGGAGGGCAACTGGGTCTTCTACATGTGTACAGAACAAAGATCCTTTGGTACTCCCTTTTCACTGACCAGCAGCTCCTGTCAACGCCTGACAAATGATGGCAGGCACTGTGGGTGACAGAGATGGATGAGAATCCCTGCGCACGGCCCCTGTACACACTGCCCCTTTCAGTATCCCTCCCCTTGGGATCAGGCTAATCAGATGGCCATTTATGGAGCCATTACTCAGTCATTTAGTTGTTCTGGGAGGGGAGTGTGAGGTTTCAGGAAGAAGACAATTAGGACCACTTCTTGATGTCTGCCATAGGGAGCAACAAGAGTTCCATCAGGTGGTGATGATGATGACAATCCACAGGTTCCAATTAGGTTGGAGGCCTACTGGCTCCCCTCCAGGGCAGGGCCTGTGCTGACCCCATACATATCTAGCCCTGCCGAAACCAGACATGAAACCAGACCTCATGCGTGGCACATGTGGGCTTTCTGTGCTCCAGTGTGCCAGCCCCAGAGAAAGAGGACCTGGATGCTTTTTTGGTCACCTGCTGCCTTTGTTTTAAATTGGAGATCCAAGTCCAGCACGGCATTTGTTTTTCAGGCAATTTCCAGGGAAGAGATTCTTTTAGTTTTTGTGGTAGTATATTCTCCATCCCGAGGCCTGTTATTGTACAATAAAACGAGAAGGCTTGGAATCAATACAGAAACATAAAAAAAAAATGCTCTGAATCATTTTCATAACCAGTTTTCAGCTGAGAAACATTTTCTTTTCTATTCTGAAATGGAGGGAGCAATTTTCAGGCCTGGGCACTGGGACTACAGCTCTTTGCTACTTATAGGTAAATATCACCCAGAGGACAGGCCACAACAGACTGGGCTGTGATGAGCTGAACTTGGCTATGATAATAATGGTATATGTTATTACCTGCTTGCAAGCATCCATCATGTGCCATCTCTGTGCTGGGCACTTTCATGTTGGATAGGTTATATTTTGGAACAAATCATCTGCTCCAGCCCCTTCAACATATAAGAATTTCCTTTACACCATTCCCAATAGATGAGCCTAGAAGCTTCTCTTAAACACTTGCAGTGAGAGCAACTCACTAACTCCAAAAGCCCATGCCATTTTCTTTCATAGCTGTAAGTATTAAATACACTTCTGACTTCTAATCATGGTATTGGAATGAACATGTTCTAGAGCCCTCCTGCTCCACTTCTTAAAACATGCAAAAATACAAATATAAATGCCATGCAGATACAAATAGAATTGTTTTGTTTTTGATATGACTAGTCATATTAAAAAACAAAATAATAAGTCCTATAGGTTAGAAATGAAATGCAAATACTGTGTGCAGAGGCTGGAACTATGAGACCTCAGAGCACTGAAACTGAATACAGCCTGTGTGCCAGGAATTTACACATCAGGAAACAGAAGAATGGGACCTAGAATCAAGAAAAAAAATCCAATTAATAAAAGCTTGTTCTGAGATGGCCTAGATATTATATAAGCTGGAAAAATCATTAAGGCACTTATATAAATATGTTCAAAAGACTAAAGGAAAATGCAGTGTTAATGAGTCAACAGATAGAAAATCTCAGCAGAGAAATGAAAACTAAGACTGACCAAATGGAAAAATTCTAGAACTGAAAATTATAATACTTGAAATAAAAAACTCGCTGGATGGGCTTAATAGAAGATTAGAGGTGACAGAAAAAGAAATATGTGAATTTGAAGATAAGTCACTAGAAATGATCCATTTTGGGAAAAGTGAACAGGAAAAAGATTGAAGAAAAATAAACAGAGCCTCAGAAATGCATGGGACAATATCAAATTGTCTAATATGTATGTAATCGAAGTTTCAGAAGGAGAGTATAATGAAAATACATCAGCAATAATATTTAAAGAAATAAATAGTTGAAAATTCCCAAAATTTTATTTGCAAAAAAAGAAAAGCATATACTTACAATTCAAAAAAGTTCAGAGAATCCTATGAAAAATAAATTTACATCTATCTACAGTATAGTCAAACTGTTGAAAACTAAATATAGAGAAAA
Source organism: Pteropus medius (assembly GCF_902729225.1). Classification (NCBI taxonomy): domain Eukaryota; kingdom Metazoa; phylum Chordata; class Mammalia; order Chiroptera; family Pteropodidae; genus Pteropus; species Pteropus medius. The sequence goes on along the minus strand of NW_024349799.1, from coordinate 18,294,986 downwards.
TCTTGAAAGACACCAGGCAGGGAAAAATAAGACATATTCTATATAAGATAACAACAATAAGAATTACTATGGACTTCTCAGACACAATGGGAGCCAAAAGACAAAAGAATAGTATCCTTAAAGTGATTAAAGAAAAAAACCTGTCAACCCAGGCAGTTTTACTGTCTATATTTAGCAAAAACATCTTTCAAAAATGAGGGTGAAAGAGAGTCATTTTTAGACAAATAAAAGCTGAGAAAATGTATTGCCAGTAGATTTTCACAACAAGAATCGCTGAAGGGTATCCTTTAGGCTGAAAAAAAAAGATAACTGATGGAAATTTGTATCATCAGACCTGAAAGAGCATAACTATGTTTTTCTCTCATAATTATGAAAAAAGACAACTGACCTTTTAAAACAAAATAATATTATAAGCTACAGTTTAAAACATATATAAAAAGTAAAAGATATGACAACAAAAGCAGAGGAATGGAAGGTGTTTGTATAGTAATATAAGTATACTGTCATAAGGTTATTATTTTGTGAAGTGAGAAATAAGAGAGGAAGAAGTGTGAAGGATTGTGTGGGAGGAGGAAGGTAGTTCAGAATGGACTAAGGATGCCCTATTGTTAGCCCTACAGAACTACTAAAACAAATAATAAAAAGATGTATAGCTAAAAAGACAATAGACACAATAAAACTGAATAGTAAGAAATATTTGATTAACCTAAAAAAGGCAGTGAAGGAAAAAATGAGGAACAAAGAAGAAAAAGGGATAAATAGAAAAGAAATGGTAGACTTAAATGCAACTACATCAATAATTACATTAAATGTAAGTGGGCTAAACAGCAAAGTCACAGGATATAAGAGCAAACAAACAAAAATCCATTGTATTACTATATACTGGCATGAACAGTTGGAAAATAAAATTTTAAAAATGCCATTTCAATAGAATCAAGAAAGATAAAATACTTAGGAATAAATTTAACAAAGGATGTATAAGACCTGTACAATTCTGAATTTAAAGATAATCTAAATAAATGGAGTTTTTCTATCCACAAACATGGAGAGATACACCATGTTTGTGGACAGAAAAACTCAGTTTTATTAAGGTGTTCATTCTTTCTAAATTTATCTATAGACTCAGTGTGACCTCAATTACCATCTCATCTCGGCTGGCCTTTTTTGCGGGGTAGAAATCCAAAAGCTGATTTGAAAATCTATGTGAGAATATAAAGAATCTAGAATACTAAAACAATTTTGAAAAAGAAGAACAAAGTTGAAGGACTTATACTCCTTAATTTTTAGGTCTATGAGCTGCAGTAATCAAGATAGTGTAATACTTGTGTAAAGATAGACTAAAGATCAATGGAATAGAATGGAGAGTTCAGAATATATCCGTGTATATACAATCAATTGATTTTCAACAAGGGCTCCAAGATAATCCAGGGAAGGGAAAATCTTTTCAACAAACGATTCAGGGACTACTGGATATTTGTATGGAAAGAAATGAGTCTCAATCCCCATCTCACACAATACACAAAAATTATAGCCATGAACATCAAAGCTAAATCTATAAAATTCTAGAAGAAAACATAAGAGAAAATTTTCATGAGGTTAGGGTAAGCACAGATTTCTTAGATAAGACACAGAAAGTGTGAATCACCAAAGGAAAAAAAAATCAATAAACTGGACTTCATCTAAAGTAAAGTTTCTCTTATTCTAATTACATCATTAATACATGTGACAAAAGATTTGTAACCAAATATATAAAGAACACATACAACTCAATAAGAAAAATAACACAATTTTAAAAAATGGGCAAACGACACAAATAAAGCCCATACCCTAATTAGTCTTAGTCTTCTAATCCACTAGTCCCCACATTTTGATACCAGGGACTGGTGCTCCTATGAGAATCTAATGCCTGATGATCTGAGGTAGAGCTGAGGTGGTGATGCTAGCACTGGGGAGTGGATGCAAATACAAATGAAGCTTTGCTTGCTTCCTGGCTGCTCACATTCTGCTGTGTGACTTAGTTCCTAACAGGCCATGGACCAGTACCAGTCCATGGCCTGGGAGTTGGAGACCCCTACTCTAATCACACCCAGGGCAGAAAAAAGTAGAGGCATATAAAAGAGCACTGGATTGGGAGTTAGGAGACCCAGCTTTCATCTCTAGCTCAGCTGCTGACTTGCTATGTAACCCTGGGAAACCCCTTCGCACTCTGTGCATAGATGTTATATCTATAAAAATAGGGATAACATTATTATTGCCTTTTAAGAATTTTAAATAGAATATCTAAAGGAGTTCTAGAAAGTACCAGGACTTGTTTAGATGAGAGGCATGTTGGTCTCATTTTTGACTTTTTAGAGATTATAGATGGTTGTTACAATAGAGACACCCCATCTAAATGATCAGATATACTTATCTGATTGTCTGAACAGTTTACCACTCAGATCCCTGTACACACATAGGCACGAACATATAGAACATGAAGCCCATGGGCATTATGGTCACACATTCATCCATGCGAACACAGCCCATGTAGACATGCACATATATGCACACACAGAGAGACACAGATGCACATGTACATACATGTTCACATGGACACATACTTTGTTTTCCCAGAGCCTGTATTCAATGTGCACAGAGATGCAGACAGACACGCTCAGTGTCACAAACTCAGGAACACGTAAAGGCATGTGGAGGTGGAGGTGCATGCTCAAACATTCAGAACTGGTGGACAAAAAGGCTTTGGCCAGAGAAAGAGGTTGGAATTGGAGGCAGAGGGAGGAGGGATGGGTATACACTGAGGAGAGTGGGCAGGGGTAGACTTCCCTGACTGAGGTCCTTGAGGGAAGCCTGCAGGTTGTGGTGAAGCCAACAGCAGATGGTACCCATCTTTAAAGAGGAGGACCTGAGGGATACCCAGGGCAGGCAGTCCTTGGCTGTGGATCCTGGAGGAGGAATAGAAGACTTCTGTGCTGTTCTGCTCACAGAGCCATGCCCTCAGCCACTCCCAGAAAACCAAGTGGCAGACAATGGCTGGAACCTAGGGCTGGGTGGTCATGGGCTAGGCCTCACTGGTTACCACTGGAGTGAATAACTTATTTCTAGAATCTGTGTAAGAATTTTCCAGTGAGTACACCTGAGTGCAGAGTGGTCGAAGGAGACCTTCCTTCATCAATTCACCTTTAAATTACTAGTGGCCCCCAAATCAAGTATAATCCTCTAATCCCATGCTGGGACAGAATAAAGAAGCCAGTATATAAACGAGCACTGTACAGGGGGGTCAGGAGCTAGCAGATAGTGGGGTGAGGAGGGCTATGGGCTGAGATGAGCAGCATCTTAGAGTCAGAAGGTCCAATTCAGATACTTGACAGAGGGGGAACTAAGGCCCAAAGCCTGGGAGAGAACATTCTTTGGTTATAGCTGCTCTGTTCATCCAAGAGAATTTCAGAGGAAGGCCAGGGCATCTTGAAGTCTCACTCTCAAGGCTGGATCTAGACATCCTCCTGGATCTCGTCATCTCCTGTGGAATCGCCCTCCTGGTCTCTCCCACAGAACTGCCCCATGGGTTGGACCAACAGTTCTCTAAAGAGCTCCACAACTGAGACCTAGCTTGGGCCCATTTGCATTCAGCTCAGAGGCTAGGCAGGAAGGAGAAGAAAATCAGGGTGATGGAAGGAAAACCTCTTAACAGGGCTGGGAGGAAAGGAATGAGAAAGAGGAGGAAGAAAGAGGGGTACAGATGTTACTCCCAGCTGTTTGCCTGTGGGTAAAGCAGCAAATTACACACACTGTAATAAGGCCATTAATGGAGAGGCTACTCAGAGCCAGTCACTTTACATCCAAAGCTCACTTAACCCTCAGAACACCCATCCAGGCTGACTGTGTTTCCTTATTTTACAGATCGGGATGCTGGGGGCTCAGAGAATTTAGAGAACTTCCTCAAGTTTACCTGGATAGTGAGAGGTGGGGCTAGGGTTTTGAATCAAAGTGAATGTAAGTCTCTAAGTACAGCAAAGAACATTCTACCTGTTAACATAGGGAAATCTGTCAGGTGGAACACTTGAGAAGCAATTGTAACTGGACTCCTTCAACCTGGCACAGCTAAGGTGTGTGTCACAAGAGGAATCTCCATTTACAGGGACTCTGCCTTCAGCCTGGAAGAGGTGGGGACCGATGAACCTGTGAGAGATCCAGGGAGGGCACTGGCTTTGAGCTGGGCAGATAGACCTGCTTAGGACAAGCTAATTACATGGTGGATCCAAAAAAAGGTCATAGCACACAGAGCAGGTAGCAAGGTGAGATAATGTGAAGTCCCTTCAATTCGACACTACAGAGGAAGCAGCCCCAAGAATCCACTTTGTGTGGGTTCTTTACATGGCTCGTCTTAAACCCTCTCTTTCGCAGCTTGCATAATCATCCTATAAAGTAGGTGTTTTCATGCCCATTGTACAGATGGAAAATTGAGGCTTAGATTAAATTCATTTGTCCTTAGTTAACCAGAGTCTGGATTCTTGTGGTTCCGGCCCCTTGTGTCTGCCCGCTGCTCACAGCAGGCTCTTTCATGCCGTTGTGGATGGGCTTCCCTGGAGCCTAGGAGACTCAAAGCCTGGCCCCCTTTATGTTTTCGTGGAATGTCCTCTGTGCTAGGCTCTGAAATGCTCAACCCCGGGCCCTGAGAGGGTGGTACTTTGTCAAGAGGTCAAGGGATGTGGCCCTAGCTCTACCTCAATCTGGCTGTGTGCCCTTGGGAATGCTATTTCCCAAGACCATGTCCCACCTGTGCAGTGAGGGATTTGGCATCTCTTGGGCATCCCAAACCCTGGATCAGGGGTTTGCAAACATTTTCTATAAAGGGCCAGATAGTAAATATTTTTGGCTTTGCGGGCCACATGGTCCCTGTTGCAATACTCAACTTTGCCTTGTTCTGGGAAACAGCTGTAGATAAGATGTAAACAAAGAGTGTGTCTGTGTCTTAATAAAACTTTATTTACAAAAGCAAGAGGTAGGCTGGATTTTGCCCATGGACCATAGAGTGTGGTTCTTTGCCCTAGTCCATCTCAGATTTCTGTGTACTAGAGACAGAGATATATCATAATCTAGTAGGGGAAGCATGCATGGAAACCCAAAATTACAACGTGGTGTGAAAGGTAGAAATTGTTTAGAGGAGTGCACAGGTACAGCAGTACCTCAAAGGGAGTCTGGGGCACTTTGATGGTTTTGGTGAGTGTTGGTGGGTAACACTTGAGCAGAGTTTGGACAAATGAGAGAAAGGGCACTCCAGACAGATGGAACAGCATGTGCAAACACCTGGAGGCATGAGAGTGCATGGTGTCTTGGCAAAAGTTTTGGGATTTGATGGGTAGAATATGAGACTGATATGAGATCAAGGAAGATTTAAAAAAAATTTTATAAGAGTTTATTTGAGCAAAACTGATGACATATGCTGGGGGACAAGATCTTAAATGTTCCAAGGAGGATCTTAATTGCTGCACTAAGGAATGTGGGCTTTTTAGCAAATATTTCTCAGTTATAGCTGTCTCCCTTATCCATAGTTTTGCTTTCCACAGTTTGTTATCTGCGGCCGACTATGTTTTAATAATATTAAATAAAAAATTCCAGAATTAAACAACTTATAATTTTTAAATTTCATGCTGTTTTGAGTAGCATGATAAAATCTCATGCTGCCCCACTCCATCTTGCCTTGGACGTGATTATTCCCTTTGTCCAGTGTATCCATGCTGTATACACTGCCCACCTATTAGTCACTTAGTAGCTGTTTGCATTATCAGTTTGACTGTCATGGTATCCTAGTGCTCATGTTCAAGTAACTCTTATTTATAATGGCCCCAAAGCACAAGAGTAGTGATGCTTCCTTTAAGTGAAAAGGTGAAAGTTCTCAACTTAATAAGGAAAAAAAATCACATGCTAATGTTGCTAAGATCTATGGTAAGAATAAATCTTCTATCCAAGAAATTGCCCAACTTATAAATTAAACTTTATTATGGGTATATATGTATGTATAGAAAAAACATAATATATATAGAGTTTGATACTATCCATGGTTTCAGGCATCCACTGGGCATCTTAACACATATCCTCCTTGAATAAGGGAGGGTACTGTATTTATTTAACCTCTCTTTAATAACTAACATGTGCCTTGGAAAGAGTCCACCCTGTAACTGCTAATCTCAGTAAGGGGGTATTGGATATGCAATTTCTTCTAATTACGCAGAAATACTGGTTGTTTCTTCTCTGTGGGTGCTGAGACTCCCTGGGGGCAGTGACAAATGCCCAGGGTAGGCAGAAGGGCTGAGCTAAGTGAGCAGGCTGATTTGCACCACAGTGAAGCCCTGGGCTCTGATTTCACACTCTGCCTCCAGCCAGAGAGATTCTGCCCGTGTCATCATTATGTTCATCAAGGGATGCTTTGTCTTCCCCTGATCGGACTAATTGCTCTCCTCATTTGGACAGCCCTGGAGTCATTTAGTAATGAAAATCGCCATGTGCTAATATGGCATCAGAAGCTCACCTGCTTGTTGGCATTTGAAGCAGCATGGAAGGGAGAAGAGGCTTTGCTTGTCATTACAGGTGCAGAGCCTTGCCGAGCTGTTCATGTGCAATTACCATCCAACAGCCTGGAAATTACAGTCTGGTTACAGTGGCTGCTAATGAGGACTAATTGCACTGCCATAGAGCTGCCCTGGACACTTAAAACAAATGGCCACTAAGGGAACTTGTTGATGGGCAGGGAGAACCCCATTTACTTTTGGAATAGAAGAAATGCTTCTAAGGGTTGGGAAGGGCTCATCTGGGAGCTCCTGGCCATTATAGATTGGTTTCCCAATCAATGTAACTAGAAACTAGCTTTCCATGAAGACATCCATTTATCCACCCATCACCCATCCATCCACCCACCCACCCATCCATCTATCCACCCACCCATTTATCCATCATCCATCCATTCATCCTTCCATCTACTCATTCAGCTATTCATTTATCAAACTATTAATCCATCCATCATGCATTCATTTATCTTTCCATTCATTCAACAAACTTCTACCAAGCTCTTGCTTAATATAAGGTCTACACTTGATGCTGCAAATCAGGAATGAGTGAAGAGTGATCCCGCACAGAAGAAAATGTAATAGGTACTCGATAAATATTTTTGAATGAATGAAGAAAGAATGAATATTTTCTCAATGGAGGGAAGAAAACAGTAGAGACTCAGCTAAGTGAGAGGGTGAAGAAAGAGGTATAAAAGGTATGAGGAGAGAAAAGATATAAAGAACCATCCATTACAGTCATATATGCATATATATGCATATGAGTGCAAGACACAGAAAGGTAAGAGGGATGGGATGTGTATGTGTTCTGTTTGAGTGTGACAAGTTACTTTATCTCATTGAGTCTCAGTTTCTCTACCAATAACATGGAGATAAAAATAGTTCCTACCTCATAGGGTTATTGTGTGGATTACATAAAACACTGCATGTAAAGTTCTTAGAACAATGTCTGGTACTTCAGAAGCACCTGTTAAAAGTTAAGTCTTAGCATAATCATGAGCTGTTCTTGACTCTTCTGGAGATCTGACCACCTACTATGGCTTTTCCCATCTTCCACTTGACTCAACCCTGTCTAGAAAGAGGAAAATACCATCCTAGAAACTGGAACCTAATGTTAGATACTTGTAACACAGGGGAGGTCTTGAGGTTTGGGAAATGTTAATTCTGTCCCTTGTGGTTAGAGCCCGGGGAGTGAGGGGCAATGAAAAGAGAAGGACTGTATGGGGTAGTGTCACATCAGTCCGGGAGGAGCTGATAAGTTTGAAATTTGTTGTGGGAAGGTGGGGAGCCATTGAAGGATTTTAAGCAAACGATTTGCATTTTTAAATTATTACTCTGGCAGGAGAATTGATTGCTATTAATTATTACTCTGTGGGGAATTGATTGGAAAACCAATGAGTCACAATGATTCGGGGGTGGATTCTGGATGAGAACCAGTTCAGTGCTCTTTCTTGATGCCAGCCTCTAAAACCCAGGGTTTGGGGCTCCCTGTCCATTGTTTCATGACCTGGAGCTCAGGGCTAGAGAGGCAGTTTTAGAGCTATGGGTTCCTCTGCCCTATCAGGACCTCTGCAGGGATCAACAGATTTCCATGTTCTCCCCACAACCCCACATGTAGACACAGAACTCTGCTGAACGACTATTCCAATTCTCCTTACATACCTCCAGTGACAAGGACGTTACTTTTTCCTGAGATGATCTGCTTCCTCTCTGGCCACCTCTGACAAAGTCCTTGATCAGATTAACTTCACTCTATCTCTTCACGGATTCTAATTATTCCCCTCACCCCATTCAAAGGCAGAATAAGTCTCAATAGTAGCCCATGGACATGGCTCATCCTGGGGCCTGGACCTAGGCTCAGTCTATGGTCAGTGGTCAGTGTGTGCCTGGGGTTAGTGTATGTCTACAGTTGGGCTCAGGTTATTATGGCATTTCCCTGGGAGGGGCTGTGGTGGACTACTGGTTGCATTGGTAGCCCCCTGGGCACCCTGCCTCCTGGTATGCATGTTCTGGTATAGTCCCCTCTCATACTGATTCTTGGTGTGGCCATGTGACTTTAGCCAATAGAACATGTTGGAAGTTAGGGACTTGCCTTTATGAGGCCTGGCAGCTTCTGCCTTTGTCCTCTCTGAAGCCAGCCTCTGGGAATGTGGAGAGGCCACATGGAGGAGGTCAAGAAGCCATCCTGGACATTCTGGCCTGACAAGAGCTCTCTTCTGAATGCAGCCATATTAGTAGAAGTGCTCCTGCATGGAGTAGAAGTGCTCAGCTGAGCCCATCTGCCCTCAGAATCAGGAGAAATAATACATTGGCATTGCTTTAAGCTGCCTTGTGTTAGGATGGTTTGTATGCTGCAATAGGTAACTGATACTGGGATCCTGAGGAAGTACTTCCTGTCCACTTCCAGGGCAGTCAAGTCCCAACAATTGCCAGAGTCTGAGTTTAAATCAGGCCTTCAGCATTGTTTCTTGCATGCCCCAGGCACATCACAGCCATTCTTGGGCCTCAGTCTCACCATCTATAAAGTGAAGAGATTTCAACACAATGATTTTATCTCTTCTAGCTTTTCCTTGATGAAACCATGTGCCTCTGAGTGAAGCAATGATGCCTCCCATTTCCAGAGGAGCCCCTTCGCTAGGTGTGTGTCAACTTAGGTGGGGTTTCTCACATCCATGACCTCACTGCCCACAAAAGAACCTGATGCCAGTCTTTCTGGCCAATCCACCTGGAATTATGCACTTCTGCTTTAGTGGTGCTAAATCCAGCTCAGTAGTCCATGCGGCACCTGGAATGGGGCTGTACACTGGGCTGAACACTTGGCTAACTCGGTCATGTTGAACCATAAACTGCGCAAAACCTCCCCCCTTCCTCTGCTTCCTTTCTTCTTCATTAGGTTTTGGCAACGAATGATTCACTTAAAAGGTGAGATGGAAACAGGCAGTGATGTTTGAAGCATTTCTCCCTTGATCACTTAACTGCCCTGTCCCTGTTTTATTGTGTTATTGGCAAAAAAATGATGATGTTTATACAAATTACATTTGTATATCACATTTGATAGAGTCTGTGGCTCAAGTTTAATAGCCAAGCTCTCTAAGTGTGAGCTTTTAAACTTTTCCTTTATCATCAACAGAAGATGCTTTTAGAAATTGTGCTAAGGCAACTTTGAAGACAGCCAAGTGAGGCTGAGGGGAATCATCTATGTGAGACTGGAGGCTCAAGCCAAGAAAGAGAGGGTGAAAGACTCAGGCCTCGCCTGTGAAATTCATCAGAATCCTCTCTAGGTTGCCATGATGAAATGAAGAACCAGCAGACAGAGGCCAGCAGAACTTTCTAGAAGTCTGTGCTGTCCAGAGAGGGAGCATGCTGCTTTAGAAGGATGTTCAATTCCCCAGAGAAGCAGACACTGAGATCCAGAGAGGAGAAGCATCTTTCCAAGGTCGCCTGCTGGGCAGTTGAGGTGCTGGAACTGACAGCTAGAACTGGACACAGATGCTGAAAACTCAGGCAGTGGGCAGAGGTGCATTCTTTCTCAGCCAGCCTGGGTGTTGGACAGGATGGTGATAAAGACTCTCTTTCCCTTTGATATTTCTTCTTCAATGGTGAGAAGACATAGTCAAGACTTGAAAGCAAAGCCTTTCTTGACTGCCAAGTAAGTGGAACAATCTGATGAGCTTCTTCAATATTTATTTTCCCAATAGACCTGAACAATTCTGAAGAGACATAATATTATGTTTCTTAGAAATTTCCCTGAATACATATTTATCAGGAAAACCTGAATAAGCTAAGAAGGGCTCAGACCTATTTATTTATGTATTCAGTCATCTCACGGTGTAGGCTATGCCGGCGTTAACAAGAAGAGACAGTAATTAGATTGTGCTGGGGCTGAGCCTCTGCTCCAGGGATGGGATTAGGGACTGGCTGCCAGAGTTCCATCATCCCCCACACTCGTGATGCTTGTCCTTCAAGTTTGTGCCACTGGGGATCACTGGTTCTCAAACTTGGCTGCATATTGGAATCAACTGAGAAGTTTTTTAAAATACTGATGTTTGTGTTCTATTCCCAGAGATTTTGATTTAATTTGTCTAGGGGCATTCTTAGCATTGGAACTTTTACAAGCTCCCCAAGTGATCGATTGTGCCACAGATTTTGGGAACCACTGATTGAGACTGTGAACATGTTGGGGCAAGCTACCACTCTTGTGTCATTTTTTCTCCTTCCCTAGTTTTTACAAAGCTGAGCTATGCTGGTAGAATGAGAGAGCCCAGGGTTGAGGGTTAGGGGCAGGGCTGGCTTCATGGACATGCAACCTGAGCAGTGGGAGAGGGGCACATGCTTGGTTTAATGCTCTGCTGTAGCTGTCTTGAAATTCTTCATCATTTTTGAACAACAAGCCTCACATTTTTATTTGCATTGGGCCCTGCCAATTACACAGCTGATCCTAGGCAGGGGACCTGGGTTCTATAACAAGCTCTGTAGAACTGACTTTCTGGGCAACATTGGGCAAATCTTTCTTTGTTTCTAGATTGCCATTTTCATCTTTATTCATGGACTTTCTAGTACCCCCTCAATCTGTGTCTGCGTATTCACATATTCACACAAAGCCATCTAAGAAATAATTGGGCTGCCTTCAGTCAATCACAGTAATAACACATAGTGACTGGTTGTTCCCCAAATCACATTGTTTGATTGAATTCAACCAGGCTCTTTCTCCCCAACCTCCCAACAGGTTTGTGTGCTTATAACAAGGCCTATTCCAGACAAAAATGACTAAGTGGACACGTTCCCGCTCTCATTCCATTCCCCTTACACCTGGGGATTCCTTCTTTGCCCATTCAGTTTCCAGGCAACCCTGCCTTTTAAGCAGAACTCTGCTTGTGCCAGCTTAGTACCTGGGTTTTATAACGCAAAATTAGACTATGGTAGAAATACATGAGATTTGCATTGAAAAGAGGAAGGTTTTTCCCAGGAGAAAAGAATTTTAAAAAAAAGAGAGAGGAGAGGGTGGGAAGGAACTGATGATGGGGAGAATTTTGGATTAGGATCTAGACTGGAGGAAAGAAAAAGGTATTTGAGGAACGGCTGACAGATATGTAAATACTGAAAGTGGCAGATGGAGGAGAAAGAATTTTAAAGATATTTTGCAATGCATTGAGAATATACTCTGACCTCCCCAAAATACACATGCAGTGCACACTCTCCCTTTAGAACTTCTCAAGAGATTAAGCATAAATTGCAGTTGCTTTCAGCTATATTTTTCTGTCAGACTAAATATTCCTCGAATTGGTTCTGTGCAGAGACTGGTCATTTGGGACCCCAGTTAAGCCAGGGTTGTGTGGAAATGACAGCAGATGTGAGTTGAGAAACTCTTCACCAGCTAGTGCAGGCATTTCTGAGACCCATGAACTCTTGGAGTGGGAAACAACCTTAAAAATGACCTAGTTCAGCCCTTCCCCCATTTGAACTTGATTTTCTAGAGCATCTCCACCAGGTCCATACACTGCTTATACCATTTCCATAAAATAGAATGCACTATCTCCAGGGTAAGCTTAACCTAACTATATGTAGATCTAGTGGGTAGAATGGTCTGTCCCATTGACTGAAAAATAATATAGACTAGCTATTTCATCACCAAGAAAGATTTATTTGAGCAAAAGGAAAGGGCCACAACCCAGTGAATGCAGACAGAGCAAGCCATGTGAACACTCTGGCCTGGCCTGCATGCCAAGATGGAGGGGTATTTATAGAAGGGAAAAGGAAGTTAATGAAGGGAAATTAGAACCATAGAGTTTTATTATAAACATAGAGTTCTTACTGTAGGGTTCTCGTGATTATGTAGAGTGGGAAAACTCCTTCCATAAGCCCTAGCTCATCCCATAGACCCTCCTGATTGTTGTGTTCACTTAAAGTTTCAATTCGTCTTTATCAGTCCACATTCCTGAACACTATTACTGCTGATGTAAACTGTTACAGCCTGATTGGACACCATTCTGGACTCATATCACAATTTAAAAAGTCCTAATCCTTTGAATAAGCGATGCTACTTCTAGGAAATCTGTAGCATCCATATGAAAAAATACATATAGAAGGATGTTTACATTAAAGCATTGTTTGTGATAGTGAAAATCTGAAGCAACTTAAATGCATATCCACAAGGGATTGCCTAAATAATTGTTATATATCCATATTGTGGAATAATATAGATGTATATACTAATGTAGAAGATTTTCAAGACATGTTAAAGAAAAAAGTAAGTGGCAAATAATAAGATATCGATGAGCTCATATGTATGTATATGTTTACAAAAACAAAGCTTCATATATATATGACAAGTGACAGATGACCTCACTGGTGTTGACCAGAATATGAAATAAAGATATCAAAATATATAGAAAAATGATACACATAAAACTGCTAACAATGAGTCATTAGAGAACTGCAAATCAAAACCACTTGCCTTCAATGAGATACAACTTTACACTCATTGCAATGGCTATTACTGAAAAATTGAAAAATAACAAGTGTTGGTGAACATGTGGAGAAATCAGAACCCTCATCCTCAGCTGGCAGGAATGTAAAAGGGTTCAGCTGCTTGAGAAACAGTTTGATGGTTCCTCAAAGAGCTAAACATAGAGTTTTCATACAATTCAGCATTCCTGCTCCTAAGTACTGTTAAAAAACAAAATTCAACTGTGTAAATTGGAAGAGTTAATTGGCATTATTAAGTGATTGATTAATCAGGCAGCATCCTATCTAGCAACTTGACAGGCACTCACAGGGGCTGTAGAAAGTGTAAGTTTTTATAGGAAGCAGGGTGGGGCAAGGGAGCTATTAACAAAAGAAAAGAAAGGAGTATTTTTTGGGCTGGGATGTCTTCTTTTTAGGGGAAGGGAATGGAAAAGGTTTTCATCATACAGATGCCTCTTCTTTGTGTGTGTGTGTGTGTGTGTGTGTGTGTGTGTGTGCGTGTGTGTGTGTGTGTGTGTGTGTAGCTTATATGCCTAATTTTTGGGAGAGGTTGATAGAGAGGGTCCAAGTGACAGATGACCTCACTGGTGTTGACCAGAAAATTCCAGATTGGTCGATTAAGGTTATGTTACTAGGAGATCAGGTACTTTTAGCATGAGTGACACTATTTTGGGCCTATGGTTTTCTTTTTAATAGTATTTACTTAAGCAAAACAAAAATATACATGCACACAAGAACTTGTATATGAGTGTTCATAGCAGCATTATTGCCAAAAAATGTCTATCAGCTGATGAATCTATGAATAAATGTGATATCTATACAGTAGAATATTATTTGGCAATAAATGGAATTAAAGTACTGAATCATGCTACAATGTGAATAAACTTTGAAAACATTATGCTAAGTTAAAGAAGCCAGTCCCAAAAGACCACATATTGTATGATTCCATTTATACAAAATGTCCAGAATAAGCAAATCTACAGAGACAGAAATTAGATTAGGGTTGCTTAGGGCTGGGGTTGGAGGGGAGGGCGGAATGAAGAGTGACTGCTAATGGGCACAGGGTTTCAGCTTAGGGTGATGAAACTGTTCTAAAATTAGATTGTGGTGACGGTTGCACAACTACGAATATACTAAAAAATACTGAACTGTGCTTTTTAAATAGGTATACAGTATGGCATGTGAATTATATCTCATTAAACTTAAAAAAATTGCTAACTGTGTTAACATGGGAGGTGCTGGGTTAGGAAGGGGGCGGTGAAGCCCTCGCCTTGTCCTGGTGATTTACTTCTAGTAGCAAAACAGGCTTCCATGGAGGCATTTAAGCAGATGGCTGCTGGACACCTAGCCCCCAGGCAAAGCAGGCAACATCAATCCTGTCCCTTCTTTACCTCTGGGACCAATGGCTGTTACTCCATGGCAACTGAAGGCCCAAGTGTGGCAGGACACACTCAGAGGTAATGTGACTTCTCAGACTGGCCTCTGGTGGCCAGGAGTGGGCAACACTCTGGGAGTGCCTTTCTTGATGTAGGGGACTCTCATAGGCTTTCCAGTGGCTCAAAGCAGAGGATGAGCTTTGTTTAGCCTGCTCTTTTCTGAGGACAATGAGAAGGGAGGTGTGCTGAAAAGTCAGAGAAGATGCCATGTCTGACAGTGATGACGGAGCTAAACCTAGAGATGCAGGGATGCCTCTCCCCATCCTGCTGCAGACAGAGGCAGAGACTGGAGTCAAGGTTGGCTGGGGCAGTGCCAGTAGCCAAAAGGGGTCAGTGCAGCTGGGCACCTCTGACAGCAAGCAAAAGCTCATGCATATTACCCCATCCCTCTACTCACAGGAACGTAGGCCCATCTGGTCTCATTTTCCTGACTCAGAACTGCGGAACCCACAGCATGACATCCAGGTGCACAGTACACAGAGACACAAACACATATGCACAAAGGCATCCAGGTCTATATCCAAAGTCACAACACGTGTCATACAGGCAAGACAGCCACACATCAAATGCACATAGACAACAGACACATGCACACAAATAGAACCGTGCACGCACTGAGACATTACACAGCATAAGAAACGAATGGATAGACATAAGCCGGGAAAGTCCCTTACAGCTGGCTGTCACAGGCTGATCTAGAGCAGTTGAGGTACCCTTTCAATCCCAGTCTGGGTAGGTGCTTTTCACTTCCCTGGGTCCCTTCTTCTTCCCCTACAAGCTCTCTGGGCCTCTCTCTAGCACATGATCCACTCTGCTGCATTGAGACTATCAGGTTACTTTGCTTTCCTCACTGGATACATGATCCTCGAACACAGGGACTGTGTCTTATGTATCTCTGACTCTGGCACCTGTATTGTGCACGCCATGTAGTACAGGGTTAATGTGCGATGCTTTAAATGAATGAATAAATGAATGAAGCAATCCAAGTGTATATTTATTAGAGAAAGCATTCAACCTTCAAAATCATCAAAGAAATGCAAATTAAAATGAGATTCAATTTTACACCTATTAAATTAGCACAAATTAAGAAATATAATGATCACACCCAGGGCTGACATGGTCATGGTATAACCATGGCACCCACACATTGCTGGTGGCAGTGTGTAAATTGGGTGCAATCCCTTTGGAAAGCAATTTGATAATATATATCGGAGTCATTAAAAGGCTCACACCCTTTTGTACAGTGATCCCGCTCCTGGGAATTTATCTAAAGGAAATTATCACGAAGAAGAAGGATATTTGCTGACTGTTGATGGAAGTGTCATTTATGATTGTGAGGCCCTCATTTCAGAACTAAAAGTTGAGACACACACTCTGATACATTCCACTTGTAGGCAGGTGGGCAGAATAGTGCCAGAAGTCTGGGAACAAGGACTGACTATGACTGAACCAGGGACAGAAATTATGGGAATGTGTATTTCCTGAGGGCAGGGACTTTGAGTATATCCCTTACAGCTGTATCCCTAGTTCCTAGCAGGGTGCCTGGTACACAGTAGGCTAATATTGTCAAATAAAAGAATAGATAATTGTTGAGTAATATATAACTTAATAGATTTGACCATTATATATGTTACTTACTTAGTGATCATATATATTAACGCATATGTATATATTTAACCATTACACATATACACACATATACTAAATAGACTGCTCAGTAGCTATTAAAGGTGATTAATGTACAAACGTGTTTACAATATTATACATAAATGATTTATTCTTTATAGAAAGAGCTTACCTACTAGAGAAATAGGTCTTCTTGGAGACAGAGGTGCATGTGGCCTAGATCAGGGATTGACAAACTTGGCCCTGGGCCAAATCTGGCCACCACCTGTTTTTGCAAATAAAGTTGTATTGTGGCACAGCCACACCCATGAGTTTACATATAGTGTATGGTTGCTTTTGTGCTATAGAATTTAGTACAGGCATGCCTCAGAGATATTGTGGGTTCAGTCCCAGACCACCACCACAGTAAAGCAAGCAGCTCAATAAAGTACACTGTAATCTTATTTCTGGTAGAGGGTCTTGCCTTCAATTTGTGAAACACAAAACATCTGTGAAGCACAATAAAACTGTGTCTATAGTTGTGACAGGAACTGTATGGCCTTCAAAGCTTAAAATATTTTACTTTCTGAGACAGGAAAGGTTTGCTGACTCCTGACCTTGCATCAATGAGAGTTGTAAAGATGTGGGTTCCCAGCTTTCCCTAGACAGTGAGGCCTTTAAGATAAAGAACTGGAAAAGTAACAATAGAGAGAGTAGCTAGCATTATGCAGTGTTAGCTAGATGCCAGGCACAGTATTACGGGCTCACACCATTGTTCATTTAATCCACACAGCAATTCAATGGAGTAGTTATTCATATTGTCCCTGTTTCATGAGGGGACATGGAGGGCCAAAGGCTGAAGCAACTTGCTCATGCCACATAGTCCTAAATGTGGAGTCCAGACTCAAATCCGGGCCTGTGGGGCTTCACCACTGTGCTCTGCTGTCTTCACAATACCGAGAGTTATTTTACGGATGCCGTACCTGGAGCTCAGAGGTTGAACCACTTGCTCAAAGCTGCACAGAATTAAGGGACAGAGAGCCAGGATTCAAATTCAGGTCTCTGTGAGTGGGTGCCGCTCCTCCAGGAAAAGATAAGCCAGCCTGGGGGCCAGAGGGTGGGATTAGGGATGATCTTTGCTTGAATGTTGTTTCCACAGTATTTGGGGCCTGTGGCCAACAGTGGCCTTCTCATTTTGGGCTGTTTGAGCCCTGACTTTGCTCCTCATTCTCCCCTGGACTTTGATAAGCTCCTTCTGCTCTCTGGGCCTCAGTTTCCTCAACTGCATGACAAGGTGGCTAGAATGAATGACCAGTTTTCTGGACCTTTCAGCCAGAGAGCAGGACTCAAGACCTTTCCAAGCAAAACGAAAGGTGGTCTTTCTGTTCGAGAACATGGGCAGGCTCAGGATGATTGTTGCCAGTGATGGGAGAAGATATGATCTCTCTGCTCTCATGGGATGCTGGAATGGAACTGAAGAGCACCCAAGCCTGCAGACTTCCTGGAAGCACTGGGGGCCCATGTAGGGTCTGAGGCGGGAGGTGAGGGAGAAATTCTGCAGCCAACTTGGAGGGTGGAGCTTTCCTACTCTGACTGTTAGTAAAATCCAACATGTAGGAGAAGATAGAATGTCCAGCAGTAAAGATGGAGCACAAGTGTGGGGTGAACATGGAGGGCTGACTAGAATATGGCAAGTGAGGCATTCACGCCCAAAATTTGAAAGGTTACCAAAAAAGCCAATAATCAAAATAAGTAATATTTTAATGCAAAAATTATAATGAACAAAATATCAAAATTATGAATGAAAATGGGCTGGTTTGCAGCCCTGTATTATTATGCAACCATAAGAGTTGATTCTGGCTGTTTCTCTTCTCCTTTGTGGGTTTATGAGAGTTGAATGGCACACAAACATACTGGGCAAATCAGAACTTTATATACAGTTATATTATTTGATTGTAGAGCTTTAATTAATTTTTCCACTTGGTTTGAAATATGGGAGGATATTTTGATAAGTGTATGTAGGGGTGCGCATTGTTCCTTTGCCTCAGACTTCAGTGTGGTTGGGCTTGAATGGGGCTGGACGTCCTGAGGTCCTTAGGGTCTGGAGGTGAGATGAGCACAGGCTGGGGGATGGCTGGTTGAGTAGAGATGTATTCCCTCAAGACTTTCTCTGTGAGTCCATAGGAGCCTAAGCTTCTCTGTTTACAAGCTCACCATGTTTTCCCAAATATGTATCTTTTGTTGTGATGGGTAAGATACAGACTTATTTTTAAAAGGTCAATACATTTGCTTTTATTTTTGTAAGTGTGTATTTTTTTCAGAGGTTGAATACTAGAAGAATGACTACAATTCTATGAGAGTCCAAGAGATTTTTTGTTGATACAAAAAGATTCTTGAAGCAAAAATGTCGAGAGTGCTAGGAATTGAACTCTAAGGGTGCATGGGAAACAGGTAGAACACAGAGGGGGTAGGAAAGTCCCAAGGTGGAGAGTATACCACCCATTCAGGCAGGGTTGAGAGCTGCGGACTGGGCCCTGGCAACCAGAGGACCTCTCCCAGCCCTGGTCTGCCTCTAGTCTGGAGTCCCACACTTGCTGATGGGAAAATTGAAAAGGCTCTCATAGTAGACCAGATTTTCTGTTTTCTGTCTCTGTCTGCATCTCTTAGGAAGACTAACTTAGGGCTAATGGTGACTGGTGGTTTGGGATGGTTTAGGCTCTGATTTGGGAAAAAAGCAGGAATCTTTCTTCTCTCTCTCTAAGTCCACCCCATGGCCCTGAGCTTCCTCAGGTTGTACATATAGAGAAAGACCTGGGCATGTTGACTACTGACACTCGGAGGTGTGAGTGGCCTCCTGCTTCCCTTTATCTCTCTCTGTCTCTGTCTCTCTCTTTCTCTCTCAGTACTTTTCAGTTAAAAACCATTTTTAATGTCTGTTACCTCATTTAAGTTCACATGGATGAGAGGCTGCTGATAACTCCATTTTCATTAGTAGCTCATCCAGTCTTTTCAGTTTACTGGTAGAAATGGGGGCCTCTAATGGAAAGAAGAGGAGAACTAATAGATTTTGGTTTTCTTCTGCCAACAGTGTGGTAGATAATTTTATACATTGCCCATATCACATTTAACCCTTTCAGCAACCGTTGATTCTATTCTTTCTATAGAGGATGACATGGCGTCTTGGAAAGATCAGAAAAGCTGTCTAAGATCATACCATTAGGAATCAGTCTGCTCTAAAGTCCAGATTTTTTTTCCTTTTTCTTTCCCTACCTCTCCTGGGAAGAGCTTTGATCAAAGTCACTCAGTGGTTCTATAAACCGCTGGGACACAAGCCCGAATTCATGGGTAACTTCCCTCGAGAGAGCTGGGACTAAATCAAATAATGCTTTGTTTTAATCTTTACATCAGACCTGTGGAATAGATGACACTATCTCTGTTTCCTGAAAGACGAAGCTGAAGTTCGGAGAATTTATGTGTCTTGCCCAAAATCTCAGCCAGTAAGGGGCAGACCTAGAATTTTAATTTATGTTGCCCCTCTGAAGCCCAATCCTTTACTGTATGAATGTCTCTCATTTTTCTTTTTCTGGAGAGAAATATGCTGGTACCTGGGCAGGAAGAAGGGTACTGAGCCTACAAGGTGGTGACTGTCCATCTGTTTTAGAATAATTGAGGTGTCTCTGGGAGTTGCCAACAACCACAAGTGGTATCTTACAGCTGATTCTCATGTTCCATAAAAACATAATTTATATGATTTATAAAATGTTATATGATTTATAAGTCCTGTTAAATATATGAAGGAGCTGACAGGGCTCATGGATCCCTCTGCTTTCTCTGGTTTGGTCAGAGTTTTAGCTGGCCTTCTGTCAAAAGCTGCTCTGCATTGTGCCCTGAGCCTGTGGCTGTGGTGGTCCCAACCTTATGCTGATGGACCAGCCACAGCCTCAGGGCTCTGGGAGTAGGGATCTAGGAGACAAGTGGACATTCAAGGGCGCAGAGTGGGCATGGGCGGCTAAACTAAAAACCATGCCAGCACATACTGAGATGAGGATGTTCTCTCTCTCTCTCTCTCTCTCTCTCTTCTCTCTTCTTCTTCCCTCCTCCCCACTCTCCCTTTCCCTGTTGTCCCCTCTTCTCTCCATATCTCTTTTCTTCTTCTTCTCCCTCCCCCTAATTTTAACCATCCATTCATCAAATCTTTTCTGAGTGCTTATAGATGTGCCAGGTTCTGTTCTAGGGTTTGCACACACTCAAGAGAGGTGATATCCCAGACAAGCCCTCACTTCATGAAGCTTACAC
Source organism: Pteropus medius (assembly GCF_902729225.1). Lineage (NCBI taxonomy): Eukaryota > Metazoa > Chordata > Mammalia > Chiroptera > Pteropodidae > Pteropus > Pteropus medius. Next base: position 18,274,624 of record NW_024349799.1, on the reverse strand, counting down.
TTTCCTGGGGATACAGAATATACCCAATAGTCAAATAAAGTAGGACAACCATGGAGAGAAAGAAGGGCACTGGAGAGAACTGAGTAGAGTGTTGGCATCAAGAGTAACATTTGGGTGGAGTGGGGGCTATGGACTGGGTGGTCTTTCCTGAAGAGGAGGCATTTTAGCTGAGACCTGAATGACAGGAGGGTTTCAGCTATGCAAGGAGAACAGGAGAAAGAGCACTTCAGGCAGAGGGAATAGCTTGCTTAAAGGCCCTGGGGCAGGAATAAGCTTGGTGCACTGAAGAAACAGGCTGGCATGGCTGGAGGGAAGTGAGCAGGTGGGGCCTTGGGAGGTGAGGGTACAGGTCATTCTGAAATCCTTATTTATCAAGGGCCAAGTGAACAGATGTTAGATAAAACTTAATGCAATATGAGCCCCTGGGCTCACTGTGAAGACTTTGGGCTGGTTGCACAAACTCACTGAGGCTCTAGTCTCTAATCTGTGCCCCATAGGGTCCCTACTGCAGCTTGAGGATGGTCCTGGAGTTGCTCAGTTCATGCCAGGAACTGAGTCAGTGCAGGGGATACAGGAATGAACCAGACTACATTCTTACAGCCCAGTGGAGGAGGAGGGGGTCTTGGTCCCTGCATGGCTGACAGCGAGCCAGGGAAGCAGGGTCCCAGGACTCAACTTCTCCCTGACGAAGCTATTCCCAGCCATATTTACTCTTCCTCTGTCCTCTGTTCTCTGCAGCTGGGGTTCTCTCTGCTCAGGGAGTGCCCCAACCATGGTTTTCTCTGGAGCCCTGGTAATGGCACAGGATTCTCTTCTTTGCCTGTCCAGTCCTCTAAGCTCAGCTCAGGGCAGCTGGCAACCTCTGGAGTCCTCTGCTCTGCTGGCAAGGGAAGACGCTGACGCAGGCACATCCTATCTCAGGGTGTGTTGCCTGTCTCATCCCTCTGCCCATAATGCTCTTTCTGCAGCTACTTGCATGGTTGCTTCCACTTGTCGTTCAGGTGGAATGACTCAAACGTCACCACCTCCAAGAGACCTACCTGATTGCCCTTTCTGATGTAGTACTCTCAATCCTTTCCGTGTGATTTTCTTCCTCGATTTTCTGATCCATGCTTATTCATAAGCATAGGGTCCCCCACTAGGAGGCAAACTCCTTGCGGCCAGGGTGTCATCTCTTCCATTTACCTCTGCTTTATCTCCAGGACCCAGAACAGAGCTAAGCATGTAGCAGTGCTTGGTAAATATTTGCCAAGTGAATGATGGTGGTTTGCTATTCTTTTCCTTTCTAGTGATTAGTATGCATAGATTTCTCTTCAAAGAGCAGATTGTGTCAAACTCACAGAGCTCCCGACTCTGGCGTGGCTCAGAACTCATTATCTTCCAGCTGTAAGTGGAGAGATTCTTGGAGAGAGATTTAAGCGAATGCTCAAGTTTCTGCTTTGACCTAGCTCACCTTCCAGTGAGTTCAGTCATAAACCATTATTGTCTCTGCAGGCAAGGTGAACCTGGGTGCCTTTTGGCACCTGGCGTCATCAGCCTGAATTAGTACCTCGGTCTCCAGATCTGATGCTGGACCAGGTCTGAGGGAGCTGACTCTTCCCTCTGTGATGTTGCTCTTGGCATCTATGATGGTGTTCAGTGACCACAGACACACACTCAGAATCAGAGAATGAGAAGTTGTTTGTTTTTAGAGTCCGAAAGAACCAGAAAAGAAAAGGACTTGCCGAGGATCATACTCAGGGTCACTTGGCAGGGCCTGCCCCACAGCTTGGTACCGAGACCCCTGTCCCAATACTCTCCCAGCACTCTGGCCTTGTTTGGGCTATCCGAAGGCTATTCCCCATCCTTTTTGATTCAGTGCCACTTGATAGCTGTGGAAATTTGTGAAATTTACTTATGAATTTTTTTCCCACTTTTTTGCCCAGTTGTATTAAAATACACAAAACGTAAAATTTACCATCTTAACCATTTTTAAGTGCACAGGTCAGTGGCAGTAAGTACATTCATATTACTGTGCAACCATCACCACCCTCCATCTCCAGAACTTTTTTCATCTTGCAAAACTGCAATTCTGGAAATTTTATTCATTCAGATTTCTCAAATGTTATTTGATGATAATGATGACGATGCCCACTCACATATTTATGAGAATGAATAGGGCAACCAATGTGGAGTTCAATTCCAAAACCCGTTCAGCACAGAAGCTCTAAAAAAAATAAAATAAAAAAAGAAACAAAACAAAAAAAAACCTCTATTTTAATAAACAAAAATATTAAGTAAATAAATGAAATCCCCCTACAGATTTTCCCTGAAGTTGTGTGGAAGGAAGTTGTTTTAAAGGCTTACTCTATATAGCAACAAAATGGGACAAAAGCACAGGGCAAAAGAGCAGGCATAGTGTTTTCAAGGTTCATCCATGTTGCAGCATTTATCGGTATACCACTCCTATTTTTATTGTGGTAAAATATGTATGACAAAATTAACCATTTTAAGTATACGGTTAAGTGGCATTAAGTACATTCACATTGTTGTGCAACCATCACTGCCATCCCCCTCCAGAACTTTCGCATCTTTCTTGCTCCCATTGAACACAAACTCCCCATCCAGCTTCCCCCAGCCCCTGGCAAGCACATTCTACTTCTACAAAACTTCATTCACTTTTATGGCTGAGTAATATTCCGTTGTGCAGATATACCACATTTTGTTTATCTGTTCATCCATAGATGGACATTTGGGTTGGTTTTCCACCTTTTGGCTATAGTGAATTGTGTTGCTATAAACATGAGTGTGTAAGTGCTGGTTGGTGCTACAATGTGGATGAATCTCAAAAACATTACACTATGTGAAAAAAGCCAGATACAAAAACTCATGTATTACATGAATCCATTTATATGAAATGTCCAGAACAGGTAAATCCATAGAGACAGAAAGCAGATTAGTGGTTGCTAAAGGCTGGGTGAGAGGATTTGAAGAGTGACTACTTATGGGTACTAGGTCTTTTTGGGGTGATGGAAATGTCTTAGAACTAGATAGAGGTGATGGTTACACAACATTGTGAATGTACTAAATGCCATGGAATTGTATACTTTAAAATAGTTACTTTTATGTTATGTAAATCTTATCTAAAGAAAAACAAGGTGGCAGGCAATGCCTCAAGATATTTTCACTGTGAAGCCAAAGCCCTGGATCTGCCCAGGTGGTAAGACCTGAGTGGGTTGAGGTGGTGAGAACCTTCAGAGAATATTCCTTCAACTTTGTCCTTGAGTGCTCAAGGGGATTCACACTCTGCCCACCCTGATATCTGGGACTTGATGGAGACCAACTGCTGCTGAGCATTCAGAGGAGAGTGTGTGAGGATTGGAGCAGGGGTCCCAATCCCCAGGCTGAGGACTGGTACCAGTCCTTGGCCTGTTAGTAACCAGGCTGCACAGCAGGAGGTGAGCAGCAAATGAGCAAGTGAAGCTTCATCTATACTTGCAGCCACTCCCCAGCGCTAGCATCACTGCCTCAGCTCCACCTCAGATCATCGGGCATTAGATTCTCATAGGAGAACTGGTCCCTGGTGCCAAAACGGTTGGAGACTGCTGGATTGGAGAATTCAGGAGGGAGTGCAAGGCTCTCCCTGGTTGGAGCATGACCTCTTGAAAGCTCATCTCATGGCTCTGAGCTGTCTCTTCCATCGTCCAACTACCCGACTTAAGAGGTGGTAAGGTGGATGTGGAAGAAGCCATTATCCATCTGATATACACAAATTGAGGAGGCTACGTTGAGTTTCAGCCTGGACCAGGGTCATGGTTTAGCCTAAAGCTGGGATCATTTTCACAGGTAAGAATTTATCAGCTATAGGATTAGCCCTTGCCAGTGCAGAATTGCCTCGGGCAAAGAAGATGAAAGCCAGAAGATGGAGACAAACTTGTTATTTCTTCTGTATGTCTCAGTGGTTGAAGAGGGCAAGGATAAGAAAGCAGTGACCTACTATGAAGTCAGTGAGAGGGCAGACAAGGAGGCTGCTCCTGCTAGGGGGTGAGTACTTTATTTGCTGTCAAACCACTTCAGGTGTGTTAATGACTCCTGGATGTTAAGTATCTGCTAATTAACAACCAGCTGGCAAACGTCTCTTCTGGGGGATTGGCACCTGTGCTGGGATGCTCTCAGTCCCAGGAGAGAAGGGAGCTTTTTGAGAGTCAAAGGCTGACGTGGGAACTGTATAAAGAAACTGCGCCCTGGTGTGGAGAGTAAGCCGTCTTGCAATATCAAGGCGAGGCTATGGGAGGAAATCAGACACCAACAGCATGGTGAGCGTTCAAATCTCAACTCTTCTCATCTCTGATATGGACCTAATATTTCACAAGGTTGTTGTAGCTTTATATGAGAGGATCCAGGTAAAGAGCTCAGTGTAGTCTAGCCTGGCTTATTGAAGTGGTCAGCAATTGGTTGAGCTGTGTGTTTAGGAAGCCACACTGGAGTAGCAAATCTGGAGCTCTGGAGTGCATGTCCAGTCCTGTCTCATTTTCCCTTGGTGACTGCCTTTGAATTTCTTGATGGCTGCACTAGAGGCCAGTCTTACCCCGGGCATCAGCTCACCCTGGTTATGTGTTTTGGTCCCACCGGTTTGGAGAATATTGGGCTGGGATAAGTGTTCTCTAACCAATAGACTAAATGTCCAGGGCATTAGGAAGCCTGCTGCATGACTCTGTGGGGGTGGGGAGGGTGCAGACTGAGGAAACGAGCCATCTGAGTCTGGGGGATGCAGTGGGAAAGGTGAGCTCAGAGCCTTGGTCTCAATTCCCAAGGTCTATCCACAAGGCTGCTCTCATGTCAGCTCATAATGAAAGGTCAGAATGAAGGTGGTAGCAAGAACAGCACACAGACAGAGACTCTGACACTCTCCTTTTGCCTCCCTCTTCCAATTTAAGGACCCTGTGATTGTATTAGGCCCACCTGGATAATCTTTCTATTTTAAGGTCAGCTGATTAGCAAACTTAATTCCATCTAACTAAGTGGAAGTGGTATATGTGGAAGCAGAATTGCTTTAATAGGTCTTAGATAAGGTATCCATGAAAGCCTGGGTAGAGGCTATGAATGAGATTGATCAGTATGGGTCAAGGATGGCCTGGAAATCACCACTGCTGAGTCTAATTTGCAAGCAAAAGAACCAACTTTAAAGTTCTAGTTCTCAAGAACTCTGAAATGTCTGAGATTTTGCCTTATTTGAAATTAAACAATTTAGTTTGCTACAGTTTCATGGATGCTAGCAGAAGACGCGAGACTCCTGGATCAAAGACAAAAGTCTTAATAATTCAAAGCACAGCAGGCAGTATGAGCTTCATGTTTGCATTAGTTCCTTTTAATCCCCAAGTTCCATGGGAAGATGTTGAGTGGCCCAAGTGGATGCCGCACGTGCAGTGGGTTTGTGTCACAGTTGTGTCAAGTTTAGGAAACTCAAATGTTTTATAATGGCCTGCAAGCAAACCTGCTCAATCTCTGCCCCAGAGGGAAACATTCTCATTATTATCCTGGACAGCAATCAAATCTGCCCTGTGTCCTGGAGAGAGACACTATGTCTTCTAAAATACTATGTTTCTGTACAGACATCCTTGAAAAGATAGTCCAGGATGAAAATTGTCATGCCTCTGTTCAGAAGACCTGCAGAAACATAAGAAATATAAGAAATTTATGGAGAATTATCTCCCGATACTTGTAGGGTAATCACAATAGTGGCGTATAATGCATTCTAAATTTACTAGTGCCAGGCATTGTTCTTAGTGCTTTGCATACATTAACTCATTAATCTTTAGTAGATTCTATTGTCTCTATTTTATAGATTGAAAAAAAAGAAAGGTCAGAGAAATGGACCCACAAATGGAAGATTTGGGAGCCCCAAAGTCTGAGCTCCATACTGTACTATATTCTGAGGGGACCAGCCAGCCACTTAGTGGCAGCCTGCTTACACATTGGGATGTTTCTTTTGTGTAACTGCCCTAGAGTAGACACCTATTTGCAGTTTAAGTTTGCTCTTCCCCACCTGCCATGCCACTGCCAGAATGGACTAACTGAATTTTAGAGCACATGGCATTTCACACAGCATTGACTTCTATTAAGAAATTCATGTTACAGCAAAAGAAGTTAAACAGTGGAATGATGTCCACAAGAGTCACTGGTTTTATGTTGTACCCCAATTTTAATGACTAGCTGCCTTTAAAACATTCCAAAGATCTATTGAAAAATCAGCTAGAGTCAGAGACCCAGTTTGAGAGGACAGAGTATGAGCTTGGGATGCTGTCTTGCAGGATGTGGAATCTATTCTGACCCAATGATTAACATATAAGGGAGAAGGGGTGACCCCACCAAGGACCCTCTTTCATAATATGTCTTCACTTTCTTCATGTATCTGTTTATAAGTTTTAATACATGAGAGAGAACTGCTTCTACCAAGAATCAAAATGAAATTCTGTCAAATTGGAACCCAAGATTATCCCCTGGCTATTTTTTAGGTCATCTTGTCATTAGTGGGGGCTTTAGGGTCTCACAAGTTGATTGCACTAAGAGAGTAGGGATTCTGCTCCACAAGGGGCTTCTGCCACCAACCTGGGTGATAAAAGTTATCATGTGATGCAGGCAGATCAGCAAGGGATCAGACACCCTAAAGATGTAATATCTGTATTTATTACCAGTAAAAGAACTCTGGGCAACTAAGGTGCTACAGTGAGGTGAGTCAGGAGAAGCTAGCTGGGGTGAGAAGTCATAAATATAAGATGTATCGACTGATGAAAATAGAGAAAAGGTGATAGCCTTTACTTGAAATTCTTCCTTTTCTTTTAAAACAATTTTTTAAAAGTATTTTTCTTTTTTCTTTTCTTTTTTTTTTTTACTTCTCATTAATCTCTATAAAATGTAGGAATGGTAGTTAAACTTACTATGGAGTTCTCAGGTGGCAAAGTATCAAGGCAGAAGGACCATGATGAACCTGAGGTAGAAGGGATATTTTCCAGAGTTCCTAGACTTCCAAGGTAGACATAATAACTAAACATGGCTTTGGAAGGACACCTTTTGGGGAAAGATGAAAGGATTGTGTTTTTAGTCATCCATGAAGTGGCTATTTTATTTAAAGCTTCTCCAAGATCACATATAGTTATGAAAAACCATACTGTGGGGTGTGTGTGTGTGTTTGTGTGTGTGTGCGTGCATGTCTGTGTGCGTGCGTGCACATGCATGCACAGAGACATGCCCAGAGGCATGCACAGTGGTAAGCCAAACCGGAAAACATAGTGGGTGTCTGGTTATGACCCACCCAGTATTCTCCTCCCTTCTTCTGTCAATAGCACATCATGATTTTGGTGGGGTGGGGAGGAAGTTGCCGCTCTTCAACTCTACATGATCCTGGTAGAGCCATTAACCATAGAACCCAGGATAATAACCACCCCTCCAACTCCACGTTCAATGCTCTGAAGGCCAAGGTGCTGCAGCCCAAGAGTCCCCAGGGGATGAGAGCTGTGACTATGGCCCTGAGGTCCAGGCAGCCCATGAGGCCAGAGAGAAAGACTACTTCTGAGTCCATGGATACAGCTGGAGCTCAGCAGCTTGTTCCAAGGTGACCAGCTTGAGCTGCATGTGATTGAGTTGGATGAGACATTCTGCATTAATGTTTTATGCAGTTTCTAGTCACCTCTAGAAATTAGAACAATAAACTCTTTTTGAATCAGAATAACAGGTGAAGTTCAGCTTTATTTAAATTTCATTTTAAATATCAGAAAATTCCTACAGAAATGCAAATTTAGCTGCTAAGAAAACAGTATGGTGGTTCCTCAAAAAGTTAAAAATAGGATTACCACGTGATCCAGCAATCCCACCTCTATGTATATACACCAAATAATTAAAATCTGGGTCTCAGTGAGATATCTGCAAACCCACGTTTATAGCAGCATTATTCCCAATAGCCAAAAGGTAGAAGCAACTCAAGTATCTGTCAACAGATGAATAAAGAAAATGTGGTATATACATACAATGCAATATTATTAAGCCAGAAAAAAGCAAGAAATTCTGACATATGCTACAATGTGGATGAACCTTAAAGATATTATGCTCAGTGAAATAAGCCAGTCACAAAAAGTATAAATACTGTATGATTCCCCTTATATAAGGTACCTAGAATTGTCAAATTCATAGAGATAGAAAGTAGAATGGTGATTGCCGGGGCCTGGAGGGAGGAAAGAATGGGAGTTAGTGTTTAATGGGGACAGAGTTTCAATTTTGCAAATGAAAAGAGTCCTGGAGATAAATGCAGAACATTGTGAATATACTTAATGCCACTGAACTATACACGTAAAAATTATTAAGATGATAAATTTTATGTTATATGTATTTCACCACATTTAAAGTAAATAAATAAAAAAGAAAAGCAGTTTTGTCATTTTTAAAGGTCTACAGCATTATGGATAGTTTTTAAAGGGTAGAAAGACGTGTGTCAAGGAGTAGGTTTTCTAGAAAATTGTATTTGGCACAAGATTTTAAAATTGATGATGCTCAGTTAGTTTTAAATACCTTATGAAACCTGAGAATTGGTGTGAGCTTTATCCTGTGTAAACAGATTGATCTTTGTAGAGAACATTGGGACGTCTGCTCTCCTGACCTGCAGTCACACACGCTTAACTGGTACCTGTTAAAGCATTTAAACAAGGAGGTGATTAGACTAGGCTGGCTCTAATGCCTGGGTAGCTTACACGAGCACACCAAAATCTAAGCTAGTCAATGCACTCAAATCTGAAAACAATGAAACTGAAGAATAACTTATCACAAACAGCCATCTAGGCTTTCCTAAATAAGGCGACCATTTAAACTATAACCAGTCCAATAATTGCTTTGCTTCTGTGTCTTCTCTATAAAAACCCCTCCCCTAGATCCTGCAGTGGAGCACTCCTAACCACTTTCAATTTGGTGCTGTCTAATTCCAATCAATGTATGTTCAAATTAATTCTTGAAAAAAATTTTATCGTGCCTTAATTTACCTTTTAGCAGAACTTTGGAGTGAGCTCTGCCCTTCGGCCTGCCCACCACACTGGGGTTCTTGGGTGTATTTAAGGGGAGGCCTTAGCAGAATGGTGGCATCATTCTCTCTAACAGAGCAACACGTTCCAAGCCCTCTGCTTGCCAGCCAGGGCTTGGTGAGAGTAGATGCAGGTCATTTGCCTTCTGACTTGTTGTGCCCATCTGGGCACTGTTGGGAGGGCCTGGGGAGCCACTTTGAGGAGTCTCTCACCCCAGGGGTTTTACCCTAATGGCTTTTTCTCTAACTCCCAGGGTAGATCCCCAGTGAGCTACTGTGGAAGCTGGATTTGGAAGCCCAACTCTTCTATTAGTTCATTGAGTGACCACGCTAAGTTCTTTATGTACTGTAGGCTTGTCTTTCTGCCTGTGAAATGAGGACAGCTGTGAATGCAGTGTGTTGTGAATGAGAATCAGACAATAGGAATGGAGGAGAAAGGATGCAGAGCAGGAAACAGTGGAAGTAGAATTAAGGTGTAATGGATGTGAATCTATTTCACAAACGTGAGAATAAAAGAAACATTATATCTCTTAGATCTATTTTAAATTGACTGAAGTCTGACTGAATCCTACGAAGATGATGGGAATGGCAGTCTCATTTATTGATAGGCTGCCCATCCTCCCCCTTTCTTGGGCTCCATGAAAATTTCAGGAGTCTGAAAGGCACCTAAAAATAGGGCTGGGTGTTAATTTCTAGGTAGTTATGAGAATGGTTGCAGATATTCTCCTTTCCCAGTGTGGTCCCTTGAAGCAGCTTTCTGATTTCTTGCCATTCTGGATTAAGAGAATTTTTGCCACAGCTGGGGAGTTTGAGACTCCAGCCTTGCAGAGATGCTATGCAGCCACCCCTCATCCTCAGGGTCTTGCCACCTTCCCAGGATATCACCAGCTAATGGAACATAGCAACTCCAGGACCCCAACCATGTTTCCTATTTCCAATCTGGTAGAAATCAATTTCTAACCTCTTGTCACTCTCCAAAGTCATTTCTTTCATCTCCGCTCAAGGACATCAAACATAATCTTATCAAAGAGTTTAGGTTTTTACAAAAGTCTGGAAAATCCTTTGACTTTAGGTAATGTTTGCATTCTACCCTACAAAAAAAAACCCAAAAAAACCAAAAAACAAAACAAAAAAACCCAAAAAACCTGAGGCAAGGAATTGCAAAGAATCAGCTTATGGGCCTAAAACAGGAAGAGATACAAATACGGAGAGAACCACACAAATTAAGATCTCAAACAGGTGTTTTCCAATCTTCATGCGCTCTTAGTGATTATATTCAGCACTAAAAAAAAAAAAAAAAGGAATAGTACGGAAAATATCAGAATGCCTCCCACATAGCAAAGGTATGTGTCGTTTCAGACATTTAGATATTTAGATATGTCAGAAAAAGTTTAAACTATCCTGCTAGAGATGCATGGAGGCCCAGGCATCTATATTAAAAGCACAATAAATCTCACAGGTGAATTTAATGTGCAGCTAAGGTTGAGAAACACAGTTTATAGACTGATCAGATGAGAGGGGAAACAAAAATGTTGATATTTGTAGCCTCCTTAGAGGCATTAACTAAAAAAAGAATATCTTGAGGGAGGGGAGGTGGTGGAGGCAGGTTATGAGTTCGAAGGAGGGAATATATCTGAGCACAGTGTAAATAAGTAAAAAACTCAATTCTCCCCGTAAATATAAATGACAGCTGTGCTGGATGCTGAGCAGGGAGGAACAATCAGAAGCTTTGACATCTGAGGAGACAAATCTCAGTCATATTTTAGCTACAGTCAGAACTGCTGAATTCAGGGCTCGAGTTTCTCTGCTGGGCTTGGGCAACCTAAATTTTGGACATTCGAAACAGCCATGCCAACTGTCATTTGTCCTTAACACTCACCTGGAAGCTTATCTTTGCTCCCGTATTGATTTCCCTGGCTCTCCATGGTGACCTCAGTCAGCTCATCATGAAGATGGATGCTTGGCAGCATCCAGCTTTGGGTGTTCTTTGCAGATGTTTGGCTCATAATGCCCCATGGCTCCCTGGAGGGGCTGTATCTGGTTCAGATAAGATAAGAAGCTTCCTAATTCAGCACTACAAGAAAAGCAACAGCAGTCTTTGCTGTGATTAGTGGGAAGGAGTTAGAGATGGGTTGGAGGTGATTCACTTGGAAAATAAATGATGATTTCTTAAGATGAGTTTGAATTGGCTGATGTGTCCTGAACTGGTGGCGTGGAGATACCAGGCATAGATAGACTATTCACTCTTTGCAGGAGTTCAGTTCTCGGGAATTCAGTGAAAGTTCACCTTCTGAGAATAGACCAGCCTTGCTAATAGTAATAGCTATATCCATTAAGATTCTTTCCTTTTGAGTGACATAAAACCCAGACTAAACTCATTAAACAAACACTAATTTATTGTCACTTAACTTGTGCCTGGAGTAATTTTTAGGCACAGCTGATCATGGTAAGGGTCCTGGCTTAATGTGCTTCAGACAGTCTCCACGATGGAGCACCAGAAGCCTGCACAGAGGCTGTAACTGTTAAAAACACAGACAGGGGTCCAGTTTCAAATCCTGCCATTGCCACTCATGAACTAGGTCACACAGGGCAAGTCTTTTAGTTGTGAAGACCCTCAGTTTTGTCCTCCATGAAACAGGAGTAGTGATGCTGAAGGGATAAATGAGATATGGCATGGGAAGCCTCTGCACACAGCTGAAGCTCCTTAAATGTTAGTTATGGTAAAGGACAATGGCTGTTTTCCTCTTGCACCCACATACTTCCTCCCTGGTTTCCTGGCAACAGCTCCAACTACGTTTGTGGATTGCCCCTCCCTCAGTCTCAGCTATGTGCCAGGCTAGGACAAACAACCCAGGCTTAAAGCAATTGGTATACTGTATTATCAGGAACTCGATGATTGGTTCATGGCTGTCTCCTGACTGAAGCTATTCCAAAATCATCATGATTTTGCCATGAATGTCAGGACGAAAATATATTCTGCCTCTCCCTGTACACTGGGTTTGAACCTAGAGGTACATGGCCCCAGGATATTCTGGGGGTCATTTTTCAGCCATGAGGGAAGAGACCAAGTAAGAAGGGAGTCAGCACAGACAGGATAAAACCAAGACACAGAGATGGAGAATTTGCTGTTGACATTATTCCAGTCCCTTGCTATTCAGCCATTGTTCAGTCCAAACAAGTGATCCCACTGGATCAGACGAATACCAAAAAGGGCCTAGGTATAGCAGGAAAGATGGTAGCCTGATGCTTGGGTCATACTTTTCAGTTCTATGGCAATGGCCTTTCTTTTTTGACTTAATGAGTTTATTTTAGGTTTTCTATCACTTGCAGGATAAAGTCATAGACTTGGTTTGAGATACATTTTCCGGAGACCATAAAAGAGATTTTGTAAAAAGCCTGAGTTTCTTTTCCTAATTCCTGTCTGGCTGTTAAGGAATTAGGTCCCAACTGTTGCATTTGACTAATTCCTTCCTTCTGTGCATGGGGCTTCTTGTACCTTGTGCGGGTTTGCTGAGAGTAAAAACTCTTCCAACCACCTGTCCTTTCAAGAGAAGATTAATTTCTTTTGACTAAAAGATCCTCTGTTACAATAGGAAAATTATTCTTATAAGCCATAGACAGGGTCCCAGCTGCTCGGGTGCTATTCCAGGTCACTCCCTCAGCACACCCAAACAAACAAAGCTCTTTTTGTTGCCCCTGCCGCTAAGGTATCCCGATACTTCAGAGCGCAGACAGAAAAGAGACTCAGAGGCTTGGAGGAAATGGGTCCTCGGTGTTGATCATGACCAGGTCTCTTTGTGGCTTGGTCTGATGGTTTCTGGATACAGGAGGCTGACATTCAAAAAGGCCTCTTGCTATTCAGCCATTGTTCAATCCAAACAAGTGATTCCACTGCTCTTCCGAAGTGCAGAGGGCAGTGACCCCAGCCACTAGCTGGACTTTGAAATGTGCAAGGAAGAACGGCTCGGCCACTGCCACAATTTCACCTCTGACTGGTGTCACAAATGGAATGGAATCGAGGGCAATACTGAGGGGCAGAGATAACAGGGATTGTCCAAAGGAGTCTGGGGAAATGGCAGCCTCCTCCTTCTCTCTTCTGAGATACTGACCCTTAAGCTGATTGGGCTGAGAAGCAGAGAGTCTGCAGAAACCTCTCTGATTAAGACAAAGGGAGGGATGGAAGTGCTCTGCTCGCCAGTCAGAAGGCTGGGGCCAGGCTGGGGGGTAGGAGCAGACAGGAGGGATGCTCACAGTATGTAGTGAGAAAGCCTCTGGGTTGCTAGTAGGCCTTAGAAATCACTGTTCAAAACCCCACTCTTTTATACCACAACATGTGGATTCATGTCCTTATTTTGCGGGTGCTAAAAACAAAGGTAAAAGTTGTCACTAAGTCACATGGAAACACAAACAAATAAACAAAGAAATACCAAAAAGGACCTAAGTACAGTAGGAAAGATGGTAGCTATAATCGGAGCATTCTAGATGGCTACTTGGCTGTAATGACCTTCTAAACACTTTCCCCTTACTGTTATTCAATTTGTTGTGAGTCTATTTCTCCATATTCCAATAGTTTAACAAGGTATCTGTCATTTAGGGGAAATGCAGATTTTAGGCTCTGAGGGCACCAGGCATGACTGGCCCAAGGTCTGGCTGTGATCCAAGGTCTAGCTGGTCCAAGGCCTGACTGGCCCAAGGTCTGGCTGGTCCAAAGTCTGGCTGTGATCCAGGCCCTTGGCTAGGAATAGGACCCTAGATTTAGAAAATATGTAAACATACTTCAGCTTGGTGTATCATGCATGTGTGGTTGAAGGCTATTATTGTACTCTGCTATGTTCCTCACCATGTGGTCCCCTGTAGAGCAGAAAGGGAGCACAAGAAAGGAGAGCAGAAGAAGTGGTGTATATCGCATGCCCCCCACAATAGATTGCACTTCTCAATAGAAGTACATTCTGCACAATAAAGTTGATGCCTGCTGTTCCATTCTCATGTTGGCCTCTTGTGCATTCTTCCAATTGGGCCTCTCACCATCGAACCTTCCCTTCTCCGTCAGCAATACTGCTGACGCTTGGTGTAGCTGACATGATCCACTCAGCCCTGACAGGTTCCCAAACAGATGATTCAATCCAGAATTGGTATAATGGCAATAATAGATTTCATCATTAACTTTGTATTTTTTGTCCCCAGGAATTCCTAATTTGGGTTGCCCCAGAGTTTACCTATGAAGAGAACCTGGTGATTTAGCTCATAGAGTTTCTTTGTAGAATAGATGGTATATTAGTTTACTAGGGCTGCATAATGAAGAACCATGACTGGGTGGCTTAAATAACAGAAATCTATATTGTCACTCTTCTGGAGGCTAAAAGTTCGAGATCAAGGTGTTGGCAGGGATAGTCTCTTCTAAGGCTTGGCTCCTTGACTTGAAGATGACCTCTTTCTCTCTGTGTCTTCACATGATCTTTCCTCTGTGTGTGTCTGTGTCCTAATCTCTTTTTCTATGGACACCAGTCAGACTGGATTAGGGCCTGAACCTAATAATCTGTATTCATTTTGTCACCTCTTTAAAGGCCCTGTCTCCAAATGCAGTCACATTCTGAGGTCCTGGGGGTTAGGACTTCAACATATGAATTTGGGGGATATAATTCAGTTTATAACAGAGGGGATTCCTCTTCTTCATGAAGGCTGGAAGTCCTTGGAAGAAGGAGATTTAATGAAGGGGTGTCCTTGTAATGAGGAAAGGAAGTTGAAGTTCTCCCCTTCCATCTAGAGGAGAGAGACAGAAGAGGTGCAAGGAGATTAAATGCCAGGGTCCTTATGCCCCACCCTCACCCCCAATCATAGGTACCCAGCATAGTAATGCTGAGGAAAAATCCAGAGAAGAATGGAGAAGTTTGAAATGGTGAAGGGCGTGGACTAGTCACCTGGGCACAGACAGAGTGGGGCTCTAGGTCTGAAGGAGCAGCCTGGCTTCTGATTCAGAGACAGGCCACCATGGAACAAGAGTAGGGGTACAGTCTTGGCTGAGGGTGAGGCCTGATTGGCGAGCTCCAGGTGGCACTCCTGATCCCCACAGCCTGTGCATGATGTACAGGGAAGCAGAAGTTCTGGAAATGGAGAGGACATGCCAATGATATGATGAGTATGCAGGCCCATAAAATGCATATGGCCAGGAACCTGGATTCCAGGGTGGTGCCAGCATGACCTCCTCAAAGACCAGAAGTATACTGGCCATTGATGACCTAAAGGACCCTATTAGTCTTCAAGTCCCCTTCTCTTAGCTGTGAGGGCATGTAAGCCCCCAAACACTCAGATATCCTCTCAGAGAGAAGCAGAGGCAGAGGGAAGAAATCCGAGAGATGAAGATTATATCAGAAAGGGACTGAGTTATCCAGCAGAGACCATCAAACTGTCAGTGACCAAGATACTATTAACTGGAAAGTTGAATGTTCGTCCATTTCCTCCACTCCTACTCTTTGGTTAGCCAGAGGGTTGGTGAGGAAGATTAAGTCAGTTGCAAAGAGAAAAATAAGCTATGTTTTCTTGGTGCATTTGAGCAGAGTTGGGTGCACTTGAGCAGAATTGGGTAAATTTGTGGCCCTAAAACATTGATTTAAAATTATATGAAATTATTTTAAATTTAGTTTAATTGCAGAAATCATACATTTATTTATTTTCGTGGTAAAAATTTTAACAATACAGTTAAGTGAAGTTTTTTTTGCCCCATCCATTTTCTATGTATTACATATATAAATGTACATTTTGAAAATTTATATATTCTATAGCCTTTGACTTTTTCATAAACAGGATAATACTATAAGTATAGTTTTAGAACTTGGTCTGTTTTACTTAGGAATATGTCAGTACATATATAGTCACCTCATTTTAAAAATTGAGGTGCGTTGTATCTTGAGCTGCATTGTATCTTAAAATGTGAACATCTGATGGTTTATTTAACTGTTTTCTTACTGGTAGACATTTACATCACTTCCATTTATTGTTTTTATAAATAATAACATAATAAACCTCCTTATACATGCTTTTTTGTTCATAGATGAAAGTCTCCAGGATATACCTAGAAAGTCATTTGTTTTTAATTTTTATTTTTTAATTTTTTAGTCTCAGGTTGTAATTCTTGTAAAAATGGCTGTTATCACAGAAATGGTTGCTTCATGCCATCCCCACCTCCACTCGCAACTTGTCCAGGCAGGTATCAAAGTTATTTCTTCATGGTTTAGCAAACAAGGAGGAAGTAATAAAATCTACTGTAAATTGATTTCAGACAGAATCAGAAATGGAGAACTTCTGGTATTTGTTGTCTCTCACTTTGGTAGCAGGAGAAGTAATATGATAACAAGGATACTAAAGAGGTAGGTACAGCAACCTTTTTTTTTTTAATTGTTGTTGACTCAAGTGATTAAAGAAACCCACTTGGCAAAGGGCTCATAAGGAGGCTGGTGGAGGAAGGATGTCTTAGTCTATTTGGGCTAATATAACAACAAACAAACAAACAAACCCCCATAGACTGGGTATCTTATAAACAACAAATATTTATTTCTCACAGTTCTTGAGATTGGGAAGTCCAAGGTCAAGGTACTAGTATATTCAATGTCTGGTGAGAACCAAGTTCCTGGTTCCTAGACAGCTGTTTTTTTATTGTGTTCTCACATGGCAAACAGGGCCAGGGTACTCTCTTAAAGGTGTTAATCTCATTCATGAGCACTCCACCCACTGACCTAATAACCTCCCAAAGGCCCCACCTCCTAATACCATTAGGTTGAAGATTAGGTTTAAATATTTAAATGAAGGTCAGAGTGGGCACATCCAGTCTATAGCAAAGGCTGGACTTTAGACTCTAGAAATATGAAGTTCCTCAAGTTTATCTTTGAAAATGGCTTTCTGATTCTCTGGCACATCAACAAAGTCCTAAATAGTCATTCTGTTCCATTGCCTGAATGTGGAAATACCAGGTGTTTCCCTGCCCATATCAAGTAGCAAGAAGCCTATCTGAATGCTCCTATGGTGACTAAGCCACCTACTGTGCTCTCTACCTAAATTTCTTCAGCGAAGTTCAAGGGCAAACTTGTTCTTCTGCCTCAGCCACCTGGAGATGTTTGCTACTCACTTTGAATATCCCAGGCTCTCCCCAGAACCCCTTTTCTCAGAGTCTGTGATCTGCCTCTGTTTACGTTCATATCATTTGGATAAAATTGTTGACATAGCTTCTGCCATATACATGGTGGGGTTTGTTTTTAAAGGAGTATATTCAAAGGGAATGGGGATGAATTCTGTTATATTCCCAGCTTTGGAGACAAAGTCCACACAATGGAGAGCTCAAGTTACCATTTAAATAAGAATTTGTGATGTTTAATTTGCTACCTGGCGACATCTTCCATCCTCTTTTGCAAATTAAATTTTGTTCTTAGGATTTCAGTAATGTTAGTGCTTCTTGGTCACTCAGGAGGGTTGGAGTGAAGATGTTGGATGTGCCCACAACCCCATCCCATTGCTCATTGGAAGAGGCTCCCAAGAGGCCACAAGCAAAAGATAAAACCAAGAGATAAAATTCCAAATAGATGCTCCTCCCACCTACTTATGGAATATAAATTGTTACAATGATGACATAGAAATTAAAGCAGAAGAAACTTGGGAGGAGACTTGCATCCAAAACTCTTTCAAAGTTTGTTCCTTTGAGATGGTCTTGATATGTCATGTTGTCTCCTATATTGTCTTCTATGGTGGTGATGGTCCCTCTAAAGTTAACACAGATGCTGAGAACTGTTTCTATGTTTTCCCAGGACTCCAGGGAAGCCACAGTCAGCTTGGAGGCCAGATACAGACCCTGGTAACTGTGGAGCTTTTAATATTCATTCCATGCTTCCAAAGCAGCACTCATGTTTTTGAGGATAATCTCAGCATCAGTGGTTAGCTGCACTTAGTAATTATTTACTGTGCTCATAACTGGACAGTGTTTTTGACCATCAGCAATACTTAGCAGATGGCAGAGGGATGCTTTATAAATATTTCATCTCATATAATCCTATCAACCCTGCGATGTGTGTCACATTATCCTTATTTTATAGTTTTGGGAAATTGAGGCTTAAAATTACTTAATCTGTTTATAATGAGATTGCATTTGAACCAAGGATGTATTATTTATCTATTGATCAAAACTTAGTAGATTAAAACAGCAAACATTTCTTATCTTAAAGTTTCTGTGGGCCAAGAATTCAATCCTCCACTTTTCCGTCATTGTTGTCTCAATTTGTCCCTATGTATGCTGAACGTTCATTACTATCTTGCTATAGCAAATCTCTTCTTATTTTTTAAGCGTATAGTGCCCTATTCTTAGTAAGGATTGCACTCCTCTGCTTCTATCAGCCTGCTAGTCATCTTACTCCTAATTATGTATTTTCTTTGGCATTTTGTTTTAGCTGAGCTGCCCCACTTCAGTATTTCCTGTAATGCAGGCCTCATAATGGAGAATTCCCTCAATTTTTGTATGTCTGGAAAGGTCTTTATTTCCACTTCATATCTAAAGGAGAATTTAGCTGGATACATTCTAGGCTGGTAGTTCCTTTCACTTAATATTTTGAATATTTGATTCTACTCCTTTCCGGTTTGTAAGGTCTATGCTAAGAACTATGATGATAATCTAATGAGTTTTCCTTTATAAGTTTTCTTCTCCCTGGCTGCCCTGAGAATTCTGTCTTTGTTGTTGATTTTTGATAACTTTAATACAATGTGTCTTGGTGAAGGCCTTTTGGGGTTGAGGTAATTGGGTGTTCTGTTGACTCCTTGAATTCCAAGCTCCAGCTCATTCTTTAGATTTGGGAAATTCTTGTCATATTTGTCTGAAAATGCTTTCTAGTCCCTGATCCTTTTCCTCACCTTTGATAATGCCCATTAGTCATGTTTCCTCTCCTGATGATATCAGCTGGTTCTTGTATTTCTCTTTCATTATTTTTGATTCTTTGGCTTCTCTCTTCTTCCTTTTAATTTATTTCTAGATTTCTGTCTTCAATATCACTGATCCTTTCCTCCATTTGGTCGACTCTATTTCTCAAGCTTGCTATTTCATTTTCAGCTCTTGCTCTGTGTGTGTGTGTGTGTTTTATTTCCAAAAGATCTATTGTTTTTTTTTTTTTTTTGAGGGTTTCAATCTCCTTGTTCTGCTCATCTAGTTGGTTTTTCAATTCCTGAAATTGTTGATATGACTTGTTTCAGAATTCACTGAGTTTTTTCAGAAGAAATATCCTGAATTCCCTGTCATTTAAGTCACATATTTCTGTCTGTAAGCTTATTTTCTGGAGATTTTTCTCTTTCTTTCTGAGATGCCTGTCACCTTGGTTGTTCATGGTGTTTAATGGACTACTTCTCTGCCTGGGTATTAATGGAACTGTATTCTGATTTTTCCCAGAAAAAAGATTTATTATATAAAGGTCTCTCTTTAGCCCGTTGCAAAGAAGATACTTTTCTTTTGGTCTCCAGTAGGTGGTATGTAAGCTTCTTGGATCTCTGCTTTATATAAAGCCTTAATAATGCCTTTTTATTTTCTTGTAGATATTTAATCACACTCACTACCCTCAGTTTCAGTCCCTGTCAGTGTTAGCAACAGTTTTGGAAGCATTTGCTCAGATTCCCCTGAGCTCCACAGTGATTCATCTAGGAGGTTATGGCCCTCTGGGTTGGGGATTGAGGGCTGTAGCTCAGCCTCAGTTTTGCAACTGCAGCTGTTAAATATCGACTGTTGTTTCTCTCCTGTCTTGCTTCTCTGCTTTCAGCTCTAATGACTGGGCCCTGCCACCAGCTGCGTGGAGCTCACAGCACTCCCAGGCAGGGCTGTTCAGGGAACTCGCCTCACCTTCTCCCCTCCTCCTCCTGCTACAGGGAGCTCCAGCAGCTGCGAGAGGCAACATATTTATTTCTCCCAGTCCACCACCTGACACCCAGGGTTCTGATCTGTAGTAGCTCTTACGTGCAGATCCCACACTCAGATGTGCTGGTGTGCATTTCAGGTGTTTTTGTTGTTGTTGTCGTTGTTGTTGAGTTTTAGATGTTCAGCTTATTGTTGTTTCAAGGGGAGACATCTGGAGACATCTCTCACTCTGCTAAGTTTCTGACGTCACTCTGGGCCAAGAATTCAGAAGTGGCTTGGTTGAGTTGTGAGCTCAGGATCTCTCATTAGGTTTCAGTCAAGATGTTGGCTAGAGCTGCCTCATCTGAAGTCTTGACTGGGGCTGGAAGATCTACTTCCAAGACGGATCCTTCACTAGCTCTTGGCAGGAGGCCTCAGTTCTTCACAATAGGACTTGAGTGTCCTTATGATATGGCCGCTGGCTTTCTCTAGAGCGAGTGATCTGAGAGAGAGAGCAAGGAGGAGGCTGTAATGTGCCTTTTAACTTATTTTTGAGAGAGCATGTTCTATTCATTAGAAGTAAGTCACCATGGCCAGTCCACATTCAAGGGGAAAGAATTTAGGCTACTTTTTGAAAGAAATATTGAAGAATTTATGGCCCTATTTTAAAACCACTATATAGATCGATTCTAGAGCCTATACTCTTCTGAGAGGCTATGTTTTTCACAGGAGAATATGCAAACTGTTTGCTTCCCCTGCCCTCCTCTGCCAACATATCTTGCTCCTCAGAAGGTCTTGTTTCTCTCACTGGGGTTGGTGAGTATCAGCACCAAGCTGACCAAGAAGGGAAAGTTTCAGTGGTGAGATGCCCAGTTGGAAGAATAAATAAGAGGCCAACATGAGAATGAAAGATCAGGCACCAACTTTATTGTGGGGAGTGCATTTTTTCTTCTCCCTTTCTTGTGCTCCCCTTCTACTCCCCAGGGGATCGCATAACTCCACACATATCAGAATACAATAGTGGCATTCAGCCACACATGCGTGATACATTAAGCTGAAGTATGTTTACATATTTTAGGTGCAGGTGCCCTACTACACTAATGTAACATTCTAAATCTGGGGTCCTATTCCTAGCTGTGAGCCTGGATCATGCCAGACCTGGGACCTGCCATGCCTGGGACCCATAGTGAGACTCTGTGAAGACTAGGCACTCGGTACCATAACCTTATTTCCTTTGGATCACCCTTTCCTGCTCTGGTCTCTAATGCTGTGTCCCAAGATCACAGAAGTCATGAAACCTGCTTCTGCATTTATTGTCAAACTGTTGTCATACTCTCACCATCTTTTTTGTAACATAATGATTTAGAGATCTGATCATACTTTGTGCATGTATTGCAGAAATGGCACAAAAGCTCACTCCAATCTCCTTGACCTTATGATGTTACAAATAAAAGTACAGAAGCTGTAAGAAATGCCTGAAATATTTCTTGAATCCTTACACCCAGTCTTCCACCCTTCATTCTGCCCACTACACAGATTCTAGGGTTCTCTTTCTAAAACTCAAATATTATCAAGTCACATTTTGCCCCAAAGCTTTTAATCACTCTCAATTTCCATAAGATAATTTCTGCTCTAGCTTTGAGACCATTTACAACTGGGCTTCTATCTGCCTCTCTCTTTCATCTCCTCCTCACTCTCCAGACAAACTAAACTATTTGCTATTCTTGAAATGTGCCTTGTCGTTTTAAGACTTTACTCCTTTGCATGTACTTTTCATTCTTCCTGGAACAAACTTCTCTCCTTTGAGTTGTCAAACTTCTTCAAAGTCTGGTTCAAATACCACCTTCTCATGAAGCAATTCCATGCCACCCATGCCTTTCACTGCATGTTAGCCAATAAAAGATATGCAGATGAAGGTGTCTTCCTGAATCAAGCAGCTACCTGCTGGCTTAACTGGGTTAACACTAATTAAAATCACAGGACAGCTAAATTTAATTTTTGACACTTGATAAATGCCAAACATCAGTGGATTTTTCATTAACAGACTGAATAGCAATGTCTTTAAGTCACTTATGAAGACACTTTCCTAATTTCTTTGAGGTGGTTAATCTTCTGTGCAGACATCGGAAGAGATTGAATTTCCTGCTTCTCTTGGCTCTTGTCATGTCAGTGGTATAAAATGATTTGAAAAGAAGTAATTGCCCTGGACAGTGATATCTGTTTAACCTTTATCAGGAAATGCATAAATAAGATGGTGCATATGTCATGGATGTGGGTGGTTTACTGACCCCTTCCTTGTTCTCTCGTAAGCAGATCCAATGGAAAGTGTTTGGCTTGCATGTTGGATTCCATTCCATGATTGGATTAGGGTCCCACCTAAGTTTCCACAGAGATGCATGTTGAATTGGTCTGGTCATATTTTTGCGATAATAAAGGGCTATCTTGTTGAATTCAACTTAGTCCCAAATGGCCCTATATTCATGACATCCAAGGCTGCAAAAAACATGTGAAAAGAAGTCTACAGGTAATAAGAAACAAAGAGACTTGAACATGCAAAATCCACCCCCGAGGCTGATTCTAGTTGTCTACCATCACCACATCTTTCCTGGATTTGTGCTTAGCCAGTAGATGCACATCACATCAGAGGCTTCATCTAAAGAAGTGGGAGAAGTAAGTGGAGATAGAGGGTGCACTCAGAGTGCACACACTGACAGGAAAGCAATCAAGGCTGCCCTGTTCAAAGCAAGCCACACAGGGACAGCACAGACCTGAGGGTAGCTTGGGGTTATGTTAACAAATGGTGGAGAAAATGCAGAACACTTCACCTCCTGTTTGGAACCTGTCACCTGGCAGAGAAGACTAGTATTCTCTGGTAAAAGGACAGAAAAGGTTCAGAGAAAATTGCAGACTGGGATGTTAGAGAAGTTTGGACAAGAGCCTAGTCAGTCTCTGGGTATTTTGCTGAAGGATAGGCAATTTAAAATCCTTCAGGCAGCAAAGGGTTAATCCATTGTTGAGCTAAGGGAAGAGGGTCAGAGTACATGGAGCCTGTGGTTGTTAGCATCTTCATTCATCCATTCCACAAACTTCTTTTTGGTCTATCTGATCCCCAACCTTGGGGAGAGTGCTGATCTTGGAATGAGATGGTCTGGATTAAAATCTCTGCTGCATCTATTGCTATCTGTGGGCAAGTCACAAAACCTCACTATTACAGTCAAAGACCTTTGGGTTGCAAGGAACTGAGACTCAGGTTAACTCAGGAAGATGGGTGAGTCAGTCAAGAAAACAGAATCACACTAGGTATTTCAAACAGAGAAATTAGTTACCTGGATATGGGAAGAATGAAAGAGCAAAGATGAGGCTACTAAATTGGCCTAGAGATTAGTAACTGCAGGAAGAAGTCACCTCCCCTCAGGCTGAAGAAACAAAAGAGAGGAGGAGGGGTTGCAAGAAGCTTGGAGAAGGGCTGCTGAGTGTCTGGTTCTCAAGTCTGCTGAGGGGGCAGATTCACATGTTCGCTCAGCCCCATTGTCATCAATAGGCTCATCCCCTATCACGGTTCTGACTGGGAATAATTTCATATAGTATGAAGAATAATAGAGAAATGGGATGGAGGGTTATGGAGTTAGAGTAGGGCTAGGGGTGGGAGCTTTTGTGGCAGATTTTGGAAAGGATTGCTGAATTTGGATCACTCGTGAGTTGACAATAGCCTCAAGAAGAGCAAGACCATAGCAGGGTGATGAGAATTAGATGATCTTTGTAATAATTTACATATTTGAGTAATAACCCAGGCTCTATGATAGGTGATCACACATTTAGCAGCATAAAACAACATGCATTTATTATCTCACAGTTTCCACGGGTTGGAAGTCTGAGCATGGCCTCCCTGGGTTATCTGTTAGGGTCTCATATGATGTTGATCAAGGTGTCAACTGGGCTTGCAGGCCGGAGTCCACTTCCAAATTCATGTAGTTGTTGACATAATTTATTTCCTTACATTTGTGGAACTCATGGTGCTTACTTCTTCAAGGCCAGCGAGAGTTAGCATCTCTGGCTTTTGGACTGTATTTTAAAGGGCTTGCCAAATTATGTCAAGACTGCCCCTGATGATATCCCTTCGTGACTGTCTCAACCAACAGCATAGGGCAGAAGTGATGCTATGTGATTTTCGAGGCTAAGTCATAAAAATGCCATGCACTCCCTCCTTGTTTTCTTGCAACACTCACTCTTTGCCATGAGGAAGCCCAGTCAGTTCATGCAAAGGCCCACAGGGACAGCAACTGAGGCCCCAGGCCCATAGCCTAAGCTACACTCCTAGTCATCAGCCCACACCACCAGCCAGCCATGTGAGTGAGCCGTTTTGAAACTGAATTCTCCACCTTCATCCACATGGAGCCGAGATGAGCTGTCCCCACTGAGCCCTGCCCTAATCGCAGATTCATGAGCTTAACTGTTATTGTTTTAAGCCTTTAAGATTTGAGGTAGTTTCAAAAGCTGTAGTAGATAACTGATACAAACAGGTTAAATCATTTGCTCAAGATCACAAAGCTAGTCATTTCTGGAGCTGGAACTCAGGCCCATGTTTTTCTGGCCCTAAATCTGTGCCCTTACCACTATGCCCAATTATAAAATGCTCATTTCAATGCCTGAATCATAATAAATGTTCAAGAAAATATTTCCTTTCCTCTCTCCTTCCTTCCCTTGAGGCTCATTGGAGGACACAATTCTGTGACCCAGTCAGTGTCCACATTCCAGATGAGATGCTCCCTCCTGCAAAACTCACCTGCATCTTTTTTAGCTTGGGGAGCGGATAATCCCAACTCATACAATGCTGCTTCTTTATCTCAACATTATTGAACTGGGAAAGCATTCTCCAAGATGCGATTTGTCTCCAGCTGCTCTCTGAAAGGCTGCCGGGCCTTCACAGTAGCATTTGCAGAAAAGTTGAATTCCAGGCACTGCTGGTGGGTTTGGAGCAGTGGGATGCTCCCAAGAGGCCTCAAATTGCTCTTTAGTCTACATAGGAATTCCAAGCAAAGGATTTTCCTCCACCTTTTCCTACAGGGTTCACTGAGCTAAGATAACATTTAGCAACAGCAAAAGAGAACGGATGGAGTTAGAGGCCTGAACTGATGCTCATGAGCAGGTATGAACCACTAGAGGTGTTCAGAGCATCTCATTCTGAGCCCAAACACTCTGGACCTTTCTCTGGTGCCTTGACTTTTTGCTTTTAAGGGCTTGGCTAGGACCATGTGCTGAGTGGACGTATTGGATGGACACAGGAGGCAGACGTGCTTCCCCTGGCCACTTCATTTGCAGCAGCTACAAGCCAGCCAGCCCTTACCAGGTTGCCTCCCTAAGCTTCTGCATATGACTTTAGCCTGAGCAACCTGGATGCAAGGCATTAATGTACTCAGTTGTAATTATCTGTCACACTTATCTGTCCATGTGTCCACCCATCTATTTATTTATCCATCTAGTTATTGAAGACAACATGGCAGTGTAGTGTAGGTTATGGGCTCTGAATTATATTGTCTGGGTGAAGTCAAGAGCCTTCACCACTTACTAGCTAATCATCTTCACCTGTCTATGCCTCAGGTCTTCATTTGTAAAATGAGAAAATGCAGCACTAATATCTGCCTTGCAGGGTCCTTATGAGACTCTAATGGCTGAATATCTAACACACATACCCTGGCGCCTGGTAAGAACTCTGCACATCACAGTTTTGTTACTGTTTGTTGTTGGTTGTTGTTAGTGTGTGTTGGGGGAAGCATAGCAGATGGTCTTCATGAGTTTTAAGCAAAGGTGCTAAGAAAACACACATTTACTTTTTTATTTCCAGGGGCTCAAGTTCCCCAGGGAAACAAGATGCTTCCTTTACTGCTGTTTCAATATTGGTTAAGGACGTATTATGTGCCCAATTCTTCTGCTTGTAAATGTTATATCATTTATTTAATCTCCCCAAATTTCTTTGGGCTATGCTGTGGATAGTCTCGTTCCATAGAGGAAGAATCTCAGGTTCAGAGAGAGGAGTTAATTTTCCAAGTTTGTATGGCTGAAAGTGGGGGCGGAGGGGGAAGGTCATGTTCTGTTCTGCCCACATCCATGCCATTTCAGCCCCCCTTCAGAAGTGACCTCAGAACCAACTGGGAGACCACAGAGCCAGCTCAAGCCCGAGGACATCTCACAAGGCCCTGATTGGGATTCAGCTAGCTTTGAAAACTGCTTCAAAGCCACAGCTGAGCCACATGCTCTCCAGGATGCCTTTCAAACAAGGACCTTCTTCTTATGACTCTAATGGGCAGGGCTGAGGAAAACCACTGGCTTGATTAGTTTCCAAGAACACACTTTATGCCATTTCCTCTCCTTATTTGAACTATCAAAAGGAACTTTCACGTTTGAATAGCAGCTTCAACTTTCTGCCTTATTCTATAAGAAAGAAAAGCATTCAGTCAGAAATGGGGTGAATTTTTGAAATGAGTTTTTGATAACTGATGGCTTCCTTTGGTGGTGAGAGTATATTTGATGTCCAGGAGCTAAGAGAGTTGTGTCAGATTCCCTGATAGGGAACTAGCCCTTGTCTTTCGTTGTATTTTATTTTATTTTTTGGTTTTTGGTTTTTTGTTTTGTTTTGTTTTGTTTTTGAGGGAGGTGAGGATGCAGGGCAAGGACAGTTTCTGCTTCCTGAGTGGAGATCATGATGGCAGCTTTGGGTCAGGATGGGTAGGGCCTTTGGGCATATATAGAAGAACCAGTTTCTGAACCTTCTGCCCTTCATAGGTGACCTTGTCAAGGTGAGAGTCTCTTAACTTGGCTCTAGGATTGGCAGGAACACCTCATCCAAGGTGAGTCTGGAAAGCTTCCAGCTGGAAAGGCAGAAAGCAGGTCTCTTTTGTTTACTCTGCCACGATAAGGTTGTCCCTGGTGGAGTCAGAGAGAAAAAGGTCACCGACATGTCTGACTTCACAAAGCAGAGCCAAGTTTAAAGATGTAAAGCAGGGGTTAGCAAACATTTTCTATAAAGGCCCAGAGAGTTAGCAGTTCCAGCTTTGCTGGTCAGAAGGCATCTTTTGCAGCTGCTTAGCTCTGCCATCGCAGCATGAAAGTAGATGCAGATAATACGAAAATGAATGAGTGTGGCTGTGTTCCAATAAAACTTCATTGGACCCTTTATGAAAGCCAAAATTTTAGTTTTATATAATTTTCACATGCCATATTATTCTTCTTTTGATTTTTTCCCAATTCTTTAAAGATGTAAAAGCTATTTTTGTGGGTCATACAAAAGCAGGTGGTGTGCTGGGTTTGACCCACAGATGGTAGCTGCTGACCCCTGATCTAAATGATAAAGGGAATTCCTATGTCTAGGGTTGGAAGGTGTCAACAGACTGTGGCCAGAGCACCATTCACAGGGGGTGGAGCAGAAGAAAGGCTCAGGTCAGGGTGGCAGTGCAGGGCAAGTGTGGATCACCTCTGAGAAAGGGAGAGAGAGAGAAAGGGAGATTGATTCTGGTACAACCTGTTTTATGAAATGAGATATGATTCTGCTCAAAAACATTTTCTGGTGTCCCTTGGATAGGAAATCTAGGAAATCTCTAGATGCTGGGAATGGGAAATTTTTTAAACCAAAAGATAACCCAGGTGCCAGGTGTCTAAGAGCCCCCAGTCTCTCATCTTTATGTGATTCTTTAAGGTGTGAAGGACCAACTCCTAGACGTCCTGCTGTATGCTGGAAATCTTAGGACCCCTTTCCAAATCCCCAGAGGTTCCTGAAGGGCTTATGTGTCTCTTCCTTTATGGCTTGACTCTCTTAGCTATCACCTTCCTCCTATACCTCATTAATTCACATGAGGGACACAGCTCCCCTTCCTGCATTTCTCCAAATGCCATTCACCAGGAAGAGTTCTATGTGGCAAGATTGGCTGAAAATTTAGGCTTAAATATCCTTTGGCTATCCTTGCCTCTAGGACTTTTTCATGATCCCGATCCTTCTATATACTCCTTCATCACCCAGTCCCTGCCCCACCCCCACCCTGAAGTTATAATGTTCTATAGGGTGGCAGACATCCTGTAATAAATGTCAGGAGTGTGGGTGAGCCAACTGCGGTGGGAGCCCATGGGAGAGAACTGATGATCCTACTAAGTGAGAGTCCGGAAGGCTTCCCAGAGGCAGGCACAGGAGAGGGCTGTAGACATCTGAGAAGGCATTTTTTTTTAGCAGAGAAGGGTAAGGGAGGGGCATTTGTGGCAGAGGAGTGAACTTGAGTTAAGGCTGGTAAGACCCAAGGAAGGAGTTTGTCCTCAAGGTTGGATTTCGTCGGTCTATTGATTAAACTCATATTTTCTTTTCTTTCCAAAGATAAATGCTATAATTAGGTTTATAATCTTTGTTTCCTTGGGCCACTGAAGTATTTGGAATCAATGTTCTTTAAACATTAATTTCCTTGAAGTCCCAGAAACAACAAAAAATTAAAATATCTTATTTAACTGGATTTGTAAATTAATGGTAAATGTTTGCTGAATAAACCATTCGAGTTGAACATCCATAAATGTTCCTGTAGTTACATGCAAAACAACTCTTTAGATATATTCTCAAAAGGAATGTCAAAAAACAGTGTTCCCTTGTAGATATCTGTGGTAATCTCCTGGCATTCATTTCTCTCTTTCTAGAAGTCACAATTTCTGTTTGAGGGTTCATGTGGTTCTGGAGAAACTGACCATCCCTAACTCTAGTTCAGGCACTTGACAGGTCTAAGATAAGCAATGCATTCCTTCCCTCTGCTCACATTTCAGGAGTGAGCACCTGAGAGGAGTCTCCCCAATTAGAGCAAAACTCAGTCTTCCTTCTGCGCAGGTTGAGACAGCAGCATTCTCTCTTCTTTTAAAAGGGGCACTGTAGACAGATGCTCTTCCACTTAGTTTGCTGCAGCCCTGAGGGAAGCCAGCTTGAGGATGAAACTCAGCCAAGGAAACAGTAGAGCAAACGGCATCAGGGCCCTGATGTTGCTGCCACAAACCACTGGATTGAACTGTGCCGTAAGCCTACATATCTCTGGACTTTTTGTTTTGATGAGATAATAAATTCCCTTTATTGTGTAAGTCAAGTCAAATTAGCTTTTCCATTCTGAGCTGAGACAGTTCTCAAGACTGAACTGGATTTATGTCCACCCTTTTGTAGAGACTTGTGAGTACCTGACCTCAGCACTTAAGGACTCAGCTGATGGTGCCTATAGTATTTCAATCTTGGGTTACATTAGTAACAATCTAGATCCATTAAAATATATTTAGTATTTGTACAAAAATAGAGATTGGCAGTACAGAAGAGAAGCAAAAGCATGGGGGAAAGTTTCTCTTCTGCAATGATGAGAATTCAGAAGAAAAGCAGCTGCAGTGTTTTTATTGAGAGTAGGAATTAGAGCCAAACACACAACTTTCCTGCTGGGCTGTGCCAGGCAAGGGCTGAGAGGGAGCACATGGAGCTGGCTTCATAAACCTTAGATGGGTTAATGAGGGACATAGGTTTCAGGAAACCAACTCTTTAAGAGCCTAAAGAAGGCAGCAATTCTTTCTCTTTTTCTGATTCTAAAAATCAGAAATTTTAGAAAAGCATACACAAAAAAAGCAGCAAACATCCAAATTGCCCAACTTGAGTGTTATTTTTTAAAAATCTACATACTTACATAATTTTATGTCATAGGCACGTTACCTTCCCCAAAATGTCTTTCGGTAGCTGCATAACATTTCACCATAGAGACAGTTCTATACACACCATTTTTCTTTTGTTGAACATTTAAGCAATTTGTCTGTTGTTGTTTTCTATTCTAAATCACGTTGCGATGAACTTCTTTGAATGAAGTCTTTGTCCATATCTCTGATAAGACTGTTAGGTTAGATTCCCAGAAGAACAATTACCAGGTCAAAAGATTTGAATATTTTTGAAGTTATTAATACATTTGCCAAATTGCTCCCACTAGCCATGCATGAATGCTTGTAATGGCAAAAATTCAAAGTGTATCTCTTATGTGGTCAGAGGTGGGTGAACAAGTCAAAATCAGTTAGATTCAAGCACTGAGTCATTGATTGAGCATCAACTCTGCAGATGCTGTGATGCAGGTCACCAAGCAGTCTCATCCAGCAGGCTGGGGTAGCAGATAGGCCACATGCAGAATATCTACAGGGGAGAAGGACTCACTCTCAGAACAAAGTTTAACACGGCCCAGGCAATCCAAGCCTCTTTACATTCCCTAGCACTCTTTCTTTTCATTCTACCTCACCCCTTGGTCCTTCCCTAAGTCCACCTAAGTCCTTTGGACTTGCCAACAATGCTCATTTATGTGGTTGTGGCCCCCAGTAATAAAGTCCAGTGAAAACTATAGTCAACTAGACCAGACAGTGAGGCTTTATGGAGTTTGGGAAGGATGCGCCACAAAGGATGATATTGTTAGAAAGAAGAATGCTTGTAAATGGGGTAACTAGAGCTGACACCCCCAGGGATTTAGGGACCTGGTTCATCTCCCTCCAACCCTGGCCAAGTCACTGTATTATAGCAGGCAGAGGCTTACTTACTCACCTTACCTCTTCTGTAATTCTTCCTGACATTGCTGCTTGGTAGGAAATTCCCAGAATCAGTTACTGGGAAGAGGGAATGGGTGGCCAGGAGAAGGGGAGGGATGCTCCTGGTGCTCTGAGTAAGAATTCAGCAGTCCAGTACTCCTAGGGCTTAACCCATTGTCCGCATCCTTATGGTCCCCCGGGAGGCTCTGGCAGGAGTAGAACACTGGACAATGGTAGAAGTTACCAAGGGGGTCTTAGTACTGGAATGCTCCAGCTCAGAAAAAGGATGCCCTTGGTTCTGGTCCTTGGACATCCTTTTCCTGCTTGGTGCCAGCCTCTCTCACAAGCGATCACTTAAATCCCCAGCCATTAATTGACCAAATCGTTACAGGGCATCTCTTCCATGCCACGGTGCAGGGCATTTGATAGGAGTAAGATAGTCTCCTGTCCTCAGAGAGCTCACAGTCTGGGGGTGGGGGTGGGGGGTGGGATTATAGGCAAGTAAATTTAATTGCATGATAGTGTGACAGGTCTGCACAACCAGGCATCATGAGGCCCACGTGGCCCAAGCCGTATCATTGGGAGCGAAATAAATAGGTCTCCTATCTGCGTCTGCGAAATGTTGCACTCCAAGTCCTTGATCAGGGCCCGTTACCTCCAATTATGACTTCGTTCCTGACTGAGTGAAAGAAATTGGAGGCTGCTCACATTATTTTGACATGTGGCCTCTTTCCAGGAGTTCAAGGACAGATCCAGCTAAAAGGCAGGTTTTTGTAAATAGAAAGGAAGCAGAGCAAAGGAAAGTGCTCACTGCAGGGCGGGGGCTGGATGGTCCTCACCAAGGTGCCCAGCTGCAGGGTGGCATCAGAGACCCAACACAGAAATCAGAATATGCAAGCAGTAGCTGTGGCAGAAGCCCTGCTGGGATTTAGCTAGAGAACAGAATAACTTTGCATAATGAGCATGAGAGCAGTAAAGAATAAACTGTAAAGTGTTGCACAAATATTAGCCCTCCTGCCTCTTCCTGCCCTGGTCTCACTTTATCAGCATGGCTGAAGCCCTTGATTTGAGGTGGGGGAAGCTGGCTAGAGATGGCTGAAACCTATCAGAGGGGCCCAGAATCCTCTGAACTTGAACTGCTCAGTCTTCCCTTGGGGCCACTCTGACACACTCACTGTGGGCAGAGAATTCAGTTCCAGTCAGAAAGGAGCAGAAACCGGATGTGGAAATCAACTCTGTCCTTGTCCTCAGGACGACCAACCCACAGGGGTCTCCTTACTCCAGGAGAACAAGCCTTACTCTCCCACCAGCCTTTGAACCCTTCCACGGAGTTAAAAGTCTGAGGAAATTAGGCCTCAGTCCCACAGTGGGAACAGCCCATTCTCAGTATGCCCTCCATATGGCTTAATAATTTGAGATTTCTCAAGGGAAGGCTGGAGGGATTTTGATGCTCTTCCTATGGTTTTCCAGCATGCATCTCTTCTCATCAATAAAAGATTGAGTTTACTCACTGTGGTAAGCCGAAAGTGAAAAACAGGTGCAGCAATATAATATTTCTCTTTAATTACTGTTTATGAAAAAAAAGCACATGAGTGTGGAAATTAATTATTCCATATTGTTAGACCACGATGAACTACTTACTAATTTTAACTGTGGCTTTTATGGAGAGGCTGTTGCTCAACATCTTATTAATTTGAGTAAATATTAACAAACAGTTTCTGCAGCTCCCCCACTACTCACTGTCTTCCCCATTCCCCACCCTAAGCCCCTATAGGACATTCTGGGTGTGGGAGTGTCTTTTTTCCTTCACTGCATGGTATTGGACCTAAGTTTTATAAAGTTTCTTCTCAAGAAGAAAGGCTTTGTGATTTCAAGGCTGTTTTCCTCCCTCCACCATCTGTCAGTCAGAGTGCCCTGGGACTCATGTAGAAATGCAAGGAAATGCTTTTCTATTATTTATGTCTATTTCCACACCCAGCACTTTTCCCTCTCAGTTGGCAGCCTCCTTCTCTCTGGTTTGCCCTAGATGAAAGGCACCTATGGGTAGCCCGTGGCCAACTGGGCAGGTTAGCATGTAGGAGATGGGGATGGGGAAGTCCCCAAAGGCTCCACTGAGTCCATGCTACTGGCTAAGGCAACAGTGATTCTGTGTATGAAATCATGGAGCCTGGCAGCAGAGGAGGGAAGCAGAGAAGGTGAGAGCTGGCCTTATCACATTCTCAGCAGAATTCGCATGATGGGGTTGTACCTTATTCAACCCATCCTGAGTTATAACGAGAAGAGGCAGGGGATCTCAAGAGCCTTTCAGCTGGAAGTTGGTGGTAGCCTGGAGCTCTTGATTCTCATAGTCTGGCTATCTATTGTTGCAGAGCAAAATATCCAAAACACAGTGACTTAAGACAACAACCAATTTATTCTGTCTCATGATCCTATGGGTCAGGAATTAGGGCAGGGCTTAGCTGGGAGAGCCTTCGGCTCCACATAGGTTAGATTGGTATAGCCAAGAAGCTTCATTCCCATGTCTGACTCTTTACCGGGAATGGCTGGATTGACTGAAAATTGATATCAACTAGGTGTTTTGTCACCAAAAAAAATTCACTTGGAAAAAAGAAAAGATTGCATGCAAACATGGCAAGCCTTGTGTGCACTCTGGCCTGTGTACAAGACAGAGGGGTATTTATAGAAGGGAAAAGGAAGTTAATAGAAGGGGAAGTTAGAACCATAGAACTTTATTATAAAGTTCTACTTATTATAGAGGTCTCCTTTAGGGTTCTCGTGATTGCATAGAGTGGGAGAACTTTCATAAGTCCTAGCTCCTCCCATAGACCCTCCTGATTGATTGTGTTTGCTTAAAGTTTCAATTTGTCTTTATTTGCTGGAAAGCTTGACTCAGCTGGGTGGGTGAGATGACCTTCACGTGGCCTCTTCAGCATGGTGGTTAGAGTAGTTGGATTTCTTACATGGTGACTCAGAGAGAAAGCCCAAGAGGACCTTCTCCAGGCAGACCTGTAAGACTTCTGACCTCGTCTTGTAGCCCTAGGACATCACTTCCATCTTATTTTGTTGGTCAGCAGATCACTAAGGCCAGCCAAAATTTAAGAAGAAGGGAATTAAACTCCACTTTCCATGGGAGGAGCAACAAAGATATTGTAACCATTTTAAATCTTCCCCAGCACACAATTTTGCTCTGGGGCTCACCAGATCTAGCAGAGGCAACTAGATGGTGATAGAAAGAGTTTTATAGTCTAATGGCCTGGGTTTCATTTTGGCCATTTACTCAGAATTTGGCTAAGGTCTGATTTCCTTCACAGATCCTCAGTTTCCTTTTCTACACAATAAAAGCAATAGCTCCCACCTTACAGGACTTTTGGGAGGATTAGTAAAATCATATATAAAAAGCCCAAGCCAGAGCCTGCCATCCAGAAGTTACACTATCTACGGAGCTCTTGCTATAAAGATGACTGTTCAAAAAGAAAAATAATGTATAAAGATTCAATGAGATTGTGTGTGTTTATCAATATGTAGTCTCAGTCTCATCTGTGGGTCATGAAAAATTTTACTGACATTATAAAAATAGAATAGAAAAGGAAAAAACAGAATCAAAAACATCAAGTTGCATCAGGTGTAATAGAGGCTAATATAGTTTTTCAAAACTTGTTTTAGTTATATATATACATATATATATATTTATATATTTGTGTATATTGGATCATGGTATGAAATGTATTGTTTCATTTAAAAAATATTTTTTTTTACCGAGGTTCATGATCAAATTATTTGAAAGCTTCTGAGAGAATGAATGTGAAGGGCTTTTGCCGCCTGCAGTACACCGTCATTTGAAAGCACAATCATTATTATATTGGGTGTAGCTGGGAACCCAGGGCTGGTACAGATGAGGAGCAGCTTAGTAAATATGTAAAGTTCACCAGAATCCTGGCCTTAAGAATCTGACTGTCAAAATCAACAAAGTAAAAGTGGCTGACAAGACCAGCATTTATTCCGGAGTCAGTTCTGAATATTACAAGTAGCCTTGCAAACTGGATGGGCGGGAAGCAGCATCATAAAATTTCTCCCATCCTCTCTGTTCTTATTCCCTGAGTGTCTTCAGGGTAATGAGTAGTCTTTGTCTCTCTGGACATGAAAATAAGTACAAAGGAGAAGGAGCTGAATTGGATATAGATTTGAGGGAAAGACCATCAAAGTGGACATGAGCTATCCTGTTAGGTAAGGACTCAGCCCATTTCTTGAGAACTCTTCCTCCTTGATTCAGTCATGGGGTTTACATAGGAGCTGCCTTAGGTGACTCCCCTCCTCATGTTGGTTGACCTGCAATGGCCAATTAGAGCTCTTTTTTGTTTTGTTTTGTTTTCCAGTTTGGGGCCAGAGAAAATTCACATCAACTCCTCTCCCTTGGTGGAAGCCCTGAGAGGTAAAACCTGAGAGCTGTGAGTGTCCAAATTTCCCTGTTGGAGGAAGCCTGCCTACAGGGAGAGAGACTCAAGCCAGCATGCAGAGGGCAGCATGGAGAGAAAGCAGAGGCATCAGGGTTGTCTTTGATTTCCCTGGTGTACTTTCTCATGAAGCCCAGCTGTATCTTCACTTTGTTTGCAGACCGGCTGTTCGACCTCATAGTCCATAAGCCAATACATCCCTTTTGTCTATGCTTGTTTGAGATGGGTTTCTATCCTTTGCATCCAAGGGTCTTTCCTATATGACCTTAAAAAAAAAACGCAGTTTGGTGGGACTGGAAGGGATGACAATGAACACAGTCATTTTTCCTAGGCCTGCATTAGAGAGAGCAGAGGCTTCCATCCCCTCCATCTCTCTTTCTGCCCAGGCATCTGCAGAGTGCACAGCCCCAGAACCAGGTGCAGCATCACGAAGAGAAACACCAGCCAACACACACATGGGCTTTGCCAGCTAACATACTTCCTCCAGAGAGGAATCAAGGGCAGCCAGCCCTACCCCGCTTGTGGGTCCTCCAGCCCCCTCCATAGTTAAATGCCATGATCTCTACTGTGCCAGGAGCTGCTACATCAGGAGCCTTGGATTAAATGATTTGTCTCCTTCCAACATAGCTGCTCTCTAGATCCTGTCTGACAAATGTGGTTCATTAGGGCTGACAAAGATGAATGTCCTTGTTTATGGAAGTCAGCTAAGTGCTGTTCTCAGGGAGCCAATGAACTTGGATCTGAAGTAAGGTGTACATCGGGTTGGCTCTCTAACACTCCCTCTCAGCCACAGTCTATGGTGGCAACACCGAGGCCAAGTACATGCCACTTGCCAAGGGTAGATCCCACGAGAATTCCACAGTTGGAGAATAATAAAATTTGGCAGCTGATAGCAGCTTCTGTCATTACTGTCTGAGAGTTAGCTTAGTTTTTCAAGGTGGCTGCCCTATGAAGCACCTGCAGGACACCATCAAGCAACAGACACACATCTGAGCCACTAATATCTATAAGCAACTCTTACAAGCTGGGTAAGGGCAAGGTTGAGAACTCTGTGGCTGTCTTTGTCAGCTTGGGCTGATATGACAAAATTGCCATAGACTGGATGGCTTAAACAACAAATATTTATTTTTCACAGTCTTTAGGCTAGGAAGTCCAGGATCAAGGTGCTGGTAGGTCTGGTGTCAAGTGAGGACTCTCTTCCTGGTTTTCAGATGACCATCTTCTTGTGTCTTCACATGGTGGAGAAAGTGCAATTTCTAGTATTTCTCACTAATCCCATCCTGGGGCTCCACCCTCATGACCTCATCTAAACCTAATCTCCTAATACCAACCTGGGTGCACTTCATGAGCAAGTATACCCGGGAACTCAAACACTACCCTGATGCCTCTGCTTTCTTTCCATGCTGCCCTCTTAGGGTTAGCATTTAACATATGAATTTTGGGGGAACACAAACATGCAGTTTATAACAGGGGCGTTGGCTGTCTAGAGAGGAAAAGACTCGGAAACATAATCTGGACACATAGCTAGCATACTTCTGCAACTCCTGTGAGAACCTGAACCATTGCTAGCAGCTGGCTTCCTTCTTGTCCTTCTGACCATTTATTTCAAGTTGACTATTCCATGGCTCCAAGAGTCCCCCCAAAGCAATGCTTCTCAACCCACTTGGGCAGCAGAGTCACCTACTACTGTGGCTTGTAATGTTTTGAAACATCATCTACAGTAATAAACACATTTTACATTACAACCCAGGTGCATGTGTGAGCATGCACAGGTGCGTACACACACACACACACACACACACACACACGTACAATTTCAACAAAATTTCATCAAACAATGCTTACACTTACTGACTGGAATTCATTCTGATATTTTCTATCTATTCCATTTTATATATTTTTTAAAATGCTAGTCACATCCTGATAAATCGATTTCATGATTGCTAATAGGTCATAACACTTGGTTAAAACAACAACATCACTGACGAATGGTGCTCGTCGAAAGTCCACATAAACCTTGTTAAGCAAGGCCTCTTGAGGAGGAGCCTATAAGTTGAGACTTATAGGATGGTTAATATTCAGACAGGCTGATGGTGTGGAGCAAACAATATTTGGGGCTGAGAAACAGCATGTGCAAATGTCAGGAAGGGAGAGAGAGAGAGATCGACATCTGGCATGTGGAGAAGCTGTAAGTTCAACTCAGCTGGAGCACAAGTGTTGAGGAAAGAGAGTGTGAGAGAAGGCTGAGAGTCCGGTGGGGCCATTTGTGGGGAGGGGGTGGGCGGGGCGGGGGGAAGGCAGTAATAATGAACACAGACTCTGTGCTGAAGACAAGGAGAAGTTCTTAATGTTGAGCAGTGGAGTGACATGGTCAGACTAAGGCTTTTCGAAAGGCCACACTGTTGTATGGAGAGTAGATGTGGGGTGCAGCAGACAGAATGGGGGGAGTGCAGATTCAAGGCTGGTTGCAGGTAGCCCAGTCGTCAGGGTCATCAGAGCACCTGTGATATGAATGACAATTAGGTGCCTTTTGTGGGAGGACAGAGGAGGAAAAAGAGCCTTTCTCTAGCAGGCATCAGGCCAGCCTTTGGGGCTGCATATCAGCTTCCACCCACCCTTTGGCCTGGTGTCCTTGAGCAGGGCAGGACCGGCCAGAACCATTGTGGTGGCTTGCAGCCCTGCAGGTCTGGAGGAAACAGCAGAGGTTTAGGAATGAGACGGTGATGATGGCAATGGAGAGAATGGCACATTCAAGAAATAATACCGTGGGGAAGTGGGCCTGGGTGGCCTTGAGGGTTTCGTTGTCTATAAGACTGGGATTCTGACCTCCCCCTGTTCCCTCTCGCTCTTAAACCTTGCTGTGCTTGTTCAGGGCTGAGCTAACATGGTAGAGGTGGAGTTGGGGTGCCGGCTTAGGGATGGGGTCTGGCGCCTGAGCCATAGAGGAGAGGGAGAGGCCTCAAAAATAGAACCTGTCTCCTTTTGCTCCAAAGAAGGAAGAGGAAGAGGTTAAGGAGCAAACTGAGCCCCCTCCTTGCTTCAGGTCCCCAGAGTGTTAGCCTCAACTGAGGGAGGAGAAATTTGGAATCTGATATAAAATGTGACTTTTAAACCTGACAGACTTTCAGATACAGAAAGTGATCAGCCAGTCATGGGCTCTGTTATAAGGGGAGGGACAGTTAAGGTAACACAGCTGGCCAGTGGCTGGAGAGCATGCCTGTCTGTTTGTTTTCCATTCAGGTGCGCTGTGCAATAAATCTGAGTGGCCCCAGCTCTGTGCTTCACTCCCTCTGGTTTAACCCCAAGCCCAGCACATCCTGCCCTCTGTTTTTTTTCTCCTGTGTAGTGAGCTCATTTTGAGGGAATTCTGCCCCCTTCTAAAGTCCTCCCCACTCCAAACAGGCAGCCTGCAGCTGTCCAGTGAGTTTGCCCGGACCAGGGTCAATTTCATTCAGGGAGGAGAAAAAGTCCTCCTTCTGCCTCTAGTCAGAGCCATGTTCTCCCACCCAGCTTTACAAGTAAGCCTTGAACTTTGGGCATTAGAGCTGAGACTGTTTTAATGATGCTTTTTTTGATTTCTCAAATTGCTCAGAAGCCATATTTGGTATGGTGTG
The DNA here is from genome assembly GCF_902729225.1 of Pteropus medius. Classification (NCBI taxonomy): domain Eukaryota; kingdom Metazoa; phylum Chordata; class Mammalia; order Chiroptera; family Pteropodidae; genus Pteropus; species Pteropus medius. The sequence continues at coordinate 18,236,113 of NW_024349799.1, read as the reverse complement.
ACGTAGGTAATTTATTAGGCTTCCTGGGCCTTCAAACACAGGCCTGTAAAACTTTCTACACTCCTCCCCTCTCCATTTTCTACAGTAGGAAATCTAAGGCTGCCCTGTGGTTTCCATATAATCCGAACACAGTGCTTGGCCCATGTGAAGTCTATCTTGATGCACAGACTCTTCTTCCAGATTGCTCAGGCTGGCCTGTGGGTCAAAGTCAGTGTGGGGGACTCAAGCAGCTGACCAGAGACGTCTGACATGGAGAGACTCAGGGGATGCCTCTCAGCCAGAATCCATGGGTACTGCAGGGGTAGAACACCACCAAAAGCACACGCCGACCCCAAAGCCTTAGGGCAACAATGGCAGTGGCAGCTGACATGTTCCTTGAACAGGACAAAGCACTCTATGTACATTTTCTCACAATGAGGATTATTGCCCTCATTAGGAAACTGACACCCCAAAAGATAAACTTGTTCAAGTTAAGCAGCTGGTAAGTAGAGGAGCTGGGGTGTGAAACCCTGGCTGCCTGGCTCCTGAGCACAGCCAGTGGGGACAGGGACACAGAAAGCAGTCAGGGGCAAGAAAGCACCAGTGTTCACTCTTCACCATCAGTGCTGGGGTATGTACAGTCAAGCTGGTCCCAGGACTAGGGAAGTTGCCTGATGCGCTGCCAAGTTTGAGAAAGTAAATTACTAATCAAAGATTTCAGAAGCATTCTCAGCCCCACCAGTGGACACTCCTCAATTCTCACTTCCTGTACATAAATCTTCCTCCCTCCTCATCCTGCACTGGAGGTTTTCTTTCTTGTTGCTCTAATTTTTTTTTTGCTTCTGTTTAAAATTAATTCTACAACACTGAATAACCTTCCCCCACAAGGTTGGAGTTAATCAGGCTGAATTTATTAAGATCTTTACAATTAAATGAGCTCATACCTGGAGGAGGAAAGTTACCTTATTATCCCATTTTAAGAGCTTGAATAATTTTAGCCCCTAACTTACTGTCGACCCCCAATGACTTCCTTTACAGTTGCCAATGACGTTAGAGGGCACTGGACCACGGTCTCCTCCGTGTTTCCCATCCTTGATGTGAGGAGAAGCATGCTCAGACCAGTGAGTCACTGAGGAGGGGAAAGCACGATGACAGGGTATGTATGCAGTTCAGCATGGAGTGGGCCCGTTTTAGTTTTATAGGCAGAACCTGGGCTCAAGAAGGCGCATTATGAATGGATGATTTCCTCCTAAGAATTCATCATCTGGGGTTACTGTCACTCTGTCCCCTCCTGCCACCCCTCTCACAGTAGGAACCACTTGCTTGCTACCTACCAGATTAGACAGACCCCAATTGGAGGGTGGGGCTTTCAGTATCTCTGAGGAGGGGGTTCAGCCCAGATATGGCCCTGCTACTGGTACCATCTTGACCTAAATGCCCTGTGCTGTTCCCGAGTGTCCAACCTTAATGATCCACCTCATACTCTGGAATACTACGAAGGTCTGGGATTTCCCTGCTTTGGTCTTGCCAGCCTTGCTCACAACCCCCAGGGGATAGGCTGATTGTCCCTGATGAGGCTGACACCTGTTTGGACTTCTGAGTATCACTCTCACTCAGCTGCCTCATGAATAGGCTCTACTTGCTTGTTGGATTCACAACTCTTTGTGATTGATGCCCATTATAGGTCGAAGTATGTTCTCCAAAAAGATATGTTCAAGCTCTAACTCCCAGTGCCTATGGATATGTCCTTATTTGGAAATAAAGTCTTTGAAGAGGTAATCAAATTAAGATGAGGTCCTATATGACCAATATGACCAGAGCCATTATGAGAAGAGACACAGAGAGTGATACATGGGGAGAATGCCATGTGATGATGAAGGCAGGGATTGGAGTGATGCCTCTAGAAGTCAAGACATGCCAAGGATTGCTGGCAACACCAGGAGATAATAGAAAGGCATGGAACAGATTTTCCCTCAGAGCTCTCCAGAAGGAACCAACCCTTCCAGCACCTTGACTTTGTTTCTCTCAGCTCCAGAACTGTGCAAGAATAAATTTTTATTGTTTATGACCACCTAGGAAATGAATACAGGACCAAGGTGCCCACCATTCCTCCTAATAAGCTTCTGATTTCTACCATCTATACTCTTGAGTCACCATGTTCTGCCATATTTGAATTCCTTCCTGTTGTTTTTGCTGGCTTATCCTTTTTCCTTACCATTTTTGATTACCAGCCCCATCTCAGGGGGCTTCTTTGATTCTAGGTGCTGAACCCCCATAGTTAACCCCCAGTTAGCACTGTCCTGTCCTAAAGTGACATATGCAGGAGGTAAAACCTTAAATTCTTATCACTGGGGTGCCCCATTGCCCCTGTGCACAGATTTTGTCTGCTAGCCAGTGTTCAAAGCAATCATCCCAAACCCTCAAACCCTCTTCCCATTGTTGGCCCACAGTTTGACCTTCATTAACCCCCTTAAGCCATAGGCAAGATAAAAAAGCACAATTTAGGCAGATTGCTCAGAGAAATGCTTGGATCCCAGGCAAGCTTAAGCCAAACACCATGAAAGTTAGCTTTTTCCATGTCTCCATTCAAGGTTTCATCCAGGTTGCAGTACTGAAGAGCAGACAAGCAAAACAATGCAGCTGTGTAGCCACATGCTCTACAACCTACACTGACTTCAACTAAAGTCAGGGCAGACATAATCTGTACACCCAGGAACCCTCCCTTAACTACTTGAGATCAATTAACCATTGCATGTAACTCATATTCTTTTCCTTCATAACCTCATTATTTATCTGGGGCACAACTCCACTTTTCCTGCTGCAGTTACTCACTAGATCTTTCTCTCAAATGGAGCCAGCTAGACAACATTTACTGTTAATTTCATATGTACATTTCTTTTCTCCCTTTATTAAAATGTTATTATCCCGGGAAGTGGCCTCATGGACAAGGCGATCAGGAAGTGACAGAAAAACAGTGCAGCCCTTTGTGAAATCTTAACCCTACTTATTCAAATATTGTGCTCTCAATTCGCCTCATGTTTTTGGTTATAAGAATATAGGTATTCTATAATTTTTACCTCTTGATTTTATTTGTTTCTTTATGAGGTTTTAGAGCTCTGTCCATGTGACTAAGAATTCATTGATTTTGCAGACTTTATTTCTGCTAACTACTCCTGGTAACTTTCCCACTGGTCAATTCTATCCACTGACCTCAGCCATTTTGCCCTGACACTTGGCTCTGTCTCCTGATTGCAATCTCATTCATATTCCTTTTGAATTTACAGTTTTCAAAATCTGTGCTTTCTCCTTTCACATTATGGACCTCAGAAATACATACATATGCACCTACTGGGCTCTATCTGGGCTCTCCCTGCTGGCTTTCTCCTTGTGCAGACCAGCTCCCAGGAAAGTCCCTTTTAGGTCAACTGCAGTCCTGGCCCAGGAGGTAGTGGGTGAAATGTGAACAATGGATAGGTATAGTTCAAGCAGGGTCTTGAAAGAAGAATGGAATTTTCATCAACAGAGGTAAATAGATGGGAATTTCAGACAAACAGAATAGCCTATAAAAATGAGCCAAATTTCAGATTTTAAAGTTCATTAGAGCAAATTTCGAAATATGGTCTGGAGCTTTTGGGAATCTCTTAGAGCAGTTCAGGGGATCCATAAGGTCAAAACAAATTTTATAATAACATTAATATTCTATATGCCTTTTCCACTGTCAGATATTTGCACCGATGTTGCCAAAGCAATGATGGGTAAAATTGCTTAGCATGAATTAAAGCAATGGCACCAAACTGTACTAGTAGTCGTTTTCTTCACCACCAAGCACATGTAGAAAAAAAAGCATGAATGTCATTTATGAATGTCTTTAATAAAGCAGTACACATTAATTTTATTAGCCTTTAACTCTTGAGTGTACATCTTTTTAATACTCTGTGTGGTGAAATGGGAAGGGCACATAAAACACTTCTGCTGTGTATCCAAGTACAACCATTGTCTACAGAAAAAAATTTTGTGCAACTGTTTGAGTTGCAAGCTGAACTAGCTTATTTGCTTTATGGAACACAATTTTCCTTGAAAGAATAACTGATAGTCAAGTTACAGCAATTCAAATTTCGGTATTTTTTCAGATATTTATTGAACACGAATAAAATAAACTTGTCACTTCAAGGAAAACAATGGAAAGTATTTGTTGCCAATGATACAACCCAAGTTTTCAAATTAAAATTAGAATTTGAAGATCTTATATTTCATTTTGATTATAACTTGAATTTCCCTATGATTTAAGATGTTGAGCATCTTCTCATGTGCTTATCTGCCATCTATATTTCTTCTTTAGTGAAACATATGTTCGAATCTCTTGTCCACTTTTTGTTGTATTGTTTATTTTCTTATTATTGAGTTGTTAGAGTTCTTTATACATTCTGGACAAAAGTCCTTTATCAAACAGGTGTTTTGCAAATATTTTCTACCAGTTTGTAGTTTGTCTTTTTGTTTTCTTTACATTGCCTTTCAAAGGTAAGAAGTATTTAATTTTTATGACATCCCATTTATTAATTTTTTCTTTTATGGTTTGTGCAGTTTGTGTCCTAAGTAATCTTTGCCTAACTCAAAGTCACAAAGATTTTTTCTATAAATTTTAAAGTGTTAAGTTTTAACTTTAGATCTATGATTTATTTCAACTTAATTTTCATATGTGGTATGAATTAGGAGTTGAGGTTTATTATTTATTTTTGCATATAAGTGTCCAATACTTCCAACATTATTTGTTGGAAAGGGTATTCTTTCACACTGAATTTATTTGGCAATTTCACTGGAAATTAATGAACTATGCATATGTATGTTTGTTTCTGGATTTTCTATTCTTCTGTTTCATTGATATATATACTGTCTTGATTACTATAATTGTATAGTCTTAAAATCAGATAATGTGCATCCTTCACCATTGTTTTTTTGTTTTCAAATTCACTTTGGCTATCCTAGTGCTTTTCTACATAAATTTTTCCATGTAAAAATTTATGTAGAATTTTTTTTTACCAAATGCTTCCTGATATTTTGATTAAGATTGTGATCAATTTGTGGAAAATTGACATCTCAACAATATTGAGTCTTTGATCCATGAACGTGATATATCTTTCCAGTTATTTAGGTTCTCTTTACTTTCAGTACTATTTTATAGACTTTAGAGTATTCTGCCATGTTGTTGAATTCACATATTAATATTTTGTAGATTTTTGAGACTACGTAGACAATAATGTCATCTGCTAATATAGAATTATAATTCTTCCTTTCCAATCTATATGCCTTTTATTTTTTTCTTTCCCTTTGTACTGATAGAACTTTCAGTATGATATTGGATAGGAGTGGTGAAAGAAGACATCCTTGCCTTATTCCCATTCTTTGGGGAAAAGCATTTTGTCTTTTATCATTAAACATAATGTTACCTGCAAGTTTTTTCATAGTTGTCTTTTATTAGATTGTGAATGTTTTTCTATTCTTAGATTATGAGGGTATTATAAAATATTTTATATATGGATATTAAATGTTTCCAAGTTGTTTTTTTTTTTGAGATGACTATATGATTTTTATTATTTGGTCTGTTATTATTATGTATAACATTGATTGGATTTTGACTCAGTCTTGAATTCTTGGACTAATTTTTATTTGATCACATCATATTATCCTTTTACTAGATTTTTAAATGTTCAATTTGTGTCTACAGCCATGCCACCCTGAACAAGCCCAATCCCATCTGATCTTGGAAGCTAAGCAGGGTCGGGCCTGGTTAGTACCTGGATGGGAGACCACCTAGGAAGACCAGGTGCTGTAGGTGTTAAAAATAAATAAAATAAAAATTCAATTTGCTAATATTTGGTTTAAAATTTTTATATCTATGTGCATGAGGGACATTAGTCTATAGTCTCTTTTTCTTACAATTTCTTTAACTGGCTTAAATATTATGGTAATGCTGGTATCATAAAATGAATTAGAAAGTCTTCCTACTCTTCTATTTTCTGGAAGAGAGTTTCAGTTCATCATGTTCTCTGATTCTGATATTCAGGTCATTTATATTCTTACTGATTTTCTGTCTACATATTCTATTGATTACTGAGAGAGTGGTAAGGTTTCCAACTATAACTGTGGAGTTGTCTATTTCTCCTTACACTTCCATCAATTTTTGATTTATTTATTTTGAAGTTCTGTTGTTAAGTGCATTCACATTAAGGATTTAAAAAAAAATTATGCAGTGTCTGAATCTAAGGAATAAAAAGAACAAACTAATCAAAAACACTCACAAATATAGTGGACAGTTTGGTGTCAGACAGAGGGGAGGGGAGTTTGGTGAGCTGGGAGAATGGGATGAAGGGCTAAAGAAGTACAAATTAGTAGCTGATGCATTGTCACAGGGATGGGGAACACAGCATTGGGAATGCAGTTAGCATTAATACTTTGGCTAGGAGGAGGGTCAGGGGAGGGAGGGTGCAGTTGGGGGGATTGTTTTATGAACTATATAGATGTCTAACCAATGTACTGTATACTTGAAACTAAATTAAAAAAAATTATACAGTGTCTCTCTTTATCCTTGGTAATATTCCTCGTTCTGAAGAATACTCAGTTATACACTAATGCAGTCACTCCAACTTTCTTTTGATTAGTTTTCATATGATATATATTTTTTCATTCTTTTTCTTTTAATCTATCTATGGTTTTATATTTAAAGTGTTGTTTTTTTGTAGATAACATAGAGTTGGGTCTCGATTTTTGTCAATCAAATCTGATTTTTTTTTAGTTGAGTCTCTTAAACTATATATAATTCAATTATGTATCTAGTTGTATTTAACATATATATTCAAATATACAATTTTGCTAGTTTTTTTCTTTTTTTAACTTTTTCGAAATAGCTGATTTTATCCTAAAAAAAATCTAACATTTAAAATTCCATTTCAGTTTGAAATAAATGTGTGTGTGGGGTGAGGGGCTCTGGGATGAGGAGCCAGAGCCAAATGAAAAAGAAAAGGGAGGTTATAAAGTCTTTGTTTTCCAGGTGATAATTCATTTGTTAAGCAGCTCTGAACAGGCCTATCTTCATATAACAGGCTTGACCCTGATTCACCCTTGATAGAATCAATAACCTTTATAAAGAATCCTTAGAGCATGCAATTTTCTGTGGCTGTAAGCTACTGAATGAAGGAAGAGAATCCATTTTCCACCACCAATGGCCTTGGCACCTGCAAAAATAATCCACAGAATGCTAGGTGCTGATGAAAAAGGCTGAGGCTCACTAAAAATGCTGCAGTCTCACTTAACTATTACATCAGGCTCAGAAGGAAACAAATCTGAAGGAAAAGAAGAGTTTTTATTAATCTTGCTGGTTACTTGCCATTTGTTATATCTGTTTTTGTTCACCTTGTTCACTTTTTGCCTTCTTTTGTATCAGCTGGATATTTTTCATAATTCATTTTTATTTCCATTATTGCTTTATTTGTTATATCTCTTTTTTTTACTTTTTAGCGATTGCTGTACTATTTATAATATACACTTTTAGCTTACCACAGTTTTATATAATATTACATTTCTTTGTATATAGCATAAGAACTTTACAACAATATATTTCCATTCCCTCACTCCGATTTTTGATGCTATAGTTGACATATATTTTAATTCTATGTATGCTATAAATCCCAGATACACTATAATTTTTTTTTGCTTTATACAGTCAATTATATTTTAAAGCAATGTAAAAAACAGTTTTAAAATGTCTTATATTTATCCACATGTTTACACTTTTTGATGAACTTCATTTCTTGGTATAGATCCAAATTTCCATCTGATATTATAGTCCTTCTGCCTAAAGAATTCTCTTTAACATTTCTTGTAGTGTAGGTCTGCTAGCAATATATTCTTTCATCTTTTGTTCACCTGAAAATTTATATTTTACCTTCATTTCTCAAAGATAGTTTTGCTTGATATGAAATTCTAGGTTGACAGTTTTTTCTTTTAGTACTATAAAAATGTCACTCCATTTTTTTCTGGCTTACATAATTTCTTCCAAGAAGTCCGCCTGCTTTTTATATTTGTCTTTCTGTATGTAATATTTCTTTTTTTCTCTGACTACCTTCAAGATTTTCTTTTAATGTTTGATGTTTAGCTTTCATCAGTTTGATATGATATGCCTAAGCATGTATGCATGAGTGTGTGTGTGTGTATATATGTCTATCTGTGTCTGTTTGTCTGTGTTATAATTTACCCTGCTTGATACATGTTGGGTTTTCTGTATTTCATTAATTTTGGAAAGTTATTAGCCATTTTCCCTTCAAATATATCTTGCCTATTTTTTCTCTCTCGCTTTCTCTTTGGTTTCAGTTATATATATATATATCTATATATCTATATCTATATCTATATCTATATCTATATCTATATCTATATATATATACACAAATATATATATCTATATCTATATATATATATACACAAATATATATATATATAGATATATATATCTATATATATATATATATTTGTGTGTGTGTGTGTGTGTGTGTGTTAGACTGTTTTTTGTTGTTTCATAGCTCTTGGATGCTCTCTTGTTTTTCACTTTAATTTTCACCTTCTCTTTGTTTAGTTTGGATAACTTCTATTGACATATATTCAAGTTCACTAACTCTCCCTTAGCTGTATCCACTCTACTAATAAGCCTATCAGATGAATTCTTCATCCCTGGCATCATATTTTTATATTTATAGCATTTCATTTTTTCTATTTTTAAAAGTTTCCACTCCTCTGCTGAAAATCTCCATCATTTTATGTATCTTTTCCACCTTTCCTCATTAGGTGCTTTATCATATTAATCATAGTTATTTGAAAGTCCCAGGTTGATAATTCTAACAATGGTATCATCTCTGAGTCTTGTTCTGTTGAGTGCTTTATCTCTTGATAATGGATTGTTTATTCTTTTGTGTATGTGTGTTTCTCACAATTTTTATTGAATGTTAGGCAATGTGTATAGACAGATAAGCTGAGGTTAATGATTTTTACTACTGGAAATGGGCAAATTTTCTTTTCCGTCAGAATCTTAGTGTAGAGGTGGAGTCAATCTAATGAAGTGTTGAACTAGGTTAAGGATTTTTGTTGATACCCTTCCTTTTTGAGCACCACAAGCTTCAAATTCCTCTAGAGGTAGTCTGCTGTTGTCTTCTAAGCATCGGGCCTGGAGTACAAGGGAATTCTTTTCGTCTTCCTATTTCACCCTCAGCTTTCAGCAGCCCCTGTACACCTGCAGCACAGAAGAGGTCTTTCTCCATGATCTTGGACCTACTCTAGCAGTAAACTGCTGTTGCTATCATCAATGTGAGGCTTATGATGGCAAGGGGGCTTTTCTCACTTCCATCCACCTTTAGTCTTAGACAGTCCTTCTGTATCTGGGACTCAGGGATAGGACTTTATCAACTGCTATGCTCCTCCCTCTGTGGCAGACAAATACTGCCTGTGTCCATGGTTGGCATGGGGTACTTTCCTCTCCCAGCAGTAGCAGAGCAAGAGCTTGGGACTGAGAGTGTTTCCTGACCCTTCCACAAGGAAAGAAGCTTTTGCTCCTCCTCCCTCATAATCAGGTGGTTTTATTTCTACCTCTCCTCTCAAAACAAAGTGTCTTTGCTTAAATCTTTAGCTTGAGAGGGTTCTCGATCACTTCTCCCAGTGGCTTAAGACTTTTGCTTTGGGAGATAAAAGTCTAGGAAGTGAGAGAGGTTTGTGCCTATGACCCAGCTGCAGCTAAACATTGCCTGTATGCCCACACCACTGATTTGAGCCTTCTCTAGTTTCCTGCCTTGCTCCTGTCTCATGAGCTCACTGAAGAGGATTGTAGAAAAGAGCTTGCAAGTGAATGAAAACTTCCCTTGTGTTGGAGGCTCTCAATTTGCTATACTGACATATAAGTCTACCCTCAATCATTAGAATTTTAGCTGATTTCTTCTTACCTACTTTTATGGTGGCCACGTCTTTTCTCCATGTATTTCAAGGTGAAACATTTCATGTGACCTATTGCTCCTTGAAGGAGCTTTCTACTCTTCACAGTTCCCTCCACTTGACTGATTATGAGCTCAGCTCTCTTGTGGGCTCCAAAAAAGTTATGGCTTTGTAGTTTACCTGTTTTTTTTGCATAACGAGGATGGAAGTGACATTTCGCAGAGGGGACGGGGAGCAGATTCTATGTTTAACTGGGAAGTAGAACTCCCTAAACACTTTAAGTCTGAAGTGATTTGGGAACATTCAAGTGAACATGTGCAGAAGTCGGTTGTATATATGGGTCTGGAAAGCAAAAAAGAGGTTAGAACTTGTTCCAGTTTATCTATTTCTGTGTAACAAAGCACCCAAAACATAGTAGCCTATAAATCTGTTTATTTAGCTCATGAATGTGCAACTTGGACAAAGTTTGGTGAGGAAGGTTTGTCTGTATCTCATGTAGCATCCACTAGGTTTGCTCAACTGAAGGCTTCAGTATGGCTTACTCACTCACATAGCTGGTAAGTGGGCATTGGCTGTCACCTGGATCTCAGCTAGGTCTGAGGGATGAGGGGTTTCAGTCTATTTCTGTTTGAATTTCTCCTCATGGGTCTTGTCACAAACTTCATGTGCTTCATCACAGTATGGCGATGAGTTATGAGAGCGAGCATCTCAAGAGAATCACGTGGAAGCTTTCATGACCTACCCTTGGAAGTCGCATAGCAACAAACCTCCCCAAATTTAAGGGGAGGGAACATGGACCCCACTTCAGAATGGGAAGTATGTCAAAATTAGATTATAAGAGGAGTACATTAAATGGGAGACATAGGCAGACTATTTTTGGAGTATATGATCTACTTCAGGACAAGGATTTAGAAGCAGGCCTATGAAGACTGCACATTGTCTAGATATTAGAAAATCCACTGGGAAATCTTAGAATCTTCTTTGGCTCACATGAGAAAAAGTTGCGGATAGAGACCAGAAATTCTAAGACCATAAATTCTCCACTTTCATAAAGATCACTTTGAACCTCAAAAGATTGAAATAAATGTGAGAAGATGGTGGAGCCAGAACATTTGAATCCCATCTCCACTGTTTATTACCTGAGTGACTGGACAAATTAAAACCTCTCTGACCTTATTTTCTTCATCTGTAAAATGAGGATAATAGTTCCTACTTCTTAAAATTATGGCACCAAATGAGATAATATATATTATCTTAGTTTAAAAATAATAAAGTTTTAAGATTAAAAGTCTTAGTGTAGTGCCTGGCATATAGCAAGAGCATAACATATGTTATTTAATGTATAATAACATAGAATAACGCAGAGGAATCCTGACTCAAATGGGCTGCCATGAACTTGTGTTGGCTACTGTAGAAGCTTCCAAATAAAGTTCAACAATTTTGAGTTTTGAAAAAAAATACCTGAGTTCATATTTCATGACTAGTAATATAACTTGGCACTTTGTGATCATTTAATGGGTTTCAGCCTCACTAATAGTTAAAAGAGAGTTCATTCTCTTACTAACAGTTAAAAGAACTCAAATGAGAAAATGAATGCTCGGAAAAGAAATGTGACCACAGATCCATGGCCAGGAAATAGAGGGTCAGGAATGCCAGATACCAGTCAAATAAACAGTTTTCTGGTTGGCAAAACTTCTCTCTAACTTTGGAGGGCTTGCAGGGGCGAACAAAAGTAAGACACCCCTGGTGGTTTTCCCTGAAGCTATTCCCCTGTCATTATCTATCATAATGCTTTAGGTTTGCAGCCTTAACTGAGAAATGCAAGATTATTCCAAGTTATCGCTTTTATTAATAATGATCAGAAGTATCCAGCAATGTTTAATGAGATTCTTCAGAGAGACAATTACCATGGCATTGAAAGCTGAGAATAATTCATTACATGCTAATGTTAAAAACAGAATCTGCTTTAATAAAAAGTTTATAACTTCTAGCCTTAAAATATTGGACTCTGCCACTTTTCTTGCTGTGAGCTTCTTTTAGAAGCAGAAAAGATTGTGTGGCCTCACTTTTTTAGATGAGGTAGCAAAAAGTAACTGGGAAAGGGAGTTTTTTGGAAGGTCTCAGTTTTTGTTTATAAAATATGAAGATAGTTCCTTCATTCTCTTGTAGCACTTGGAATCTTGATCATTCACTTTGTGAATAGTTTTGTCCTATTTTCTGTCCTTGCCCCAGGTGTGCAGGGAGCAGTATGGAGCAGTGGGCAGAGTATGGGGCTGAGATCAGGAGACCTGGGCTGGACTCCCACCTCTGCCAGTAAACCCTTAGGAGCCCTAGTTTCCTGGTCTCATACTAGCACCCTTATAAATTGAGATGTGGCCAGGCCCCATGTCAGCCAAAGGCCTGCAGGGCAGATGGGCCAAGGAAGTTTCTGTTACAGATGCTGGGGTCCTGGAGCTAGTAAACTGGTAGTGACGTCCTCACAGTGACTGCTGTGAGGACATCTCTAATGGTCAATGGGGTTTGTAGTGTGTGTTGTAGAAGTAATGACCAGAGGAATGGGGAGGGGGATATAGGAAGCCTCTGGCTTCACCCTCAGGCTTGTAACTAGGGAGGAGCAAGCTGAGATGTACAAGCCCAATTGCTACATTGAGATGTACACCTGGAGCCAACGCCTAGCTTATCTATCTATTTACACAGTGAGTGATCACTTGTCTTCCATGGTTACTTGTCTTTCATGAACCTATCTTCTCATTTGCAAATTGGGCTGGACATCAATATACAAAGAAGAAAATGTAATCATGAGTGTAAAAGTACCTTGAAAGATAGAACATACTGTGCATACCTAAAAGATTAGTGTTATGTCATTGATCGAGTGCCTAGGTGCTCCCATTCCCATGATGTAGTGGACCCCTATTGGATTGTCTACCCGCAAGTAGTGAACTTTAATGTACATAAATTTTAAAAAATATTTAAGATCAGAGGATCCCAGGATGGAATGTAGAAGGTATAAAAATAATCTAATCATATGGAATAATTTCACTGCCTTAAAAACAAATCCTTTGCCTTTCACTTATCCAACCCCAGCCTTTCCCAACTCCCTGGCAACCACTGATCTTTTTACTGTTTTTAGTTTTGCCTTTTCCAGAATGTCATATAATTGGAATCGTACAGTATGCGGCTTTTTCAAATTGGCTTCTTAAACTCAGCAGTATGCATTTACAATTCATCCATATCTTTTCATGATGTGATAGCTCATTCCTTTTTATCGATGAATAGTATTTCATTTCTGAATGTACTAGTTTCTTTATTCAGTCATTCACCTATTGAGGAACACCTTGGTTGCTTCCAGTTTGGGGAAATTGTGAATAAAGCTGCTATAAGCATTCACGTGCAGCTTGTTTGTGTGTTCATACATTTTAAAAATCAATTGGACAAATACCTAGGAGGATGATTGTTATGTCTAATAAACTTTATTTTGGAAAAACTTTAGATTTACTAAAAAGTTTCAAAGACAGTACAGAGAGTTCTCACATGCCCTTTGCCCAGTTTCCTTTAATATTCACATCTTTCACAGCCATGGTACATTTGTCAAAACTAAGAAATTAATAATTGACACATTATTATTAAACTCTAGATTCTATTTGGATTTCACCACTTTTCCCCCTAATGTCCTTTCTCTGTTCCAGGATCCTTTCCAGGATCTCACATTGCATTTAGTCATCCTGTTTCTTTAGTTACCTCTTGTCTTTCCAGTTTCTTATACTTTTTTCTTTCTTTCTTTTTTTTTTGGATGACCTTGACAGTTTTGAAGAGTTTTAGTCAAGTATTTTCTAGAATGTCTCTCAATTTGTGTTTGACTGATTTTTGTTTCATGATAAGACTGGGTTATGGGTTTGGGCAAGAATCTCAGGCACAGCGTGTCCTTCTCATCATACCTATGAAGGGCGCATAATACCCACACGAAGTTTTCTGGCAATGTGAACTCTGATCACTTGGTTTCCATAGTGTTGGCCATGTTATTCCCATGAAGTTGCTGTTTTTCTCATTTCCTACCCTATATTTTGGAAGCAAGTCCCTAAATTTGACTCTCTTAAATGAGGGTTAGGGTGCGGAATCCTGAAGAGGTAGTGTTTACTTATATTATTTGGAATTCTGTAAACAAAATTTGTCCCTTTTACCCCTTTATTTATTTGTTCAGTTATTTGTTAAAATCAATATTAACTCATATTTATTTTATACTTAGGGTTTTAAACTGATACTATATTATTTACTGTGTTTCTCAGGTTGTTTCAGCCTTGGACATTAAGAGCTCCTTAAGGTTGCCTCCTGCATCCCTTTGACATGCCCCTATCAGTTTGCTTTTTGAGCATTTCCTTACTTTCTGACACTATAAAGTGCTCTAGGCTTATTGTGTGCATTTCCTGCTCCAGGTCTAGAACCAGCCATTTCTCCAAGGAGCCCTGGTTCCTTTTATTGGAGAATAATTATTTGGAAACCAAGATCTGGGCACTGGGTGTGTTCATTGCTACTGGGGTGTCAATGTCCCTAGGCCCTCTCAGCAGACAGAGCTAAGAAATATGAATGTATACTAACCCATGTATATATATGTACCTATAATTATTTCTGTGCCCATCTACATGTATACATGTTAAACTAAACATGAATTCATATTGTCTGAGTCTAATCCAATATCAAGTTTGTTCTAGCCTCACTGTCTTGCTCATTTATAACTTTCTCTGTCAGGGAGAACCCTGGATCCTGTGATCTACCACTTATTAACTTATTTATTCAACCTTACAATACATGTAATATGGTTTCAGAATTGTTCATTTGTATCCCTATGAAAAACAAATGTACCAATGCTTATTCACAGTTCTTTCTGTCTTCAGCCTTACAGTTTACAGTGAAAAACAGTTTTCCAAAATTTACTAGGACAGTTCCCTCACCCTCCTTTTAGTTTGGTTATGTTATACATTTGTAATACAGTTAGATTCATTGTTACAACCTGCATTCTGTTCCACTGATATTCTGGTTGATTTTTTAAAAAATTGTATATGTTAAAATTCATTCTTTGTGATGGAAAGTTCTATGGGTTTTGATAATTGCATAGAGTTATGTATTTACCACTCAAGTTTCAGACAGAATAGTTGTTTTTATCTGTATATGAACTTTATATAGAGCTTTAGCTTATATGTTGTCCTTCGTGTTTAGTTTCTTTCATTTAAATTTGCTTATAAACTTCATCCATGCAGTTGTATATAACTATAGTTACTTTCTATAATTGTCAACAATGGCCCATTATTTGAATATATCACTATCCTTTCTACTTATGGTGACCATTTGGGATGTTTCCAATTGGGGGCTATTAAGAAAAATGCAGCTATGAATGCTGCTTGTATATATCTTCTGCTGAACAAAAATAAGCAGGAGTATTGTGTTGTCGAGGTCACATAATTCCCACTTATTTCTAGAGATTTTCCTGTCTCGTGAGTTCTGTATTTTAAGGAGTTATTTTGTATTTATCTTGCATTTCTAAATATTCGTAGATGGAGGGATTCCATATTAACTTAAGCCATCATCTTCCAGAACCATAACTACTCCATTAATCTTCACAACAACTTTCTAATATAAATGTATTATTGTTTCCATTTAACAAATTAAGAAATTGAGGGTCAAGAAGGGGAATCACTTTGCCTAAGATCCTTCTTAGTAAGTGATGTGGCTGAGAATTGAATCCACTTAGCTCAGGTTCTCAGATTCAGGCTTTTCCCCCTCTTTCCAGTCTACAAAACTCTCTTTGCCTCTGACCCAGACGTGTGTCCTAAATTTAAAACTTTCTTCTCTCTCCCTCTTCTGCTGTTCATCTTCTAACTCTGTCTCCATGGCCTGGAAATACAGGCCCATTCCCTCTGCCACAGGAAAGGCACCCAAGACATTTATGCCTGACTCTGTATGGTTTGCATGCCTTTGGCATTTCACATAGGGGATGAGAGGGTGGTAAAGGAGAGAAAGTAGGAGAAGAGGAAGCAGGGAAAAGAGGAAGAAAAAGAAGACATTAAGCCATTGTTCCCTCCTTTTTCCAGCTCAGGGGATGAAGTCAAGCCCAAGATGCCAGCACCAGCTTCTATTTCATAAGGTGGAGTAAATGCCACTCTCTCCCCAACCCAATGGATCCGAGGATCCAAATTCCTCTTATCACCTCATCAGTAGTGTCCTTTAATGTGCCGCTTTACATTATGCTGAAAAGTCTTTGTTGGCAATACAGGCACTTTAAAATATCTCTTGGGTGTGTATACCCTCAGTGTGCAGTGAGATCCTGATCAGAAGTGGATGACTTCGTACTTCATGGACATAACAAAGAATGGAAACATTTTTTGCCATGGTCTTTACTCTTCTAGGAACAGAGAGCCATGTACTCTGCCTAGTCCAAGACTTTCAGTGGGAGGTAATTTTGGTTAAAGCGAGTAAAATAGTATTTCTGCCACTCTCTATCCTGAAAGTGAAAAGTGACTTTTTTTTTTTGTCTTCAATAAAACTCAGAAATGCCCATGACTCTCCACTATAATGTATGGGAGTAGACTTCCAGTGCAGTGAAAATCAAAGGATAGTATAAGAACTGCTTTTGCAAACCTTGCAGAGAGTCTGGCAAAGTAGGACCAACCCTAAGGAGCACAATTCAAGACCCTTGGCCAGGAAGGACCCAGGGCAGGCTGCAAGGGCTTTCTAAATGCTGGAAGTTACACAGTGGAGTGACTTCTGAGGCAGGGCCACTCAATAGCTGTGTGACCTATAGTAAGAATTTCACTAATCTGTGCCTCAGATTCCCCATCTGTAAATAGAAATAATAATAGCACCCACATCATAAAAGAGCTGTGACAATGAACATAAATGTTTGTAGAAACACTCAGAATAGTTCCTGGTAATTAGTGAGAGATAATTGCTGTCCTTGTCATTATCTTTATCATTACAGAAAGGTCAAATTAGAGTCAGTAATCAGGAGGATAGAACTGCCAAAAACATAGACATGGGAGTTTGTGGGGTTTTTTTTAGAGAAAATTAAATATAATAAAATGAAAGAAAAACGTTAGCTATGAAAGATAAAACAAAATGAAAAAATGAACAAGAACCTTTGCAAATACATATAAAGATTCAAGAATATATACATTATATTATGAATAAACTTATTTTTATATTCTACTTGTTCTCTTTTTTTCTTCGGGAACATCAAACATGAAAATAGCATCCATGTCTATAAAAGAAAATGTGTCTAAAATACAGACTTGAATAGGCAAATTGAAAGAATTTTCTCTGCCCCAGAATAAAGAGAAAATGACTAAAATGAAGATATATCATAGCAATATTTCTGGACTTCAAAGATAAAGAAAAATATTCAGTGGGTATTCAGGCCAAAAACCAGATCACCAATAAAGGAGAAAATTGTATTGCCTTCAGATTTTCAAAGCGTATTCAGTGCTTGAAGGTAATAGGGCAATGGGGTCTTATTAGGACAATCGAATCTCAAGAGTTTATAACCAAGAGAGTTTATTGCCTGCTCACAGCACATCTTGGCTATGGCAGCTCGGGATTGGCTATAGCCTATCCTCCGTGTATTGTCTTCATTCTAGTTTTTTTTTTTTCATCTTAGTAATTAGGCTGTTGGGGCAGCCTCTACTTGGGAGATTCCATTCTAATGGAAGAAATAAGAGTAAAAGAACTGGTAGACACACACATGACTCTTGAATCTTCTACTCAAAACTGGCATATGATCTTCTACTCACACTTAATTAGCCAAACAGAGTCACATGACCAATAGGAGAGGGGGAAAATATTCCATCTACAGCAAAATTACATCTATAGTAAGGGACTGCAAGTCACATGGCAGGAAGTAAGGATGTGTAATCCTCTTACAGAGAGGACAACTAATATTTGGCAGCTAATGCTAATATAACTAATATACTCTCCCCAGTGTCACCACATAGAGAATTTTATCCCCTGCTAAGCTGTCACTCCAGAAAAGAGCAAGATATGATTATCTTTAAACATGTACTAATTCAGAAAACTTAATTACTGTAAGCTCTTCCTGGAAAAAAGTGACTTAATCAAAGTCATTTTATTATGAAGAAATCATGATAAAAAGGCAAATATTAAACAATGTTTTCATTTAAGTCGTGGAGCTGAGACTAAAGAACACTGAGAACTATGGTTAGCAGTACACAGTGTAAAATGTTATAAGCTATGATAATACAATAATAATAATATAAATGTAATAACTTATACAGAGAATGGGAAGCAAAGTGGGAGGGGAGTAAGTATGCAGATTTCCTCATCTTTCAAAGCTGGGGCCAAATGACATGACTCAGGGAGATCAAGCAAGTTATGGGTATATAAAAATGTTATTGAAAGTTATAAAGACGACAATATGGTCATTAAAATTGGAAAATGAGATAAGGTGAGAGGAAGTGGGAACATGAACTGTATCCATTTTCTCATGGTTCGTAGTACTTAACAGATACCTTCTAAAAATGACAACTTCAGGTTTAAATGTTGTCTTGGCCTGGCCTCCTAGAAAGCACAATTTTAAGCAAAGGCTTATGGGATATCATTTATTAAGGATTTCAATCCCAAGAAGTAGGAGTGAAGGGCAAAGAGAATGACATAGGGAAGAAGGAAAGCCAATAGGATTTATAATCAAGCTGGTTGCCACTAAGTGCAAACAATTCTTCCACCTCATGCAACAGCACTCAGGGAAGCCATATAAACTGTGTGTTATGAGCTGAATTATCTCCCCATCCCCAAAATTTATATGTTGAAGTCCTAACCCCAATTACATGATCATATGACTGCATTTGGAGATAGAGTCTTTAAAGAGGTAATTGGTTTAAAAGGAAGTCATATAGATGGGCCCCAATCCAACATGACTGATGTCCTTAGAAGAAGAGAGAATTAGGACACAGATAGATCCAAGAATGACCATGTGATGACACAAGAAGAATGCAGCCATTTGCAAGCCAAAGGGAAAGGCCTCAGAGGGAACAAAACCTGCAGACACCTTGATCTTGGACTTCTAGCACCCAGACTTTGGGAAAGTAAATTTCTTTGTTTAAGCTACCTAGTCTGAGGTATCTGTTATTGTAGCCCAAGCAGACTAATAACTGTGTTTCAGGACAGTTTGTCCAGGGTGATAAAATGGGAAGACTTTATCTACAAACTCCTATTATCTTTCATTAATTAATGGTTCACTCTGTGGGATGTACACAGCCCTGCACTTGAGCGTTGCACATGTGTGGATGCTATGCAAGGTCACCTAATGTCTCATGTATCAACCTCAATAGGAAAGTCCTGGGGAGGCAAGAGGTGCAGGGCACATGCCTGAGGCATGGGACCATCAGGCTGTGCCTGCATCATCAGAGAGGTTGCTGCAATGATGCCTGAAAAAAAGACAGGTGAGGCCAAAAGCACCTGAAGTGGTGCATGAAAAATAGCTGATAAAACTACTGACTATAAAGCTAAAAATGTAACCATTAGGAGAAATAAAAACAAGTTCTAAACCTTTCAAAATATCAGAAGGAAAACATTTGAAAGAAAATTAAAAAAAAAAAAAACAGGTTACGTAACTCAGCATTTAAAAAATGAACAAATAAGAAGAAGCATTGGAAATGAAAAAGAACATGAAAAAGATGACAAAGCAAAGAACAAACATGAATGTCTTATTTGTAACTACAAATGAGATAAAAACTCCTATTAAAGCAAAGGTCTGAATTTCAGTTTGCTTCAATGGCAAATTATATGCAGTAGATAAGAATATCTAAAACCAAGTACCAAAGACAGATGAAAAATAAAAAGATGGTTGAGCCCTTATCTGGCAAATGTAGCAAAAAGAAAGCAGAAGTCAGTCTTAATATCAGATGAGGTTGAATTTAAGGCAAAAAACATTAAACAAAAGGCCAAGATGAACCATTCTACTGTACATGTTACAATCCTCAATGATCTAGCATAAATATTTTTAAATCAAAACATGGCAATAAAATTCAAAATAGAAAAAATTAAAGCTAAACAAAGGGACACAACAGTAATAGGTAACTGTGTTTATCAGTCTGTGATAGATCAAGTAGATGAAAATAAGTGGATCTAAAAAATAATGTAACTAATCAAATAAAACTAATAAACTATAATGAGTTAAACTATATGACTACATCAAAATAATTTTAACACACACCCCCAACTCTTGAAATCTTGGTTCATACAGGATATTAAATAACAAATAACCCTCAAAATTCCAAAGGGTAGAAATTATAAAGAAGGCATTCTCTGATTGTAATTTGATAACATCTGAGAATAATAACAATAAAATATAACCATGACAAAAACCTTTCACCTAAAAACAAATAAATAAAACCCCAAAGGAAATTAGGAAATTCAAAAACAAAATTACAGAATATTTTAAAAATAAGAACAATTAAAAGGCTATGTATTTAACCTGATGGAACACAATGAGAGCAATGCTCAGAAGAAAATACATTATTCTTACATTTTAAATGCATTATTTTATACTTAAGAAATGAAAATTAATGAATTAAGAAATTTCATACTTAAGAAATGAAAATTAATGAATTAAGGGCTCAACTCAAAAAGTTAGGAAAAACAAGAATAAAATTAGCTTAAGAAAAGCAAAAAAGAAACTGCTAAAGTTAAAGACAGAAATTAATGAATTAAAAACAGAACTAATAAATAAATGTAAGAGCTGGTACTTCAGCTGGAAAAGAAAAGCAATACTAATGTAAGTAAACCACTAGTTAACATAATTAAGAAAGTTAAAAATGAAAAAAACACAAATATGTTAGATTGAAAACAAGAGTAGGATAAATATCCAAAGATAAACTGAGGGTATAGAAATAGCAATGGACAGAGACTATCAAAATAACTAATTTCCTTCACCAGCTCTCCTACAGTGACATTTCCTGCCACCAACTTCACCTCCATTACATTCGTACTCCCACATTCATAAGCCTCCGTTGTCATCTCTAATGCTAAAACCGTTTCAAGTGTCCCAGTTCTGGAGCCCCGTGGAGACTTCCAATCAGTGACGATCCATTAACTATTCATCCTCCTCCCCTCCTGACTTTATTTAGATACAGTCATTACAAACATCTCCTTGCCTTGCTTCTTTGTTCTCTTATATAAGTAAATTTGAACCACCATTGACTCGGCACCCATATTTTTGGTGCCTCCACCCAGGCAGCTAAACATTGGTCAAAAAGCATCTTCAAGGGTGTCTGGGAAAGGCTGGAAAATGCACGTGCTCTCTCTCTCTCTAAAAATTATTCATTCTGGAGGAAACCAGCTGCCATGCCATAAGCAACCCTATGGAGAGGCCACATAAGGAAGAAGTGAAGTCTCTTTTCAACAGCCACATAATAGAGTTTGGAAGCAAATCCTCCCGCCTCAGTGAAGCTCCAGATGACTGTTTAAGGAATGTGTGTGTGTGTGTGTGTGTGCGTGCACGCACATGCACATGTGTGTGTAAGCATGCATGCACATGCATGTGTGTATCTTTAGAATTCCTTCCAGATGTGTCCTAGAAGATTTCAGAAGTCACTCATGGTTTAGGGAAAAATACATTGTTCAAGGATGCAGTAGTCCAAGATGACGCTCATGATCTCTGCCTTTTGGTATCCATGTCCTTGTATAGTCCTCTGCCACATAGTACATGAGTTAGTCTGTATGAGCAACTAATATTTCAGAAGTGATGATGGTATATCACTTCCAAAGTTTATAAAAGAATTATAAAAGACATCATAGCTTCTTGTTGAACTAGCTCTCTCTCTCTCTCTATCACATTACTCATTCCGGGGTAAGCCAGCTGCCATGACACCTCCTTTTCTCCAATTCCTACCTCATTTCTAGGGGAATTGTTTAGGTGGCAGGAGGCCTGGCCATCCCTGGGCACTACCATTTGCCCACATGTTGAGAGTGAGGTAATAATTACCCATAACTCTGGGAACAGATACAAGAAGCCACATAAGGCTCAAAATGCAATATCAACTGTTTTACCAATAATGGTTAATTGATGAACTCACTTGGACTAAGCCTAACTTATGACATACAAGTTGGTTTCTCCTGAATTTCATTTATCCATCTCATGAGGGCTGGAGGGCCTGGGGAATCTAGGCCGCCCTTGGATGTGTGCCTGTTTGGTGCGGGGAGGGAGTCCTGCCCATAAACCTATTACATGGAGGAAGCAGCTGGAGAATACAGTCTGTGAGAAAAACTGGGCAATGTTTGGCCAGTGGTCTTCACTATCATCTCTCCGATACAACAAGGTTTTCCTCTCCGAGGAGGAAGGGGTTGGGGAGAAGGATGGGAAATGTTCCTCCAATCCTATTCTCATCCTGGGGAGTAGAATGGAAGCTCTCTCCTCCATGGAAACATGAGGAGAGGATGGAAAGCATCCCACAGCACAAAAGTCTTTTGAATGAGTCACTGTCATGCTCTGAGCCTCAGTTTTCCCATCTGTAAATACAAGCCTTGAGGACAAAGGTTGCGAAGGTCTTCCAAGCTTTCAGATTTGATTAAATCCTATGAATATGGAAAGGCTGTGCTCCTACAGGTTTTCCAGCTGAGAGCCTGCAGGTAATTTGTCATTTAATTACTCTGTGAGAAGTTGGCAGCTCAACCCTCTCCAGGGGCCCAGAGGATGCTCCTGCAAAGATCAGTATGGCTTGCAGCCTACATGGCTGAAAAATGAAAGGAGTCAGAGTATAATACAATGCAGTGTCTGACAAAAACAAAGAGGAAGACTAGTGTTTCTTTCATTCCTTCATTCCCCGTATGTATATCAGGCATTTACTGTGGGCTTTTGTTGGGAAGTGGGGTGGCTGGAATCCACACAGCCCAGGCTGCCATCAAAGTCACTATATAACAAGAGAATTAAAATATAGATACAATTGGCTGCTAACAAAAATACAGAGTATTTAAGACCAAAAAAAAAAAAAATAGGGGAAAAAAGCCAAACTATTAGGTCAGTGCTGGAAGGACAAGGTAACTGTGACTAGGTAGAGGTAGAGTATAGATGTCTTCTTGGAGAAGGTGGAATTTTCACTAGCTCCTGGGAGATAGAAAGCATTTGGGTCAGCAGAGATTGGCTAAGGAGGGGTTTTCCAGGGAGAGAGATATGCATGAGCCAAAATATAAACACACTGGAAGCATGGGGACAGGAAATTAATCTGTATGACTTGAACAAAAAGCCTAGAAGGGAAGACATGTGATGGACCCAAGGCAGGACATTTTCAGCACTCTGGGAGATTTCCTTGTGTCCATTCTCAGGATATCCCCAGCCCAGAGCAACCTCTAATCTGATTTTGATTACCAAAGGTGAGTTTGCCTAGTCCAGAATTTCATATAAATGGAATCATACTGTATGTACTCTTTTGTATTGGGCTACTTTCATTTAGCATATTATTTTTTGATATTTATCCATGTTGCATTCTCTTGATGATGGACATCTGGGTTGTTTCTAATTGTTGGCTATCATGAAAAAGCTATGAATATTTCTTGTACAAGGCTTTTTGTGGACACATGTTTTTATTTCTCTTGGAAAAGTACCTAGGAGTGAAATTTCAAATCCAACTGTCAGTTTTCAAAGGTGGCTTCTGGCCCTTTCTAGCCAGGAATTTCTCTGTGCTTCCAAAGTAACTGGACAGATACACATTTTAAAAAGCAATAGTCCCTATTTCTGGGCTCCTCTTATCCCAGGCACCAATGACTAACCTCTAGAAAAATGTCAAAACAGCTCTAAAATTAGGTCTCTTTGTAACCTGTGCACCTAGCTGTTATGCTTAGTACCAAACCTCCCCCCAAATGAAAACCATTCCATGAATATTCAAAATAATTGGTGTTGTATTTCCGAAGATTACCTCAGACAAGCTTCAACCTCTCTAAAGAGACCTGTCAGGTATGTGAGTTACAGACAGGGTAGTTCATGTAAAGCCAGTCAGCTCTGAGCAGACACTTGGTAAGGCCCGAAGACTCTGACGTTCTGTTGAATTGGTCAGGGAATGGAGGAGTCCTCTTCTGCTACCCTGAATTTTCTACAGATCTGACTCTATACATCATTCTTATTGGGTTCTTACCCAGAGTCTCACAGGGGGAAGTCTTCAGAGGTCAACTCTAGCTCACAAAAGGAGGCTTGTTAAGTGAAGGTTTGGAGAGAGGAATGGCTCTGTCCATGGTCTCCCAGGGAGTTTCTGACCAACCTAGGGTCTTCTGACCCTCATCCCCTCTCTGAGCTGTCTCTCTCAGGTTATTCCTCAGCCATGGAGCTCAACTCCTCCCAATTTAATGGTCAGTGAATTATTAACTGTGTTAAGACTTAAACCCAGACCCTGCTCCTAATTATAGCTCAGCCTCTGCACATTGGTGCTTCTGTCTTTACCTAAAAGCAAGGTCAGGTGGTAGGAACTGTACAATGATTAGAGAAACTGCTAAGTGCACCTGTGGTGACCACTGGCTTCCTTGGCTGCAGTCCTTCAGTGAAGGCCAACTCTAGTTTCACCTAGATTCTCCTTACTCCTATCTCAGAGAAGATTCCAGAAATCTGGGCTCCCCCATCCCCAGACAGAAATGGAAGGAAGCAGGTGTCTACCCCTGGAGTCCTAGGGCTGGTGCCCAGTGACTAACCTCTCTGTGCCCTTCTGAGAATAACAAAAGCCTTTTTCCTATAACCTAGAGTACAGATGGCTTCTTGAAGAGCCAGCCCCAAAATAAAACCCAGTGCCTGGTGTAGGCTGAGGGATGAGGGGAGCCTGAGTGCATCTGTCTCTTATGAAGTATGTCCTTGTGTGGCTGAGGCAGGGTCTGCTAGCTGCTCCTGAAGCCAGGGATGGAAGATGTCCATTTCTTTCCAGCATCCTCTCAGGAATTGAGGCATGAACTTTGCTTTAGTCCCCCTGTCAGGAGAGGAGTAGCCAGAATGCTTTCTTGTCTTCCTAGAAAGAGGTTCTAGCAAAGTTCTGCAGGAATAGTCAGAGAATGCTCTGCTATAGACTTGTGCCTCCCAGGAGGCCTGGTGTCCAGCTTGGGGCCACCCTCTAAGCTCCCTCATGGGTCTCACCTGCGCCTTTCACCTCTGTCCTTCTTATTCCTTCACCCATCAGGACGGCATCAGATGGTGATCAGAGTGGAAAGTGGGATCTCTTTTTTGCCATTGGTGTTATAGCCTTGTCCCCTTTCTTTAAGAATTCTGTTCTAGGTCAATGACTCCCTAGTAACCTTGAACAAGTCCAAGTTCTGCTTTCAGCCCCCACCTCCATGTCGTTCCATGTAACCCAGTGAGCTGTGAAAGTTTTCAGTGAGGCCACATGCATGGCTGGTGAAGCTTTCAACCTTTGTAGGAAATCCTTATTGGAGGAAAATGTGGTCTAAGGGTCAATGGTTAGAGTATAAGATAAATGGTTAGAGCAATCTGAAAGGGCCAAGTAGATTAAGGACAGTCACATGCTGTGACCACAAAGAGAGTCCTGACTCCAGCCATACTGCACTTGAACCCTGGCCCCGTTGAGCTCTGACCTTGGCCATAGAACTAGGAACAGTAAGTCAGAGAGAAGCTGTGTTGTCACCAGCACCAGAAACTCATATGTGCTTTCTCTGATCTGCCCAGTCCTGAATGTCCCTGTGGGTCATATCTATGACTTTCCAGTGTCTGCCGCCAAAGGTAATTTTATTTTATGCTTTAAGTGAAACCTTGTCATGCATTAGAGTCAGGAAATTACACCCTTCACTGAGCAGCCTCTGTGTTGAAAGGAAGCCAGGTAATGTGATGAACTGAGGCCAAGAACAGTATTAATACAGCTGCTCATGAAAGTCAAACGAGCCCTGGCATCTGCCATCCAGACCAATCCCTGGGGCCACAACAGGTACCTCACGCCCAATGGGGCTCTATATCTATCCAAGGGCTGGCATGGAACAGGCGCATTCTTTAAACTCTGGCTTCTCTGGTTCCTGGGAGGGGGAATCATAAGGAGCCATTGTCAGCAGCAAAGGTGGCTGCTTGACCAAAGACGACCAAGAGTGTTGGACACTTCCTGACCCACAGGACACTCACATTTGGGGTTGCTCCTCAGAAGGGCTTTGCAGTTCCTGGCCATTGACATTGCCAAAGAAATCACAAATTTTAATGATCAATGGTTAGACATTGAGGTATTAAGATAGGGATTTGTATCTGATGACTTTTGGAAGCTTTTCAAACTCAAGACCTGTCACTGTAATGTGGAATAAGTAAGTTATAAATGATGAATGAATGAATGAATGAATGAATGAGTAAGTGAGTGAATGAAGCAGAAGAGTGCCAGCTCGAGGCAAGAAGACTACTTTTGGGGCTGTTTTGATGGCTCAGGCAGTTGTGGGTGGAGAAGGGAAGAAACAGATGCTTCAAAGGCCTGACTGGCCCATTCTGTACCCTCCTCTGTAGATGAGAAAAACTCCTGACAATGCATACAGGATAAAGCTAAACCATAAAGCTGTACTGGGGCCGACACGGGGGCCCAAGCTGATTCTTCTCAATCCATAGTTCAATTTACTGAGTCCTTAACAGGATCAAAGGGCTTTCAGCTTTGCCTGTGTTTGTCCTATGCCTACTTGTTTGCTTCTAAAATAGGCAGGGGGATTCAGAAAACCATGGTCTGGAGTCTGAAGAAGATGGGGTCAGAGAGATAATCTTATCCAGCTCCTTGAATGTTCAGGTGAGAAAACTGAGGCCAAGAACATGGGAGGAATTTGTCACTTAACAAATGGATGTGCAAAGATAATGCAAAGAACAATGGGAAGAGTGTGAGCTAAGAACCAGGAAACCTCTGCGTGTGTGTGTGTGTGTGTGTGTGTGTGTACACACGTGCACATGCACAAGCATGTTTTGACATAATGTCGAGAAAGACCCAGCATTTAAAATCACAGGCAGGTAAGTCAAAGGTGGAGGTGGTGAAGCAAAGATATTAGAAAATCTGTATGTGCTCATTGATTTGCTTCATTTTTTGGATTCTAATTCTAGAAATTATTTCATGATAGAAAGTCATAAGATCATAGCCAATAAACTCAAGTCCTCTATAGATTTTTTTCTCTTCAACAGTGGCTCTGTTTGGACTACAGTGTGGTGAAATATTTAGCTATAAAAGCAGAAAACATGAAACAATCCCAACTCCCAAGGCAATAAAATCATCATCGTTCACCAGGACGCATAAGTTTACTCTAGTCAGAGAACAAGTTGTTAAGGATCTATTGAGAGTATCAATTGGATAAGAGCCTGGATGACAATTTCATCTCCTAGAATTTAGAGGAAAATGTCAGAGAAACTATGACCTGTTCGCATTACCTTCCCCTTCCTAGCCCACCCAAGAATAGTCATCACTTGACAAGTGTGTTCGCATCAAACCCATAATGCATCTAAGACCTTCCTTTTTCTACTCTGTGCCTTGCCTCCAGATCAAAGTTAACTATATTTAAATATATATATATATGTATATATATACTATTTATATATAATATATAATATATAATGCATATGTAAATATATGCTATATATACTATATATATATTTTTTTGTGTGTGTGTATATATATACACACTATTTTACTGGAGAACAACATATGTTTAGAAAGGTATAAAAATGATAGTTAAAATTTCTCAGCGACCACATCAATATAAGCTCTATCCAGATTAACAAATAAAACATTTATCAGCCCCTCAGAAGCCTACTTCTGTGTCCTTCTGCTCAATCTTCTCCAGTGAGAATCATTATCCTGACTCCTAACACCAGCATTTAGTTTTGTCTAATTTTGAATTTCGTATAAATGAGATCATAGAGTATGTGTTTTTCAGTGTCTGGCTTTTTGTTCAGTATTGTTTATGAGATCCATTTCTGTTATTGTGAATTTCAATTGCTTGTATATCTTCATTGTTGTTTACTATTTCATACTATGCAAAACACTATAATTTATTTACCTGTTCTATTTTAATGGACATCGGAGCTGTTTCCAATTTTTTCCTATCACAGGTAACATTGCTATGGATGTTCTCGTTCATATCTTTTATAGACATAGGTGAGCATTTCTGTTGGTCATATGCCCAGGACTAGAATTGCTGGTTACAATGTACGCATTCTTTTGACTTTAGTAGATAGTGTCAAACTCTTCTAAAATGGTTGTACAAATTTATATTCCCATGAGCAGTGTAAGAGCATTCAGTTACTCCATATCTTTGTCAGTACTTAAAGTCTTTTCTTATTTTAGACTGCTTAGTGGATAGTGGTTTTAATGTGTGTTTCCCTGATCACCAACGATTTTGAATAATTTTCAATTTATTGACCATTTAAATACCGTCCTTTGTAAAGTAACTGTTTAAATATTTTGCCTAGTTCTCTATGATGTTTTTTTCTTATTTATTTGTATGTATTAAAAATATACTCTATGTTAGGAGGTAAAAAAATGGCATAGATGATAGAGGCTCTGTTCATCCCTCTGGTGACCAAATCAAAGTTGTGACAAAAACAAGGAGCAGCAGCAAGGAAAAATTACCTGAGATCTAGAAGAACAAGCCATACAACTAAGGAGAAACCTAAAAAAGCACCCTGCAATGGCAGAAGGTAGGACGGGACGAAGACACGGGGCTGCGTGTTCTCAAGTGGCTGAGAGAGACAGGCTGCAGCAGTGGCAGTGGCAGATGCCTCTTAAAGGAGCGTGTCCATGAGCGGATTTTCATGGTGATGGACCTGCTTGCTCTGAGCACCAGTGCCAATTAGGCTGTGTGCAGGGGGCACCAGGAACTTACAGAGAGACATTGTTGGAGTGAGGGCCGAGGGGAGACTTTCTCTGTACATAAGTGCCGGCGGTATCCCTGATGAGCCCTCCCCATTTCTGGTGTGCCAGACACAGCGCCGCCATAGCTGTGAGGTCATCAGACTAGAAAACAGAGGTCACTCCGTCCAGAGGATTCCCTGAAACCTCGCCTCCCCCAACTTGCGGCCCCACCCAAGCCACATCCAGGTGTATTCTTAGCAAGTCAGGTGCTCCTTGCTCAGCAGCACCTAGACTCACACTGGAGGCAGCTAGCCTTGGTTTCTTGTGTGGCCTTTGAGGCAACTATAAGCACAGCATCTGTGGATCTTAACAGGCGGCCCCGGAGGGGCAGAGGCTTGGACTAAATTTGGCCTGTAACTGAACCCTTCTCAGGACTGTGCCACTGGACACCTACTTCACAAATCCACACTAATAAAACTGGAAGACTTAGGAGCTTCTCTTAGTACCTAGAAACAAAACATGGAAAGGCAGCCAAAATGGGAAGACAAAGCAGCAGAAACCATATGAGAGAACAGAACAGAGATCCAGAAATAATGGAGTCAAGTAATCTAACAGACGCAGAGTTCAAAACACTGGTTATAAGGATGTTCAATGAACTTTTGGGAAGTGTAGATAAATTCAGTGAGAGCTTCATAAAAAAAAAACACATTAAAATGGAAATGGAAATTATAAAAGAGAACCAGTTGAAATGAAGAACACATTATCTGAGATGAGAAGTATATTACATGGAATAAACAAAGTGAATAAAGAAGAGGATCAAATGCCTTATCTAGAGGATGGGAAAGCCAAGGACATACAATCAGAATGGCAAGAGATGAGATGCCAAGACTGTAAAAATAATTTAAGAGCATATAAGATACTATTAAGGATCCAAATATCCATCTGATCAGCATAACTGAAAAAAATCAAGATGTTAACAGCTGTTTGAAGAAATAATGATGGAAAACTTCCCTAACC
The DNA here is from genome assembly GCF_902729225.1 of Pteropus medius. Lineage (NCBI taxonomy): Eukaryota > Metazoa > Chordata > Mammalia > Chiroptera > Pteropodidae > Pteropus > Pteropus medius. Next base: position 18,206,363 of record NW_024349799.1, on the reverse strand, counting down.
TGATGAAGGAAATGAACATACAACCCCAGGAAGCTCAGAGAATTCCAAAACTCAGGGATCCAAAGAGGCCCATACCAAGACACATCATAATTAAAATGCCCAAGGTTAAATACAAAGAAAGAATATTAAAAGCAGCAAGAAAAAAACAGATAGTTACTTGTAAGGGAACACCCATAAGACTGGCAGCTGATTTCTCAATAGAAACTATGCAGGACAGAAGGACTTGGCAAAAATATTCGTCAGAATGAAGACCCAGAATCTACAACCAAGAATAATTTATCCAGCAAAGCTATCATTTAGAGTTGAAGGACAGATAAAGAGCTTCCCAGACAAAAATAACCTAAAGGAATTTATCACCACCAAGCTAGCATTACGGGAAATGTTGGAGGGACTTCTTTAAGAAGAAAAAATATGTGTCGAAAACAGAAATAAAGAATGATAACAACTACATTCCTATCAATAAGTATCTTAAATGGAAAAGAATTAAATGTTCCAACTAAAAGATAGAGTGGATGAATGGAAAGGAAAACAAGACCCCTACATGTTGCCTATAAGAGACTCACTTCAGATTAAAAGACACACACAGACTAAAAGGAAAGGGATGGGAAAAGATATTGCTTTGATGGACCTAGAAGGTATTTAAGTCAGACAGAAAGATAAACACTATATGATTTCACTTATATGTGGAATCTAAGGAATAAAAAGAACAAGCTAATCAAAAACAGATTCACAAATGTAGTGGAAATTTGATGACGGACAGAGGGGAGGGAGGTTTGAGGGGCTGTGAGAATGGAGTGAAGGGTTAAAGAAGTACAAATTATTAGCTGATGCATGGTCATGGGGATGGAGAGCATGGCATAGGGAATGCAATTAGCATTAATATGTCGGCTAGGTGGAGGATCAGAGGAGGGAGGGAACAATTGGGGGAATCATTTTATGAACTATATAGATGTCTAACCAATGTACAGTATACTTGAAACTAATTAAATAAATAAATTAAAAAATATATATATATTCTATGTTAGTCTTTTGTCAGTTATATGTGTTGAAAACATCTTTTTTTCACATTGCTTGCCTTTTTACTCTCTTAGTGGTGTCACTTGATAAATGAAATTCTTAATTTTAATGTAGTTCTATCTATCAATCAATACTTTTAAGTTTAGTGCTTTTGTGTCCTGTTTGAGAAATCTTTGCCTACTTCAAATTGTGACTATAGTTTCCTTTATTGTGTCCTAGAAGTTTTATCATTTTATCATTCATATTTAAATCTATAATCCTGGGGGAATTAATTTTGTGTATGATGTGAGGTAGGGGCAACATTCATTTTTCCCATATGGATTTTCAGTAGTTGAACTATCACTAGTTAATGAGAAGTCTGTCCTTTCCCCACTGCTGTTCAATGCCTTCTTTGTCATAAATCAGTTGTGTGTGCACACACAAACACACAGAGGTGGGTCATTTTATCAGTTCTCTATTGCTTATCCTTGTATCAATACCATACTATCTTAATTACTGTAACTTTATTTCAAAAATCATGAAATCTGATAGGGCAAATATTGTCATGGATGTTCACAGCCCTTTTAATTTTATATAAATTTTGGAACTGTGTTACCAATGTTATTATTATTTATATTAATGTATATTAGTCTACACTCTCACAGAATCTCCTGGGATTCTTACTGATACTACGTTGAATCTTTAAAATTCATTCATGGAAAATTGATGTCTTTATATTATTGAGTCTTCTAGTTCATAAGTATGTATATCCTCTCATTCGTTTAGGTCTTCTTTAACTATGTCAATAATGTTTTATCATTTTTCAGGGAGAGGTCTCACAAATCTTCTGCCAGATTTATATTTAAGTATTTAATTTTTTTATGCTATTCTAAGTAGTAGACTTTTAATTTTTTTATTTTCTAACTGTGGCTAACATAGAACATAATTGATTTTGTATATTGATTTTATATTTATTCACCTGGCAAAATTCATGTGCTCACCCTAATAATTTATTTGTAGATTTCTTTGGATTTTCTAGGTGTGCAATCATGTCACTGGTAAAAAAAAAATGACAATTTAATATTTTTCTTTCTAATCCTATACATTTTCAAATATTTTCTTTCTTTATTGCACTGGCTAGGACCTCTAATATAACGCAGAATAGATTTCTGAGAGTAAACTATTTCCAAACTCTAGGCGAAAGCTTCTAATATTCTGCCATTAAATATGATATTTGCTATAGGTTTATCAAACGAAGGAAAACTTGACTCAATTTTCTATAAATGTTTAATCATAAATGAATATTGAATTTTATGTGGAATTTTGCATTTATTGAGATGATTATGTAACTTTTCTCCTGTATTCTATTCCTGTGGCAATTTGAAACTCGTCTTTAATCATTTAACCCTTGATCTATTACTGGTTAGCCATTAGTTATTCAATCTAACCCTTCAGGGGTCCTGACTAAAAGTCTGGGGTATTTATGAGGGCTCTTTCTTTTTGATGTAACCTGAATTTCAATTTTTGTTCCCCAAACCCTATCAGACCACTGAAAGTTCTCAACCTATTATTTGCTATTTTATACAATGCTTTGATGAGCTTTCTTTTGCTTTTATCTTAAAAAAAAAAGAAAAAGAAAAACTAGTTTTTTAGAGCAGTTTTAGGTTCACAGCAAAATTAAGAAGAAGGTACAAACATTTCCCACATACTCCCCTCCCCGCTTCCCACATATGCATAGCCTCCTTCGTTATCAACATCCTCCACCAGAGTGATACACTTGTTACAATTGACCAACCTATATTAACACATCCTAATCACCCCAAATCCATAGTTTACATTAGGGTTCACTGTCGATGTTGTACCTTCTATGAGTTTGGACAAATATGTGATGATATATATCTACACTTATAGTATCATACAGAGTATTTTCACTACTATAAAAATTCTCTGTGCTTCTTCTACTCATCTCTCCCTCACCCCAACCCTTGGCAACCATGCCTTTATCTTTTTGCACATGTGCTGCGTCTCCTTAGGAAAACTCCTAAATATGAGATTTGCTGATGCAAAGTATGGTTCTCTGGAAAGCCTCAAGTTTTCTCTTGAGGCTTGAGTTTATGGGAGTACTCTTTGATAGACCGTATGCAAGATTCCTGAACATTCCACCACAAGGACTTCAGAGAAGCTAGTGTTGGGGATTAAGGACAGGAATTCCGGCCTTGGGGAAATGCTAAGAAAGGACTAGGCTCAAAGCCACAGGGATAAGCAGGTCCACAACTTGGGTTAGCAGAGCACAGGGTTAAATAACAACAGAATGCGCACTATCTCTTCCTTCCTTTCATCACAAGCTCCCAAAGTCTACTTGAGATTCCCAAAGCAGAATAAATTCTTTCATAGAATAATCAATTGTCAAATTCAGTTTTGGCGTTTCTGACAGAGCAGTTTTTCCTAATTACATCAGCTTATTTAGTTTTTAGTTGGCTGCCTGGACACAAGCATTTAAACTTGTGTTTATGAATTATTTAAAAGGAAAATCCAGCATGGTTAGCAGTAATCAGCTCTTTATTAGAGTCCTTAAAGATGGTTCCTCTTTTTTTATGACCTTCCCAGGCTCAAGAGAGGTCATTGCATTTGGCCTGTGGTCACAGGAAAAGATAAGAATCTGAAACTCTTGGTGGCTTGTGGAGGCAAAATGGAATCACCTGAGCTGGTATTTTATCTCAATAACCGTCCATCAGAATCTTTGAAACCACAGGATTGACTCAATGACACTTCCATAGAGTCCTATGGAGGTCTTCTAGCCTCATGCTGACCCATGTCTTTGTTTATGGAAAGGTCCCTGGCCAGAGGGTCAGGATGTAGGGCTGCCATATGCACAGCTCCAATAGACAGTTTCATATATACAGTAAAACAGAATTGTTCAACTTAATATAACAGGCCTGAATTGAGTACTCAGCTAAGCTGCTGGAAATATCGTGTGATATTTCATTTTGGGGATGGGATAAGGAAAGGAAAAATGCCCAACTGTCAATGAAGGGAGGATTTCTACCTGATCAAGTTGATATTGACTCTAGAAAAGATGGTGATCAGCCTGGCTGCCAGTAGGTGTCAAGGTAGTCCAGCTGGAGCTGACAGTGTTTTGACAGAGCTCAAGTGATAGCCAGAGACTGAGTGAGTGATGAGAATAGGACTCCAGCCATAGATTCCAGCCCAGACCTGGTGACAGATGACAGATCCCAGACCTGAAGCCCTGGCAGACTCTTCAAGCAGCATGCAGGCAGCAAGGACCAGGTGGTCACTGGGCTGTGGGCTAAGGTGGCACTGACTCTCAGAAGAGACCAGGATTGAAGGTACCAGCTCTGGGACTCCAGATCAGAGTAAGACCAGCATTCCTGAACTCCTCACTCCAGGCCTGAGGAGACTGGCTTTACAAAGTCTCCACTAATTGTTCTTTGAGACTGGAGGGCTGGGAGCTGCTGGGGAACACATGTTACAGACAAGAAGCAGTTCTGGTAATTCAGGGAAGAGGAGATGCAGAGTTAAGCTTGTGGTTGGAGGGATGTAGAGAGGTCCACCCCAGGCGAGTCTGAACATGTCATTCTCTTGCTTGCACCTCTCTGCCTCAGCCTCCTGAACTTTCAATCTCTTCAAATGGGCCTACCACCTTGCTTTGGCTCGGGACATTTGTCTGACAGAATCCTTCACTACTCTATTGTCTTGACCCCCACCACTGCAGCATGTCTTCTCTCCCATATCACCCACTGTAACACCATCTTCCACTTGGTTGCTGTGGCCAGAACAGTCCATCAGCAGCTCAGCACTGAGCTGGAGCTCCCAACTTATGGGCCCTTACTGGCTCCTACAAGATCAAGTCTGCGTCTCTCCTGGCATTCAGGGTTTTTCACAGTTGGACCCACTCTTCTGTTACTGCCACATCTCCCACTGCACCTTAACAAATCCTGCCCTCCAAACCTGATGGCACTATCCTCATATACACATGGCTTCCTACTGTTTTCTCTTTCTGCAAGCCTTCCAGAATCCTAAACACCTTCTTAAGTTTTTCCTAATTCTTCCAACCATGTGAACCCATATCACACAGGCAGTACTTTCATGATATTTTCCTCTACACTACAAGATAACATTTGTTGTTACATTTTCTGGTTATCAAAATATTATGAGTATATTGTTTATGTTAGGAAGATGTTAAAAAGGATAAGGGAGATAGTTAAACTCTCCTGAAAACCAATCACCCAAAGATAATCACTGCTCAGAATTTGTTGTAGCTTCTTTATGACATGCTCTGAAAATCCACAGCCCAGAGCCCACAGCCCAGAACCAACAGCCCAGGCTGGCAGCCTCCAGCTGGAGCTGAGGAAAATCATGCCCCAGATGGGACACACAGAGCCACTGTTCTGTGCCTCTTGCAAGCGTAAAAGACATCACATCTCTTACTCCAAAAGTGCTTTTAAATCACCATGAGGAGGTAGATGGACCTCAGGACTCTGGTGAAGGAAATCTAAGCTAACTAGAACAGAGCACAGGATGGTTGATGATTAATGTTTAGAGAGTTGGAGAGGAGGTACAGGGCTCCTGGGGTCTGTAGCATTGTGTCAGCCCCTACATTCCCCAGGCCCTATACCTCCAATCTATAGGCTTTCTGTTCTCTGCAGTCTGTACCAACCCTAGCCAGCAAGCCAGCATCCCTTCAGTTTTGTTATACAAATACTTCCCATGCTCAGCTCAGTGCTGGGAGATGCTAGGAAGACAGAGAAATCAGAGAATTTCTGTCCCAAGGTGGGTTAGGAGCAGTTGTCTTGCCAAATTCAGATACTTTATCAGTATCTCTACAAGGCCAAAGTGCCTGAGCCCTGTGTTGAGGGTGAATCCTGTGCAACCAGTGTCCAAGCATCTAGTTCCCAGGCAGCCACTCTCATCAACTAGGTTTCACACCGTGCATTGATTTCGTGACTTGCTCGTCAGTCCTCTCACTGACAGGTCTTTTGTCTGGACTCTGTCCACTTGGCTGGAATTTCCAACCCTCCTTGGCTCCAGCCTCCCAACCAGGGCATTGCAGAGGATTCTGTGAGCAGCAGACAAAGCTGCTTTATAGGGAACTTTGGCCATGCTTGAAATGCAGAGGTAACAGGCTCCTCTCTTTCCTCTATCCTCTCACTTCTACTGGCACTAGAAACAAAGAGATTCCTTGAACATTTCCCAGGTTCTTTAAAGGTTCATGGTAGGGAAGAGAGACAAGTCAAAATAAGCCCATGCAATGTGGCAAGTGTTAAAAAAGGGTACACAGGAGTTAAGGGAGTAAGCTTCTATTCAGAAAGGTGAGTGAAGGCTTCAAGGATGAGGTAACATTTAAGCTAGGTTTTAAAGAAAGAGTAGGAGTTTTCCAACTGAAAAAAGATGGAAGGGAATTGTCAGACGTGTATTCCAGAAAGATCCAATGACAACTAGTGTGAAGGATGAATAAAGGTGGGAGTTTGGGGAGCAGGAAGATAGGCAAGGTAACCAATGTGATGGTCTAGGCTGAAGATGCACTGAGGCCTGGGAGATGGGCTGTGAAGGAGGCAGTAAGAAACAGCCAACCTGTAGCTCCAGGGAAGAGAGATTTCCTAGAATTTGGCAAAGCCTGGGCATATGCCACCCTAAGAATGTGAAGGCAGCCAGAACTTTAAGAGGAACCAAGAGGCTTGTGGCTCCCACTCTGAACCCCCATGCGGGAGGCTGGGGTAGTTTAGGCATTTGAAAGAATCTTGGCTAGTGGGAGGGCACTTTGTAAATGATCTTAAGAGATTAAGTGCATCCTTTATTAAGAGAAATGGTGACACCTCTGCTTGCATGCTGAGAGTTTGTTTATCTGAGTCCTCTCTCCTTGCCTAAATGGGACATAACACAGAACTGCAATTATTTCTAAAATTCTAAATTGGCTTTTTTTCCTCTAGGAAAATGGCCCTTGATTCAATTAATTCCTCTTCTGGAGAAGCAGCTAGACATCTGATTGGAAGAGGAATTGAAAGAGAGATGGCTGCTCCCCTTGATTCTTTTATTGCAATCCAATTAAACCAACATTTATCAAGTGCCTACCATGGGCACAGCTTTGGGCAGGCAGTTGCAGAGTCCTGGTGTGGAAACCCCCACTCTGTGCCCTACAAGAGCTCACAATCTAACAAGGAGACAGAAGTAAACTAATAAACCAGTAAAGAGCTCTGGTACTAGACAGGCTGAGCAGAGTGCTGAGGGAAGGCCAAGCACATGCAGAGCAATCTGGGGAGAGAAAAATTCCAAGCAGAGAGGATGGCTTGATCAAAGGCTTGGGGGCATGAAAGGAGAAGGAATGTTCAGAAAAGAGTAGATAGATTGGTGTTTTGGTATAACTCACACTGTCGAAGACTGTTTGCAAAATTTTTCATCAACCTACTGTCATTTAATCCTATGACAGCCCCGTGTGTTGGAAACATAACTGTGGCCCTTATGTAATTTACTCAACTACTCTGAGTCTCTGTTTCCCCATCTGTAAAATGGAGGTGATAATAGAAACTTTGTCTTAGGGTGTTTCTGAGGAGTAAGTGAATGAATACCTATGAAGTGCTTGGCCTATATTAACCTATAGTGAATTCCAACATAACTTAATCATAATAATGCATGTTCTTTATGCAAATTCTCTAGAGGCCAGTTTGGAGGGTAGGTGGAAGGTCAAGGAGATGAGAATAGACGGGAGATAAGCGATCATCCAGGTGAACATGGTGAGGCCTGGGGCCAAGAGTTGAGGCAGGGGCCAAGCAGATGGCATGAGGAGGTATTCATGGGATAGGATGAGCAAGACATGGTGACATTGGTCTCAAGTAGACCAGAAAGGGGGCGGGTCTTAGGCGATCCAGCCCTGAGCTCTTCCCAGAACGCTTTACAATTATAAATAGTTGTGCTTTCTCACTTAGTCCAAGTCATTTGGTGCTGCAATTTTCCCCAGCGTGGGCTGCGGGAAGCCTAACCTTTCAACAATATTTATAGTATCAACCAACTAATTTTAGACACTAATATCCACAGGATAATAGGGTAAAAAGCAACCTCACTAGAGCTGTTCTAGTGATGTGCTGCCCAAGATTTGTCACTCATGAATAAAGCAAATGTTTATTGGGTGCTTTCTTTGGGCCGGGCCTGGGCATCAATGGTGTGGGTATAATAGCCTATCATTGGTAAGTCAGCAGAGAAAAATTGCCCCTAAAAAGGCCGTGGTCTTCAGGATTCTGGTACAGGCTCTCTTCATGCTGGACATCACCTCCCAGCCTTCCCTCACTTCAAGACCACTTTGACACCTTTTTGTCCCCAGAATCCTCCAATTGTCATGGCAGCAGCAATTTCCCTAAGGCTCTATGAAGGCCAGGCTCCAGTTTTAGTAGGGGCATTCCTGAGCAGGAGAGATTAAATGACAGATGTAGGACCACAGCACTGCTGGGACATTGCTGCCAACCAAATCAAGGTGAGAGATACTGATGGGGAGGAGATACTGAAGGCGAGAAAGATTGATGGTGAGGACCAGGGGCTGACTCTGTCCTCCCTTGGGCCTCATCTGTGAATTGTCCCAACAATCTCCACTAGGCAGGATTTATATAAGGGAGAAGACACAAAAAGCCTAGCATGTCACCTGAGACACAGTAGGCATCTGGAAAATGTTTTTCTTCTTTCTTTTCCTAGCCACCCTCGCCCATGCTCCTTTTCATTGCCCCACAGGCAGCTGCTCTGGGGTGGGCAGAGTAGGGAGCTGGATTGTAGGCGCTGGACAAATCCTACAAGATGGGCTTAGCTTTGGTCCAGCTACACACTTGGCTCTGGGATGTGGGCTCTTTCAGTCTCCACACTCAAGGCATCACCACCCTGGCTGACAGTAAGAGAGTGTGGGGTGCTCCATGTTGCCCTAGCCCCTACTGTTTCTCACTGCACAAAGAGGCAGCCCCAGGGTATCCTAGTGTTCAGCTCTGACTGTATGTCCCTCCCTGTCATACCCAGCCTGCCTGCCTGCCCTAGAGAAGGGTTAACCCTATAGCTATGTGGGTTATGGATACACCTCTTTCTCTCCCAGCTAACTCCAGATTGAATGCCTGTGTCTAGACACTTTACTGAACACTTTCTAGCACTGCTGTGGGGAGCCTGTCAAGCTGTGCAGTGTCAGCCAGAGCACTGCTGGCTTCTGCACCAAAACAAGTTGGAAACAGCCTCCTATCTGAGTCTGACATCCTCCTTTCTCTCTCTGACCTTTTGAGGACTTGTTCACCCTAAAGCAAATAGGAAACAAATGTCTTCGGTGTAGGCTCTAAACTCAAGGGGGTGAAGGCTAGTGTGGCCATTTTCTGGGAATGTATTTAACTCATGAAAAGACCCCAGTAGTGTATCTCTCCCCTTAATAGCGACAAGACAAAGTCAGTTCTGATATTCTGGCTTTGGCATTTACTTTTCCTTTCTCATCCTGAAGGAGGAGGCTTTTAATCTGAACCCTGACCTGCTGGAGGATGGAAGGAGACAAAGGAGATTCACCTGAAAAGATGGGGAAGAAACAGACTGTGGGTCTTTACTCGCAAGGTTAGGCTTGTGGGCTTCCTTCTGTGAGTTGTGAAGATTTCTGAGGCAAGGCATGAAGACGCTGACCTACATCAGGAGGCAGGGCATGTGGGGGTGAGCTGCTGGAGCTTTCATTGTTAACCACGACAACAATGTAGACACAAAGGAACATTTTGTGGCTTATAAGGAACTTCCATTTGAGCCAAGCAAGAGACACAGCAAAGAATTAATTAGTTCATTCATTCATTCATTCATTCATTCATTCCTTCCTTTATCAATCACTTATTAGATGCCAGACAATATGCTAGGCTGGTAGTTTAGTATCATTACCCTCTTTACAGTGAGGAATCTGGGGCCCAAGAGAGAAAATGTCTCATCTACAGTCTCATCATTGGAAAGTTGGAATGGGCTTGAACTTCTCATTCATTTATCCCTGCATGGTGCCCCAGGAGCTCACCGCAGACCTGATTTGGCTAGGTTCCCTGCTGAGGAGCCCACAATCCCTTGCTTCCTCTGGGCCATGGGGGTGGAGCAGCTTGAAGGAGACTCATGAGACTAAACTGGTCACCCACAACAAGACAGCCTGACTGCCTGGTTCGCCTTGCCTCATTATATTCACTAGGGGTAAAAATAGACAGTGGTCATGGGCAACTGAAGAAAGAAAGTTGGAGCAGATTTCTAAACTCTTTCTTGTCGGCTTGCATTACTGAATTGGGGAAGGGTTTCTGCTGCAAAAAGATTTAGCTCCAAGATATAATAAAACCATACTTAGAAATTCAGTGAACTTTGGAGTATCTGAAAGCTAAAGGAAAAGAGAACTTTCTGATAAAGTCGCAATAATCCTACTCAGAAGGCAGTTGCCATGGTTACCCCAAAGTCTCTGAGGCTGTTTTTCATTTTGGCAAGAAATGGTAGATGTTTGCCCAGGGTGAGCCTGGCTCACCAAAATGGACTGCAGGATGCGGTGAGCTCTGGGGCCCAAACACCCTTGAGGCAACTGAAGCCACTGCCCAAAGAACGGCAAAGCCAAGAGGGGCTTCCCCCTGCTCATCACTCAAGGGAGCGGGGCAAACAGCTCCACATGTGAACCGTGATCATGCAATAGCCATGATGATGGCAGTCACAACCAACTCCGCATACGTGGCACTAAACAGACACTATGCCAGATGTTTTATATGCCTTATTTCATCTGACCTTGCAACAGCCTGTCAAGGAGGTGTTATTCTCATGTTACAAATGAAACAACTGAGGCTCAGGGAAGCTAAGGCACTTGCCAGATCTTACAAAGAACACTGGAACTGGAATTCCAACTCAGAGAAACTGGACCCCAGGGTCCATAGAGTGGGCAGTGTTTATGTTGATAAATCCTTCTATAGATTAGCACCATCCATGTGAACTTTTTGCAGTGATGAAATTGTTCTATAGTTCTGCACAGTTTGATATAACCACTAACCCACATATGCCAATTGAAGCCTCAAAATATGGCTAGTTGTGGTTGAGGAACTAGTTTCAGTTTTATTTCATTTTAATTAATTTAATTTTAATATTGAGTAGTTACATGTGGTTAATGACTACTCTATTGAACAAAACAAATCTACGTTCTAAGCAAATTGCAGTGATTCTTCTTCAGTGTCTGAGGATAATCTCCTTAGTTTATACTCTCCAACTCCAGGATTCTCTCCAGAGCACATCTTCTGTGGCTTAGAAAGAGAGGTTTCAAGCCATAGGCACACTCTGAGCCAGACAAACCCACAACCCATGCTCTAAGGTTGAGCTCAGCTCACTTCATTCCCTCAAGGTGACTTCCCTGGGGGTTTTGGTGTCCATTTTTGCCAGTAAACTGAATCAGGACCTTCTCCAACTGTATCATTAAACTTCAGATGTGAGGAAAAAGTTGGGCTTTTGAAACTTTTTTTCCCCAAGAGGCCCCTTATTTGCCCATCTCCCTCCAAGTCACCAGCTCTAAAATATTGGAAGGTATAGCCTTGGTCAAACCTTAGAAAGAGTCCCTTTATTTCTTTCTTCTAGGATGGTGAGCCCTTATTGCTGCTTATTCTATTACTAAGGGGATTCCTTCAGGAGTTCTTCCTGGAAAGGAGACAATCTGCTCCAAGGCGGCTTAATATCCTTTCACAGATAGGGAATTTGACAAATCCAAATAGTAGCTTTAAAAAAATATCCTGCCTAACCAGGCACAACCCCTAGATAGGGCAGAGCTGATGAAGCTTGAATGAAATCATGGTGGTGGCAAGGAACAGAGGCATATGATAGGTATTTATAAGTGACATTGAAATGAATAAAAGAGGAAAAAATCTTCCTTACAAGCATCATGAAGCTTATAGTATTATTACCATTTTAGAAATGAAGAAAGTGAAGGTAACAGAGGTTAAGTGACTTGCCTAAAGTAACAGAGCAAGTAACAAGATTTGAACCCAAACCTTAACTGTCAGGCTGCAAACCTCACATTCTTAACAACTGAAGCACCTGTGAGAAGGTGTGTACCTTGGACAGGCAGAGATGACAGAGATCTCCTTAGGTCACTAGTCCAAGGAAGGCTGTCAGATTTTTCTGGAGTCCTGAACAGACTGGAGCATGGGAGCATAACGGTCCCCAAATATCCAAGAAGGTTAGAAGACAGATGCTCTCCCAGTTCTGCATGGTGAGGTAGCCAAGCCTCTAACTGGGTTCAGTATATGGCTGTGGTTGAGCATGGGGACAGGCTATTTACTGCACAGTGGGAAACATCCATTTCTATTTACATGATCAAAACCTAGTCAGGTGCTCTGGGAAACTGTGGCTGGGGTGGGAATTGGGGGGCAGGAGACTTGGGGAGCTGGCAGTGACAGCCATTGGGCTGGGATGAGGAGGGAACTGCTCAGCTTTAAAGTATTTGTGGAGCGTCCTAATTAAAAGACAAGCCCACAAGGAATCAAGTCAAATGATGTTTAGGAATTGGAATCTGGACTGCTGCAAATCTCCATGTTGAAAAATTAATCCCCTTTCTGACTCTAAGACGATATACTTTGGTATTTTCTTAGATGAATGTGACATTACCACTATAATCCAATTGAGCTCTCCAGAGTTAAAATGCATATCCTGGAGCAAGGTTAGCAAATATGTGGCAAATGTCTGTCAGCTACTATCCCATACCCATGACAGACATCACTAATCAATCAAAGCATCATTTCCCATGGAGGCAAAACAAAGCTATAGAGTTGAACAGCACTTCAGGCAGCTACTACCAACTGACCACATTGAAACATATAAAATAAAATCTGTGTCATTCTTACACTTAATGTCAGGTGTGCTCTATAAACCTCTTAGGAGATTGGATTAAACATGACGGAGTGAGAGACATCCCCAGATCTCTCCCCTTGAAATAACAATAAACTGAACATCTAAAACTCAATAAAAAACACCCAAAATGCACACCAGCACATCTGAGCATGGGATCTGTGCATACCACAGGTCAGAGCGCCAGATGTTGGGTGGTGGACTGAGAGAGAGAGAAAAAAAAAGCTGTCTCTAGCAGCCAGAGCTCCCTGTAGGAGAAAGGGGAGGAGAGAAGGTACCATGAGTTTCCCAAAGAGCCCTGCTTGGCAGTGCTGTGAACTCCAAGTGGCCAGGGACAGTGCCTAGTCATCAGGGCAGAAAGCAGAGAAACAGGAACAGCAGAAAAGCAGGGAGGGCAGAGAAACAACAGTTGATTTTTGTCAGCCGTGATTGCAAAATCTAGGCTGAGCCGCAGCCCTCATCCCCCAACCCAAAGAGCCCCTCCCCCCATACCCTCTGAGATGGATCACCGTCGAACCCAGGGGAATCTGAGCAAATGCTACCAAAACTGTTGTTAACACTGAGGGGACTGAGACTGAGGGTAGCGAGTGTGATTAAACATCTATAAGGAAAAGAAAGACATTATTAAGACTTTATATAAAGCAGAGATCCAAGAGGCTTAAATGCCACCTATTGGAAACCAAAAGAAAAACACCTTATTTGCAACAAGCCAGGGACCATTATGTAATAAATCTTCATTCTGAAAAAAATAAAAATAAAAAGCAGAACACACTTCCATTAATGCCCAGGCAGAAAAATAGTCCATTAAACACCATGAACAGCTAAGGTGACGAGTCATCTCAGAAAGAAACAGTAACAGCTCCAGAAAATAAGCTTACAGACATATAAATTGGTGACTTAAATGACAGAGAATTCAGGATGGTTCTTCTGAAAAAACTCGGTGAGTTCCAAAACAAGTCATGTCAACAATTTCAGGAATTGAAAAAAAAAACAAACTACTAGATGAGTAGAATGAGTTCTTCAGTAAGGAGATTAAAACCTTCAAAAAGAACTGAATAGTCCTTCTAGAGATAAAGAACACACTGCAAGAGTTGAAAATGACATCGCAAACTTGAGAAATAGAGTCGACCAAATGGAGGAAAGGATCAGTGATATTGAAGACAGAAATCTAGAAATAAATCAGAAGGAAGAAGAGAGAAACCAAATAATCAAAAATAATGAAAGAGAAATACAAGAACTAGCTGATACCTTCAGAAGAGGAAACAGAAGAATAATGGAAATTCTCGAAGGCGAGGAAAAGGAGCAGGGACTAGAAAGCATTTTCAGACAAATAGTTGACAAGAATTTCCCAAATCTAAGGAATGAAGTAGAGCTTGGAATTCAAGAAGTCAACAGAACACCCAATTACCTCAACTCAAAAAGGTCTTCACCAAGACACATTGTATTAAAATTGTCAAAAATCAGTGACAAAGACAGAATTCTCAGGGCATCCAAGGAAAAGAAGACGGTAACCTATAAAGGAAAACCCATTAGATTATCATCAGACTTCTCAGCACAAACTTTACAAGCCAGAAAAGAGTGGAATCAAATATTCAAACTATTAAATGAAAGGAACTACCAGCCAAGAATAATGTATCCAGCTAAGCTCTCTTTTAGATATGAAGGAGAAATAAAGACATATAAATATTGAGGGAATTCTCCACTACAAGGCCTGCACTACAGGAAATATTAAAAGGGGTCAGCTCATATAAAACAAAATGACCAAAAAAAATGCATAATTAGGAGTAAGGTGACTAGCAGGCTGATAAAAGCAGAGGAGTGTAACCCTTACTAGGAACAGGGCATTATAAGCTTAAAATAAGAAGAGATTTGCTATAGCAAGATAGTAATGAATGTTCAGCATAGAAACAAATTGAGGCAACAATGACTGAAAAGGGGAGGATTCAAATTCCAAATTCACAAAGGGGAATGGAGATATGGCACATGTAGAAGAAAAGGGACAACTGTATATATATAACTGTCCTTTATATATTTGTAATGGTAACCACACACCAAAACTTCAGAACTGAAGTATATAATGTAAAACAAGAAGGGCCAGAGGGAAAACCCACAAGAGCCAACCAAAATAAAGAAAACAGAAACACAAGGACAAGGAAACAGTGGAAACACCAAGCTACCAGAAAGCAAAAGATAAATGACTATAAGAAGACCTCATATTTCAATAATCACCCAAAATGTAAATGGACTGAACTCACCAATAAAAAGGCACAGAGTTGCAGATTGGATCAAAAATCAAAACCCAACCATACGCTGCCTCCAGGAGACACATCTCAGCTCCAAAGACAAATATAGACTCAAAGTGAAAAGGTGAAAAATGATATTTCAAGCAAATGGCATTCAGAGAAAAGCAGGAGTAGCGGTACTAATGTCAGACAAAATAGACTTCAAAATAAAAAATGTAAAGAAAGATACTGAGGGACACTTCATAATGATAAAGGGAATCATGCACCAAGAAAACATAACACTTATTAATATCTATACTCCCAATCAGGGAGCCCCGAAATATGTAAAGCAATTACTAACAGAACTAAAGGGAGAAACAGACCAAAACATTATTGTAGTAGGGGACCTAAATACCCCACTGTCAGATATGAACAGATCATTCAAACAGAAAATCAATAAGGAAATAACATTCTTAAATGACACATTAGACCAACTGAACATAATAGACATTTACAAAGCCTTCTATGCCAGAATAGCTGCTTATACGTTCTTCTCTAGTGCACATGGAACATTCTCAAAAATCGACCACATACTAGGACACAGAGATAGCCTCGACAAATATGAGGATTGAAATCATACCAACCATATTATCTGATCATAACGTTCTGAAACTAGAGATCAACTGCAGAAAGAAAGCAGGAAGAACCACAAATACATGGAGATTAAACAATCTGCCACTGAAGAATAACCGGGTCAGGGAAGAAATAAAAAGAGATATCAAGAGACACATAGAAATGAATGATAATGATAGTACAACATATCAAAACTTTTGGGACACAGCAAAAGCAGTCATAAGAGGAAGATTCATCTCATTACAGGCCTATCTCTAAAAACAAGAACGAGCCCAAATAAACAACTTAATGTTTCATCTTAAAAGACTAGAAAACGAGGGGGTGGCTCCATAGTGTAGTGGTTAGCACATCTGCTTTACACGCAGAAGGTCCTGGGTTCGCACCCCAGATGGAGCTGCGGACTATACCCCGGGTGCACCAGGCTGCCCGACTGTGCCGGTGATGCCAGGCCTGGGTGCATGCTGCGAGCGGGTGGGGGGAGATGCCTTCAGAGATCCAGTTCTTAAGGAGAAATGGCAACATCTATGGGGGGGGGGCGGAATTAAAGAGGGGGGAAAACTAGAAAAGGAAGAACAAATGAAGCCTAAAATCAGCAGAAGGAAAGAAATCATCAAAATTAGAGCAGAAATAAATGAAATCGAAAACAAAAACAATAGAAAAAATAAATGCAACAAAGAGATGATTCTTTGAGAAGGTTAATAAATTTGACAAACCCCTGGCTAGACTCACTAAAGAAAAAAGAGAAAGAAAAAAACAAAATCAGGGATGAAAGAGGGGAAATTACGACAGACACAAGAATACTATGAAAAAGTATATAATAAGAAATGGACCAGTAGATGGAAAAATACAATCTCTCTAGACTGAATCAAGAAGAACAGGAAAATCTGAAAAGACCAATCAGCAGTATGGAAATTGAAACAATCATCAAAAACCTACCACAAAGCAAAAGTCCAGGACCAGATGGCTTCACCAGTGGATTCTACCAAACATTCAAAGATTTAATTCTCCTCAAACTCTTCCAAAAATCCGAAGAGAAGGCAATACTTCCCAACTCATTTTATGAGGCCAATATTACCCTGATACCAAAACCTGATAAAGTTAACACACAGAAAGAAAACTACAGACTGATCTCTCTCATGAATGCAGATGCAAAAATCCTAAATAAGATACTGGCGAACCGAATACAGCAACATATTAAAAAGATTATACACCACGTCAGGTGGGCTTTATCTCAGAGGCACAGGGATGATTCAACATATGCAAATCGATTAATGTGATATACCACATAAACAAATTAAAAAATAAGAATCATATGATCATATTCATAGATGCAGAAAAAGCCTTCGACAAGATACAACACCCATTTACAATCAAAACTCTTAACAAAACCGGTGTAGAAGGAAAGTACCTTTACATAATAAAGGCCATATATGACAAGTCCTCAGCCAACATTATACTTAATGGTGAAAAACTAAAAACCTTCCTTCTAAGATCAGGAACAAGGCAAGGCTGTCCACTATCGCCAATGTTATTCAATATAACATTGGAGGTCCTAGTGAGTACAATCAGGCAAGAGAAAGATACAAAAGGCATTCAAATAGGAAACAAAGAAGTCAAACTGTTACTATTTGCGGATGACATGATTCTCTATATAGAAAACCCTGAAGACTCCACAAGAACACCACTAGAAACAAGCAAATACAGTAAAGTTTCTGGATACAAAATCAATGTTCAATAATCCATTGCGTTCCTATACTCTAATAATAATAAAACGTCAGAAAAAGAGGTGAAAAAAACAATTCCTTTTGCAATTATAACAAAAAAAATGAAATACCTAGGAATAAATTTCACGAAACATGTGAAGACCTATACAATGAAAACTATAAGACTCTATTAAAAGAAATTGAAGAAAATATAAAGATATGGAAAGATATTCCGTGTCCTTGGGTTGGAAGAATCATCATAGTTAAAATGACCTTATTACCTAAAGTATTATACAGACTTAATGCAGTCCCCATCAAAATCTCATCGGCATTTTTTAAAGAAATAGAACAAAAAATCTTCAGATTTGTATGGAAGCACAAAAGACCCCGAATTGCCAAAGCTATCCTATGAAAAAAGAAAGAGGCTGCAGGCATCACTCTGCCTGACTTCAAATTATACCACAGAGACAGTAATCAAAACAGCATAGTATTGGTAGAAAAACAGACACACGGACCAGTGGAACAAAATCGAGAGTTCAGAAGTAAACCCATATTTATATGCACAAAAAATTTTTGACAAAAAAAATCGAGAAACATACAGTGGAGAAAGGAAAGCCTCTTTAATAAATGGTGCTGGGAAAACTGGAAAGGCATCTGCAAATAAATGAGACTAGACTGTTGTCTATCACCACACACCAAAATTGACTCAAAATGGATTAAGGACCTGAATAAAAAACCTGAAATAATAAAATGCATGGAAGAAAACATAGGAACTAAACTCAAGGACCTTGGACTTAAAGAGGATTTTATGAATTTCACCTCAAAGGCAAGGGAAGGAAGTAAAAGCTAAAATAAATGAATGGGACTACATCAAACTAAAAATCTGCTCAGCAAAAGAAACCATCAACAAGGTAAAGAGACAACCATCCGAATGGGAAAATATATTTGCAAACAATCCCTCCGATAAGGGCATAATATCCAAAATATACAAAAAACTCATACAACTCAATAACAACAAAAAACAAAGGATCCAATCAAAAAATGCACAGAAGACCTCAACAGACACTTCTCCCTAGAGGACATACAAATGGCCAACAAATATATGAAAAGATGCTCAACATCACTAGCTATTAGGGAAATGCAAAATCAAAATCACACCTGTTAGAATGGCTATAATCAACAGGACAAGTAATAACAAATGTTGGAGAGGATGTGGAGAAATAGGAACTCTCATACACTGCTGGTAGGATTGCAAATTGGCACAGCCACTTTGGAAAGCGGTATGGCGGTTCCTCAAAAAACTAAGAATTGACCTACCATATGATCCAACAATCCCTCTACTTGGTATTTACCCCAAAGTCTTGAAAACTCATATCCGAAAAGATATTTGCACAGCGATGTTCATAGCAGCATTATTCACAGTGGCCAGGACATGGAAGCAATTGAAGTGTCCTACGATAGATGATTGGCTAAAGAAGCTGTGGTACATATATACAATGGAATATTACTCAGCCATAAGAAGAGATGAAATACTGACATTTGCGACATGGATGAACCTCAAGATAATCATGCTAAGCAAAATAAGCCAGAAAGAAAAAGTTGAAAATCACATGATATCACTTATATGTGGGATATAAACCTAAAAGCAACAAATGAACAGGACAAACAAACAGAGACTCATGGAGATGGACAATGAATTAGTGGTTACTGGATGAGGGAAGGAGAAGGAGTGAGAAAAATAAAAAAATAAAATCTTAAAAAAATAATATTTTTTTATCATTTGCATTATTGTGAAAGAAATATGGATTGCTATCAAGGGGTCTCTGTCACCAATTAACATTGAAAAAATATCAACTTAAAAAAATAAAAATAAATATTTTAAACCAAAAAAACTTATAATGGGAAAAAAAACCTCTTAGATATGGCTTATAAGACAGGTAGACCTCATTTAAAGTAAGCTTGCTAGACCAAAGCCATTATTTCAAAAACCATTGTGATGATAGGGTGGGTCCAATACAAGAGTGAAGGAAACCATATCCAGGAAACCATATCCAGGGAACCAGAGAGACTCTGGTCAGTCTGTCCTTTTAGCTCTATCTTGTGGTCTCTTTTAAGCTTAAGCAAGTGATTGATCAAGGCTCTACTTCTCCAGCTCCAGTTCTACCTTACAAGGCAGCCTACACATTTTTGGGAGTCAGCTCTAAACAGTGTAGGCTATGGAATCTGCTGGTCCTGAGTTTGCCTCATGGCTTATCTTGTTAGAACACTGTGACTCTGAGCAAGCTATATCATCTCTTATGTATAAAGGGTGGCAGAAATCATGCCTACTTTAGGAAGATGTGAAATGTAATAGGACGTATGTGAAACAACTTGTAGAATGCCTTGTACGTGGCTGGTGCCCAAAGCATGTAGCTTCTTTTCATTTTAAAATTGCACCCAAATCTACCTTATTGAAGCTTCCTCCGCTGGTTCCTTAGGAATCTCAGAATATATCTGCTTCCTCCTCCCGATGACAACTTGGCAGATGTTTAAAGACATTTGAAGACAATTTCACATTTCTGGTTCCTTCAACATTTATAGAAATCTTCTATCTACTTTTCAGCTCTTCTGAACTTGCTATCAGCATGTGTGGACCTAACTCTTGAGTTAGTTCTGACCACCTCTGGTCAGGCAAAACTCTCACTTCCCTCATTCTGCACCTTGCATACCTATTCATCTGTGTACTTATTCACATATTTTTTCACTGAACTAATACTTCACGGAGTCCCTACTAGGTATCAGGCACTTGGACAAGAACAAAGGATTACAGTGATGAACCCAGCGATAGACACAACTTTCATCCTTCATTGATT
This sequence comes from Pteropus medius, assembly GCF_902729225.1. NCBI lineage: Eukaryota > Metazoa > Chordata > Mammalia > Chiroptera > Pteropodidae > Pteropus > Pteropus medius. Next base: position 18,186,104 of record NW_024349799.1, on the reverse strand, counting down.
CATTCATGCATTGCTTTGTTAATTCACCGATTCAACAAATATCTATGTAAATCATCCTACCAAAAGTTGTAGATGCAGAAGAAAACAAGATTAATGTGGTTTCTGTCTTGTATTCATTTAATCATTTAATGATTATTTATTAATTTACTGAGCATCTAATATGTATAAGCCAGACATAAAGTCAGGTGAACAAGGAGGGATAAATGCTATAGAGACGTGCAGGTTCTACAGCAGCCTATAGTAGGGACCTACCTTGGTCTTTTATTTATTTCTTTTTATTGTGGCAAAATATATATAACATAAAATTTGCCACTTAACCATTTTTAAGCATACAATTAGATGACATTAATTACATTCACAATATTGTGCAATCATCACCAATATCTATTACCAAAACTTTTTCATCTTACCAAATAGAAACTCTACTCATTAAGTAATAACTTTCCCTTCCCTCCTCCCCTTCAGCTCTTGGTAATCTCTAACCTTATTTCTGTCTCTATGTATTTGCCTATCTGGGCATTTTACATAAGTGGAATCAAACAAAAGTTGTTCTTTTGTGTCTGACTTATTTCACCTCGCATAATGTTTTCAAGGTTCGTCTGCATGTTGTAGCGTGCATCAGAGCTTCATTTCTTTTTATGGCTGAATAACATTCTATTGTATGGATATACCAAATTTTGTTTATCCATTTATTTGTTAATAGACACTTTAGTTATTTCCATCTTTTGGAGACTGTGAATAATACTGCTGTGAACATTCATGTACAAGTAATCTGTTTGAATTCCTATTTTCAGATCTTTTGGATATTCACGGTCTCTTACTGTAGTTTTAAATTTTAGGTGTATAGCATTGGATTGTGCACAACCTTTATTTCATTTCATGGACTGAGTTGTGTCCCCCAACTCTATATGTCAAAGCTCTAACTTCCAGTGTGACTATATTTGGAAATAGGGCTTTAAGGAACTAATCAAGGTCAAATGAGGTCATCAGGTTGGGGCCCTAATCCAGTAGGAGTGGTGTCTCTGTAAGAAGAGGGAGAGACACCAGGAGTGCGACGTGCACGCACGCACAAGGCTACAAGCAATAATAATACACACACACACACACACACACACACACACAGAAAGGCCATATGAGGACTCAGAGAGAAGACAGCTGTTTACAAGACAGGAAGAGAGGTCTCACCAGAAACCAACCCTGCTTCCACCTTGATCTTAGACTTTCAACCTCCAGAACTGTGAGAAAATAAATTTCTGTTCTTTAAACTATCCAATCTATGGTATTCTGTTATGGAAGCTCAAGTAGACTAATACGGTTCATAATACATTTTCATCTTTGGTCCATGTGTGACCCAATTAATTAATTAATTAACTAATTAACCAATTATAAATTATTTGGTTACCCTGAGTTACAGTTGTAGTTCTCTACATATTATTGACACTAATGCTTATGTGTAGTATACTTTTTCCAGTTGGAACTTGCCTTATTGGGTATGGTCTGAGGTACAGATACCAAGGCGTATTTCTTCTTATCTGGATATTCAATTGAAACCGCACCATTTATTGGAAAAAAAAAAAAGTCCTTCTTTGTCCTATCATCTTAATATGTAAGTCTATTGTCTATTTGCATATGAGTCTCTTTCTTGACTCTATTAGTTTGTTTGTCTATTCTTACACATTCCATAACTGACTTAAAGCATTAAAATATCTTGGTATTTGGTAAGACAAGTTAATTCTCCAAGCTCTTCTTTATTAGAAGTGTCCTGGCTCTTCTAGACATGTTACTCTTACATACATATTTAGAATCTTTTTGGAAAATTCCGTTAAAACTTTAGCACTTTGGTTTGAATTTTATTGTATCTGGACATCTTTTTGATATTAAGACTTCCATCCATGAATGTTGTATATTTCTAACTATATTTTCTGACTTAAAATATTGTTAAAATTTATTAAGGTAAAATAGTGAAAGAGAAGCAGGAGAATAAACCAGCAGAGCAAACTGCATTTGTAAAGGCCCTGGGGCATGAAAAGGCAGGACATTTTGGAGGCACAGAAAGACGGTTAACATAACTTTAGCACAGTGTGAGAAGTGAAGGAGAGATGATATTGGAGATGAAGACAGGGCCATAGGGAATGGAAATATAAGAAGAGAATCGATATGACCACTTTCATTACATAATGACTACTCTGATTCAAATTGGACTTAGGTAGGAGTAAGAGTAGAGAAGCAAGGAAACAAGTAGGGAAGGTATTACTGTCGCCTAGGAGAGAGATGGCTGGGACCAATGTGGGGAGAGATGGACAGAACTGAAGTTTATTTAGAAAGAAAGTTTGAATCAATAGGACTTGGTGACTGTTTGCATATGGGTAGTTAAGGGCAGGTAGGACAAAAGAACAATGCCCTAGTTCCTGGTTTGGGTGACTGGGTGAACAGAGTTGCTATCTGTTAGAATAGAACCACTTTTCCCCACTCCTGATTTCCAGGAGGAAGGATGTTTCCTGAGCACAAGTGGTCTTTCTCTAACTTTTCACTCACTTACCAATCTGATTGGTAAACTTGGAAAGCATAACTGTGCAATATGTTCAGCTTTGTCCTTCCTTTTGTGGGCCAAATCTGACTTCAAAGAGCAAAAGTTCTTCTCTGATTAGAATGGCCAAAATTCAGAACACATATGACACCAAATACTGGAGAGGATGTGGAGCAACAGGAACTCTCATTGTTCATGGATATGCAAAATGTATGGCTACTTGGAAGATAGCTTGATGATTTCTTACATAACTAAACATACTCTTTTCATACAATCCAGCAATCACATTCCTTGATATTTACCCAAAGGAGCTGAAAACCTATGTTCACACAAAAACCTGTAGCAAGATGTTTGTAGCAGTTTTATTCATAATAGCCAAAATTTGAAAGCAACCAAGATGTTCTTCAGTAGGTGAATAGAGAAATAAACTGTGGTACATCCAAACAATGGAATATTATTCATTGATAAAATAAATGAGCAATCAAGCCATGGAAGTACATGAAAGAACTCAATGCATATCATTAAGTGAAAGAGGCCAATCTGAAAAGGCTACGTACTGTAGGATTCCAACTATATGACATTTCATAAAAGGCGAAACTATGCCAATGGTTGGGCAAGGGAGGGATGACTAAGTAAAGCACAATGAAACTATTCTGTTTGATACTATAATTGTGGAACATGTCATTACACACTTGTCCAAACCCATAGAATGTACAATATCAAGAGTAAACCCTAATATAAATTATGGACTCTGGGTGATGATGCATCTACATAAATTCATTGATTGTATCAAATGTTCCACTCTGATGGGGGATGCTGATGATGGGGGAGACTATGCCTGTGGATGGAGGCAGGAAGTCTATGAAAACTCTTTGTACCTTCTGCTCAATTTTGCTGTGAACCTAAAACTGCTCTTAAAAATAAAATCTAGGTTTTCTTCCTCCTCTTTAATCCCTCCGCCCCTCCCACTTCCACCCCTGACCTACGGATGTTGCCATTTCCCCTTAAGAACTGGATCTCTGAAGGTGGGCATCTCCTCCCACGTGCTCGCCTGGCACCCCCCACCCCAGGTCCTGGGGCTCCCCATCCCGGGACCTGGCCCGTGGCTCCACCTGGGGCATGAACACAGGACCTTCTGCATGTAAAGCAGATGTGCTAACCACTACACTATGGAGCCACCCCCAAAATCTAGTTTTTTAAAAAATTCTCTCTTACTCTAAGACGTAAGTCTTATTTGTGGGAAGCCTCCATATGGTAAGCCTACTCCAGTCTGATACTGCCTGAGACTGGGTAGATACATCTGCCTGTTTAGTATTAGCAAGTCACTTGCCTAATAAGCCTAAAGCCAAATTTTCCACCTGGTCTCTAGCAATAATAAACCCAATATTTTGGCTTCTACCTTTATTTTTTATTTTATTTCACACCTGGTTCAAAACCTGGGAGGGGTATTATTTATTCCTCAAAGATTCTTGATATTTGGTGCATTGGGGAATTTTTTTTTTTTTTAAAGGCAATTCAGGAAGCCAAGTACATATATAGAATGGTGTGGGGACAACCAGAGCCTGTGGCTATGACCTGAGCTTCTGTGTATGGGCAGAGCATTTTGATTTTGGTGGTTTCTAGAAGCTAGGATTAGGCTGAATGATGGTATTTTTTGTTTGTTTGTTTACTGTTGCATAGTTGTCTTTTACCAGTTCTGGTGTGGGCAGGAAGGTTGTGCCCTAGGCCGAGTAGGATATTGACTTTGTTGGCTGAATTTTGATGCACGTAGCCAAAATGAAGGCCTCTGAGCACCGTTCAATAAAATTCCCCATCTGGGTTTTGAACATGGTGAGCAAACAAAGAATAAAGATGGAGGCCCGCAAATCTTTCACCACTGCATCAAGCCAGGCTGATGAACATGACTCTAGGTCTGCTGGCTGGACCAAGGCAGGTTACCTCCCTGCAAGGGCAGAGCAGCACGGTCCCACTCCCTGTGGCCAGCTCACTCCCAAGGGAATGAAGGGACAAAGAGAGACCAAGAGGGAGTTTTGGAAAAAGCTTCCCCACAGAAACCAGGCTCAGGAAAAAGTCATTCCCTTCTGACATGTTTTTTTTTTGTGGGGACCCAGAAAGAAGATCATTAAGCTGGATTCATTGAGGGAGCCTACATATAAGGCTTTGTGAAAGCTACAAACTCAACAGTCAATGTGTTGGGTTTACTTAAAATGGGGAATTCTAAAGAAGCACATATTTTCCTTCATGTCTTCACCTGGCAGGGGTCAGTGGGTGCCAGTTCTGGAAACACCTTCTGTACTGAGACTCCCTGGCCACCATAATGACCTAAGGTCACAGGTCACTGGCTATGGAGCAGGTTCTCTGTTATTTGCTTTGATATTAGGACCCAAGTAAATAATTCGGCAGCATTTCTGCTCTTCCAGCATGTTTGACTGTGGCAATTAGCTAAGGTTCTGCTGGGATTGCCTTGTTTCCTGACCTCCGACCCTGGTGGATTTAATTTTTTTCCTTTAATAATTTCTGGGAGTGGAGAGTCTGTTGAGTGAGCAGGTTCCCTCCTGCAGAAATCAACTTAAACCTGAAGCTGCACACTGCATGTTCAGGAATGCTGAGCCCTGATTTGTCTTGGGCACAAGCAGAACAGGTAAGCAGGAGTTGCTCTGAACACAGGCTGGGGAACCATTATATTCTTGCCCTTGGAGTTCTGTGAGACACCACCACGTTGTTATAACCAGCCCCTCTTCTTGCTAATTTGAGTTAGTTCCTGACACTTGCAACAAAAGTGTTCATAAACTGTTACGACTGACAGTTGCAATCTACTGGCATGGTTGTCATGCAGACAAGAGAGGAGGCTGCAGGAGCTCAGACTAGAAGCCATCTCACTTTAGGTGAAGGAGTCAGGCCAGCTAGGGAAGCCTTTATAAGAGGATCGATAGTAAATCATAGTCACTATGGGATAATAACAGTGAATAACATCATTAAACAGTCACTTGTGCCAGATACGGTTCTCAGTGCTCTGTGATTATCTCTTTATTAGTACTTGCAGCAACCTAAGAAGGAGGGATGATGGTGATTCTATTTCTTAGGTGGAAAGACTAGGCTTGGAGAGGCTCAGTCACTTGCTCAAGATCATGTAACTCGGAGCTGAAATTTGCACCCTGAACCCTGGCTTTGTTCAGCTACTGGGCTGTACTTTCCCCTGACCACTTAACCTTCCTCAAGATTTGTCACATGGACAAGGAGTAGGCAGGACTGGGCTGAAGGCTGATGTCTCGTGTAGAGGAAACAGTACATACAAAGAAGAGAGGTGTAGGACAGTATGGTGATCAGCTACATAATTTTCAGGGCCCAGTAGAAAATGAGGATGTGGGGGCCCCTTGTTCAAAAATTATTAAGAATGTCAAGGCAGCAACAGAGGAGAATTCAACCAGGTGCAGGCCCTTCTGGATGCTGGGCCTGGTGTGCTTGCATAGGTCACTCACCCAGAAAATGACCTGGAGCTTGGGCAACCACCACCACCATTTCTTGCCTGAGGTTCATGAGGAAGCACAGTGGATATTGTGATCCCAGATGAGAGCTGGCTGGGCCTTTTGTGCAGGACTAGAAGGTTTGGATATAATCCTGTAAGGGCTGGGGAACCAGTGACAGATTTTGAGAAATTAGTGATTCCATCTAAGTTTGTGCTTTGCACATAACAGATTACTGTAAGTGCTACACAGAAGGAAGGGGTTGTCATCATTTCTGTAGGTAATTCCAACAGGAGTTTTCTTAACATGGCTTGCTTGGGACCCCTTGACTTCTTGAGAGGAGTCTGGCCAAGAAAGTTCAGAGGCCAAGGTGGGAAAATTCTCATTTAGGGGATGTTGAATCGATTAACACAGTATTAAAAAAAAAAAAAGTCTCAGCTAGAGGAAAATATTTAAATAGAAGTCATTAGTGAGCATATTTCTGAAGTCAGCAGAGCCTAATAAGTCAAAATTGCTTTCCTTAAAAATAAAACCTATTGAAGGTTTTCAACCCCCCTTTCTGAAGTGCTCAATTAGAGTGAAAAAAATAATCCATAGCTCTCCTTGGGTTGAACTTGCTGAAAGGTGGGAGTGCTTTCTGGTTAGGCACTGTCCAACCACAGTGATACAGATCAGCCCTTTGAGATAATTTATATCTCAAACAAGAGTTCGGAAATGGGTCCACTTGGAGCTAAAAGCATCATAAATAAGCTGGGTCGGGCAGCTGTGCCGACTGCAGCAGGGAGTCATAGACTAGGCTTCCAATGTCCCCATCCCAAGCATGGAATCTGCTCCCACCTGGCCCACGTGGGTCCTGCTTCAGCCAGTCTACACCCATCAAAGACTGAGCCTCAGAGAAGGGCAGGGACCAATCCACAGTCCCGCAGAAGGGCAGTGGCAGAACCAGTACCAGGGCCCTACCTCCTGACTGCTCTTTGTGCTCATTGATCTTTCACTGGGTGCTGGGACTGACCTCTGCCTGAGGGCCAGGAGAGAACAGTATGTAGGAAGGACTCGCCAGTACAAGAAGACCCAAAGATACTATGGTAAGATTGAAGTACCAGTGTTATGATGAAAACAAACATACAACAAAGAAACATGTGCGTGTGTGCACACATATGTGCACATGTACATTCATGTATAAATGCATGTACTTGTGTGTTCATGTGTATGTGTAGGCGCATGTGTGCATGTGTTGCAGTGTGTGTATGTGTTCATGTGTACGTGTGTGTGCCTATGTTGAGACTGGGGTACCTAATCCAGCCTGGAAGAGTCAGCTAATTTAATCCAGGGGCTAAAGGTTAAGTCTTGGACAAGTCTGGCAAAAATATGGATGGCGAGTTTGGCTGGATTAGGCCTGGACTGGTTAAGGAGTTTGCACTTTAATTTGTAGAGCCTTGAAGAATCATTGACTTGGCCTGATTTGCATTTTAGAGACTGATAATGCCTCCATATAAGATGAGATTATTTTTCTCCAATTTTTCCCTCAGAAGAGATTTCTTCCAAAGTCTGCCATGTTACAAACGGGGCACTGTCTAGATTGTTTTGAAGAGCGGGACTATTTATTTGAAGATATGGTAGCCTGAAACCCTTCAATCTGTCAGTAAAAATAAAAAGAGACAAAGAAATTGAATACAAATGGAGTAATCAGTTATTCCTGGGATACTGGCCCCAGAATTGTTGGGTGTTATTGTAAGCAAACCTTTAAAAGGTTATCTTTAAAAAGCACTGAAGAAGGTTATTTCTTTTGAGGAGGTGGTCATAATGATGGGTAAAGGGGTACCTGTGGCTGGGTGTAGAGGAGCCAGATTTGTCTTTATAAAAGATGGTTCTGGGAGGTGGGGACAGGGCTGCGGCTGGACACAGGGGTCCAGGAGCCTGATCTGGGAGGAGAAAGGCTGGGGGAGGGGAGAGTTGGCACAAACCCATGGAGGTGAAGGGGAAAGTACGACTTGGCACAAGGCTTTAGTATATCTCAGGTGGCTTCTCCAAGACCAGGGATCTCTGAAATGCCTCATTCACTAGCAGCCTTGCCTAGAAATCAAGGTGACAGAAACAGTGGCTCTTGGCACTTGCCATCACTTCCTAGTTTCCTGTTCCTGGGAGTTTGGCCAGAAACAGGTGGAGGCTAGTCAGAGAGTCTGACACTTACCTAAGCTCTGTCATTCCTCAGGTGGTGGGACCAGGAAGGTCCTGGGCCCACAAGCCAGGATTTTGCTTGCTGGGATGGTGCTGGAACTACTTACTCAACTGGGGACCCTAAGGAGAGTAGATGACCCTAGCTATTCGTCTTAACCTCAGCCCAAGATTCTGAGGGCCAGACTCATACATATAGAAACGAAAAGCCCTTCGTACTCTTCCCCACAACTGGTTTCCATGGTAACAGGCAGGCCTGGTTGGTCAGGACTGACCACCCCTCTCCCTTCCCCATATCACTGTTTCTATCCATTGGTGAAAATTTTTCAGTGGCTCTCCAGCACCTAGCTCCAGGATGAAGGCCAAATTCCTTAGCTTTCCAGGCTAGTGTCCCTACTCACTTGTCAACTACAGAGAATTTCTCATCTTCCCTGAGCATTCCAAATATGTTTGCTGCCTTAGTCTTGACCAGCTTGCACCATCCCCTCCTGGTCCTAGAATAGCCTTTTCCTCGACCCACCTACTCTATCGACTTATTTCTTCTTTGAAGTGTCCTCTTTAAATCTCTATTCCTATTCCTGCAAAATGTATTCCTGGCTTTCCTGAGCTGACAAAGCTGGTGAAGTGTCAGAAGGAACTATCTGAATTATACAGACATTCTCCTCATCCCCAGGTCCCTGCCCGCTCCTAGCCCTCACCCATTACTCACCAGTTCTCCACCCTCCCAGACATCAGGTGCATGCCTCTGCCTCACACACAATCCCGGGTGGTAGTGAATGGAGCAAGAGGGAGCTCGAGCACCATTCATTACACACATCTGTACTGAGCCCTGCCCAATGGTTCTGGGAAGCAGTGTTTATGACCTTGAGCATGGCCCCTGCCTATGAGTTTCAGAGTCTAGTGTCAGAGGCAGACATTAACCCACTAGGTACCCAAATTAAAATGTAAGTACAAATTGTGATCAAATGCCTGAAGGAAAAGAAATAAAGTCATGTATGTTCAATGTGAGACACAGGGCTGAGGACCCCATAGGCCTCATCTCCTTCCATTCTCATTATCTCCATTTTTCTGATGAGGAAACTGAGGATCTGAGAGGTGAAGGCCTTGCTCAAGGACACGTGGTCACATGGTTAGTAGGTGGTAGTCAGTCTGCTCTGGTGAGCTCTCAGAGACTAGTGAGTTTCTGCTTCTCTGCTTCTTTTTCGTACCTCCATCCCTGTGTTCCCCTTGGAGCACACACATAAAAGAAAGCAGAAGGCACCAGAAGGAACACTTTGTTTATCCAAGTAACTTTGTCCTCCTTCACTCCTATGTATGTCCTATTATAGAGTAGTTTTCCCCCGAGGGTGAGCCCACATGTGGGGCATCTAGCATTGGGGTGCAGACAGGCACACCTGAGAATTTCTTTCTTCTGAAGCTCTTTGCTCTCCATCTCCCTAGAGGATCCCTGGATCAAGCTCAAGGACCTCTCAGAAGTAGTAGCTCTCCCTAGCTGCCTCCCTCTCTCCCTCCCGAGATTGCCTGGACTCTGGCAGTGACATTGGCTATGTCCTCTGTTAGTAACAACTCAGCAGCATTCTTTCTATGAAATTCCTTCATAGTCTGAGGTGGAGGACAAGCATATGTGTGTTGGCCTTGAGATGACTGTACAGGAGAAAGAGGCCAGAAGCTTCTCTGGATAGAGGAGGGGCAGCTGTCCCTGTGTGCCTGGGGGTGGGATGGGGGAGATGGACAGGTGGGTGGACATGGGTGACAAGGTTAGAGCCCATGGAGATGGGGCCCTTTGAAGCTAAACAGATCTGAGCTTCAGCTCAACTTTTATTCTTTCTAGTTGTATGATGTTGGTTTATTCACTTCATTTCCATGAAGTGAGCCTGTTTTCTCATCTGTGAAATGGGACCAAAACAGTACATGTTATATAGGGTTGTGAGGAGGATTATATAAAGCCACATATGTAAAGTTCCTAGCATAGGAACCACCAAACTGTGGATTCTTCCTAAATGATAGCACTTTCTCCTGCCATACTCAGCCAGGGGGTGGAGGGACAGATGGGCTGTGACATAAATATTTTAGGTGTCAGTAAAGCTCTAAACAGTTCTATTCCACTCCCACACCCACATACATACATGCACACATTCATATGCGTACACACACACACACACACACACACACACACACCTTTTCCTCCTACTTTGATTTCTGTGTTTTCCCATCCTGACTTTTATCCCAAGAACAAAACTGTGGGAACACTAATGGGGGTGGAAGATTAAATTCAGACGATGAACCTGGGAAGATTTTGAGGAGGAGGTAGAGTTTGTCTCCCTCTTTAAAGATGAAAGCCTTTGGTGACAGATGATGAGGAGAGGGGTATGCCAGGCAGATGAAAGAGAGTGGGCAAACTCCAGAGAAGGGAGGACACAGGCTGACTTGGGGAAATAGCAAAGAGCATCGGAAAGCCAGAAATGGGAACTCCAGGAGGATGGGCCAGGCAGCAAAGGGCCTTGGACACCAGCTCCTGAGTTTGAATTCACTCTGTAGGCAGTGGGAATGTTGAATGTGTAAATATTACACCCATGCCATCATATAGGCTGAGGGCTGGACTGAACGGGTGAAACTAGACCAGACAAGAGGTAATCAGGACATAGCAAAGGAGAGCTATTCAAATAGAATTTAGGAATGTGGAATAGGTGAAGGTTAACAATGAGATGAGAGGGATGAGAGAGAGAAAGATCCTGAGCTGATACGAAGGTTTCTACTTCAAGTCCTTGGGTGGATGGCAGTACCATTAACCAAGGGAGAGAGACCAGGTGGAAAAGAAATTTAGGAGACGAGAAAGGGAAATGGTGCCATGTGGGGAATGAATGGTGTTCGGTGGCTGATGCGCCATCTCTGGGGAGATGTCAGGCAGAGTATGTAATGTCCACCCTCTGGCAGGCATCACAGCAGAGCAAAAGCAGGGTCTAGAGAAGGAGAACAAACAGAGAAGAGGCGGGAGAACAGAACTTTGGGGAACATCTCTGTTTAACGGATGAGCAAAAGAAGAGAAGCTTGTGGAAGAGAGTGAGAATGAGACAGACAGGACCGAGAGGGAAGGCAAGGAGATTGCAGCCTCGAGGGCAGCTCAGGAGGGACTGATGCCATCAGAGGGCTGAGAGGGTGGAATGGAGAAGAAGCCCCTATATGGCAATCGGTAAGGTGTTGCTGACATGTGGGCGACCTCTTTCAGGTGAGTGAGGGCCAGACTGCCAGAGATCGATAAGGGTAGCAGAGGAAATAGAGACAACAGGAGCAGTTAGAGGGGAGAATAGAGGGGGTGGATGGTAACCTGGGCAAGGAGAAGTGGGTGAGGTCCCCCACGTGAAGGAGATTTGAGGAGGTGAGGCCACTCAAAGCAGGGGAGGGGAAGGGGATGTTGAGACAGAAGTGCTAAGCAGAGATGATGAGGGAGTTGGGTCCCAGAAGAAGGGCAGCGAGTAGGGTCTGGAGTGCAGGGAGGACTCTTCTTAGAAAGGAAGATGTACCCAGGATAGCTGAGGATGCAGACAAGTTCTTGATATGAGGGCAGAGGAAAGCTCTGGGTACCTTGGCCTTTTCCATAAAGTTGGAGACTTGCAAATGAAGCCTTCTCTTAGAGATTGGGGTGGGAAGGACAGGGAGGAGGAGGTTGGAGGGAAGGTGGGGAAGGAGCTTGGTCTGTGGGTGAACCCATGTGTGAATGCCCTCTGGGTGTGATTACTATGGAGTTTGGATGATGATTGGAGGCATCAGGAAGGCTCTGCTCAGGGTTAATTTCAGATGCTTAGCTGAAGAGCTCAGGGCATTCTGGGCAGGCTAAATTCTCAGTGCTGTTAGGGCTCAAAGACAAGGCAGAGACATTCCCTGACCATTGTTTTGAGTATAGTGACATCCCTATACATTCTTACACCTGTGAGATAGGTGCCCAAAGTACATAAGTGGGGATACTATTGCCTTGAGCTGGACTCCAGAGGGTAAGTGAGTTCCAGGCCCTTGTAGAGATGGCAGTGTCAAGTTGGCATTTCTTCTAAAGCCTGGTGTGGACCTTTAAGCTCTATGTCAGACCACCCTAAGGTGTCCCCTTATGAGTTCACCATGTGTAATCCCCACCCCAAACCAAGTGCAGTTGTATCCTGTGGAGTGCTTCTAATCAATGGAATATGGCAAAGGTGATGGGACATCACTCCCATGATCGTGTTATGTGATATAAGACTCTGTCCTATCTGACTGGAGAATCTCCTATGGCCTTCAAGAAGCAAACAGCCATATTACAGGGAACTGTGGATGACCTCTAGGAGCTGAAGATGACCCTCGGCCAATGGCTGGTGGAAAGCTGGAGCCCTCAGTCATTTAGTTGCAAGGAAATGAATTCTATCAACAATCCAGATTAATCGGGAAGCAGACTCTTCCCTAAACAAGCCTCCAGGTGAGAACACAGCCCAGCTGACACCTGATTGCAGCCTAATGAGAAACCGAGCTGTGCCCAGAATTCTGATGTACAGAAACTATGAGGTAATAAATGGGAGTTGTTTTAAGCTGGTAATATTGTGGTCATTTCTTATGCAGTGACAGAAAACTAATACAGTACCCATCAATTCACTCATAAATCGACCCATTCATACCCCACACATTTGACTATTTATCTCCTCATCCACTCTCCCATCCACACTTCTTCCTTCTTAACTGTCAACCCGGACAAGTCGTTAATTTAGTCAATAAATATTTATTGAGATTCCACTGCATGCCAGATTTTCTTTTAGGTACTGGAGTAACAGCAGTAAATGTGAAGACAGACAAGCTCCCGGCTCTCAAGGAGCTTACAGTCTACACATTCAAACCTTTCTACTCACCACATACCACCACCCATCTGTCTACAATCTCTTACGTCCATCTGTGCAACCTCCAGCCCTTTCGCCCACCTCCCACTCATCAAATTGCTTCAAAATCCAACCTTCCAGAAGGCAGAAGACTCAAAATATGAAAGCATGACTTTTAAAGTGTTCCGCTATTAGCAGACATTTATCAGGACTTTGCCGAAGCTGTGTTGGATATTGGATGGAAGCTCACAAGTTAGAAGAAAAGGACCACTTGAAAGCACATAGTGAGCAGGATTTTTTCCTTTACAAATAGATCTTACTTTTCTGACATATGACCAGAGGGAAGGGGTCCTCCTTTGGTACAAAAGCTCAGGGGTGCCACTGAGGACCCAGGTTTCTTCTGTCTTTGTGCTCTGCCGCCCTTAGAGGGTTGGTTTGTCACCTCATGGTCTCAAGATGGCCACTTCACTTTAGGCACAAAGAAGAGCAGCACAGCTGTGTTTAAGGTACACCAATAGAAACTCCTACAAAGAGAAGGGAGAGGTAAACAACTAAAACTTTCCTCTTTCTTAAAAACATTTCCAAAGGGTCAATTGCCCTTGACATAGATGTCTATGGAGCATTTATTGTGCCCATTGCCATTGGTGTGCTGCTTTCTCTCAGGTTGAGGGGAGGGGATGTGGCCAGCTGTGTAAGTGGATGACTCTGGGGTCTTGCACAGGTGCGGGAAGGGGCAGGGCTGGAGTGGAGGCTGGGGAGAGCAGCTGTCCCTTCTTAGTGACACTTCCTGTGTGCCCAGGACATCTGGAACAAGCAGGAGTGCAGGGAATGAGTAGGCCCTGCATACCAAGTGTGCTTCAGGAAACTGGCCAGCAGTACCTTTGCAACTTGACATATGTTTTCTCCAGAATTTCTTTTCAGACACTAGCCTCTGACAGCCCCTATGCTGTTGGAATTTCTTCCACGGTGGCCTCTCCTTCTCTCCTAACCTCAGGATGCTAACCTCTTAATGGCTTATTTAGGTCTTGTGCACAGAGATGGCATCAAAAGTCACATGATGCCACCAGCTTCCAAAACTTCTCTAGTCTGAGACATCTAGTTATTTGAAATGAACCCATTTCACATTCTACGAGATACCTGGCTGGTACTTCAGAAAACTGTCAGAGTGACAAAAGGCAAGGAAAGAAAGAGAAAGCCATAGAACAGAAGAGACTGGAGAGATGCAGTGTGGTACACTGGATTGGATCCTGTAACAGAAAGAGGACATTAATGCAAAAACCGATGAAATCCAAATGAGGCCTGGTTAATACCAACGTGCCAATGTGAACTTTTCAGCTTCGATGAAGGTATACTAGTAATATGAGATGTTCGCAAAGCAGAAAACTGAATGAGTACATAAGAACTCTCTGCTCTCTTTGTGACTTTATTGTAAGTCTAAAATTATTGCAAAGTAAGTTTGTTAAAGTGAGCCCATCTCCTCTTTTATCCAGGTGCTCTAATGGCTTAATTTAGAAGACTACTTGCAAGTTCAAGGTCTTTGATGAGTGACTTACAGGGAAGTTCGTTAAAATGGAACAAAGACGAGGCGCTTCCTCTGCTAAGCACATACGTGTGCCCACTGGTGCACACAGGCAGGCAGGAGGAACAGAGCAGGGGGTTCACTCTGTCACCCTCTTGTACCATGGCCTACTCATCACCCCAGCATCCTACATCTTCCAGCTGATGACTGATCGCATAAGCTCTGTATCTAATCCAACCAACTGACTTCAGAGGGGGTCCTCAATGCTTTTTGTTCTTCAGCCCTCCCCAGTTGCTGCCTCTGTGCCAGTAAGAGGGGTGATGGGTTCAGACCGTTATAAACCCAGTCAAGCAAACTTATTCTAGCACCAGCCACATCAGACCCCACATCAGGGCCAGTTAGAGTTATCATAACTACCACCAGTTGGAAGAATCATCCTAGCTATCACTTATTAAATATATACCCTGTGCCAGGAACTGTGCACTTGAATACTTTTTTAATCCCCATTTGCAGATTAAAAAACTACACCTGGGAGAAACAATTTAATTTGGCCAACTAGAGAAGCAGAACTGACCCCAAAGCACTCTCATTTTATTCCCTTGTCTCACTTAAAGAAGGGCCCTTCAATATCAATTAAACAACCTGCCCATTTTACAGAAAGGCAAACCAGGACACAGAAAGGCAGGTTTTGCAGAAGGCCACACAGGCTGTTCAGGTCTAGCCAGGAAAGGAGCTCAGGCTTCCTCCTGGTTCTAAGCCCTGTGTTCTCTCTGCTGCCTCTGAATTCCTGAAAATTTCAGGGCACCTCTGGCCCAGTCCTAGGAAGTCCACCTGCTCCCAGACCAGACCAGTCCTCAGAGGGGCTCCTCTCTTCCCAGGCAGGTACAGATTCCTGTCCTCCTGGCCTTCCCTCTCCACCTCTCCCTGCCTGCAGGCACAGCTCAGCAGGGGGTACAATTACCATCTGTGTCCCTGGCATCTTTTCAGAGGCATATTTAAGTCACTGCGGCACTCGCAGGAGAGACAAGTAAATAGGCAGTCCAGCAAAGTGTTGAACCCAGCCTCAGGTCTGCGTGCATGATAGTTCACAGCACCACTGAAAAAGCAAAGGGATAAAGAAGAACCACATCCCCTCCCCCCCACCCCACCCTTTTGAGATGTTGCCAAAGGTTCTCAGTCTCCGAACAATGCTTTCTCCAACTATGCGGTGCTCCACGGGAGCAAAAGGCAACTTCCTCAGGCTATTCAGGAATGGTCAAGCCCGGTCACCCTGTGGACCAAGGTACAGATGGAGCAGCAGCTAAGAGCTACATGGTCAAAGAAGGAGGGTGCTCAGATCCAGGTGCCCCTGGGTGATGGGGCACCTGCTTTCTCAGCCAATCACAGGGCTCTGGCAGAAAGACAAACTACTCTGAGCCATCCACACTCTCCCTCAGGTCTCCCTGGTGGCCAGTGAATCTGATGAACAATTATTATAAGATGGCTAGTCACAAACAGGCATCAATCAGCCTGTGACCAAGCAGGAGGGAGCAATCTCTGGATTCTTGGGAAGAAACATGGCAACCATTGGGAACCTGCTTCGGTTGGTTCATTAAAATGTCACGCTAGACACTTGCATTTTTAAAAAAATCAATTAATTATTTATTTAATAAATATTTAGTGAGTATGCCTATGTGCCAAGAATTAAGCTACATACTAAAAGAGAAAGTTTCTTAGCTTTGTGGGGACTAAAATTCTGGCTGTGGGAGCTGTGTTAGGGCAGAGAAGATAGACAGTAAACAAATAAATACACAAGGTAATGATGTAGTAATATGTTTTCTGTATCCTGGGAACTGAACAGTGAGGTGGGTGCTTTAGTTGGGATGTTAGGGCAGGCCTCTCTTGGGAGGTGGCATTTGGAGAACAAGAAGGTGCCACCACAGCCTGTTAGGTCAAGAGAGCATTGTGCCTGTGACATTTCTAAATTGTAGCAAAGCCTTGGGAGAAAGCTATTCATATAATATTTACTAAAAGGTGGTGCTTATTCCATGGCAGACAGTGTGCTATGAACTCAAGAGGCATTTTATTTGATTTTCACAGGGACGAAAAAATGGGGGCATTTTCTCTATTTGCAGATGGAGACATTGAGGCTCAGAAAGATTATGAATTGCTCAAGGTGAGAGAGAGGTATGGATTCCCTGCCTGGGCTTGTCATTCTGGTGCTTTTGACTACTCAGGCTGTCTTTGACAACAGGATGTAGTAGAAATGTGGGATTAACAATTAGTAACTTGTTAAAACTATTTTCAAAGACTGATGACTAGTTGAGCACCCTCTGGAGGCACAAGCTTGATTTGCAGCACTGCCATGTCCATTGTTGTCAATGATCTGAATGAGAGCTCAGATGGCCAGTCACAGTCCAGCCTCCTCTCCAGTTACCCCTGACATTGTACCAGCTATGTCCAGTTACCAGCAATTCCCCTAACATACCATGTATTTCATGTTTTCCTGCCTTCATACAGGATACAACCCTTGTCTGGAGTGGCCCCTGCTCCCTATGATCCAGATGATACCTACATCTTCAAGAGTCAGCTGAAACGGCACTTCCTTCATGAATCTCTTCCTGAATTCCTCCAAACTGATGTTGCAGATCTTTTGATTTCCAACGTACCATGCATATGCACATATATATGGCACACGCAGCTAGTTGCCTTCCCGACAGACATCACACTGCTTGTTCTTCGCTAACAGAAGAACAATTTGACTAAGTGGTCATGCGCTTTGAAGCTGCAAGTGTCCTGACTGACATAGCAGAGCTTCTCCTTTGCGGTACGTTATCGTTTTGGGTCTGTTTCCTTGTCCTGTTCTCCACATTGGAAAATCCTTAAGGAGATTGATTCTTCTTTTCAAAGGGTCTCCAGCGTTGAACACAAAATCTCTGGGTGAATCCTCTCTTGTTGAGTGAATCAGTGAAAAAGGATGGATGCTGGAAGGAAGGAGAAGCCAGCATATGACAGGAAGCTAGGAGGCAATGTAAATATTTGGGATCCAGTCACTGGGAGCCACGAAGAGAGGAGCAGATGGAGTAGAGTCAAGAACCGAACACAGATAGATGGAATTGAAATGAGATCAGACTGTTCTGATCCCTAGTCCCAGACTTGCAGGGAAGGTAGGAGAGAGTACATAACTCAGCCGTAACTGGGCATGTGTTGGCACCATTGTGAGACCACCATAGAAGCCCCTGTGATATTAGGATATCTTCCCACACTTGCTTCTCTATATACACAGAGATAATATACAAATGCATGTCAAATGGTCCCAGCTGTGTAGAAAGAAGAGCTGTGAGGCAGAGTTGGACTAGGGTTGGGAGTGACTCTGTTATCAGGCCTAGTTCAGATGGCCTCCTTATACTCTCTTATCTGTCACCATTGCTACAGAGATGGGCATCGTCCCATCTATGAAATACTCCTGGCCATTCAGACACTGTAGGTGGCCCCAGCTGCATGTCCCAAGCCCTTCTCAACTATGTCCTGGATTCTTTCATGTGCCTTTCTCAACATCTTTCCCCAAAGTGAGCAGGTGCTCCTACCTGTCTCCCACTCAGAGGCCATGTGCTCTGCCTCAGGAGGACTTTGCAAAGCAGGTACAGTGTGGCATCAGACACAGAAATAGAGCAGATGCCCTGCAGCCTTTTCTTCTCTTTCCTTGAGACAGCTCTCCTCCCTGGTGGCAGCCACTTCGACTCCTCAGCTTGAATCTTCTGTCCCAAGTGGCAGCTGCAAGGCAGTACCGGCCTCCAGAGAAGCTGGGCTTGAGTTCCTCTGGGCTCTACTTGTTGTGAACCTGACGCATTCATCCACCTTTGGGCCTCAGGAGCTTCTCTGTAAAGTGGGACCATGAAGGCACCCATCACCTATTGTGTGTTTGAAGTGAGGCAATGAGTGTGGGAACCAGAGCCAGCATCACCAGCATGAGACTTGTGGAGGGCACAGGGCCCCATGCTCAGAAGGACTCCACACTTGGTTTGATGTTTGGCTCTTGTTTCTTGAAATTCTTAATCATTCTTGAACAGAGGGCCCATATTTTCACTTTTGCACTGGGCCCTGCAAATTATATAACTGTCCTGAAGAGGGCTTTGAAAATCCAAATGCACTGGGAAAATGTGCAGGGAGTTATTGTTGTTGATAATAATAGAATACATACATTCACCTTCCGTAAAGGATGTGTATGGGGCTTTTCTGAAAGCCAGGGATGCCAGGGCAGTACAGGACGTGTCTCTTATCCTTGTGCCCTCGCTAGCTCCAGAGCTCCCAATCTTCATCCTGAGGGAGCTGTTTTAATTTTGGTGCTTGGCCTGATGACCTGTGTGAACTTAAGCAAGTCCCTTTCCTCTCCGGGTGCCACTCGACTGACCTATGTAAAGCAAGACTCGCACCAGTCCCCAGACCAATCCTCTCACTACCCACGCCCCACCCCACGCCCCCACCTCCCAACCCCTCACCCCAATCCCCCACCTGTTGAGAGGTTCCTCTGAATCCTGCCAAACAGCTCTGCCCCTAGCGGGAGTTGGAGGTATGAAACTCACTTTCAGGAAGACGGGGTTAGAGTCACACCACCGTCACCTGTTCCTGCAGCCTCTGCCAGTGCTCAGCCTCCAGGAGAACCTTCATAGTCAGCCCTGGGTGAGGTCAGGGGCCACTGATGCACCTGGCAGGGCAGGGGTGGCACGGTGGCTTAGGGATTTCTGAGGAGCAGGGTGGGCGTGGAGGAGAAATCCTTAGGGTTGTATCCAGCCCTTATTTAAAAAGAGGATTGTGTATAGCAGTGTGGTTGTATACCTGTGTGTCTGTATCAGCACCTGTCTGCCTCAGAGTGTGTGTTTGTGTGTGTGTGTGTATGCACACACATGCATGCCTTTGAGTCATGTCCAGTATGATTCTTTATGTGAGTGTATCTGTTAGTGGACCAGAGGGTGCGTGACACTGCTTCTGTGGGCATCGATCTGTCAATGTGTGTTGGCATGGGGCAGTGTAATAGCTGGTGGCAGACAGGTGTAGTCACAGGTGTAGTGTGTAGGCATGGGAGATAGTGTCAGCGTATTTGTCTGTGGGGTAGTGAGACTATGTGTAACTATCCCAGACGGTGTGTATGTATAAGGACATGAGTGTCAGTGTCTAGCTCTGCATGGGACAGTGATCCAAGTATGTCTGACTCTGTGTGTTGGTATCAGTGCTACAAACTGTGTGGCAGTGTGCATATGTGTGACTGTCACACTGTCCCAGGTTATTTCTGAGTGAGTGGGACAGAACCCAGTGTGTACATGTGTGAGAGTGTGGGTGTCGGTGTGTCTGTGAAGTGGTGATTCAGTGTTTGTATCAGACAGTGTGCATCTGTCCCTGTGTATTTGTGTCCGAATGAGAGTGGCAGTGCCCAGTGCGTTTGTGTCTATGTGTGTTTGGGTCTATGTGTGTTTGGGTGTGAGTGCCAACGAATTTGCCTGGTGTATTACTGAGAGTGAGGCTGTGTGTGCGTGGATGTGTGTGTATGAGCGTGTGTGTCAGTGTCTTTGCTCGGCGCGTGGCCCCGCACAGTGGGCAGGTCTAGCGGCACCGGGCAGGGTGTGGGTCCCCAGCCTCGCAAGCCGCGACCCCTCCCGCGGGCGCGAGGGAGGGGGCACCGGCGCCTCTAGGACCCGGCGGCGGCTGGCCGCTGTCCCCGGGCCGCGCGAGTGAGCATGTGCAGAGCCGGGCGCCCGCTCGCCCGCCGCCCGCCGCCCGCCGCCCGCCAGCCGCCTGCTCCGCGCCCGCGAGCTGTGCCGCGGCGGCTCAGCCCGGACGTCCGCAGCCCCGAGGAGGCTGGCGGCGGCGTCCTGTGTCCTGGCCGCGTCTGGCCGCTTGCCGCGGGCCGCCCCGGGGCGTGCGGGCGCTGGGGGCGCTCGGCTCCGGGCACTGCGGGGCTGCGGGCTCGGCGCCCCGGGGAGGCGGGCGCCTGGGCCGGCCGCGGTCTCGGGTGAGTCCTGCTTCCTGGGTGCTTCAGCCCGGACCCCCGTGCGGGCTGCAGGCAGGGTTTTTTTTCCAGCCGGCCACGGGCAAACAAGTTTGTGTAAACGCGGCCGGGAGCGCGGCGGGGCTGCACCTGCTCTGGCTTCCGGGCGGGCTGGCGGGGGGCGCCTTTCGGGGGACAGGGAGCGTGAGTGTGTGCGCGTGGCGGGGAGCGCTCCGGGATGATAAGGCTGGGCCAGGGTGCGCAAGGCACTTGCCAAAACTGAATCTCCCTCCTGGAATCCTGAGAGACCGTCCGTTTCCCCGGAGGGAGCCGTGGATCCGCAACTGGGGAGTGGGGCGCGAATACGATTTGGGGTGCGCACTGCCTCTCGTAGGAGGAGACGTTAACCCAGCAGCGGCTCCCTCTCGTTCCGCTACCAAGCCAGGCTTCCGGTCAGCGGAGGGTTTTCTCCAGCTCTTGGCGAACTTGAACAGAGGCAGAGGCAAAAAAGCAAAACGTATGTATTTTGTCTGGAAATCTACCGCAAGTAGAGCTTTGCATCTTTCCAGATGTGGACTGAAGCTCAGGACTGGAGGCTGCTAATTGCGGTTTGTTTGTTTGTTTGTTTGTTCTTAATAGCGAGCCGCCTTGTAGAGCCCCCTGCCTCTGGGTAACCTCGCGGTTGTCTTCCTGAGCATCTGTGCCCTGGGTTGATGCCTGCCGGGTTCTGGCTTGCCCCTGGGGAGGCAGGGGACCTCTGCCCCTTCGCTGAACGCTTAACGCTGAGCGTGGGAAGGCTGGGTGTAAGGGTTACACCCCCCACAGCCTTGCCCTGGAATCCAGCTGCTGCCCACACTCACCCTGTTCCCAGCTGCTCTAAAGATGGACAGACTCGGAACTCCATTGTACTTTTCTAACAACATTAGATGTCATTGTCCCTCGTGTCGTTTTTCTTGTCACAGGAACAGCATACTTCAGTTTATGGAGGCCCTTGGGTTGTCCCAGGTTGGGACGCCATGCCATGGTTGGGGTCAGTAGATGGGGGCCTTTTCTCCTTTGAATTGCCTAGGTTATCAGGCACAGTGAGGGCTAGTGGGCAGTGGAACAGAGGAGGAAGAAAGCTGGCTCATCCTGCCCAGTCTGTGGCAGCCCCTACCTGATGCTTACAGATGCTGGAGAGAGAGCAAGGGGGAGATTTCTCTCAAGTATGCCTCTCACTACCTCATATACACTTCTCCTCGGAAGTCCCATGGAGAAGGTGCCTCAGTGGGCCACCAGAGCCAGAGGTTCTCAGAGGAGTAGCAGCTGTGTTGATCTGCGGGCGAGTGGGTCGGTCTCCCAGCACACTTCCTAAAGGAAGCTTAGTGAGCAGGGCAGCTGGGCTGGTGGCTTGAGCCTAGCTGCTTTATTATCCCCAGGAGGAACCCCCTGGTCCTCACCTGACACTGCAGGACCATTTCCACAGCTCCTCTGGAAGGAAGAGGGCTTTATTTGGGGGTTTCAGTGTAGGAGCCCTGTGGGATGCTGCTCTGTGGCCTGCACCATGTCTGGCTAGAAGTGAAAAGAAGCCTGGATTAGGCAGAAGGCCAGACCCCTGTCCCTTCCCTCCTGTCTGCCTAACTAGGCAGAAATGGGTATTCTGGGCTACCAGTGGGTGGGCTGCGAAAGCCTGAGCCTCCAGCCCGGTCAATTAAGGCCGAGCACTGAGGAGTGAGTGTCAGAGCTGATTCCCTGTAGAGTTGCCAGAACAGGTGACACAGAGCCTCCAGGCTTGATGGAATCATGTCTGAGCCAGGCTTTTAGGGAAGGGGTGCTTCTCTTGAAGACACTCCTGGTTTGTGCTCCCATCTGGCTCAGATGCTGGTCAGACTTGGTGAGACCGGCTTCCCTGACTCTCCCTATGCAGCTACACTGAGGTCAAGGCCAAGGATTTTGGGGCAGCTCAGTGTTTAGGCTTTCAGGGTCTTTACTGGTAATATGTGCGTGATAATCAAACCCACCAGCAGAGGCACAACTGGGCTGGAGGCAGGCCCTGCTCATCTGGGGAGTAATTGCATGAACATGGCCTTCGACTACCTTCTCCTTGAAGCTCAATGTCTTGTTTTCACATTGTTTTTCCTAATCTCTCTTCATCGTGGATTTAATAATCCATGTTGATATACTGCATGCAAAATTATCGGAAGTGTGCCTCTTTTGGAGAACGGAGTTAGGGAAGAATACTGCCTCTCAGTGTAGATGTGAGAAGTGGAGGGAAGAATGGGCTAGATGAGTTTTGTAAGCTGTAAAATGCAGTGCACCTATTGGTGGCTGTTAAGTCCTCTCCCATCCACTTTGCTTCTCTTCTTTGGCTGCTGGAAACTGTTGGGGATTTGAGCCCCCTCCCAGAGGGTAGCTGTCTTGGCATGAGGGGAACAAGAGGATTCTGATGACAGGAATGCCAGAGGTGTCTTGTGTCCGCTTCCAGTGACTACAGGCATAGCAGGTAGAGAGCCAGTGAAAGGCCAAGCTGATTTTGGTTGAGTACTCCACTCACTTGCCCAGATTTATTCAGAACGTTCAGTGGGATCTGGACAACCCTCAAGAGTATGCCACTGAGTAGGAGAAACATAAACAAATGAACAAAATAGGATTCTATAAAAGAAGTGGCCCAGATGTAACCCAGAAGAGGTTGCGATTGACTGTTCGAAGGGTAAGTTGGGCTCTAGATCAACCAACTTAAAAGGGCAAATGCCAGCACCCTCGGTGGTATTCTGTCTTTCTTTGCAGCCCCGGCCACTAGTGTGATGCCTGGAAGAACTTACAACTCTGGTAATGAGCAGATGAGGGCCATGTGATATGGTAGATAATACCACAAACTTGGAATCAGAAAACTTGAATTCAGTCTAGCAATAACTATTTGTCTCTGGTCAGATTAATTGGCCATCCTTCTGTCTCAAATTCTGCATCTATAAAATGGGGATGATAATAATTTTGACTTCACAAATTTATGGGAAGATCACTCATTTGTTTGTTTATCTGTTCATTCAGCACACTTGGCAGTGTGTTAAAGTACCTTGCAACCTCTAATGTGGCATAGAAAAATATATTCTTATTTATATGAACTTCGGCAGTGGATTTGCATTGAATAGAGTTTTGACCTCACTATTATGTTTTATACCTTTTTAGCGAAGCAACATTTCTTACTTTGGATATTTTCACTTGAGTTCTGAAGTTTGGAAGATCAAAGATTTGCCTCCTCAAAGTCAGGAACCCCCCACCCTATTCCCATTTCCCAGACCTTGTCCTACTCAAGGGCCCAGCAGATTTATATTTGGTTGGCTCTTTGCTCTCTGAGTCTCTAAGGCCCAGAGGCATGGGATCTAAGATAAGGGCAGCATGGCCCTGAGCATTGGAGGGCGGCCAGTGGGCACAGATTTCCTGGGTGCCTGTCCTGGGCTCCACCCAGGGATAGGCAGAGGCACTGATTATGTCTCCAAGGGGCTTGCAGGCTAGGAGAAATAGACAGAGTAGCAGGGAGTCCTGACTGAAGACAGGACCCAGACACACCACCCAGGCTCAGTTCACAGAGAATCCAACCTTACCATCTAGTGCTGGGGAGCAGCTCTGTTTCAGGGGTCAGGAAGGTATCAGGGAAGAGGTGGCATTGGAGTTGATGCCACATTTATGATGGCCATAACGCATTTCAGAGCCACAAGATGGGACATAGGCATTCATGGTCAATGGAAGAACATGCACCTCATGCTGGCCAGGGGACACTGTGGCTGGCAGATTGCATTCTAGAAGGAATAGTGAAAGAAAGGGGCTGGGAGACTAAACCAAGAAGGGTCATTGAATGCCAGGCTGAGAAGCTTGAACTTGGCCCTCCGAGTCCTGGGAAGCCATTGCTGGCTGTAGCATTAGTTATTCGTGTTAGATCAATTTCTTAGACTATTGGGAGGGGCCAGCCTATTGGAGGTAGGTAGGGTCCACTGAGCCTGAGCAGGGCAGAGACAGGCATTGGTGGGGTGGGAAAAGACAGGGAGGGATAATTCAGAGTGCTGAGCCCAACTGGAGGTTCCTTGGTGTGGCTTTGCCACGGTCCCAAGACTAAGGCCCCCCTAACTGCCAGTCATGGAGGCTGGGGCTCCAAGTGCCCGTCCTCTTGTCTGAAGAGCAATATGTTGGACCCTGTTTCTTTGTCTTTATGGCTCCCACCCCATCAAGAGTTCATGGCTTTGAGAATCTCTGAAAGGTCGTAGCCCTCACAGCTGTGACCACAGTGGCTTCTGGAGGTGTCTGGAGTCATTCTCCCCTCACTTGCCACTGCTTGTCCTCTCTGGCCAGTGGGTGGCAGGGAGGCAGTCATGTGACTGAACACCAGTGGCCACTGGTCTGGTCTGGGCCTGCTCTGAGCCTTTCTCCAGCCCTCAGGCTTCCCAGGACTGCCTCCTCTCCTCTCCCTGCTGCTGCCACCCCTCAGCTGCTCAGTCCCTTGGATCCCCCAGCCTAGCTGAGAGGCAGGTGCCATCTGCCCCACTTCCCCCACCCCGCCCTTCATGCTCATCATTTGCTACCCGCTGGGACCCAGATGACAACAAAGTAGCAGAAGAGGTCTCAGGTTGTCTGAGTCCCTAACTGAGCTAGGCTCCTGCTCCCTCCTTGAGACCCTAGAAGCCCCTCTGCCCTATTATTCTCCTCTTATTTCTGAGAAGTCAGGGTCTCCCTCCACCAGGTCCTGCCCTTCTCTGGGTGACATGTGGGCTTCTACAAGCCTGCAAAGCAGGGCGGAGTGAGTCTGTTTTGTCCAGCCTGAGCCTCCATACTCAGGCCTGTTGCCCTCTCCCAACAAAGCCTGAGCCTCAGGCAGGGGTGGAGCCCTCCATCGTTCCCCTGAAGCACTTTGCGTGGTTCCAAGAAGGGAGGTGCCACATGGGAAGCATGGCTTAGGGAAAAATGATCCAGACTTCCAGAAGGGAAGAGCTCCAGGAGGCCAGAACACTTGCCCACATGGTAGGATCTGAGAGGTTTGGCTCAAGGATGCCATGTGCAGCACCATCTCCAGGAGCTTTGGCCTGGCATATTTTCAAGAAGATGCCAGCAGAGGCACACTAAACTTTCAAGAATAAATCTTGCCTTGTGTGAACCTGGAGCTGGTGTGAAGAGAGAACAGGAAGGTTAGTGGGCATGGGGTGGCTCTGAAGCAGATGGCCTGGGTCCGAATGCTGGCCCTTGTTTGTCTGGCCTTGGGCAATGCACTTCACCCAGTTGAGCTTTAGAGCCTCAATTCTCAAATGCGAGTAATCAGAACATCTGCCTGGGTAGGATGTGTGGAGTGAACAATGCTGATTTACCCCCATTTAACAGATGAAGAGCCTGAGGCTCTGTTCTGTGCAGCGATTTGCCCAAGGTGGATTTGCTTTAATGGAGGGCCCCTGACTTTAGATACAGCGGGCACAGCTGTGGGCTCTCAGACCCAGTGCAGACAGTCAGTGGCTAGATATACCGCCAGGAGTTGGCGAGTTCTGCTTTGTGGCATTTCATATCTTGGTTGTGAGCCCTTGTGCAGCTGCTCCCCATCACCCAGCCCACCCCCCAGGCCTCTTTCAGGTTCAGTTACTCAAGAAAAAATTACTGTCACTACCTTGCTGGCTGTGTGCTGGGATCTGGGGGAGAGGTGATAAATCCTGTGTGATTTGTGCCCTGGAGGGGCTACCAGGCATGAGGAAAGGTGGGCATGGCAGAGAGTGGGTGGATGATTGGTAAATACAATATTGGTAGGGAAGTGTGGAAGAAATCCAGGGCAGGGGGACAAGTTCCTAATGCTTTGGGTATGCAGGCCCCCCATGCAGCTCATGGCAGGTGTCCTGGGCTGGGAATCAGCTTTGTGATTTTAAATGTTTGGGGTGGCAGCCAGCTTATAAGAGGACTGGGCCATTGAGCTCTGGCCTGAAAGTGGCTGTCCCCTGTTTCCACACCCAGTGCCTACCTCCCCAGACCAGGAGTGGTCCCTCTGGAAAGGGGGAGCTCCACAGAGGACTTTAGAAGGCCTTGCGGAACCTGGATGTGATCAGTAGAATCTTAATTGTCGCCCTCACAATGCCCCACCTACTGTACTCCATCCCTATTTGTTAGCACATGTCTAAATCCTATATATAAAATATATGGGATCCACACTGCATCTTGCCTTCAGAATTCTGAACTATTAATCCCTTCCCACATTTCTGCTGTATCTCATCAGAACTTTCCATACCAGGAGTCCTTTCTTCTCCCCTTTTGTTTTAATTTGATAAGACTTTTTGCTGATAGAATCCCAGTCAAATAACCAGAAGCCCTTTGTGAGCAGACCTGGAAACCCCTCTTCATGGAATTACAACAGAGAAGGTAATATATATATAAAACTCAGGCACCTTGTTAACTTCCACTGTCTGAAAGACCTTAACTATGTTCAGCTATTTCATTGTTTCATTCGTCCATGTTTCAGGCTCAGCACTCACAGCTCTGTATAAGTGGAACTTGAAATTTCATTGCCCCTAAGATCCAACAAGAATGAGTTTCTGACATCACGATCCACCTATCAATTTATGTTCTCATTTATTCAAAAAAATGTGTTCAGAAACAAAGATTGCTGAGCCTCTGTACTGCCAGTTCTCATGCTGGGAGTCAGAGTAACCGAAATGAATAGGATATGGCCTCTAGCCTGGAGTGGATCACAGTCCTGTGAGGATGATTGACAAATAGTTGGACAATTAAAATCGTCCCAGGATGTGATGCTGGGGTAGGGGCCAGCGTGGGCTATGAGAAGACAGGAATATACTTCTGCGTTGGTAGTAGTCAGGGAAAGCTTCTGGGAAATGACACCTGGGCTGAGTCTTGGAGGAAGCACAGGGGTTCACCAGGCAAAGAGGGAGGAAAATACATGAAAGGCAGTGTGTGCAAAGGTACCAAGACAGATGCGCTGTGGTGGTTGTGCTGGACCATGATTGTGTGTGTGTGTGTGTGTGCGTGTGTGTGCGTGCATGAGCGTGTGCATGCGCATGTGCACGCACGCACGTGTGAGCACACGGCGTACATGATGGGGAAGCCAAAGGAAAGGGCCTGGCAATAGATGAACTGGATGGGTTAGATCATGAAGGGGCCTGTGTGCCATGCTAAGAAGCTTGGAGTTTATCCCCAAAGCCACAAGGAGCTATTGAAAGGGGTTTTAAGCAGGGGATCAGATTTGTGTGTTAGGAGGATCGCCCTGGCAGGCCTGTGGAGAGTGGATGGGAGAGGCCAAAGCTGGAGGCAGGGAGATCAGTCAGGATTTCTTGGGATTT
This sequence comes from Pteropus medius, assembly GCF_902729225.1. Lineage (NCBI taxonomy): Eukaryota > Metazoa > Chordata > Mammalia > Chiroptera > Pteropodidae > Pteropus > Pteropus medius. Next base: position 18,158,330 of record NW_024349799.1, on the reverse strand, counting down.
TCTCTGTGGTTTTACAAATCCTACGAGGCGGGCTGGGGTGGGCCTGGCACCCACACGCTCAGAAAGACAACAAAAGCTCTGGAGGCCTGTCTGAAATGGCTTCTCGACTCAGTTTGATTCCACCTTCATTTGCCCAGCCTTCCACCCCCACTCGATTTCAGCCTAAAGGACATTATTCCCAGGTTCCTGCCCTCCCCAGAGTTCTCAAGAATCTGGCGGCTCTCAGTGTTTCATCAGAAAGGGTCATGCTGGTCTGGGCCCCTCTGGATCTTCACCCCTGGAATGCCAGAGCCCAAACATTGTCTTTCCTCTCACACCCAGCCAGCTGTCCCCAGCACACAGAGCAGCCATTGAGGGGCTGCGTGGGCCTGGCAGGGGTCCCAGGGCCATGTTAGTTACGGGCAGAGGCTTAGTCACGCTCCTCAGAGCCTTTCTTCTTGGGACAAGCCTGTCCTTGTGCTAAGGGCCTTCCTCATGCAACAACCCAGCTCGAGGCAGCTGCAGAATGCTCTGCCAACCCCTAATAGCACACTTCAGAGGCGCCACCAGTGGGAACCAAAGCTCAGTGTGAGAACTAAGTCTTGGGGAGTGGAGGGCCACCCTGGAAGGCTGCCCTGGAAGCCCTTCCTTCTTCTCCACACCAGGTGCCCCATCCTCCATTCTTAGGTACAAGGCCCCAGCGTTGTCCTGTTCCTTTGGCCTGTAGCCTTCAGGAAGCCCGGCAGGCTATGCAATTCCTCTCTTTCCCCTTTCCCCTCTCTTGTGTTAAAGCCAGCCAACCTCTGCAGAAGCAATTTCTAAAACACAGCTTGCATTCCCAGTGCACCCCTAGGAGTCAGCAGATTGCAAGCTGGTATTGAGCACCTGTTGTATACACATGCCTCCAGCTAGGTACACTGTGGTAGTGTCTCATTGCAGGCTGAGCTGTGTGGTAGTTCAGAGTACAGGTTCTCAATACAGACTGCTCCAAACTTTGGCTCCTCTGTTTCCCAACTGTGTGATTTCGGGAAAGTTTCTTTGCCTCCTTTTGCCACAGTTTTTTCATCTGTAAAATGAAGATATTATAGTATCTACCTCACTGGATTGGTGGGAGGATTAAGATAATACGTAAAGCATTTAGCTGAGTGCCTGACACAAAGTAAGATTCAGCACAGCTGCTGCTTTTCCTCTTCCATATTGCTATCATTATTGGATCTTCACTACTGCTCAGGGGTCAGTGTCATTCTCATTTTATAGGTAAGGAAGCTAAGGCCCAGCAAAATTAAGTAACTTGCTTGATATCACAGCCGGCCAGTGGCAGAGCTGGGATTTGAACCGAGCTCTCTGGCCAGTGCTCTTTTGACACACCCAGCCCCTTTGGTAGATAGAACCCAGCGGCGTGGGGCTCCTGACCCTGGAGCAGTGGGAGTGCTGTACCCTCCTATTGCATCTAAGTGCTCTTTCTCTGCTTTTCCAGATTTCTGAGCCTGGAGATGAGGGCTGGTAGAGCTCAGGTATGGCAAAAGTTGTGACACTTGGGCAGAAGCTGCAGCTGCAGAACCTGGTGGCTGGAGATAAGTGATGGTACCATTTAAGCACCTGCTGGAAACAGGGCAGGAGGAACAGTAACCCACGGACAGTACAGGCTGGTGCCAAGATGCAGAGATGACGCCTCCAGAGGCCCCGGCCTCCCTCCTGCCCGGGTGCTAGGAGCCATCCCCGGGCTCTGGCTAGGAGCCCTGCTGCCCAGGGGCATGGCCAAACCTTTCTTCCGACTCCAGAAGTTTCTCCGCCGAACACAGTTCTTGCTGTTCTTCCTCACAGCTGCCTACTTGATGACCGGCAGCCTATTGCTGCTGCAGCGGGCCCGAGTGGCCCTGCCTCAGGGTCCCCGGGCACCCGGCTCCTTGCAGGCCTTACCCGTGGCTGCCATGGCACTAGGTGTGGGCCTGCTGGACAGCAGAGCCCTGCAAGGCCCCCGTGTCAGCCCAGAGCTGCTGCTCGGTGTGGACGTGCTACGGAGCCCCCTGGCCCGGCCCCGGTCTGGACCCCGCTGGCTCCGGAGCCGCAACTCAGAGCTGCGCCAGCTGCGGCGCCGCTGGTTCCACCACTTCATGGGTGACGACTCCCAGGGGCCATCTGCCCTGGGCCCTGAAGCCTCCCGGCCAGCCGCCAGCAGCCGAGGTAGGTGCTCAGCCGTGGTTCCCCTGGCATTTTTGGGAGCTGCTTCCAGGAGCCCTGCTTGCGGTCACAGGATTGATGTTCCCTTTCTCTGGCCCTTCCGGCATCCTGAGAAGTAGGCACGGCAGGTCCATGGCCTTACAGGTTCTTCCTTCCCTCCTGCTCTGCCTATACTGTGAAGCCCTTTGGAGTTTTCCATACTCACCAGCTGGACTTCCATATGGCTCAAGGCCAGGATATGTGAGCAGGTCCCTTAGAGGTCAGGGTTTTGGGTTCAGACAATCCTGGGCTTGAATCTTGCCTTAGCATAGGCTTATTGGGTGACCTTGGACATGTCATAAAATTTCCCTGGGCCCCCTGATACCTACCCAGAGTTATTGTATTAAACGTGATAATACAGAGCAGTAGTTTGCAAAGTGGGGTCCTAGACCAGCACCCTCAGCATCATAGGGGAGCTTGTTGCAAGTGCAAATTCTCAGGTTCTACCAGACTTACTGAATCCTGAACTTTGGGGCAGGGGCCACCGTCTGTATAGCCACACTCCCCACATGATCCTGATACATACCTAAGCTGAGAATCCCCAGTCTAAAAGACCTAGTATATTATTTGGCATTCACTACCTGGCAACTATTATTGTTTAATAAAAATAGCTAACTCATACGGCATTTACTATGTACCTGTAGATGTGATATTACATTCCAATTTTACAGATGAAGAAACTGAGGCACAAAGAAGTTAAATAAATTCCCAAGGTTATTCTCTTAGTTTCAGGGTTATTGGAAGTAAACCCTGAAACTAAGATTCCAGTGCACACGGTATATTTGAGATGTGATCTCAAGAATACTAGTAGGGAGTGGCAAGTGCAACAGGGAAGAAAAGACAGCCAGTAAAGGCTGTCTTACGGAACAGGGGACTTTGGGGGAGGGTAGAGCACGCATTTCAGGGTAGAGCCTGGAAGCAGCGAGGCCTGGGCAACACATCGCAGGGCACGGACCAGATTCCAACGTCGGGACAGCCTGGCTCCAGGTTGGGGCTCTTTGCATTGAGTTATACAGACTCTGTGCAGGGCCCAGTGATGGAGCCTGCATGGGATAAGCACCCAGGAAATGTGTCATGGTAGTAACTGAGCTCAGTCAGCATCTCAGCATCCCTATCACCACCTTGTTTGGTCCTGTACCCTAAATCAGTGGCCCCCAACCTTCATGGCATCAGAGACCACTGTTCTTATGAGAAGCTAATGCCTAATGATCTGAGGTGGAGCTGAGGCAGTGATGATAGTGCTGGGGAGTAGCTACAAATACAGTGAAGCTTCGCTCACTTGCCTGCCCCTCACCTCCTGCTGTGCGGCCTGGTTCACAGACTGTGGCCCTGGGATTGGGAACCCCTACCCTAAATCACAGGAGGAATTGCTCTCAACTGTAAAAAGTGTGGTCACAGCATAGAGTACTTAGTGGCAGGATTTTGAAAGAGATGAGACAAGAAGCTCATCTTAGAGTTTGGGCTTTGGGTTCAGACTATTCTTGACTTGAATTTTGTCTCGGGCCTAGGTAAAGAAGGGATATGCGGGTCAGGCCTAGGAATTTGGCTTTATTCTGAGGATAATGAGAAGGTTCCAGAGGAAGAAGACCAAGCTTCCCTCGCCCAAGGCAGATGACCCTAGTAGCCAAGTAAAATGTAGACTGGAGGACTATATTCTTGTCGACAAGGAAGGAAGTTTCCTCTGAAATAATCTAGGTCAAAGCCCTCACTGTGAGATTCCTCAGCAAGGCTTTCATGTAAGAAATGAGAGAGAAATGAGGAACTGATTCTGTAGCTCATTTTATACAGGTATGATTTCTGTAAACCCTCCTCGACACACCCAGAAACTAGGTCTCTATGCACACTGCAACAGTGCAACTCATTTAGATTAAAGTGTAAATGACTGACAAGGTCAACTTGGATTTCTTGAGAGGAAGCCATATAAAAAAAATCAGATTTGAAACAGACCTATGTTTCTTTCTTGGCATTGCTAGTTATTGGCTCTGTGATCTTGTGCAAATGAGCTCCAATTCTTCTCTTTACTACTCTCAATCTATACTTATTGAGTTTCTATGTATGCTACTAATTATGCACCCAAATGATTACTGTACAGCATGGCTGAAGCATGATAGAGATATGTACAAAGGGCTTTGGACTCATTAGACAGAAGTGACTAGTTCTTTATAACTTGACTTCCAGGTGACTGGCCAGCAGAGGGGAGGGCTCAGGGTCACCTACTTATAGCCCTAGGTATAGACTATGTATGTCCAGGAGAACCAGTGGATACCTTTTTAATTTAAGTCATCTCCAGTTACTTAAAAATTAATGGAAGGGACTCCAATGAAGGCTGAAGGACTGTGGTTTGATAAATAGGACTACTGGTCATCTGTCATACACTAGTATGGTCTTATCAATTGTTAAAATATTGGAATAGTTACCCTTGGTGTACCTTCTACATTCTGGCTGTCCTCCCCAGTGATCCCCCAAACCTCCCTATGACCCAGCAAATACCTGGTACAGTGGGAATATCAGGATCCAGTTCCAGTGTTGAATGGTAGCAATTCTGAATGGTCAGTACCCTCTATAGGTCCCCCAAGATTTCAGGAAGAATTTGCATTCTGAGAGAGGCTGTGGTATCACATGGCTGGATGTCTTCAGAGAAAGAGGGGAGAAGTGGGGCAATGGCCTGAAAACCCTCTGGGAGCCCCCTTTCCCTCTTGGGTCTCTGTGGGCCCTGCATAGCAGATGGGCCTCACTGTGGAGAGTAGCCCACAATCTAGCCCTTGGGGCAGCTGCTGGGGCTGCAGACAAAGAGGGTGTCTCTTTGCAGAGTGGGCAGCCCGCCATCCTCCTGAAAGGGGATCCTGCAAGCCGCGGAAGCTGCAGGAGGCTCCATCAATCACTGAGCATTTCATTATACCTTGGACAACATCCATAATGGAATAAAATGTCAGTAAGTTTACTAGGGAAAAAATAGTAACTTCTCCATAGCCAGTTTGTTTTTTATTGATAGTAATTTCCAAAGACATTCCAATATCTCCAAAGCCATCATTAATAGCCTCACTGCGTGTCCATTTTGATGTGCAAATGAACAGATGTGGAGTCACAGACAATAATGCATTGCCTCCATTTCAGCCTAAAGTAATAAATCCGCCTCAGAATATGTCCCTGTGTGTTCCTCGGAAGTCCTTTTCTTTCTGTGCATTCTTGCTTGTCATGGAGTTAGAAAAGCCATTCATTATTTTTCTAGAAAAAAGAGCTCACCTCCTCCTCACAAACAGAGAGGTGGGCCATCTGCATCTCAGGCCCTTGCTACAAACTGAGATGGGGCCAGCCAGGGGTGAGTTTCCCCTCCAAACTGTTCAGTTCCAACAGATGGCAAGCTGCTGACTGGTTATCCACTCCTTATTTCCCAAAGAACCCAAGCCTGACTGCTTAAAACCATTTCTTCCTCTTTTTTATTAATGTGCTAATTATTCAGCTAATATTTACTGATCCATCATCGTGCCAGGTCCCAGGTTAGAGTCTAGGATCAGAATAGTAATAGCTGTTACTTGTTCGAACATCTGTTATGTGCCAAACATTGTTCTGTGTAGATGTACATCTGTTATCTCATTTAATTTCAGACAGGCTTATTGTATGTGATGCTATCACCATTTTAATAATAAAGAATTTGAGTTTCAGGGAAATAAAATAATTTAAAAATATTTAACATTAATAATGATATATTAACAATAAAACAATCATGAATGAGCAGGTGCTACACGCTATACCTTGCATTGGACACTTTCTGTGTGTTATCTATGGAATTCTCACTACCACCGCATGAATTCCATGGGAGCATAGCCCCATTTTACAGATGGGAAAGCTGAGGCTCATGAAGGAGAGACTGCACATGCCAGATCACACAGCCAGATAGTGGTGGAACCTGGACCTGAATCTAAGTCAGCCCATCCCCAAAGGCTATTTCCCCCTATTTCCCCAAGAAAAGTGTACATGCCAGTCTCAGCCTTCAAGGGTCTCGAGCCAGGCATCTTTAGAACCTTTATGTTCATTTCCCACCAACAATGATAAATGTTTAACAACCCCTGAGCTTATGTTTTGGATGTTAATTGAAAGCTGTAATAGAATTTCTTCTTCGCTGAGCAACACATGAGAGGTTTCTGAAATATTAGTTTACTTTTACTAAGTAGGTCGGTTAAGGAGAGCAATTTATCCTCACTGACCTGGCTGAAAGCTTTCTGCAGTGGTCCATTCTGGTCTTGGTAGTCCTAAGACTTTACATAAAGCGAGAGAAGTTTGCAGGGCCTGGGGGTCTGGGAGTCCTGAGTAAAGGGGTATATTGTATGCCTGTGGACAGACACTGGGTGTGGCCATGTGTGTGCTGATGTGATCTCAGGAGGTTCATTGCCTGAAAGGGAGTAAGACCCTTGTTAGACACTGAGGAAGGTGACTGTTGCTCCCCCCGTGTCCCCAGTGTTCTCTAATCTGAGGTCTCTGGGTCCTTGACCACTCCTGGCATGCTGGAGAGTCTAGTCACCCGCCATCTTGGTCTCCTTCCTCTGTTGCTTTTCTTAAACTAGAGCCCAGGGAACTGCACATTGATGTAGTCAGGAGGATCATCCCCATCCTGCATTTGGGCTCTCCAGTCCTCCTCTTGTACCATCAGAGGATATCAGTATGGTTTCAGAATTATAACTCACTGTTGACAAGCAGATGTTGATGTTGACATTGTGCCTGACCAGCTAGGATGAAGGTGCGGCCCCTGCATTAACAAGCCTTAAGTCATGTTGCAGAGAGAGGACATGCAAGATATAAAAGATTTTTTTAAACAATCACAGTTAATGATAGGATTTGGGTGACAAAAAGTTTTTCAGATGCAAAATATAAGAATCCAGAGAAAGGAAAGGCCATAGTGGGCTGGAGTGGTCAGGATTATAAGCCATCAAGGACAGGTAGGAAGCAAAGAGTAGACATGAGGGAGGGTACAGGGACACGTCCAAATGTGGGGCAGGAGAAATACATTGGGGCAGAGTAAGGCAGATGGGGTGGACATTTTTGTTTGGTGGTTGAGGCATAGAATGTTGAAGTGATTGGCCAAGGTCAGAGAGGGAATTAAGTGTGGCATTCACAGACAGAAAAATCACTCCCTGATTCAGGCTCCAGGAATAAAGGCTGGCAGACCTGCTTTTCTGAACTTCAGCTCCTGCTTTGGCCAAGTTCTTGGAAGGAATAAAAACAAGTCTCGCCCACCGCAGGTAGCTGCCAGACTGGTAGACCAGGAGATCACTCCTCACCACAAAGCCATTTGGGTGTCAGCAGGCTTTTGCAGGGCTTTGGGTGTATTACTTCCAGAGACAACCTAATTTCTGGAGGCTGCGGTATGCTGCACAGGTGCTATTTCAGACATCCAGGAGCTGAGTACAAATGTGCTCAGGAAGATGTGTAACATCTTTAACATTGGTCCCCAGTCAGATCTCGGCACAGCTATTGTGGGTATACATTTACAGCTAGGGACCATGGGATGGTGTGTTTGCAAAATCCCAACGCACTGTTCCTTCAAAACACTGTGGTGAACATGATATTTACATGTTTCATTCACTTGTTTTGCGCTTGAGTTGTCTATGCATCTCTGGGAGACATCTCTCTCTCTCGAGGTGACACAGGAGGGCCCCAGCACCTCCTTCCAGGGATGTGGCAGAGATGCCTGGACTGATGAGGGCTCAGCAGTTCCTTGGTCCTATTGAGTCCCACACAGGACAGCTCCCTTACATGCTAACACACTACTTACCCACCTCCAGCGATGGGGGCTTGCTCTCTCCTGGGACGGCAGATTTTTTCTTGAAATACCCCTTTCTGTTTGCAAGATCTTCTTTATATTAGCCAAGATCAGAGTTTCCACATTAATTTCTCTCCTCTGGATCACGAGGAAGTAACAGAACCTGCTTATCAGGCCATTTATGGTGGCAGGGAGGCCTCTTTGATCCTAGGAAGATGGCGAAGAATGGGGTGTATGGGAGGTGATTAAACCAGCCAGACTTGTTGAGTTGAGGTTGATGGAAGAAAGTGGTATTCAGACCAACACAAGGCTCCAGGCAGAGTGTCTGGTGTCCGGGGGTACAGTGGACCATTAACTAAGAATAGGGGCAGGAAAGGAACAAGGCACAGGTATCCAGAAGCACAGTGGGAAGGCTGGACTGCAGCCTCTTCCCCTGGGCTCCTCTGAGAGGCTCCCTTGGCCAGAAAGGGCTAGGGGCTGCCTTGGCATTTCCTAAGGGTGGTCCCACAGTTAAGACCCGTCTCTCTCTCCGGAGCCTCTGAGTCTCTACCGTACTTCCTGCCTGCAGGCACATATGTTGGATGCTTCAGTGATGATGGCCAGGAGAGGACTCTGAAGGGGGCCGTATTTTTTGACTTGAGAAAGATGACCATCTCCCACTGCCAGGATGCCTGTGCTGAGAGGTAAGTGTGGGGCCCTGGACTGTTGACTCCCCTTGAAATAAGGTCAAAGGATAGTCCCCAGAAAGAGGTGATACTTTGGCTGCCAGTTGGCTGCCAGAGTATAATTAATAGAGCTCGATCTATCAGATCCCAGTTGTCTAAGGGAAAGAAAATTTATGGATGAAATAGCAGGGAGTAGTGGAAAGAGCCCTAGGCTCAGTGTTAGGAGGCCAGAGTTCTAGTCCAGCTGTACCTGGGACTCACCGTGTGACTTAGCTCTGAGTCCTTTTTCCTTTCCTGGGCCTCAGTTTACATGTATGTTTAAAATAACCCAGATTTCTCTAAGGACCTTTCTAGTTCGGCAGGAAAAATTTATTTCTATCATGTGTTTATAATAAGATTTGCTTTTTCTGATACTGCCAGCTCACTCAGTAGTTACAAAACACTAGTCATATGCCAGGGACTGGTCCCTACCATCAGGATACTCAGAATTTGCGTGTGCGCGCGTGTGTGTATGTGTGCATGCACGCATGTGTGTTCACACACAGCAGACGGGTAAAACGGAATCAGCAGATGGTACTCTTGATTCATTTCTATCGTATTAGATTTTTTCCACATTTCTTGTGTCATATAAATCTTTGCCACCTTCTGCTAGGCAGCAGCGAAATATACACATTTTATAGATGGAGAAACTGAGGCCAGAGAGGGAAAGAACAATGTCCCTGCTCAGGTGTGCAGACTTTACAGTCTAGATAAAGCTAAAACTGAGACTGACACAATCTCGTTTTATTCTCCTAACAGTTAAGGAAACTGAGACTCGGAGTTGGTAAGTGATGTTCAGGGTCACACAGCTAGCAAAGGGCCAGATGAAGATTAGGAGCTTGTGTTCGGGTTTTCCATCTGGGTTTTTACACTTAGGTCCACTGAGATGCAAGTTTGAAAATGTTGGTCTCTTACCACAGGTAAAATCCTGTGTGAAACGATATCAGTTTCATTTACAATCTTTCTTTACTTGCAGCATTACAACTGTGGGTGAAGTGGGTAAAGAACAGTCCTTGGGGAGAGGGGCTTGTAGCAGGGCCTGTTTGTTAACACGCAGAAGGCAACTGGGACCACTAGTGTGCTGGAGCCAGCTCATGCTGGCTCACAAGAAGAAAGAGTTACATTTTTAGAAATGTTATAAGCCCATTACTACACCATTGGTAGCTTGAGATAATCTGGGGTGGGAGTATTTACACCGCAGGAATTGGCAAATGCCACCAGTTAGGGCTCCTTCCCTCCCATACTGAGGACAGGTTTCCAGCACTCCATCATAACCTGTTACCGTAGATGGCCCTTTAGGGGATAAAGCTCAGGGCTGATGAGAGGGACCAATGGGGCTGATTCAATTGGCTTATCACAAAAGAAAGACTGTTCTCTACGCAGATAACCCCTAAGTCTGGCTGAGACTGACTCCTAAGGCCAAACACATGCTTATGGCCATGGCCCCTGCTTCCTCACTCAAACCTAACCTCAACTTCAATCTGGCCCCAGACCCAGCTGCCATTCCTTGATCCAGACCTCGGTGCTGTTAGGACCCCAGCCCTAGTTCTGAGCCCAAGGCGGGACTTAACCCAGGCCTCACTCTCCCTGCAGGTCCTACACATATGCTGGCTTGGAAGCCGGGGCAGAGTGCTACTGCGGGAACCGGCTCCCAGTGATGAGTGTCAGGCCAGAGGAGTGTAACCATGAGTGCAAGGGGGAGAAGGGCTCCGTGTGCGGGGGTGTTGGCCGGCTCTCTGTGTACCGAGTGGAGGAGCTGCAGCCAGGCTCCAGGAAGCGTGAGTGTGCCAGCCTTTCCCTAAGCTCTATCTGTCCCCTACTCTCCAACTGCTCCCTCCTGCAGCCCCTAGTCTGAATTACTTGGGACAGAACCTGTGCCCTCCCTTTTTTACCATCTTCCCTGGATAGGCTCCTCTCAGTGGGCAGTGGGGTTAGGGTCTGCCAAACGTTATTTGACTTCTTAACTTAGGCACCTCTTTCCTTGTTCCCTGCAGGGGAGAGAAACCGATCAGGAGGCCTGGGGGCTAGGCCTAGGTATGTCACAAACATGCTGTGTCGCCTCAGGCAGCTCGCTTTCCCTCTCTGGGTTCCAGTCTATTTCGTAAAGTGCATAGGCAGACCAAGAGTTCTAGCAATGGGGTAGACCAGACAATCTGAAAGCTCCCCAGCTGTAAAACACCTAGAACTGTTAGATAAAATTGAACAAACATTATTTTAAAGGCATAGTTGAACTAGCAAGAAAGTAAAGAAAGCCCTGGCTCCAGAAATGCAGAGAGAACTAAAAATCATGGTATTGGCCTGAGGGTTGGAGAAGATGCTGTGTAGCTCTTGTCTCCACAGGGGAAAGTTGCTGGTCTGATGGCCACAAGCTGAGATTTTGGTGTCCATGCAGGACAGAGAAGGAATCTTGAGGATGATCAGGCAGGGAATTAGACTGAAACCTCTGCATAAAGTGGAATTCAATTTCACTGAAGTATAACTCAATAAAATTTTAGATTTAAGAAATACCACCTACCAGTTCAGGGAGACAGAAAGAAAACTTGTCTGTTTTGATCTGAGCTTCAGATGGAAAAAAAATCTTCCTAAGAACTTTCCATTGTAGGCCTGCATTTGTATGAGGTTCGAATTTGTCAAATCTACCTGATCCCAAAAGTACCAACAAAAAAAAAAAATTGGCTCTGAGCCATCTGGAGGTGCTGGCAGAGGCAGATGTAAAACCTCTTGAGAGCTATACCACCAACCCAGGTGTAAAGAGTTCCCATAGATACATTCTCACTGAAGATGAGCATGCTTATTCAAATACAGAACTCAGGAGGAAACAATCAACCACGAGAGAGAGTGAGTTGATGCTTCAGAGAGCAAGATTGAACCCTTAAGAATTTCAACAGAAAGTGCTATCAAACAGATAGCAACTGAGGGAGCCCAGCTAGATGCGTCTAAAACTCAGATTTGTCCTCATTGTAAGACGAAGAGCCCCAGATCCACTTAATCTAATTATAAAGCCTTCTTTATAAAATCAATGTGGTTGTGCACATTTGAACGTGGGAGGCCATCCTTTCATGGTTCGGAGAGGCCAGGTTAGGAAGAAGTCAAAGCATGGGGGACGACCCCCCACCACTGGTAAGAGTGGGACAGTGTATGATAGAGGCACAGGCCAGAGTCCAGGTACTCTGACTCATGGACACACCTCCTCTAGCTGTACACCTAGTAACAGGGCTCTAGGAGAGCTGATGGATTAGTTCAAGAACAGGGCAGAGCTCAGGGAAAGAGATGTCAGGTCAGAAGCTAAGACTACAGAGGTGTGTCTGGGATAGCTCTCCTAGCAACGAATGAATTTCCCAAGCAGCACAAGCCCAGCTGTGAGAACCATACTGTATATGGTGTCAGAGTGGCTCAATGCTCAAACCCAGTTGACAGGCTACTTAGGTTCTTGTGTTCAGGTCTGATATACTTGGGAACAAAGGCTACTGATGGCAGAACAGAGGCAGAAGTGGTGACCCTGATAACACACTCTTTATGGATTCACTAATGAAACCATTAATTCAAGAGATAGTCATTGACACCAACTCTGTTCCAGGTCCTGTCCTGGATCTATTGAGTCCTGCACTATAACCGAGGCATCCAGATGGGCTTCCTGAGGACCAAATTGCACCAGACTGATTTCTTGGATCTTTGATTTCCCTGGGTTTAAACATTAGCTTCCCTGACCCCATACCCTGCTTCCCAGCAGGACCAGGTCTCTATGTGGGCTCTATGCTGCCCTGCCAGCTCCTCTTGCCTGCTAAGCCACTGACTCTTCGAGGTAATTGTTTTGCTTCAGGTTGCCATTGGTTAAGGGTCAGATAGCCCAATCATTCAAGCCAGGCTCAGATCTTGGGTTGGCTAGACTTGATATTGTGGTTAATGTTGTACAGCGTAAAAGCTGTAATAGGCTGTGGAGCCCATGCAGTTGACCTCTGCCTGCCTACTCCCTTCTCAAGGGGATGAACTAACTCAGGACCTCTGTCAAGAGGCAACCAAGTGACAACCCATCTTAAATTTTAGCTTCTTACTAACAAGGAATACATACAAGGAATAAGAGCCATTAACGTGCTCCCTGGGTGGGGATCAGAGGTTGGAACAGAACAGTTTATCAATGGTTTCACCTTGGAGGTGTTCTTCTGCTCTAAGTGGCCCTGGGGCTGTCACCTGCAGAACAAGGGAGAAGAGTATGGATAGACTGTACTAGATGACAGCCTCTTCCCTGACAGTTGCTCATTGATGTCTAGAGGCAGCTGATGCCACCATCTCCAGCAGCTCTTGCATTGCTGACTTATTGGCAGTGTATGCTGTGCCCTCACATTCCCTGTTGAGTTCAGTTCATTCATCCTCTCAGCACTTATTGGGCACCTGCTGTGTGTTAGAGTCAGGGCTCGGTATGGGGAGCACAGGGATGACCCAGATGCAGCCTCCCCGAGGAGCTCCCTGCGGCCATGGACTCACTGAGGCACTGATGACTCCACTCACCCTGTGCCCTGCCTGTGCTGCTCATCCTTCCTGCCACATGCCTCGAAGCCTTTCTCCCCACCACCTGGCTGAGGACCCCAACCCAGTCGATCTAGCTGTTTTGTTCTTTTCAGGCCCAATCATGCCACAGGATAGGAAGGAGTTCTGTGAGCCCAGCACAAGACATCACCCAGACCCTTACACCAAAAGCCAGAGCAGGAAAGTGGTTGTAGGGGGTCCAGCCCCATGAGGAGCCAGCACGTGGGTGCATGTTGCTCTTCAAAACAACTCTAGCTGATGGGCATCACACAGGGGAGGAAACGGAGAGTCTCTGAGTTTGTGACACACCCAGGTTTCAAAAGAAGTCACTGGCAGTGCCAGGACTTGACCCCAGGCCATTAGGACACTCAGTCTAGACTGCTTTTCCAGCACCAGGCTGCTTTTCTTCATCTTTGCCCAAATAGGTCCATGCCTCGATGTCCAGACCACTGGTGCTGTGTCGATTGGATGGGCTTCCAGACCCAGGATTTAGTCCTGTTTTGCAGTTGTGCATGGAGAGAACCTTCCCACCATGGCACTAGCTGGTGAGAGGGTTTGTGCTGCTGGCCAAGAGCTGTAGCAGGCAGAGAGAGCAGGAGAGATGCTGAGACCCAAGAGATGTGGTATTCAAAGGAGCATGGGACGAGAACCAGGATGCCATTTAGACAGACTCTGATGAGTCTGGAAGAAATATGAGCAGTTGGTGCTGGAACATTCCAGAAGGTTTGTTCAGCACTAAGGGAAGCAACTAGGGTGCTGGACTTTTCCAACAGAAGGTCTGGAGAACAATGTGGCAGGAGGCTTCCTTTGTAATGCAGGCTTGAGTAATATTCTTAGAATTTGATGGGAGTTCAGATCAGTGAGAAAGCAAAGCAGTGGTGTGACTTGATGGCACAGTGAGAGGGAACATGGCAGGGTTTCAGATTTCCAAATCTTTCCATACATGTGTGGGGAGGAAATAGAGTTTTCTAGAATATCAGCCTCTCAAGTCACCTAGTGTAGAATCTGGCACGTGATGGATACACAATCTGGATTGTTGAAGGAAGGAAGGAATGATAGATAGGTGAATGGACATTGTCCCCCAAGGAGCTGGTGGGAGAAGTGAGACCTAAATTCAATAGTTTCAGCCAATAGTTTCACCCTTGTCAGTGACCCTGGGTGACCAAGCTTCTGGTGTCTGGTTTCTCTCAGGAGCTTGGCTTGACCACGCCCCATCCAGGGCAGTTTACCCTCTCTGATTTGAAATTTTCCCTTCTTGAGGATAGTTACACCTGTTTCAGGATCTGAAACCACCAATTTCCCTTGTGACACGCACCAATAACCATAGGCACCAACAACCATGGGCACCATTTCTTACCAGAAACCCATTTTTCCCCTCAGGGAGGACCGTCATGTACCGAGGGTGCTTCAGACTGCCGGAGAACATTACACACGTCTTCCCTGACTCCCTGATACAGGCGAACGTGACAGTGGAGACATGCTCGGGATTTTGTTCCCAGAAAGTAAGGCCAATTATAATTCCACAACCCTGTCCTTTAACAATCCAATGTGTTTGTCGGTCTCAGAGGGGTCGGTGCCTATGCTAGGCTGCAGATGTCCATCTGCTCTCAGAGCCTGGGCAGGAGGGTGGCAGGCGATGCAGCAGACATCACTGAGGGAGCCTGCAGGGAACCCGTTGCTAAGGCCAGTGATCCGAGGCTGGGTGGGGAATTGTCAGCGAAGGTTGTAAAAGCTGAAAGGATCAGCTTTTCCTGATGTGGGCTCTTGGCACAAGTGTCAGATGTTAAATTGACTTGGTTCGAAAGCAAGAAGATACTGGCTCGAGACTTGGGGAAAGCTGATGGATTTTTTGTTGTTTGTACTGACAGTGTTGAGCCATGAACCTGACTTCAGGGGCCGTAGTAACACTTGTACCTTTGGTTCAGCCTGGGCTGAGGAGAGGAGTTTGACTCTGCACAAAGGCTGGCCTGGGCAACAAAGACCACTGTCCCTGGGGTAGGAAATTTGGCTAAGCTTAGATGGGGTTTGCAAAAGGCAGAATGGAAAGGGGGCAGTGTAAAGAAAGGCTGGTGAGACCAGCAGGCTGTCCAAAAAGCAATGAGATCTGAGGCTGGAGTCCAGTGGTCTCCTGATGGGGCTGGATGCTGCGGCCCTAGCAGTGGCCCTCGATGGCGGTAGGCTGGGGTTTGGGCCTGTTCCTATGTGCTGAGGTTCAGTAGCTTTGATGGGACAGTGATACCTGGCAGTGTAACAGAATGGGGCTAGGAGAGAGGAGGGCCTTGGTGATGATGACAGTGGTAGCTATCAACAGTAGTATATTGATTATTTATTTTTTATGTCGTGCTAGGTATTGTTCCAAGCTCTATACATGTGTTAACCCATTTAATCCTCATAACAACCCTCTGGGATAGGTGCTATGATTATCTGTATTTTGCAGGTGAGGAAACTGGGGCAGGGAGAGCTCGAGCATTGTGCCAGGGGTCACACAGCCAGGAAGAGGGGGAGCCAGGATTTGAACTCTGTGTAGCTCCATAGCCTGCTGGTGGTTTGAAGGGTACAGGAAGTGGGCCTCAGTGAAGGCAGATGTGGTTGGACATAAAGAAGCATACTCTCCATGGGTGCCCACACTCTCTCTGGGAGCTGCCTTTCCTCTGCTTCCATGTCCTGAACCCTCTTGAGACGCTTTTCTTGGAGGTGGACAGAGAGAGACAAAGCCTTTCATGTGTGCTTTCCTCTTGCACACGTGCAGCCTTCGAAGTGGCTTTCTTGTGTGTTCAGTATTTCCGAAGCCACTGCCAACGATGTCTTAGGCGTCAGGAAATCATGAGGTACAGTGCAGCGAGCCAAGATCAGTTTGTTGATTTGCGGACATCTGGCCTGAAGACTCCTTCTTCCCTTCTCCCCCTCATGGGAGCAGAGCCCCGAGTAGAGGCAGGGCTCTTGTGCACACAAGGAAACAGCCGCTTTCCAGGGCTGCCTTCACACCTGCAGCTCAGAAGAGGTCCCTAGGGAGCCCCTGATGGAATCAGAGGATCTCAGCTGGGCCAGACCAGGCTGAAGGCAGGCCTCCACCTGTCAACAACTATGGAGGTGTCCTCCAGTGTGCTTGACGCTGTGGTAGGGGCCTCTGCCCACCAGTGGTCTGTTTTAATCCCCCAGTGCTCCCTGACAGGAGATACTCTGCTTGCTATGGGAGCCAGTGCAGGTCCACACACTGGCATGGGATGACTGGCTTTACAGCCCAGTCTTGATACCACGCCCCTGTACTTTTCATGCTGCTCCCTCCCTGTGACATTGGTGTTGGGGGGAACAGGTGGGCGAGTTCTGTAAGGAAGAGACAGGAGAGACAAGAAGAAACAAGAAGACAGGACAGGAAATAGGCAGTATCACCACTGTGTGTCCTTAGTGTTTTAAATTATTTATAATCGATAATATGCTCACATGGAACACAATAAAAGGACATCAAAGGGTGCAAAGGGGAGAGTCTTCCTCTCACCTTGGTCTCACCCACCTAGTATCTGTCCTTTCTTGGAGGCAACTGATGACCTGACTTCCTGCATCCACTTTCAGAGAGATTTCTATGAATATTCAAGCAATTGTTCCTTTCAAAGTTGTTATTCCTTTACAAACCCACAGGTGGTAATGAGCTACCCACACTACCTGGCACCATAGGGACTTTTTTTCTTTGACCATCTATCTTAGAGATCACTCCAAATTGGCACAGAAAGAGCTTTTCCGATCTTTTATTCCATTATATGGATGTCCTATAATTTATTTAACCAGGCCCTGGCTGTTACACATTTAGCTTGTTTCCAGTCTTTTGTTTTTACAAACAAGGCTGCAGAGGCTCTTTTTGTGGGTGGGTGGTTCGTTTTGTTTCAGCAGATCTGTGAGATAAAATTCTTAGGAGATGCTGAGTCACAGGCTGTGTGTCCTTGTCATGTTGATAAACTTTGCCATAGGTCCTTGAACACAGTTATATTAATTTTACACCTATACCGGCGATGTGTGAGAGGAAACAAGGCACCCTGTGACTCTTCTTTTGGAGACAGTGACTTCAAAACAGCATCCTAGGTAGATATCCCAGTATCTGGGGGCGCCTCCTCTTGGGCAGGCCACGAGGGCCCAGAGAATTCTGCTGTATGGTTATAGACACACAACTCAAAGGGTGAAAAGTCTTCAACTTCTGTTTTCAGCCTTTCTTCATATTTACTGGCACAAATCCATGTTGCTGCAGTTTCGTGTTGGAGCATGTGCCAAAGATACCTGTAGGCTCTTTGTCTCTTATGCCATTTCACACTTTAGCACCTTGTACATCTCCCCCTCATGATGTGTTTTAAGGACAAGTTACATGCTCAGCTCTGGTTAGTGCTGCTGTGAATTGTTCAGGTCAGAACAAGGAGGAAAGGGCATCTAGCATTCTCAGAAGTGGCCTTTGCCCTCTGGGCTTGTCTCTTTTCCCAGCCTCTCCTATATTGTCGGATGGGGCTGGGAGGGTGGGCATTTCCTTGAATCCCATTGTTTAGGTGCTCAAAAGTTTGCAGCTGCGAGGAACAGTCATCATTTCCGGCTTTAAAGTTGATGTTGAAAGCGGGATCTTGGCAGGACACATTAAGTGAGAAGTGGCCAAATGTATATGCTGACACTTACGGGTTGGGGCAGGGGGAAGATGCCAGCAGAGCCCAGAGGTGGGGGAGACCTGGTCCCCACTCATGAGGTAGAGGTTCACCCGTGTGGAGGGGCCAAGTCAGGAACCCAAGTGACCCTGACACAGGGCAGAGTAAGGTCAGCATCTGATGGGGATGAGGGAGGCTTGGAGGTGGGCATAGGGAGGAACTTGAAAAGGCTGGAGCTGGAGGATGTGGGGCAGGTGAACAGGGGGTGTGAGGAGTGTATCACGAGACTAGGCAACTTCTCAGCAGGAGGGAGGTGGTAGAAAGCAGCCCAGCTTTCCCGGAGTGGAGCGCTACATGGAATGGTGTGAAAGATAGCGTGGGAACAAATGGCAGTGGGCCTTGGATGCCTGCCTCAAAGTCCGGACATTTCTCGGCGGATATGAGGGAACTACTGATGGTGTGGCAGGGAAGGGGTGGTATTCCTGACGACGTGGTACTTCACAGCTGTAGGTAGAATGCTCTGGGAGGGGGCGTGGAGCTGTTCTCTGCGCATCCCTCTGGGAGGCAGCAGTCGTCAGGGTGACCCTCTGAGACGTCTTGGCAAAGCTGTGACAGACATAGGCTTGTGACCTGGCTCTGAAGTTAGGGGTTCCAGGTAGGGCAAGGACGATGCCCCAGATGCCACTCACTCAAGGAAAACCACCATCTACCCAAAAGAATGAGCCTTTGTCTCCCAAACCGTCCGCTCCTTCTCCGTCATCCCGCCCTGTGGATGTTGGTGTCACTTGGACTCAAGCATTCTGGACGGTCCCCCGTCAGCCCTCCGCTCTGCGGTTTCCTGGCAGGGGCTTTGTGGGGACTCTGACTTCACTCTAGACCAGGATTTCTCAACCTTACAACTATTGACATTTCAGGTCAGATCACTCTTTGTTTTAGAATCTGTTTGTGTTTTGTAGGGTATTTAGCAGCATCCCTAACCTCTACCCGCAACAAGCCAACAGCACCTCCCCCTCAGTTAGAACAACCCGAACTGTCTTCAAACAAGGCCAAATGTCCCCTGCAGTACAAAATTTTCCCCTCCTCCCTAGTCGAGAACCAATGCCCTAGAGGGCCAGCTTGAATGTGTTAGCTCAGCAATGCCCAGGCATGGCCCATATTCTCCAGGGGTCTGAATTCTGATGAACGATTGTCTTTTCCAACTATTTGGTGAGGATGAAGAAGCAGGCCTGCAGTGACCAGGGACCTATTTGCAGGAATGGTTTTCTCTCTCCTCCCCTGAATGTTGAGGGTGGGTGAGGGGTGAATTCTGGGATGTCTGCCTATACTTTCCTGTGCCAAACTCTTCCTCTCTGGAGAAGTCAGTAGCACTGAGGCTGCCGTGCTGTCCCGGTGGCCATTTCATCTCATCCTCATTTGGCTGAAAGACAAGCTCAGATGTTCTATGATGTGGGAATGGTTATATTAAGCTGTAGCTGTACAGTGGACTATAATACAGCCATTGAAAATGTTTCAAAGACTTTTATAGTGGAAAATGCTCACAACAGAATGTTAAATGGGGCAGAGCTAAATCTGGGGGATGGGGCTAGGGCCTTAATTAGGGCTGGCTGGGGAGTGGGGCCAGGAGCAGCAGATGTGAGAGGTGTGGCTTGGAAACCGGAAAAGAGGGGGAGCCTTGCTTGCAGTGCCCTAATTTAGAGCACCATCTGGAGTTTATTTGTAGCCCTAGATAAAAATCGCTATTGTTTTTTGCTAGTTAGTTGAAATGGATTTGGGGAGCTCCAAGAGTATAGTTTGACTGAAAAAGAACATTTTGGGGAATATCAGTATCTTAATGATCTGACTCTCCCAGCAAAAGGGACTTGACCAGTGTAATGTGTTTTTAAACAAAGTAAAATGGTTTTGTCTAATTTTCTGTGATCATACTGGAGATGGAAGGAAATCTGCTCTTCTCAGTACTCAGGATTCTATCACGCCTTTCATTTGGATAGAGGTGAGGGAGAGGGGCAGGGAGCTTAGATACTTGAGTTGCTACCAGTTTAGATCTGGGGTAATTAATTTTGAAGCCTGATGTTTGTGTGCAAGCAGGCAGACCATTTGTGGGAGTGTGCATTCCCACAATAGGGCTGATGACTGAAATCTAACACTATCTGCAAATAGGTCACTAACGTGTGAAGCCTCACCAGCTATTATGCCATGTGATCCGAGGTCTGTTCTGCCAGCCGCTACTGAGAAAGGAATTAGAGGGACAGGACGGAGGAGAGAGAGAGGTGTTACCCTTCTTGCTCTCTTTTACCCTCTTTTGGGTGTATAAGTTCTTCATATAGAATAATAATCTCCTGGACATTTTCCCATTGACATTTTTCTAGGATTTTTTCTTTGTCCATGTAATAGAGGCACTAACCCAGCCACCTGTAAAATGGAAAGACGTGTGTTAAGGTGGAGCCTGCTTGTTCTCTGCCGGGCAGCCGCTCTAGCTAAATCCATCTGGATCCCGATAGACCTAATCTATCCTGGTGGACTTGTTGCCTCCGTGCGGCATGCGGTTGGGTCTGTAAGAATCTGGATTTTATGAATTACTACTTGACGTTAAGAATTTTTCCTTTTGTCAAAATGCTGTATAGTCATTCCAATAGGTGACTGATAGAATGTGACTTTGGATTTCTTATAAAAATTCTGCAGTAAACCTGTCAATGTTATACTGTGTGTGTCTTTAAAGAATATTGATTGTTTTCCTTGAAGGGGATACACAGGTTTTATTTTAGAAAATTTCAGATATTTTTGAAAATTTGGAAGTACAAAAATAAAATTAAAACTCATCTGTAACTTTGCCACATCAGAGAAAACAATAACATTTTGCACACTTTTGGTCTTTTATTCTAGGTGTATATGTATATGTGACATCTGTTTTTAATAAATTTAATCTTTCTTTCCATTTGCTTCTTTTTCTCATTTAATGTGTCATGAAATTTTCTTTTGCCCTGCTAGGCCCTTCATGATTGCAAGGCATTTCATCCTCTACTGTTCATCATTTAGGCTGTTTTTTTTGTTTTGTTTTGTTTTTCTTTGTTTGTTTTGCTATTATAAATAATGCTGCCATGCACAAACTTCCTTGTGCATAAAGCTTTGAGCATGTTCATGATTACTTCCTTGGGTTATATTATCAGATATGGAATTACTGGGACAAAGGGTATATCCATTTCCTATGTGCGATTTTAAGGTTTCCGGTACATTTTGAGGAGCGAGTCACCCAGCCTCATGCTTCTGAAGATGACGGGAAGGCAACTTTAGAGTCATACTGACTTGAGTGCATAGCCCTGCTCTGCCATTTTCTCAATTTGGCCAAATCACGTAGCCTTGAGTTGTAGTGTCCTCATGTACTGAATGATCGATGGAGATGCTTCTCCACCAGACTGCAAGGAGGACTCAGTGACTTTGTGGACGTGAAAGAGTTCCATGATTTGGGTGTCTCTTGAGTAGCAAGTATTCCAGATGATGGTGATTATGATCATTATTATACAGCTTCCCCTGGTTCCTTCACTGTGCATGGGATGTTTGAGAAACTGCCTAAGATGAAGGGCTGGCCCTTTCCCAAGTCGGTAGAAATCCACGCACCTTGGGATCCTGAGGGTTTGACGGTTCTGAGCCACACAGTGTTTACTGGACTCTACTTTCTGATGTATGCTGGACTTTGACAGGGAGGGTGTTGTGTGGAGCACGGTTAGTGGGTCTGTTGTTTGGAGCTCAAGGTCTGCAGAGAGCCATTGCCAAAGGGCTTGCCATAGAGGATCCTGGAGATGCTGACATTTGCCCCAAATAGTCTGGAGGTAGCACCTTTGAGGCTGCACACATGCAAGGGGGCTGAGTCAGTTCTTCCCATGGAGGAGCCTCTGCCCCCACCCCATGCGTTTAGCCTTCCCTTGACTTGAACCAACCAAGATGACGCATGTCTCCTCTCTGATAGCAACTCATGAGTATTTCATTCCATCCACAAACCCCCTTTACAGATGTAGAAATCAAGACTCACTCCATCTTAACTTAATGTACACCTGCTGACTCCAAAGTCTAAGATCATTAAGTTATGCCCCTTTTACAGATGATGAACCAAGGCTCAGAGATGCTCAGTAGCTTGTCAATGCTGCGTAGCCTAACACCAAGCCTTAGTCTGGTTCTACCTCCCTGTAGCTGCTTCCCCAAACCACACAGCCCCTCACTCTGCCGTCGGACCCAGGGGCATCAAGTCAAAGGAAACAAGCTCTCAGTCACAGTGTCAGCAGATGGGTTTTCATTTAACCTGACATTTGCCCGAAAGCCCCCATTCCACGGCCACCTTTGTGGGCATCTTCATTCCTTTTTGTGTCTTGAATGTCAGACCTGCCTCTGGAGTGAAGAGAACTTCCTTGGAGGCAATGACTGTTCAAAACTAACTTTGCAGATTTCATCAAAAATCCATCGCATTCATGTGTTTGCCTCCAAGGAGTTGAGTGCAGGGTGTGGCAAAGCCCTGGACTGGAGTCCAGGAGGCTGGCTTCTGTTCCCACTTACCCTGAAGATCTGAGGTCTTATGTTGCTCACTGCCTGCCTATGAGCCTCAGTTTCCCCTTATGAAACCTGAAGTTTTGATCTCTGAAATTTCTGTAATTCTGTGTAAGCCTGGAAATTCCGAGAAAGGTGCTCAAGGAGGAGTGAAGATGGAGGAGACGAGACCCAAATGAGCAAGTTTGTTGAAGGGGTTTTTCTTGGGGCCTCACTCCTTGACCCTTTGGCCATGACCAAGCCTTTGCACCTGATCCCCGCTACCTAGAGGACCCAGCCCTGGCTGTATCATTACCTGGCTCTAGGCTGGGTACCCACTCTCACTGTGGGCCCAGCCCCAGCCCAGCCTGAGCCCCTCCTAGACACCCAGACTCAGGCTGAGATGAAGTGTCAGAATTAGAATGTGTATCCACTCTACCCTTTGACACAGGCTGAGCGGGCTCCCTCTTTAACCCATTTGATTGAAACAGTTTCACATCTGTCCCTGCTTCTTTTTTTGCCTTGGTTTGTCTAATCATTTTCTCCTCTTTCTCTCTGCTCTCTCTCTCACTGAAGCTTGGGATGGGGGAGGGAGGAGGGGAAGTTGGCAGGGAAATAAGATTCATCAGTGTTTAATTTTTATGAAAATCATGTCCTAGAAATCCCCAAAGGGCTGAAAACTGTTCTGTTTTCAGAATCCAGTGTTGTCGCTGAAGCCGTTATATTGTAAATAAAACTACATTACTGTCTGCAGCTCTCCCGTTGCTCTGCAAACACCCAGAAACTTGACAGTTTAATCCACTCAAGGAAGCAAAAAGGTTTGGGTCACTGGTGGGGGCAGCCCATCCCCAGCCCTGGGATATGGGAACAACGTGAGGCAGCAACATCAGCAACACTGTTACAGCTGGGGAGGGGGACAGAGCCAGCCACCCTGAAGAGAGCTACCTTGTTGATGAAATCTTCTCTGAACAGAATCCCACGATAGCAGAGCCTCCTGGGATCCCTGAGGTTGGGGAAGGTTTGCTTAGATGCAGCAGCTTTCCTTTCCTTCCTCATGCCCAGAGTGAAAGTGACCAACAGAAGGCTCATGCCCTAGGCCATTGCCAACAACTGTGGGGAGAGTTGGGCTCTGGAAAGGATGTTTATTCATTCATTCAGCTCATTCATTGGTTTGTCCATCAAACATTCATTAAGCATCCACCATGTTCTAGAGAATGCAGCAAAGCTCATCAGACACACAGAAATCCCTGCTTACATTCTCATGGATGGAGGCAGGCAATAAACAGGTCAGTTGATAAAACAGATCGTATGCTGAATGGTGACAAGTTATATGGAGAAAATTGAAGCAGGAACCTTAGGTATTTACCCATGAGAAATGAAAATATTTATCGACTGAAAGTCTTGTACAAGAATGTTCATGGCAGCTTTATTAGTAATAGGTAAAAACCAGAAACAGTCCAGGTATCCATCAAGTGAATAAATCAATGAATCAGTATGTCTACACATGAAATAATACTCCACGATAAAAAGGAACAGTCTACTGACAGAGAAGACATGGGTGGATTTAACAAATATGTTTCTGAATGAAAGAAAGCAGACACACAAAAATAGGCACTGGATGATTATTTATAGGACAACTAGAACAGATAAAACAAATCTGTAGTGATAGAAATCAGAATAGTGGTTGCTTTGAGGGAGGGAGGGCTGACTGAGAAGGGATGGAGAAAACTCTGGTGTGAGGGAAATGGCTGTGTGTCTTGATATGCATTCATCAAGCCTGAATGGTACACTGAGGGTCAGTGCATTTTATCACAGTAAATTATACCTCAGTGAAACAAAATTTGAAAGCACAGCAGGGGATTAGGATGTATTGGTGATGATGGGAGGGGTGTTGCAACTTAAAATGAGGTAGCCAGAGAAGGCTTCACAGAAAAGGTGACTCGAAGAAAGTGAGGGAGAACACCTTGAGGGTGTCTGGGGGAAGAACGTTCCAGGCAGAGAGAACAGCAGGTACAAAGGCCCTGAGGGGGGTATGTAACTGCAGTGGCCACGAACTGATAAGGAAGGTAGTGTATGAGTTTACTAGGGTTCTACAACAAAGTACTACAGACTGCTGGGGGCTTAGACAACCGAAATTAATTTTCTTACTGTTCTGGAGATCAGAAGTCTGAGATCAAGGTGTTTGCAGGGTTGGTTTCTTCTAAGGCCTGTCTCTGGCTTGCAAATGGCCACCTTCTCCCTGTGTCTTCACGTGGTCATCCTTTGGTCTGTGTATGTTTATGTTCTGATCTTTTCTTCTAATAGTTTTCTAATCTCTTCTAATAACAATATGAATCAGATTAGATTGGGGCCCACACTAATGGCCCCATTTTAACTTAATTACCTCTTTAAAGACTCTATTTCCAAATGCAATTACATTCTGAGGTATAGGGATGAGGACTTCAGCACACAAAATTTGGGGAACGCAATTCAGCCCATGACAGCCTGTGTGAACAGAAGTGCCAGGGACACAGACAGGTGGCCGCATACTCTCCCCTTTGATGCTGTGGGTGCCCAGGCTGCTTGTTTTCCACTGCTTGCTGTGATGATCATGTTGATCTGGGACGAGGTGGGATGAGGGTGTTGTAGGAACATGTGGATGGCAATGGTAAAGGCTGGAGGTTGCAGTTCCTACGATGGCTTTTCACTAACTCACATGAGCAGCGTTTGCTTCCAGAAGCCAGCGGTGTTCTGATTGTGGGTCAGAATACAGATTTCCCTTTCTGTTGAGGAATGGCCTGGGGGCGCCAGGTGGGTGGAGTCTAGCTGGACATACTGATGAGGTATATCAGCCTTTGTCCACTCACTTCCTTGTCCAGTCTCCTTGGCTCTGCACCGTGGCGGTGGCCCTGGCTGCTGGTGCTGGATCATCACTGCAGCTGACATTGAAGGCAGCTGTGGCTGGGGGTGTGGCAGGTAAGAGGGAGAGGGCCCCAATGTGGCCACTGAGTCTTCAAAGCGATTCTTTTCTTTATGTGCCTGGTCAAGACTAAAGGACCACAAGTGTGACCGTGGAAGGGGCTTCTGACCTTTAATTCTGAGCTTTTGGGGGCCAGCCTTGGAGGGAGAGCCGAAGTGAGGAATTTTAGGAAACAAACTCTAGGTACTGGGAGTGTCAAGAGGGTGGTCTGGGGCCCATCTCTAGAACAATTAAAGGCCTTAAGAGATAAGAATAGGAGAGCACCTACTATGTGCTAGGCACTGGGCTGGGTCTTTCTCATGCATTATCTTCCTTCATTCTCCCAGCACTCTGTGGGGTGAATATTATTACCCCCGTTTTACAGGTGAGAAAATTGAGGCTCAGAGAGGGCAATTACTTGCCCAGGGTCACACAGATATTGAACTATAGCACCGTGACTTGAGTCCAGGTCTTCTGGATTATAAACCTGGTGCTTTCTCTACACGGTGCTTCCTCCCTGGACCCTCTGGACACCCAGAGTGACTACCTATCCCCATCCTCCATTCTCATCTCAGATCTCTCCCACGAAAGGCATGGGAATGGATGTTCTAGTGTCACTGCCCTCGGTGGATCAGGGGAAGCTAGTGAGAGGGCTGGAGAGAAATGAGATCCTCCGACTCTTCCAGGCAGACCAACTCATGGGATGTGTCCATTTTACAGGTGGAGAAACTGAGGTTCCAAAAGGGGAAGTGCCTTACTTATGGCCCCATAGAATAAGAGTTTTTCCAGTGCAAAAGGGAGCTCTGAGTTCTAGAAGCAGAGTGCAGCAAGATAGTGCGTATGTGTGTGTAGGTGTCTATAGCGTGTGAAGAGTGAGAGCATCCACCCTCCTGTCCCCACGTGGCAGCTCAGCTCTGCGAATGGGGCCCAGGGCCCTGCTAAAAGTCCTGGCAGAGGCGAAGCTGCCCCTAAGCCTTGAAAAAGGATGAGGGATGTGGGAGAAGCTTTCATGGGGGCTGCTGGGCCTCTAGGAGAAAATCCAGCCTATGCTTGCAAGAACAGCTCTCTTTGGGGGGCAGCATCCAGCACCCTCTCCTCCCCTTCTTCCTAAAGTCTCCCCACTGCCCCAGGCTCGGCCTCACCCTCCCTTGACGGGGACACCACCTCTATAGTGTTTTCTGAGATCCTCCACTTTGCCAAGCCACGCTCGGAAAATGCTATTGATTTTCTTTTATTTATTTATTTATGAGATTTCACTGTGGGCAAAAAATAAAGAGGTTTATGCTGCACTTCCCTTGGCAGTGAGAAGTTTTCTCCATCCACGGCCTCCCTCCCACGCACACACTCATAGACTCCTCTCCTCTCTCCACACTTCAGGAGACTCACATCTCCTGTGTGCAAGATATAGGGAGGGGCAGAGATGAAATAGGGCTGTGTGTTCTATCTAGTGCCTGGTACATGGTAGGTACTCAAAAAATATATGCTAGAGAGATGGGTGGAGGAATTTTTGAGCAAGCCTGGCTGATGCCCTGAGCATCAGAAGGCTGGAGCAGCCACTCACAACACTCCTGTATCATGCAGGGCCCAGCGCTGAGCAGTTAAGACCCTGATCTAGTCCTTATACCAAACGTGCAAAATGGATTTTATTATCTTTGTTCAATGGTGAAATTCAGAGAGATTCAGTACCTTGCCCAAGGTTATACAGCCCATGAACTCAGATTCACATCTACACCTTCCAAATGCCAGCACCCCAGCTCTTTTTACCATGTGGTGCAGCCTCCTGAGGGAGAACAAGAAACCTTGTAATAGACCGCCAGGAACGGGCTTGGCTGAACCCTGGCAGGGCCTTTCTGTTCTTAGGAATCCCCCATTGGACTGAGTACTTTGGTGAAGCATAGCCTGCTCTTGCCCACTCCTACCGTCTCGTAGAGATGGCTGTGTGGGAATCTATCCTTGGTCCTGAACCGTACCCTTGCAGTAGATTTTAGGCATAAGAGTTGGGTTGGGTCTCTTTCGAGGGAAGGCCAGCGGGAATTCAAGACATCACTCGAGGCTCGCAGTCTGTTGGTTGTAGGAGTGACATGTTGAGCCCTGAGCTGCCCTATGTGGCCTTATCTGTCCCATTCTGACCCATGCACACATTCGCTCATGGGGATCCCCCTGCCTGGAGTGCCCGTTCCCACCTTGGCACTCCTGACAACCTCCTAGACATCTCAAAAGTCCAGTTCCAGTCTTTGCCCCCTGCCTTCCACTCTTCTCACCCCTCTGTGATAGCCCTGCTCTCACTGTGCTGTGACTGTTGACTTGTCACCAGCCAGCTGTGAGCTATCGGAGGGCAGAGTCACGTCTCATTGAGCTTTGTCTCCCTGGGCTTGGGCACAGAGCCCAGCACTGGAAGGGTGGACGGACATCCCTCATGTCCCTTGCAACTGGCAGTACAGCCATGTGTTCATCTGGGTACCTGAGCTCTAAGGGATGTGGCCCTTACATTCACCCGAGATTCTTCTCTTCCTCTCCTTGTCTGGTAGGAGTTTCCCTTGGCCATCCTCAGGGGCTGGGAGTGCTACTGTGCTTACCCCACCCCCCAATTCAACCTGCGGGATGCTGTGGACAGCTCACTCTGTGGCCAGGAGCCTGAGGCACAGAGGCTGATGGAGTACTGCAAGGTCTACCAGACACCTGTGCAAGGTGAGCCCCTGCCCCAGAAGCAGATAAAGTGTGCAGGGCCATCCTCCCTGTGCCTGCTGTTGGTTGTGGCATTTGGTCTGGGGGTTTGGAGATGCCAGCCATGGCTGAGTGTACAGTCCCAGATGAGGAAGGTGTCTAAGGCAGAGGCAGAGGCCTCCCTCTTCTCATTCTCCCACGATGGGCAATCCCATCGTGGGAGAATGAGAAGAGGGAGGCCTCTGCCATCCCTGTTGGTTTGACACAGGATACAGGGCTCGGATTGAAGGAGCACCTGACCTTTATCTGAGTCTCCCTGGAGATGAATGTGGTTTGAAGAAGAAAGGAAGAGCAGAGAGGCATGGCCCAGGTGGATAATAACAGCTAAGTAGTGGTGTATGTGGCATGGGAGTTCAGTGGTCCAGAGTCCTCCAAGGCCTCAGAGGCCTTCCCAAGCCAGCCTATGACCTAGGGATTTCTGCACTAACCCCAGGCTCCGGCATCTTTTCTGCTAGAGCATCTGGTCTGCCCCAGCTGACCTTAGGAGCTGATGGAGGGACTATGCCACCACCATGGAGCACATGCTGTGACCCAGCACTGCCCAAGGGCTTTGGAGCTTTCACTTGATGATGTCATGTGCTCCTTGCAGCCCTGGGTGGAAGGAGAGGAGGCACAGAGAGGTTACTTGCCTGAAATTAGTCCAGCCCTGGTTTGTTGTTGGCTATACCTGGGTATGTAGCATTGGTCATCCTAGCCATGACTCCTAGCCACCTCCCCCACAGAATCTGGAGTTATCTGTACTGGGCTGGGAGCCGATATTTGGCTGTGGCCATGGAGACAAAGCCGAGGCTGAGGGTTCCTTGGGTGCTGAATTGCACCCCACTCTTGCCTGGGCCTTTGGAGCATTGTCGTCATTGGAGCTTTCTCTGGCCAGCCACAGAGCTTTCCTCTTTGGGCTTCAGTTTGCCCTGCTACTGAGTGAGAGTCTTGGATCAGCAGTTCCTGACTATGGGAATCCAGAGGTGAGTCTGTGAGTCGTAATGGGGAGAGTGACCTTGAGACGACTTCTGAACTTTCAGACACTCGGTGCACAGACAGGAGGTTCCTGCCCACCAAATCCAAAGTGTTCGTGGCTTTGTCGAGCTTCCCAGGAGCTGGGAACACCTGGGCACGGCACCTCATTGAGCATGCTACTGGCTTCTACACCGGGAGCTACTACTTTGACGGAACTCTGTACAACAAAGGTAAGTGAAGGCTTCACAGGAGGGGCAAAAGGCAGCTCCTAGGCCCAGACTGTCCACTCGGAGCACTGGAGCTGAGCTTCTCCCACTTGAGTGTGTATCAGAATCTCCTGGCGGGCTGGTTAAATTCAACACAGATTTCTTGGCCGAATACCCAGAGTGTGGTTCAGCTGATCTGAGGTGGGAGCCTAGGAATTGCCATTTCTAACAAGCTCCCAGGGGATGCTGATGCAGCCAGCCCTAGGACCACACTTGGAGTAAAAATTCATATCTGTTCTGGATTCAAAGGGAAAGTCTAGTAACTTGGATTTCCTCTCTAGAAACATTGCTCAAATTCTCCTTAATTTTCAGAACTCTCAGTAATTTAGGTGAGACTGACTTCGTCTGCTCATTCTTTTTTTTTTTTAAGGCAAAGTGTAGCTTATCAAAGTTGTATTGTAAAAATATAGGTCCAAACATATTCAAGAGTTTTATGATTTTTAATCTTGCCCTTGTAGAAATAAAATGCCTTATTATGCCAAATAAATGAACTTAAATGGGTCAAGTCTGTGTGCTGTTTAAGAACTAAGAATCTCAGATAAGTCAAGCAGAATCTAAATTTGGTGAAGTATATTTCTCTGTTGTTGAGCATTACAACAATTTCCCTGGGTTTCTTAATGAGAGTTTGGTTAAGAAAAAGAGAATACTATCAGTAACATCCTAGGGAAAATGGAAACTTCCTGAGCTTGGCAGTTGGTTCTGGAATCACCTACAGCAATCTTGGTCTGGTTTGGAGAAAGCCAAGATTGTCTATATAACCTAGCGCCATTGTCCTTTTGAGTCTTGAATGTTATGGGCACCTACATAGTCCCTGGGAACCACCCACTGTCCACAGGCTGCAGTTACCCACCTTGTTCATCTAGAAGGCCTACCTTATTCACACAGCTGGCTGTTTTGGTCCACAAATTGCTAAGTGACCCAATGACTCAAATAGCCACATATGAGTTGTGGCAACACTACCTCAAAATGTATCTTTGAGCCTTACAGGACTGGTCAGCTACTGGCCTCAGAGTACTTAACAGAGCAATGACACACACAGATCTGAAATTTGCAAGGCAGTTTCAGTGCCAAAATACCAAACCTGTCCTAGGTGAGCTTGTCTTGAATTATAAGGAAAATGGCCGCTGTTGAAATAGGCCGGGGAAGTATGAAAGGCACCCTGAGTCTCAGGGTGTCAAAGACCAGATCTCACGTTTACTTAGCCCTTGGTTTGAATGCTCATTTATTGGAAACTCCAGTTATTTGACAGAATGAATCAAAGCAAAGACTTTTGGTGTTTGACCATAGCAGTGATGAGTTTGAAACACTAGGTGAACCCAGATGTCCAACTTCAAAGGAGACTTGCAAATTTCCAGGCATTTGTAGATGGACAAATGCTTCCCAGCCATTCATGAAATGGGGGAAGGCACTTATTTATTTTTCGAAGAGCCCAAAATAAGGTCATGTACATTTATAGAGCATGTCCCCAGAGGTGGTTGGCATGGGCTATGTTGAGATGTGGCCGGGAGACTAGGTTCAGGGGACATCTTTCTAGGAAGCCTTCTGTGACATCCCACTATACCTTCTAACCAGTTCCCCTTACATTTTATTTCCATAAGCCCCATGCTCTGTAATATACTTGGGCTATTTCCCTATTAGACTGTAAGCTTAAAGATAGGATCTGAGTCTTCATCCCTGACATAAAGTTCAACACAGAATGAGTACACAATAATCGTTGTTGATAAATACGTGACTCTGTGTGTGGATGGATAGGGTCTGGACTTCTCAGTTATAGGTAATTCAGCCTCTAGTGCCCAGTAATGGCCCAAGGGGCCCAGGAGGAAGGCAGATCCCCAGCCTAGAAAGGTTGGTCAATGGGAATAAGGTTCTGTTTATAGAAACTGGGTTCTGGGTTCAGCAGGGCTGGGCTCAAACATTGTGCATGAGACCTTGGCCAGACTAGGGCCCCAGGTGGAGGCTCTCTTGCATTGATGCAAGGATGCCCTGTTATAGGACCATGGCATAAGGTCAGAGGGAGGGACAACAGCCGCTTACAGCTCTTGATCTTATGGAGAGGTGGGTGGAAGCCAGGGGCCTACAGGGACGCACAGAGCCATGTAGAGAGAGCCCTGGCTCTGTCGCTGTGGCACTGTGTGATCTTGAGCAAGTCACATACCCACTCTGAGCCTCAGTCTCTTCATCTAGCTATACCTGTAGCTATAGTTGACTCACAGGGTTATTTTCAATATTCATGTGAAATTGCCAAGAAAATGCCCAAACATATGCATCTGCAATTCCTAGAGATGGGGCATGGTCAGGCCCCTCTGCCTCCTGCCTCCTGGGGGTCTTTGGGAGGTACGTTACCTCCTTTCTCTTGCAGACGACATCTTTCCCCACTTTTAGATACCTCCTACTCTCACTTTCTCTTGGGCAGGCTCAGTTCTGGAGAGGCCACCCTGTCAATCATCCATAGGCTCTTCCAGTGCTCTCTGCTGTGCCATCCACAGGCCTCTCTTAGGCCCCTATTGAAAGCTTTCTTTAAGGCATGCTGGTTAGCATTCAGTCTATCTGTTGCCATGGCAGTGGGGGCTCTACCATGCCTTCCTCCAAAGCGGCCCTCTCCTTTTTCCCGGGCAGGGTTTAAGGGTGAGAAGGACCACTGGCGAAGCCGGCGCACCATCTGTGTGAAGACCCATGAGAGTGGCAAGAGGGAAATTGAAATGTTTGACTCTGCCATCCTGCTGATCCGGAACCCTTACAGGTCACTAGTAGCTGAATTCAACAGGAAGTGCGCCGGGCACCTGGGCTATGCAGCTGACCGAAACTGGAAGAGCAAAGGTACAGAAGGGGCCGGTGGGCTGGGGGCTCTTTGCAACTTTATTCATGGAATCAGTCTGCTGATACAAACTTACTGAAGTCCTACTGTGTCCTGTGAAAGGGGTCACAGTCTCTGCCCTCAAGGCATGCACAGTCTAGCCTTTGGGCAATGAGTTACAGAGATACAAGTCAGGGTAGTGAGCGAGATAAAATTAAGCCATCAGAAATAAAACTGTGTCTAGCAGAGCGTGTGGCATGATGAGACGGGGTCTATAGGCCAGACAGGTTGTGTTCCTGTCCCTGCATGACTCTGGATCAGCTGATGCTGACCCATGTCCTCTCCTTTCCCCTTTCCCCTCCACCTAGACCACCTTCCTTCCCCCAGCCATCCTCGTCCCCCTTGCTGACTCCCCTTTACCAACTCACTAACCCCAGGCAAGCTGCATACCTTGTCTTCTGAGCTTCAGTTTTCTCATCTGAAAAACAAGGTGGTCCCTACCTCATGGGGTTGTGACGAAGATCAGATAAAGCAAATGCTTCCCAAAGCATTTGACGTGTATTAATAGCCCAGTTATAGAAACTATTTTTGTTGGGGTGATTCTTGACATTTGCATGCTCTCCTCTCATCCCCAAAACTCTAATTTCTTCATTTGCTGGGAAAGCAATCTTATGGAGTAGGTCATTTGCAGAAGCTTGAAGCTGCCCCTATCCATGGCTTCATTGACATAGCTGTGCCATAGCTGTGCATCACACCCACCAGACACAGTGAGCATCAATCAGACACCACGCTCATTTAGCTTTACGGGAGGGGCTGGGACAGGAAGTCAGGCCTGCACAGCATCTTCCTCTTACCAGGAAACCCAGCAGCTGCCCCCACTTCACTGCTCGGCTCTCATCACCCACATTAGATGTGCATAGTTGCCAGAGACAAGATCAAGGTGAATGAAGGTCATCTTGACAGAGATGCCCTGCTTCAGTTTCCCACCTGTATTTAATATCACTGTATCATGCAGTGAGGCCCAGCCCAACCCAGCTCTCTCTCACTAAGGTCAAGGAATGCATAGCACATGAGAGAAAGAACCAGTTCTTGGTACACGCAGTCCACATTTGTCTTAATTTGGTGTGTTTGCAAGGTAACTGCTGGGGGCAGGCACACTCAAGGTCACACCTCCCTGGCTGGCATAGGACTCTTCAGAGCCCAGCCTAATATTAACGCTTATGCACACTAGGTCACCAAAAGGGTCTTTCTGCACAGGATATTTTAGCAAGTTAGCCTTGGGCAATAGGTAATAGGAAATCCTGGCTGCTTCTCTGGGCATCCAGAAGGGCCAGCATCCTTGCCAGGCAGGGCCCTGATGTGGCACTCCTCTCCTCCACAGAGTGGCCGGACTTCGTCAATAGCTACTCCTCGTGGTGGTCCTCACACGTCCTGGACTGGCTCAAGTATGGCAAGCGGCTGCTGGTTGTGCATTATGAGGAGCTGCGGCACAGCCTGGTGCCCACACTGCGGGAGATGGTGGCCTTCCTCAACGTGTCAGTGAGTGAGGAGAGGCTGCTCTGTGTGGAGAACAACAAGGAAGGCAGCTTCCGGCGGCGCGGCGGGCACCCTCAGGACCCCGAGCCCTTCACCCCAGAGATGAAGGACTTGATCAATGGCTACATCCGGACGGTGGACCAGGCCCTACGTGACCACAACTGGGCCGGGCTGCCCAGGGAGTATGTGCCCAGATGATAGGCCAGCTGCTCTGCCCACCCCGCTGAGAGCCAGCCGCCCCCAGGGTAGCACCTGCACAGATGCACGAGTGGCAGCCTCACTGGGACACAAAGCTGCCTGTGCCGCCAGCAAGAAGGCTCACCCGGGTGCTACCTCCCTCATATGCAGGGAGACAGGACATAAGCCCTTAGCCCACCCAGGCAGACCCGATATCACAGGACAGACAAAAATGGACACACACTCCTAGCTAGGCATGCTTAGACATGCCACTCTGCTCTCATGGTGCCTGTTTGACACCACCAAGCCACCAGGCAGGGTGTGCCAGCCACTCCCAGACTTGCAGACACAGTTACACACAGATACCAGGTTATACATTCCCAGAGGCTGTCAGTCTGTCTTTCTCTCTCACATACAGACACGCATGTGTATGAGGGCTCTCGGAGGGCCTGGATTTCCTGTTTACAGCCACAGGCATGGACTTGCTGGCCAGAGTCCTTGACTGTGGGATGCTGGGCTGGGCAGCCATTCATGCTCTGAGCCTCAAGGACCTGGGCGTGGAGGTGGGTTCATGGACTGTTGCTGCTGGGCCATGAGGCCCTGAATGTGTGTCTGACGTCCCATAAATATGTGTGATATGACAACTGGGCGCCATGAACTCTGCAGCCCTGCCTCCCCCTTCTCTGCAGATGGGCTGGCCACACTGTGGGCAGAGCGGAGCGCCCCTAATACACACACCAACCTCAGGATCCGCCGAAAGTTCTGTGTACCCCATGTCACCCCTTTCAACATGAGTGATCCTTGGAGTACAGCCTCCTTGCCTGGCTTCTTTCTCCAACTGTCCTTGAGAAAGCTAAGCCTCAGAAACAGGGCATGAGGTTGAGGGGACAGTGGGGCAGCAAGGGAGCTGGGGGGATTTGGGGTAGGCATGGGGAAACCCAGGAGGGATGGGTCTTGGGGATCACCGTGACTGGTTGTCCCACTCATCTTGACAGTCCCCTGCTCTCCTTTGGGTCCCGCCCCTGGATCATGAGGAAGGGGGTCTGCTCGGCCCATCAGTAATGACCCTTCACCCTTGGGGAGAGAGGCCATGGCTACAGCTTCTCCCTGATCACAGGTGGCTGTGGTGGAGCCCTCTCTGTCCTTCTGTCATTCACTCCACCACTTCCTGTCACCAGGCCTCTTTGCCACACCCTCTGTCTCTACTTCTGCTAGGCTGTCATCTTTTCTATTTGTTCATCCACTTCCTTAAAAAAAGAAGGGCACTCATAGATGCTGACACCTGCTATGTGCTGGCCTCAAGTAGAAAGAGAAGACCTATACGAAAAGCACTTTTTCCCCACCCAAAGCTCACAGTCTAGTGAGGCTGGGGGAGGGAGTCATCACAAATAGGAGCAAGAAACCCAGAAGGAGGAGTGTGGGTGCTATGCAGGCTCAAGCGGTTATTGTGTGTACCTGTGGTCTTTGGGAGATGCACCACGGAGGCTTCAGCCCGGTCTTGAGGACTCTGTATGAATTATCCCAGCAAGGAAGAGGGGAAGGATAATTAAGCCAAAGAGAACAACATGTGCAAAGGCTCAGAGGCTTGGAAAACCCTGGAGTGTTTTTGCAAAACAGGTGAATGGGGTTGGAGTGTGTGTGCCTCTCCGAGTCTGTGCAGCAGGAGGAAGGGAGTGGATGAGTGAGGATAAAGATGGGGACGCAGAAAAGGACTCTGTTTTTATAGCCACTTAGTGTTCAGCCTAGGAGGGACAGAGATGGTGACACTAATTACCTTTCTGGGTCACCCTTTGCTACATGTCATGTGAGCACCAGGGAGCCCAGGTCTGCAGGTATGAATGGACCAGGGAACATGGCACAGGGCACCCAAGACACAGAGAAGGTTGTGGAGAGCTCAGTTGAACACTGTGCTATGTGATGGGGAAGAAGGTGGTGGGTTTGAACTCAGGCAGCCCCTGAGCCCCTCTATAGCTTGTCCAGGCCTGGGATAACCCCAGCTGGGCCCCTTTGTCTGACTTCCCCTCAGCCTGAGCCAAACTGCATCACAAAGAGAAAATGTAAGAGGTTTGAGAAAGCTGGTCATGGGGATGCCCTGACCTCTGCTCTAGCTAGCAATGAGAAGCTGAGAGCCACCCCTAGTGAGGACAGGCAGGAATAGGGGTGCCAGTGGGGCTGCCTTTCCACAGAGGGAAGCCTCCCCAGCTTTCAGTTTTGCCAAGGAGTGGGCTCGAGTATTCGTGCTCCTGGTGGACTCCAAGTCCTTCCTGATATTCCTCTAAACTCACACTGATGCCAAGGCTGTCCTAGACCCTCCCCACAGCATCACCTATCTCAGCTCAGACCTGGAAACAACAGGATCTTTATAAACATTTATTGACTCAACATGGCTCCAAAGTCAAGTCTGTAAAGGCCTCTGATAAGGCCATGTCTCCTGAGTTGTAGGAGTAGTCGAGGCCCACCAGGAGTTTCCACACTGCCTTATAAAGGGGCCAGTGGACACCTGCATCCCAGAGCAAACCTAGAGTCTTAAAGGAGACAGAAAAGCACCAACCCATGGAGAAGGAAGCTGCTCTACACCTGAGACTGGTTCGCTGGCTGTGGCTCTCACTCCCTGGCCACACAGACAATCTGCAGGTAGAAGACTCAGAAGCCATGGAGGCTGAGGAGGGCAGAGGTGTGGCTGGGAGGCTGAACAGGACCACGGCCACAATGAGACCCCCTGGGCTTCCCATACCCTCACCTCAAGAGTCAGGAGAACAATAGCTCACACCTTTCCTCCTGGTAGATAGGCTGATACATCCCCTGCTGCCATGTACCCAGAGACGACCTCTCCTTCTAGGTGGAGTGTCAGCTGCTCAAATGGCCTTTCAGTTTAATGTGTACCTTAGTCAAACATATGAATGAGCAGAATGATGGAGTCAGGGTGCATCCAGGTCAAGTGGAGTCAATGCTCACAGTAAAGCACCTGATGTTTTTCAGGTGCTCTAGAATGTTGGATGAGCAAGGAGGTGCAAAGGCCCCACCTGCTGCTGCTGATTCTCAGCAGCCATCACAGAAAGGGGGATCTGTCTGTCCTTTTGGGAAAGTCCATTTGTCTCTCTCCAAGTTAGGTCTTGTATCCAAGTTAGCTCACAGTTTCTTTATAAAGAGGATACTGTCCTAACCAGCTAAGGAATAAAATGGATCTGTATTTAGGAGAGAAATGTGTTAAATGCATCGGGAGCCCATCAGTACAGAACAGCAAAACCCCGATTGTCTACAGATTCTAACTTTAAAACCAAGGCTATGGCGTTACACAAACCTGTGTTAAAACATGTAATTTTCATGGATTTCATCTCCTGTTGTGGATCAATTTGGAAAAACCAAAATATATAATTTTAAGAAACTAAAATACATTCTGATAATCCCAGTGATGTGTAAATGAGAGTGAAGAATAGAGAGGCTTCCAAACCCTGGGAAGAAAGCTGCTTAATTATGTGAGCATCTTATAATGAAGTCTCTTGCAGCTAAAATTAGATTTTGAGTGCATGAATATGCAATAATGTTTGCACACCAGAATGCATTTTTTCCTTTAAAAGTAGCAGGAGTTACTTAGTTCCTAGGGGGCCCGAAAAAGGGGAGATGGAAATGCTGGGGTTGATTTTGTGGCTGAAAGAATTTTTAGGTTTGTTTTCTTTTGACTGGAAACTCATTGGATGTGTTTGAAATGTGATGCCTCCGGTTCATTCAGGTTTAGGGAGAAATTGATTGGTCTGAATCCATACTGATCACCATTCAATATTATGCAAGTTGGCCTGAACAAGTAAAAGTAGTAGAGTGGAAACAATACAGGGTCTACAGATTGAAGAGTTGGGTTGTAGTCCCAGCTCTGCTCTGCTGTGACTTGGGAAGGTCTTTTCCCTCTTTGGTCTCAAATTTCCATCCATACAATAAGGGATGTGGTAGATGTTGCTGGTTGCATTTCCAATGTCCGTCCCCCCATTTTATTTCCCAGAAGGCCTTGATTTCTGTATTGAGATTTAATGATCTAGCTTAGCTGGCTCTATCATCACTTCCAGGGGTGAACCCCATGAACTGGATTGAGCCAATAGCACATTCCATCTCTCTGGCTACAATGGTATTATCATGTGAGCTAAGGTAATGTAGCCAGAGGAAGTTTCAAGACTTTTTCTGGAAATGCTGAGTTGAAACTCTTTTTATCCACCCTGCTAGATGTGAAAGAAGGAGTAGGCAGTCCTGGGTCTTAATGGTGGCTATCTTGGGACCATGGAGGGGGAACCATTCTTGGCTTGAAGCTGACATTAATAAAGTGAGAGTTGAGAGACGGAAAGAAGCCAGGTCCTTGGTGACATTGTTTAAGTACAGGATCAGGCTTAGCCTGTGTTTGACCCTACCTCTAGATAGATGGTTTTGTTACATTGGCCAATAAATTCCTTTTATTGTTTAAGTTGGGTTTAGTTGGTTTTTTGTTACTTACGGCTCAGAGCAGTATACAAAGGGCTTGCATTGAAAGGTCCTGTGGTCATGATATTCTCTGTCTCTGGCTAATGTGGATAAAGAGTAAAATTCAGACCAATATGAGCTGGTAGAATTAGCAAGTGGATGTGGAATGCTCAATAGAAAGCTGTATTCAGTCAGCTAGGACAAGAAGCATTTTTAAGTCAGTACACAATGAGGTCACTTGTATATCCTTAGAAAAATCATTCCTTTTGATTGCCCAGCCCAAACCATCAGTTGTCTCATTTAATCTTTAATCAATGCTTTGTTATTATCTCTGCTTGACAGATGAATGGACCAGGATAGGAATCTTTTATAATTGTAAAAGTATGACCCTGTTGTATTTACCATAACTCCTTCCATGAAGAATATGATGTGGTCTTGGAAGGAATGCCTTGATAAGCTATTTAGATTGAGGGTGAGACCTCCTTCAAGGGACATATTTGAGTAACAGCTGATGGGCAGTAAACTGCCTTTTAAGGAGGGTAGGTACAGTTAGTCATACAGCTTTGGTTTTGCTGAGTGGAACATGCAAGCTTGGGGCAGAACAGAATCACTGCCATTGGAGGAGAAGTGGGGTGATGCCACTGAGAGTTCCCTTCTGTCTTCTCCTCTTAAACCCTGACGTGTGCTAGAAATTAGAGGGACAGAGTGAGTTATACATGGCCTCTATCTTCAAACTCTCCTTAGAATGTCTGAATCTAAGACAGTTTGCCAGGATGGAGTCTATGCAGTATGTAGAGAAAGCCAAAGATCCCAGGAAATTGATGTGAATATATTTGTTCTCAGTGCTCTTTTGTTACTGAAGATAGATTTGAGCCTTTCCTGAGAACTCTTACATTCAAAAATATTGCAGAAATCTGGTTTTCTGCCTTGAGAAATTTGAGCAGATCCACCCTAAAAGCTTATTTGCTTATATAAAATGAGGAATCTTGGTATCAAACAAAAATTAAAACAATTTGCAGTCAATGCTGTAAGCATAAGCATGAGTTGAATGAATTGACTTTCCAAGGTGTCTTCAGTATGTGGGACATTTTTTTTCAGGTTCAGACATCAGCAGTGACAGATCCATGGCTTAATGGTATAGCTAATGATGATCCAAAGAGTAAACAGGTTTTGAAGTTTAACAAACATCATCCCACATATGCCTCAGTGAGATGGACGTTATAATTTCCATGTGAGGGGAAGAAAAATTTAGTTTCTGAGAATGTTTGCCCGAGGTTCAAACCCTTTGTTTTACAGCTGAGAAAAAGGAAACTCTGAATGAGGAACGATTTCCCACAAGGTCATGCTGTGAGAATGAGTGATGGAGCTGGGGCTGGAACGAGGACCCTTCCATGAAACTACCTGATTGCCCCCATATTGCAACCCTGTAACTCTTCAAGAAATTACTAGAAATGAGGCAGATGTGCCCATTCAGTTCATTTGGAAGCGACCCCATTAATTTCACTGTTAATTCTTTGCCAGAATACTTTTTGATGGGCACCTGAGTTTAGTTTTAAGGGCCATTTATCAAACACTTCCAGTACTTGAAAACCTGCTCAGAGGGTGCAGGCCTTTCCACAGGAGCGAGATTAGAAATGGACCATAACTTTCCGTAAGGTAGAAGCCCAGAGTTTTCATCCTGAGTCACGAAAATCCCAGGCAGCAGAAAGGTCCAATTCTCCCAAGATATTAATAGACAAGCATCTTTGGTGGGCCCGAGATCAGTGGTGTGCATGCGTTTATGAGTACATGTGAAAGCAAGCATGAGCTCTAGCTGCTGACAACTGCCCCCTTTGAGTCCCATGCCAGCTTACATGAGCATTATAAGTGATAAGAGCCTGGCCACCTGATTTTGGCGTCAACTCACTTGGATAACTTCCTCCCACAGTCAGAGCTACCACATCCTACTTTAGAAGGCAGAGCTTGCACTTAGTGTGTCTAGGAGAAAGGCTACGAGAATAGAGAAGTGGTACTAAGTACAGACAGTTCCCTCCTTACCCAGCCTTCAACCATCTAAATCATAACATGAGGTATACCAAAGATTGAGATCACAACTCACCAGAATCACCTGGATTACTTTTCTATTATGCCATAACAAATTACCACAAACTTAAAACAACACATATTTCACCCCATAGTTTCTGTAGGTCAGGAAGGAGTCTAGGACAAGCTCAGATGGGTCCTCTGCTTCAGAATCGCACTGGGCTGCAATCAAGGTGTAAGCTAGGCTGCGTTCTGATCTAGAGATTTGACTAGAGAAGTGTCCATGTTCAAGCTCAGTCAGATTGTTGGCAGAATTAAGTCACTCGTGGTTATAGGACTGAAGCTCTCAGTCCCTCCAGCCTACCCTCAGTTCTCAGTTAGTGGGCCCCTCAATTCTTATAGGCAGTTCACAGCATGGCTGATGTCTTCTTTAAGACTGGCTGCAGAGTGAGATAGAGTCTTACATATATTATGTAATCACAGGAATGCCATTCCTTCACCTTGCCATATTCTGGATAGAAGCAAGTCACAGACCTTACCCACATTCAAGGGTAGGAAATTACACAAGGGTATGAACACCAGGAGTTGGAGATCATTGGGGACCACCTTTAGGTCTGGAAAAAGTCCAGAAATCAGTACATTCTTTATATCTATACAGCACTGCTGACCACTGGATTGCATTGAATGCAGTGGATGTTTTGAAAGAATCATCTAGAAAGATCAAGTTATATCCATGTTATAATAATGAGTTTAGGTCTAATATCCCCAATACACCATCTTGACATTAATGAAATCATTAACATCTCCAATTCATATTGGCCATTCTATACTCATTTTTCATTTGTCATGCTCAATACCTAGTAGGCCTTTCAATATCTGGACTTCTTTCTTCAATTTTAGGACATTATTAACTATTATTAATTTGAATATTACCACCGCTTTCCTTCTCTAATCTCTCATCCTGGCATTTGTTTACACTGATATTGAATCTCAAGAATCTAATTTCCATATCCCAGCTCTTTTTTTATACTTTCTACCTCTAAATCCCATTATTCTGGATTCTGGGACAATTCTTCACTTTGATAGTCAAAAATTATAATTTGCTTTTCACTGTGTACATTCTTCTATTCAACGAACTTGATTTCTATAAGTATGTTTTTTAGTCCTGAGACCTCTAAGCGACTAAAACTTGTTTCATGGATGATCCCACTTCATATTTCTCTGAGGATATTAAATATACACATACAGATGTTTTCTACTGATTACTTATAAATTATGTTTCCTTGGGTGTGAGTTTTCCATTTGTTGTTTTTGGTCTTTTTCATGGTTTTGGTTTTCATCAAAATTTTGATGATCATGTGTTCATAAAAGGAGAGGAAGATTGTGTAAGGGTCAACCATCTTGGTTGGTTTGATACCTCAACTAATGATCCTATTAATTATCTCAGACCACCTCCTTCCCCCCAATTCCAGTTCTTGGTGAGAAGCTCTCATCTTCCGGAGAAACAACTCCTAGCAATGTCTCGGGTACTGATTCCTTTCTTATCTTCCTGTTTTCTGTCTTTCAGAGTTTGTTCATTTTTAGGTCCACTCTGGTTCTCTTCTTATTTCCATGCATAGCTACATTATCATATATATTTGATTCAGGGAGGGAAAAAACAGAGCACATGCTTGCTTAATCTACCAATATCATGAAAACCAGATCCTTGATTCTTAATCTACCATCAGGAAAAACAGATCCTTGATCATGAAAATCAGATCTTTGATGTCCTCAGGTGACCTGCAAGCATCACAAAAAAAAAAAAAAATGCTTCCTTGGAGTAAGAAGACCTGGGTTTTATTCTAGAAGCATAGTTTACTTGCTATGTGACTTTGGACATGTGCCTTCCCCTCTCTGAATCTCAATTTATTCATTTTTAAAAAAATGAAAAGTCCAAAATAAGAATTGTCTAAGGCCTCACTCAGTTTTGGCATTCTAAAATTCTGTTTATCTCATCTGCATAATCTCATGGAAAGGAA
The DNA here is from genome assembly GCF_902729225.1 of Pteropus medius. NCBI lineage: Eukaryota > Metazoa > Chordata > Mammalia > Chiroptera > Pteropodidae > Pteropus > Pteropus medius. The sequence continues at coordinate 18,116,145 of NW_024349799.1, read as the reverse complement.
CAATCTCTGCCCCTGCTCAAAGCACAGGCCCTCACCAAAGATGTCATAACAGACTGAACTTCACTTGAGAAGCTAATCTTTGTCAGGGCTCCCCCAAAATGGAGAGCTCCCTGGGAAAAATAAAATACCCTTATAATTTGTTTATTCCTTCCATTCTTCATTTTTTAAAAGTTGATAAACAATTCACCAATATTTTTTATTCACTTGAAAAGCTGTATTTTCATATTTCCTGGATTTTAAGCCAGTGGAGGCAGGGATGGTACTATGTTTTGCATTTATCTTTGTAACCTCAGCGCCTCGCACGAGACTTGGTATGCAGGAGGCACAGGAAATATTAGCGAACTGGAAGGAAGGATGCAGGTAAATCCTAAATTACCTGGCTTTTAAAGTTTTCCACAAAAATAAGATCTTCCTCAAAAATAATACCTTGCTCTTCTTATCTGTGAGTTAAGGGGATGTTGTAGAAAATGCTTGGTTGAGTTTTTCCATCAGCTGCTTATTAAGAAGCTTGGGGACTGAATTGAGCCATAACTATTCAGTACTACAGGTAAAAAAGAAAAAACAAAGGTGAAGAAATATGGTAGCCACCAAATTCCCCTGGAGAGCTGTTTTGAACTACGATACAAGTGTAGTTCTAGGTCAACTATCTATTCCTTACTCTTAGAGAACAGAAGACAGATCAGCAGGATTTTCATCAAAATCTCCACTTATTGATGTTCAGGAACATAGTCTAATGTTGTGAGCCCCACCTTTGCTCCACACAGGAGCCTCCACTGTAAGTGGGTACCCTCCTTATTTGCCTTGAGGCAGGTGGGCTTCTCTACCTCCTCCAGTTCTGTAGCTCATTCCCTAAAGATTATCATTACTGTGGTAAAATGTTTTTTCTTCTAAATAAGAAACTCCTTTCTATTTTAGGTCGCACAGAGACCTCTCCCCCTCTTTCTCCTGAGAGCAATAGAGGAGAGATAGTGAGTTTGGATAAGTGGCAATGAGAGGGATGGGTGGAAGATATCTTCCCCTGGACCATCTCCCACAACCTGACTTAGGCAAGAAAGAATAAAGGTTTCTCTCCCCGCCCCACTCCTGAGGTTAGCTGCAGGTGGACCTTTTCTCTTCATGGGATAGGGCAAGGGTGAGAAATGCAGAGGTAGGGCAAGGAGGTCTGCCTACTAGGCAGCCTTGAGCCTCCCACCCCAGAAACATCACAGAGTCTCCAGCTCATTGTATTAGTTATCTATCACCATGTAAGAAATCACCCCAAAACTTAGGCATAGCTTAAATATACAACAAACATTTATTAATTCAGAGTCTCTGTGGGTCAAAAACTCAAACACAACTTAACTGGGTCCCCCAGCTCAAAGATACTCATGAGGCTACAGTCAAAATATTGACTGGGCTGCAGTCTCATCTGAAGGTTCAACTGGCAGAGGACTCACTTCCAAGTTCACTCACAGTGTCATTGGCAGGATTCATTTCCTCATGGGCTGTTGGACTAAAGACTTCATTCAGTTCCTTGCCATGTGGGCCTTGCCACAAGGCATCTCACAACATGGCAGCCTGCTTCATCAGAGTGAGAAAGTGAGACGAGCGAAATAGAGTGTGAGACCAAGATAGAAGTCAGTTTTTTGTAACCTAATCTTAGAAGTCATAGCCCATCACTTTCATTGTATTATATTTGTTAGAAGCAAGTCACTAGGTCCAGCCCACATCCAGGAGAGGGGATTATGCCAGAAGGTGGGGTCTTTGGGAGTTGTTTTCGTAGCTGCCTACCATACTCCATCTGAAGGCCTCCTACATTCAAGTCAGTCCTCTCACAGTCCACCCTGATGCTGCTTCCACTTGGTCTCTCCCCTGTATGGAGCTGGATCACAGCTTTCAGTATCCTCAGCAATGTTTCTCCAGACCTGTTGGGTGGCTGGACTCCTGCCTACATTATTGTTGAGGGTGGGGATTCATTTCCTACAGTTTCATCCCTTACAACTATGACCATCACTTCTTTCTACCTAGGAGAATTGTCCTGGCCCCCACATTCAGCCTGGCATGGAACCAAGAAAGCAGAAAAACTCTGGCCAGACATCCTGGTGGGATGGCTCACCCCATGGGCTCGTCGTGAAACGGGCATTTAGCATAATGCATTCTTCCCTGTTGCACCCAGGCTTCCCCTGTTCCATAACCACATTAACCTCCATCAGATAATTAAAGGCTTGGTTTCTGTGAGAGACCTTAAATGTCACCTTTCTGCCACCCAATACATCTTTGAATGACACAGACTCTAATGAGATGTTCAAATATAGAAAACTGAATGACTCCTTGCTTTCGTCGTGACATTTATTCAGCCAGAGTGATCCGACTACACCACTATATTACTTATAATTTCCACCTGACCTTGGGTGGTGGAGTGTAATCTTTAAGGAAACTATCCATTTACTCTCCCTCGCCTTATTAGCATTTAATTGCTATGACAAATTCCTAGATGTACAAAGGATGTTAGGATTATAATTTAATTTTCCCCTCAAATGGCCCAGTAGCCAAGGGCAGTGGACTGTCTCTGACACCATTGAGTTCTGATCAAGGAAGTGTCCTGGACCTGGTTTGGTCTCTTGCCTCTCAGAGTATCAAGCAGGGTTTATCCCAACCCTAATTCCCCAGGTCCCAGCAGGACCCTCTGCTAGGACTCTGTCCCTTCATCCTTGCCCCCCTTCCTCCCTCCCACAACCCCTACTCTCTCTCTCTGTCTCTCCTCAATGGGCTGAGTTTTATTACACTGCTCAGGGCCAGGCCAAGTCATAGGGCCAGAAAGAGGATGCCTGATGCACAGGATGCCAGCAAACCTTCAGACCTGGACAGTGGATTCGATAAGTGAATCATTTTATAGATATTTTTGGTTGCAGAAGAACAACATCTGAAAATAATCCAGAGACACCCTTATCTATTCTCGCTCCTTTAAAAAGCTACATTCTGCTCTGTGAGTTACTCTGCCATTTACCCACAGAAATGTTTCATTTTGATACCTCTTACCTGTCCTAATCCCATCAATCACTGAGCAAGTCTTGCTTACGGTTACCAGTCCATGGATGTGGAGAATGAGACAACTCTGAGTAGTGAAGAGATCACCAGATTTGGGATCCTGGGGGAACGCAGGCTCTAGAACTGACTCTGCCACTAACTGTTTATGCATCTGTGGAAGATTTGGTCCCCTTCTCCATCACTCAAGTGTAGTGATAGAGTTAGATCTGGGTTTGAGCTCATGACTTTGTCTTCCTGGCCAGAGTTCACTGGGGCCCCTTGACTTGAGCTGGCACAATTGGATTCTTTCTTGTGGTCACTTATATTTGGGTTTGAGAGACATGAGCCTGTCTGCTGTATGAAGTGAGGACACATGAATGTGAAATCAATAGAGCATGGACACTGGCATACAGAAGGTCTCTGAAGAGACCAAAAATGGCATCATTGTGCTAAGAGAAGAACCTAGAAGTAGATTCCCCAGCAAGAAACTGAGGTGGTAACCATTAATATTAATGTTAAGATGACAACCAAAATCTTAGACAAAAATTGTGCACCCAATCAAATGTATACTTTCATTTGTCTGGGTTGTTTTCTAATCTCTTTTCGTATGTTAATTCACTTTTTACCTATGTGAACTAATGTAATGTGTAGCCCTTTTTTAAATTAACATTATAGCATGAATATTTTTTCATTTTGCTATAGTCTTTCTTATATCTTTTTCCCCCCAATTCCTCTTCTTTTCCCACTTTCCTGTCCAGCTCCTTTATACAGTACCAATTGAGAGAGCCTGGTATTATCCATCCACATTATTCTCTTTACTTCTATAAATACATATAAGCTCATGTGTCTGTTTATATCTATAGCTATATCTATTTTTATATCTATATCATCTATCTATGTCTATAGATATAGATATAAGAATTTGGGGGGACATCATTTGTTTTTGCAAAACTGTAATCAGACAATGCACAGACCTTTCTGTCTTTCTTTTCCACTAAATAATACACTATATTTATTCTTTTAAGAAGGCAGTATAATTTTCTCTAATAGGGATCTCCAAAACAGGGTACATACACCCTACTGGCACAAGAAAAAGTATTCAAAGTTTTATTTCTATTGATTTTTATCTCACTTCTTAAAAAATTTCTATTTTGTGTTTATCCTACTTTTAAGTTATTCATACATGCAAATTAATATCCCTATTTTGGAGGTGCATGCTATCATTAAATGAGCAATCAAAATTACTCAGAGACTACCAGGTTACAGAATCAAGGAACAATTTATTCACACATTTCTTTTTAGATGGATATCCAGGCTGTTTCTAGTTAGGGCCACTACAAACTGTGCTACAACAAGCATCACTCTCTCTATATATTTATATATGAGTGCTTTTAGTTCTACAGGACAGAGTCCCAAAAACAAAATTGCTGATTCAAAGAGTATGCGATGTTTTCATTTGAACTGATATTGATGAACTGCTCTCCAACAAGTCTATGCAACTCGTGTTCCCAACAGCAATGTATGAAATGCTTTTTTCTCTGTATCTTCAAGGACCTTGGGAGTTACCACTCTTTAACTTCTTCCAGCCCCATGAGTGGATTGAGAAATGGTATCTAATCTTAACAGCTTCGTGTGTTAATAAGGATATTAAGCAAGGTGACTTACGAGCTCCTCTAGCTCATGTTTATGATTCTCTGATTATGTTTTTAGCTATACCTATTACATGCGTATCTTTTGTCCATCTTCATTAGCTGTTGTGAATCCCAGAAACATCTGTGGAGCAGTTGGCAGAAACCAACATATCAAGAAAGAAAGAAGAAAAGAAAGAAAGCTGAATATAGTCCAGAAGATCATCTTGCCAACGCTGTTCAGCTTGTAAAAACCATCTTGGCCAAATCCCTGCAATTTCATCCAGAACAAATAATAAAAAGCAGTGCGTAATATTTCTAAGATGAGCATATTTATAGTAAATATTTTAAGATCAATGGCTGCACAAAATGCATTTTTTTGTGGAGTTTCACTTTTCAAATGGTTTTATATTAAAAGTGCTACTTCAATAAATATTCATGGGGAAATTCATTGACGTGTTTTACCATTTATTGCAAAAATTTCAAAGATCCTGGGGAAAAAAGATGTATGATGTGTATTTTATCCTCTTAGGAGAGAAGTGGTAAAAAATGCATGATATGGTTTGGTTTTCTCTGACTATAAAGCCTCCAAGGCAGGGAGCTGCTCTTTTCATTCCTTCTCCTCTCTAGCCAGTCCTGGAGCAGATTGCAGCCTGGGCAGAGTGCAACTGGCCAGGAGGACAAAGGGAGGATGGGGTGGTGAGTGGGAGGAAGGCCAGTGTATCGAGCCTGTTGAAAGTCTCTGAAGCCCCTCCTAACAGCTCTTATTTGATGATCACTTACTGCATGCCTGGCAATATGCTTAAAACGTCCATGCATTCCTTCTCCTGAGTCCTTATCACAACCCTGTGAAAATAGCTACCATTATTCCCATTTATACAGATGAGGAAAACCAAGCCTCAGAAAAGTTATACAATTTTTCCCTAAGATCACAGAGCTAGTTAAATAGTAGAATGAAGATTCAGGCTCAGGTCCATCTGGCTCCAATTTGCCTTGTTACTGGTCTCACCTCATCTCAGTTTCCCATCTATTATTTCCCCCACCTATTATTTCCCTGGATCTCTAGAAGCCCCCTGAATCTGTACAGGTTGGAGGAAGTTCAGTGTGGTGCTAAATGCCTTCTTCTTTACCTTCCCTGCCTCGTCGTGCCTGGTAAGTGCAAGCTGGCTGCCTACTCTGGACGTGAAACATCCATGGCCCCCATGACATCATTATTCTTGGCCCATTTGCCTGTGGCAGGAAGCAAGCTCACACAGGCAAAGCATTGAAAATCTGGTTGCCTATTCCTGCCAATTTTCTCAGAGTCATGGGTAAACGTATTTATTTTTATAATGGCAAGTTTTACCCTTGGCAATGATCGAATCCCGTTGTTCCCTTGCTTAAGATGCTGGAATCACTCCCCACAGCCAATAGACTAAAACCCAAATGCCCCACTTGGCTTGGCATTCAAGGCTCTCTGCAATCTGGCCACACAACCATCTTCTTCATGGCTGTCATCTTTAATTTATGCACAGTCACTCTGTTCTTTGCCCACACTCAAGCTCTTCCATCTTCCTGGAATATTCTTCTTCCCTCTCTCTGACTTCTTCTCTCTCTCTGACTATTAAAGTCTTAAATATCCCTCAAGGCCCAACTTGAATGGACTTTTCTCCTCCAAGGAGGCCTCTCTGTTCCTTGAAGCAGAATTAATGTGTCTGTCCTGTGAAATCCCCACAGTTCCATTTCCATCATTCTGCTTCTAACCGTCATTGGTGCTTTTCATATCTGCCTTTGCAGCCAAACTGTGTCTACAGAGCAGAGGCTGTGCTATTTATCTCTGCTTCTCCAACATCCCACTCGACACTCGGCTCCAAGTAATAGTAACAATGACAACATCAGCAACAGGAGGAGTAGCTAACATTTATGGAGGGTTTAAAATATTATTTTATTGAATCCCTCAGAATAGTCTCATGAGGCAGATGCTATATTTATGCCTATTTAACAGACAAGGAAATGGGCTGTCAGAGAGATTATGTGGAAGTGACAGAGCTAGGATTTGAACCCCAGGGTGTCCAGTCTCCAAGCTAACCACTCCGACCCATTGACTTCATTCAGTGCTCATTAAATGTTTGTTAAATGAACAATCGAATGCATTAATGAGCAAATAAATTTTAAAAAGAGAAAAGTCACACAAATATAGAAAAATTATCCATCTCATTGACTAAAGCAAGGCATTTTATAGAATCAAAGCAATGATAGTGAACATTCTCTTTCATCACTCTATATCTATCCTCCTCCCACTCAGGACAACCCCATCAATACACTTATTATAGAAGCCACACCAGCGGGTGTCATTCCAAACACACTCCCATGGGATATAGAGAATGTCTCATCCTTTTGGGTCTAGGACAATGCTCTGATGAACCCCAGGAGGACAGGACCTTAGAGTTGTACCCAGGCCAGCAGGGATGGGTGACTCAGGCTCATTCACACCCCCTCACATGATCCTCCAAGAACCAACACTGGTTCAAAGGTTGCTACATCGTGTCAGAGCAATACAGGCAGCGAATGCGTGGAGAGTAGAAGAAAGCCAAGTGGGATGTAGGAAAGGAGGGAGAGGGCAGATGGAGAGCCAGCTTTGCTTGTGGAGAACCACAGGTGCTGGCAGACAGAGGTTACTGTGCAGGAATGTGGGAGGAATGATCTGTGTCTCCGTTCCAAAGAAGCCTTGGGTGCTGGTGAACGCCTGGCAGACATGCTTAGCTCAAGGAGTGGCCACATTCTCATGGGGCCCAGCCAGGAGTGGACACACAGCCTGTGCCTTGGCCCACCTGCCTTCTGGTGGCCACCCAGCCCTTCCTGATGCTTGGAAGGAGCGGCGTAAGCCATGGAATATTCCCTGTTCTCCCTTCTCCCCACTTGCCTCACACAAGGAGAGTTCTGGATATGGGAACACACAGACATTTGTCACACACACACACACACACACACACACACACACACACACACACACTCAGAAGGCTTGTCAGGCTCCCCAGTACTTCAAAGCACAAGTCGATTGGTGGATCTTGTTTTCAGAGAGAAACCAGCATGTCCTAAAAGCTGGTGAGCAGCATTTCTTCCTCGGGGAGACCGTCAATTTGCTCCTCAATCTTCACTTCCTCCTTGATGATTTTCTGGCCTTGCACAGGATAGGGAAGTAGACCTTGGGGCCAGGGGTCAGTCAAGGGCCAGAAAACAGAGCTGCATAGCCAAAAGGAGCAAAAAAGTTGGGGGAAACATATTTCATATGGAGGATTTAATTTTCACTTAGGAGGATTGAAATGATTTCCTAAGGTGGTTTTGGAAACACATGAAAGCATTTTCCTTTCTGAACTTGAGGAGCATCTGAGGCTATAACCACCTCCCTCAAGAATCTGGTCTTCTTTCCATGATTGCTAGGAACTAGTGGCAGTGGGATGCATAGTCTCTGCCAGAACCAAAAGGGATGGGATATGGGAAATCCCATCCAATTCAACTTAATCCATCCATCCAATTAACATTCAGCCATTGAGCCAGCCTAGGGTCATTGTCTCATGTAGTTAACATTTATTATCACCTGCTATGTGTCTACCTTTAACCTGGTCCTGGGATTCACATCCCCCAAAAGGATCTGGAGCCTCCTCCCTCTTGATATCTTTGGAAAGGAAAGGATACTAGTTACAAGAGCTCATCCTACTCTAATTCAAATGCAAAACAGGATAAATTCTCTCAGGTGTGGAAACTCCCTTGGCTTGAGGACAATGTGGAGGTTAGTACCAGGCCAGGCCACGCCAAGTTCTCAGGAAAGACTTGCCAATTCAAGACAACTTGTGCTACCTGTTTACGTGCCCCAGATGAACTCCACATTTTCCGTCTATGAAAGTCTTTCATTTAGGTTTTATGATGGAAGTGAAGATGAATGATTATGTAAGAGTGCTTTTTGCAACAAGTTTATGGCTATATTTTGAAGGAAACAAACATATGCCTATTAAGCATGGGGAGAATTATCAGTGAATGTTTTTAAATGACCAATAAAAATGAAATTATCATTGCTCATTGTTTTTTATGGATCATAATGTGATTTTTTTCTGATGGAAATCTCTAACAAACTCCCCTCCTAGACTTCGGCCCCTAATTACATAGTTAGCGCACAGTAATCCACACTAGTAGGTTTTCGCCTGTTGTAATTCATCTTCATAAACATAATTGGCCCAATGAAAGAGACCACAAAATAATTCTGCAAAGAGGAGATGGATTCAATAAAAATAAATTTTACTCTTCTCTGTTCCAAAACTATAGGCTTGAGGTAGGAGTTTTTAAAGAACATATCAGAATTCTTCCAGATGTTGCTCCCACCCTGATTTGTTTATTAATCAGCTATTTGAGGACTTGCTCTATTCAAATTATTAGCTAAATACTGTTTTCAAGCAAAACTTGAAACAAACACCCCACTACAAGAGACTGACAATCAGATGGGGAAGAATGTAAGCAGCAGAGAAGTAAGGGTGAAACAAGGTGGAAAGTAATAAACGCTCTAGAAGAGTTGCAGAGAAAGGGCTGCAGGAGAAATTCAGAGGCAAAGCAGTTGCTTCTTATTGGGGCATCAGTGAGGGCTTCATGGAAGAGCTGTACTGTGAGCAACGGAGGGATATGAACAGGGTGAGGTGATAAATAGTCATTATGAGGAGCCAAGGCACAAAGGTATGTTCGTTCAAACTAACACAGGAGCAATTTTAGTGGAGTGCAGGTGATACAGGACAGGGTGAATTCCCCCAAGTCGGGGGATCTCAAACCCTGCACCAAGTGGGAGAGAGTTCTTGGCTGAGTACAAGAAAGAATTCAAACACATGCCAGAGTTAGAGCCAAACAAAGTTTATAAGAGAAGGAGTAATGCTCCATAGACAGAGTGTGGTCTCTTCTCAGACGCAGAGCGTAAGAGAGCCTGAGAGAGACTCAGAGGGACAGAGACAATAAAGGGATAAAAGACAGTGAGAGAGATTGAGAAAAAGACACTGAGAGGGACAGAGAAAAAGACACGGAGAGGGACAGAGAAAAAGACACGGAGAGGGCCCCCGAGTGTTCAGGGAATTGTTTGTATATATTCTTGGTTTCTGTGAATTACATTTTAAAGACTGTTTACCCATTTTCCTTTGATGGTATGAGCACACACTGAGATAGGTTAAGAGACTATAGTATGAAAGGCCTGCTGACAACTCCCGGCCTTTGCTCCATAGTTGCCCCATATTTTAAGACATGGGGAATGAATAATTTTATTTAAGTGTTGGGTGCTACTTAAAGACTCTGTTTTCCTGTTTTCCCTTCGCAGTATGGGGAGAGTTAACAATCCTAGCAGAAATCTTCTTATGTTCTGTGGGTTTCATCGTGGTCTGGCTGTAGGGCTGATCGGCATGTTTCAGTCTCTGAATACAGCTTGATTTAACATTTTAGTTCTTTTGCCTCCTCCCTACATTACAGGCAGGCAAGTGATGGAGTGGAAAGGTAGGTTTGAAGGTTGTTGTGAAGTGGGAGAAGCCTATTTTCAACCTTATAACTCAAGGCTGTGCCCCTCCCCCTGCCCCCCGCCTCTGTATACACAAGTATTAACTTGATGCAATTAATAGAGCACACCTACTACTTACCAGACCCTATACTATTGCTATGTGGGAGACACAGATAATTTAGGTACAAAGCCTATTCTCAGCACCTTATTTCAAGGAAGTAAACATATTGATGCTGCCAATACCGGCTTGGGCTCATGTCTGCATATATTATTTGGGGCGGGGGAGTCACTGTTCAAATGAGGCATCAGACCCTGATGAGCTTACCATCCACTCAATCCACATCACAGCAGGCACTGTTCGCACGAGGTTCTAGTTGCTTCCAAGGCAAAAGATCTTTGGACCATTTACTACCAAATACTTCTTTTCTGTACCTCCTTTGCCAACAGCTACCTCTTTGAAAATTTGAACGAGAAAAAGACACTAAGAAGAAATGTTCAGGGAGATAAGAGGGAAAGATAAATGAGAATCACCAAGCAAAATCCAAGGGAATGGGGAATTTCAGGAAAGAAGTGGTTGATAGTGTCATACGCTACAGAGAATTAAAATAAGAGGGTTGGCACGTGTTCATTGGGTTCGGCATGGAGAAAATCATCAATGACCTGGTGAAAACCATGTCAGAAAAGTGAGACCAAAGAGCAGAGGTCAAGTGGCAGTAGAGTAAAGGGTGAGCTGGCCTGGCATGGAGAAGGGGGCACACATCTGGTGTAGGCATCTAGTCAACTGCCCACCATCCACACCTCCACTTTGCTTTTGTGGTCTCTATTCTCATCAACAGACCTAATAATTCTCAGGAAATTATATTTTACTGCTTTTTTGCAGAGTAAGTTATGTGCTACTGTGACATTTCACATTGGAGGATCTTTGAGATGCCTTAGGATCTGTCCCTCAAGAATGCCCAGATTCTACTGTGGTGGCTTTTACCCTTTCATGGGGCTAAAATCCCAACCTGGTGTGCTAGATGTAGCATAAATTCTTTCCCTTCTCTCTCCACTCACATTCCATCTGCTCCCAACTTCTCTTTTTTCTCTCTGCTTATCTCATTTATCTGTTCTCACCTCTTTAACCCTATGGCTTCCTTTGTGGTAGACTGAATTTTTGGTTCCAATTCTTCACTGCTTTGTGATAAATTTTACTTACATGACCTTTCCATGGCCTCATGATCCTCCTTACTCTTTGACTTTTGTGTTGACTATATGACTTGTTTGGGTCCATGAGATATTAGTAGATGTGATACAATTAGAGGCATAAAATGTTCTTGTGCAATTGAGTTTGCATCTTTTGTACCCCAGTGAGCCACCTGAGAAGATTATGTGCCAGACAGATGCTGCTGCTTCAGACTGGGCCTCAAAAGAAACAGATGTGAAATAGACCCGAGTCTGCAGTGTTCCTGGAGCCATGCCCCACCAAGTCTGAAGAAGAGTTGCCCAGCTGAGCCCAGCCTAGATCAGCCATACTGTAATCAACCTGCAGATCCATGATTATGAGAATAAATACTTATTGTTTTAAGTCTCTAAGTTTTAGAGTGGTTTGTTGTGTAGCTTTACTACAGCACTAGCTGACAGATACAACCTTGCTAGTTCGGGTTCACTATTCTTACTTCTTAAGTTCAGCTGCCAGTATAGACTGTTAGACAATCGCAATCATCATTATAAACAAAAAAGACGTCTCCTTCAGGATTTTCTAATTATTTCGTCCAGGAAGTTTATTCCTTTGTTCATTCATTTGTTCGTGCACTCAACAAATGAAAACTTATACTAAGCCTTAGCAAGGGCAATGGGAGCAAGTAAAGGGTGACTATAAATTGTAATAAGACACATTATTTCTTTAAGTGAGAGAAATAGACATGGAATCAAATAATTACATCTCAAGGTGACTGTCATATTTCTTATCTTAAAGTAAACCAAGGGAAGATAAGATAATCATTTTTGCAAATGCCCTCTTTATACTTAAAAGCAATTATCTATGGGTATTTAAAAAAATAAAATCTATAGTAATTACAAGTTTTCCTTTTTTCTTTTTTACATATCACATGAGCCAGTGAGGAAGGAGAATGCAAGACTATCTTACCATATGTCAATATCAAATACATCTTCCTTTAAAATGTGCTTTGTGCATCCTTCTGGAAGATGGGAAATGAAATGTACTTGCAAAAAGACAGAAATGATTCACAGAATCATGATTGCTTTTCATCAGCTGCATCAATTATATACAGCATTGAGACTTGGTGAAATACATTTACAACTTGTTAAAAACACTCCTTGAAACAATTCAGACCTTGTTAAGTCCTGGTGCGCTCAGCCAAGCATGTCTGGGCTGGTAGTCCACAGAACTTAGTCCTTGTGCCAAATCCAAGCTGACTTTGGCCAAGAGGAATGGCATGCCAGGATGGAATCTATTTCTGATTTCTCTTTCCATTGTCATGAGATAGAGGGCAGGGAAGCCAGCTCTGATATGAGTACAGATTTTTATTAGATTGTCAATAAAGCATCCAGTTGGTCATCAAGCCCATTAATACTATACCAGGTGATGAGGATATAGCAATATAAGTAAAAGAATAAATACATGGCCCTGTCCTCAGGTCACTTGTTGCCTCCTAGGAGATATAGATAGATAAACATGCCATTTTCAGCTCCTCCATCTATTAACTATGTAACCTTAAAAAAATTACTTAACTTCTCTACCCCTCAATTTCCTCAGCCATAAAATTATAATAATTGCCATGATTTTGGTGGGGCAGTAATGTATCCTGACAAAATACTCACCTTTTCAGACTCCCTTGCAGCTATGTTGGCCACATGTCTCAGTTCTGGCCAATGAAAAGTAGATAGAAGTCTTGGTGAGGGCAGCCTTTCCTGAATAATAAAAGGAACGAAGCTTCATGAGAGACACTTTTCATTTGCCTTCTTGCCAGGAACACACACAGACCATCCCACTACCTTAAGACCATGAGAATAAAACCATATGTTTGGAGCAGGAAACTGGAAGGAACTTGACTTCCAAATGACATCCTTGGTGCCTGCTTACTTCTAGACTGTTCATATGAGAGGAATAGTTCTGCTTAAGACATTTGGAGGGGGTGTCGTTTTAGACAAGTAAATATACATGTAGCTGAAACAAGTAAATTGCCTGACACACAGAAAGCATTCAATAAATGCCATCAATGTCGATATGATGATGATTGTGTAGTGTGATGGTGGTCTGATGAGGGCAAACACAGGGAGCTATCAGACCACTTGGAAGTGGTTCTAATCCAGGCCAGATGAAAACTTCTTAGAGAAAGAGACATCCAAACAGAGATGTGGAAGGCTGGGTGGGAGGGCTGTCAACTCTAACATTAAAAAGTCTTTCCACATGGACCCCTCTTCTCATCTCCACTGCCCTCCCTTTCTATGGAGTGTCTACTTTGGACATTCCAACACTGAACAGGCCTCTCACATTCAGTCGTGCCCAGACCATCTTCCACAATTGTTTCCAGAGAAACCTTCCAAAAGCAGGTCTGGTCATATCACACTCTCAAATGTAAACCTCCTGAGAGCAACCCCTCACCTACACAGAGCTTCTCAAAATTTCTATCAAAGGGCCCCTAATCAATAAAACTATACCTTCACTGAGGCCTCAGCAAGATGAGATTAAATTTTCTAATTCAATCTTAAAATATCACGTAATTTTTATTTTGTAGTATATTCTTCTTGGTTTTAATATGAAAATGTTTTAATTTACTTCCTAATAGGTTTAATTCATATTCTAGGAAGATGCACCATCATAAACAAATGGTTCTGAGTACCCCCTTGTTTACTGCCCTCCACCTTGGGGGCATTCCAGAGCTCCTTGTCCTGGCTTCAAGATGGTACCTATTTGGCCTCCTGTGATACACCCTTGCCCTCCCCCACTTTCTATACTCCTTGGCTGTCTGGCAAACTTTAGTGTATGTCTTTTTGTGAAAGCACCCACCATATCATAGTTTGGCCAGTGGTTAAGGGTCTCCAATCTCTGATTAAATTGTAAATCTGTCAAATGCAAGGACTGAATTTTGTTTATATTTGAGTTTTCCATTTACTATGCTGTAACAAATTACTACAAAACCTAGAGGCCTAAAACAATCATTTTATTTTGCTCACAATTTTGTGGGTCAAGAATTTCAGAAGGGCTCAGCTGGGCAGTTGATGCTTGGAGTTTCTCATGCAATTTGCAGGCACATAGCAGCTGGGGGTGCAGTCATCCAAAGGCTCAACTGGGCTGGAAAGTCCAATAGTTTCCTCACATGGCTGGCAGTTCATGCTGGTTGCCAACTGGGAGCTCAGGTGGTGCTGTTGACTGGAGTATCTATTTGTAGCCTCTCTAGACAGACTTCCAAGGTAGCTGACTTCCCCCAAAGTAAGTGTTCCAAGAGACAAGATGGAGGCTGCAAATGACCTCACAAGTCATGCAGCATCACATCCAACCATATCCTATTGGTTACAAATGAGTCAAGAACCAACAGAGATTCAAGGTGTGGAGAATTAGACTCTACTTTTTGATAAGGTCACATTATGGAAGAGCAAGTAGTATGGAAGCTTTGGTGCAGCCATATTTGGAAAACAGTCTACTATAGTAAGCATCTGAGCATTTAACACAGTTTGTGGTGAGTAAGTGAATGAATGAATGAATGAATGAATGAATGAGGATCTAAGTGTTCTGCTATCATCCCGGGGTAAGATTTTGACATGGAAGAGAAATGAAATCTCTCTCTACTTTCCTGTCTGAAACTCTGCCTCTCTCTATCTGAGGATGAGTATTAAGGCCAGAGATACTGAAAGAGCAACTGAGGGAGGAAAAGAGGGAAGAAGAGAGGGAGGAAAAAAAGAAGGTTAGAAGGTTTTAAACTCTTGGGAAGGAAAGAAATAAATTCCCTTCTCTTGGGGTATTTTCTACTCCCACACACTTTAGTTTTTCTTCCTCACTCCAAATAGTAAATGGAGTGCTTTGCATTCATTTTTAACATAGATCAATGGTTGGCAAAAAGAAATATAAATCAAACTTGATATTCCAAGTTTCCCCATTGGAATTATTTTTATCCCCCTCCCTCAGAGCTTTAGCTTCCCCGACTCTTCCCATGAGAACAAAGAGGACTTTGGCCAGCTCCTCTCTTAGAGTCCCTCCTGTGGTTAAACACTGTGATTTCATACCAGCCACTCCCACACAACACAGCAAGGCATCAGCCTCCTGAGGAGAGGCAGCCTGTCATTCAGAGAACTCTCCTTCTCCAAAATCTAATATCCCCTCATCTCCCATTACGAGTTCAGTTATGGGAGCCTTCATAGCAGGTGTCATTAAATAGACATTAAGACCCAACAGGGCATGTTTTACGGGACCATTACCATATGCCTGATGTTTGCTGTGACAAATGGAGATCCAGCCAACCACGCCATGTGATAATGGGCTGGGAAACACCCCCTGGGGTGAGGTAATGTGATTAGAAGATGAGGCTCTCAGTGTTTAATGCCATTCATCCCATCGGAAGGGGACCGACTCCTCTTTGCTGACTCAATCTGAAAGTCAGACTTAATCAGGGGTCCATCAGGCAGGAGAGATGGACACCACTGTTTGGCCAGCATGGCCTACCTGAGCACATCCCAAGAATGCTTGCCTCGTGATTTAAGGACAAAGAGCTATGCTGCCTCAGTTTCCCCCAAGCTGATTGGTCTTTGGGAACCAAAGGATGGTCAGTAAAAGTGAGATGAGTTAATTTATCCTTCCATTCATCTGAGTAGGAAGTTGGCCCTGTTCAGGCATAGAAAACTTCTCTTCATTTAAACATCCCAACATCACCAGTAACAATGTTCTAAAGTGCTCTATTACCTGCAGCCCTTTGTGACCTGGAAACAGTGTGATGTGGGAAATGAGCATGAGCTTGGGATTCTGTCTTCCCTGGGTTTGAATCACAGCTCTGCCATTTGATCTCAAAAAGACTCCTTTTTCCTTAGCAGAGATGTTATGAGGATTACATGGGATGAGTCACAGGAAGTATTTAGCAGAGGGCTTAACTTAGAAAAGGTAGTTTTCCTAACCCTTCCCAAGGAATAGGTCTCTCATTTTTGCCCTTATAGAGAGCGAAGGGTGTGGGACCCCAGGGGCTAAGATCTGCTGGTGCCTGCTGTTTCTGTGGGGGTGGAGGTGCTCAAAGCCAGATTCCCTCAGCTGATGACTGTTCAGTCTCATATCCCACACTCTCCAGAATCTTTCTCAATGGCAGGACATTGCTAGAGACAGCCCTAAAACCTACCAACTTGCTGACTGAGCAAGCCTCTCTCCCCCTAACAAACACATCCAGCTCCCAGCCAGAGTCTGGGGATGATTCTGTTTCTGGCAGATGTCCTACTTGGCCATAAAGTCTTTGATCTTTTGACAGGTCATTCACTGTCCACTCAATGCCCACGGTGTGTCTAGGCCCTTCCTTGGGACCTTATGTACCCTGCCTTCACATCTGCTCTACTATCCTCTCCCCATATTCATCCTCACCCCACTCTCATTCCTACTCTAACCCCCTCCTTGACTGCCTCCTCTCAGCTGACCAACACATTCAGATTTCCTCCATCCCAAAAAATTCCTTTCTCAGCCTATCTCTTCAGCCCTATTTTGCCTTTCTCTTTCTAGAACTTTCCAAGCCCATCCATACCACGCACCCAGGTTCACAAAAGAGCCAAATTTATGCTCATCTCAGGACCTTCCTTCTCTTAGACTCCTCTCTCTTGAGATCCTCCCCTGACTGCCCTCGCTAACTCCCACTCCTTTTCCTGGGGTCTCCCCAATCTAAATTCGGTCCCCTCTGTCATTATCCACTGTGGCACCAGATTTCTTCCTCTTTTGTACATGTTACAACTTACATTACATGCTCAATGTTTGCTTATTACTGTCTCTACCCACCCCTCAACTTGACTATAAGCCCCACAAGGTCAGGGATAAAGCCATCTTCTTGCTGGAACCCCAGTGTCTAGCACAGGGCCTAGAGCATAGGAACCCCAGTGTCTAGCACAGGGCCTAGAGCATAGGAACCCCAGTGTCTAGCACAGGGTCTAGAGCTCTATTCAAATAGTGAATGAGAGAAACTATGACTGGTTGACCCTAACTGTGACATTTTAGGAGGATTTTTACCCCTTCAGTTGTCCCAATACACCCTGGCCCTGGAGTGAGTTGACACGGGTTCAAATCCCAGCTCTACCACTTATCTTCTGGGTGACCTGAAGGAGTTTAACCTTTCCAACTCTCTGCTTCTACAGCTATAAAATACAAATAATAATAGTACTTAACACGGAGGGTTATTCATGAAGATCAATTGACATTTGTAAAAAGTTTGGCACCATGACTGGTGTGTGTTGAGTGGAGTCATTATTATTGCTACTATTTTTCTCACTCTGTGAAAAGAACCAACAGACATGTGGGTAGGACTGTCTGGGAAGGTAGAGGAGCAAGGAGGAGCTGGTTTGGGAAGGCTTCTGGACTGCGGATTAGGAAAGGGTGTCGAGAGCAGGGAGGAGATGGTCCTTGGGAGAACAGAGCAAAGTGTGTGATGGGAAAGAGGGAAGTTTGGAGCTGTCCCTAAGTGTGAGGCTTATGCAGACCCCAAGCAACTGTGGTATCAGTTGCTGCTCTATTATTTTTCCTCAAAATCTATTTTTTAAATTGAGGTGAAATTCACATGACATGAAATTAACAGTTTTAAAGAGTGCAATTCACTGGCATTTAGTACATTTTGTGATGTTGTACAGCCAACACCTTTATCTCATTCTAGAACATTTTCATCATCCCCAAAGGAATCCTGATACCAATTAAGCGGTGAGAGATTATTTTCAAAACTTTTTATTTGGATATAACTTTAGATTTCTAGAAGAGTTACAAAGACTGTGCCGAGAGTGCCCTCCGCACAGCTTCCTTGATGTTAATAGCACCTCGTGTAATCCGGGTACATTTATCAAAACTGAGACATTGACATTGGTAGAAAACTAAACTGCAGATTTATATTTGGATCTCTCCAGGGTCTCTACTAATGTCTTTTTGTCTGCTCCACAATTGAATCCAGGATATCACATTGCATTTGGAGATATTATTTTTGAAACCCAGTCAAAATCAAGTCCATAACACATTGGTCTTGGGATCCATCTTTAGTGTAAGTTTTGCGTCATTCCCTCCCTGAAGTCTCTTGAGACTCACCTTGACCCAAAAGAGAGGTTTCCATTGGGCCCATGGGCTATGAACCCTTTATACATCACCAGGCCCTGGTGGGGAGCAGAGCGCAGCGTGTTCTAAGAATCACACCTTGTTCAGAGACCCTAATGTGGTCAGCTTTTCCTCTGTGCTGACTCCTGGGCACTTTCCAGCCTGCACTTCCCTCCTTTCCTCAGAGTGTCAGTCTGGAGAGGCTAGGTCATGCTGTGGCTGCAGACAACCTGGGAATCTCAGTGGCTTAGAACCACCAAGGTACATACCTCACTTGTGCTTCTTATCCATCAAGGCTCATTAAGCCATCTTGCTCCACACCCTCCTTCCCTGATATTTAAGCTGATGGGACAGTCAGTCACTTTCTGGAGCATTGCGTGTATGAAAAACACCTCTTAAGGTTCTTGTACCAGCATTTAAATGTTCCAACTGAAACATATCGTCCATTTAAACTCATTGGTCCAACTACAGCTGCACACAATCAAAGGGAGCCAGGAAGTCCAACCTCCCACCCCACCATGTGTCCAGAAGCATGGAGAACTGGACAACTGAGCAAACGGCACTAATGACTGCCCCTCTCAAAGATGGAATTAAAAGGCAGGTCTGCAAACCTGCCTCCCCAAATGTAGGTAGGATAACTTTGGGATCTGAGGTCTGTGTGCCTACTTTAGGATCCTGGAATTACCCACGGGGTAGATGCAGTGCTGGCCTAGGGCAGACATAAGTAGGCAGGGCTAAGGCAAAGATGAAGAAACCACACAAGCTTCTAACCTCAGATACTCATCATGAAGCAAGAGACTACGAACAGAATCAAATAATCAGGACCACTGATTAAAGCCCGGAATAAAGCTAGGAGGAATTCTATCACTCCACTATACCATTCATGCAATTCCTTCCACAGTAATTATCAAGTCCCTAAGATATGCTAAGTTCTATGCCTCCTTGAGTCATCTAAGATTTACTGACTATTGTGCTTGGTGCTTTTACATTTATAATCCCATTCAATAATGTAGGCATCAACTTCTATAGTGGATTGAATGGTGGCCCTCAAAGACATGTGTACATCCTAACCCCTAGAACCTGTGAATGTGACCTTATTAGGAAAAAAAGGGGGAGGGGTCTTGCCAGATGTAACTAAATTAAGGATCTCAACATGACATCATGCTGGATTATCCCGAAATCCAATGACAAGTGTCCTTATAAGAGACAGAGGAGAAATCACTCCTGACATTCAGAGGAGAGGTCCATGGAAGATGAAGGCAGAGATTAGAGTGATGCGACCACACACCAAGGAATGCCTAGAGCCACCAGAAGCTGAAAAAGACAAGGAAAAATTCTCCCCTAGAGTCTTCAGAGAGAGAGTACAGCCCTGCCAACACCTTGACTTTGGGCTTCCAGTCTCTAGAACTGTGGGAAAATAAATTTCTGTTGTTGCAAACCACCAGGCTTGTGTTAATTTGTATGGCAGCCCTAGGAAACAAACACAAGATCCCTAGTAAATAGTTAGGAAACTGAATCTCAGGACAGTTGGCAACTTGTGGAAGTCGTATAGATAGTAAGTGTCAGAACCAGGGCTTGAACTTGTTCTGGGGTGGGGGTGGGAGCTCCAAAGTCTGGGCTCTGCAACTCTCAGAGGCAGGTAAGAGAAGCAGCCAAGAGCAGCTGGGAGCAAGTTCTAATCCCAGCTCTGCAACTCATGAGCTACGTGATTTGGGGTAAATTGTTTAACCTCTCACCCTTCTGTTTCTTCCTCTGTAAAATGTAGATGCTAAAAATAATCCTTTCCTCCCTGAGTTGTTTTGGCAGTTAATGGATTGAGCTAGCGAACCTATGAGAAATACTCACAGCCTTGCCTGGAATACAGGGAATACAAGGAAAGCGCTTGTTATAACTGTAGGTCTGCAGAGTATTTGGCTGCCCCTGTTCTCAGAACTGCACACTCTGTCTCCTTTCCTGCCCCTAAGCCAGGGCTTCCAATTTCAACACTGTTGACATTTTGAAATCTATAATTCTTTGTTGTGAGGGGTGCCCTGTACACTGCAGGATTTGAGCAGCTTCCCTGGCCTCTACCCACCCAATTCCAGGAGTGCTTCCCTGCCCCAAGTCGTGGAAAACAAAATTATCTCCCTCTTGCCAAATCTGGGAGGAGAAATCACTCCTGACTGAGAATTGTTGCCTAAGACTTTGAAGGGGATAGGCCTTTAGGACTTGAGCCTCTTGTCTGAGCACCCTAGTTGCAACTCAGTTTGAATACAGGGCTGGTCTTTAGGCCTGAAGTTGTGGAGCTGTCAGGCAAATGACCCTTATCAAAGGGCTTCATGGCCTCCAGTCCATGGGGGATGGGAGGCAACGCATTAAGTGAATGGACAATTGGTGCTGGACAACCGGCACTGGAGCCCGGCTCTATCATTGAACTCTTCTGAGCCTTCATTTCCACACCTATAAAATGGGAACAATAATAATATCGGCCTTATGTAGTAATTATTGTCATTAAAAGAAATACTAGATATAAAGAGATTAGCAGAGTGCTGGCACAGAGTCAGCATTACTATTTTCACTATTATTATTATCCCACTCTGGTGGGCTGACCCATAAATGGATACAAGAGCAAAGAATCTATTCTTAATGGCTGCAAAGGCCCCAAATCAAATCAGAGCCTGTTTGATGGCCGCCATCAAATAAAACATACACGCCCAGGATGAGGGTGGGAGCTGGGTGTGCAATGTAATTTAAAAGAATGTCTTTGCCAAGGCAGAAGGAAATTGTGAGAGATTTACGTTGATGTGACAAAGGTTCCCGAAAGCAGCAGTTCTTCCACAGCCTGAAATGATATTTGCTGTTAGCAGATGGAGCTGAATTGGAAAAAGAGAGACCGCACTTGCAGATTGTCACTTCATTTTATTCTCTTGTGGCTGTCGTCCAAAGGGCTGAAATGCAAGCCACCCCTGTGGAGTGGCATCTTTCCCCTCCTGCTTTCCCTTCTGTGGTATTGTAATTTATAAGAAATATATATAATTAGTCTTCATCTACAGTTCCTGGATTACAGCTCTCAAAACCCTTGGAATTTTCCAAGTGATGAAATCGATCAAAGTGTCTTTTGTTATGTTAACAAGGAGACTTTTGGAAAGCCCCTAAGTCACCTAAGGATGGGACCTGGTTGCCAAAGGAGTCAGCCATGTGGTTAGAGGGTTGGAACTTCAGCATTGACCACCAGGGAGGAGAGAGGAGCGGGAGGTTGAGTCAATCACCAGTGGCCGAAGATTTAATCAATCGTGACTATGTAATGAAGACCCTCCCCCCCGCAAAAAAAACAAAAACAAAAACAAAAAAATAACCCAAAAATGGAGTTCAGGGAGCTTTCAGGGTGGTGAGTACATGGAGATTTGGGGAGAGTGCAGCCCTCAGAGAGGGCCTGGAAGCTCTGATCCCTTTGCACGTATCTTGCCCTATACATCTCTTCCACCTGGCTGTTTCTGAGTTATATCCTTTTATAATAAACTAGTAATCTAGTAAGTAAAATGTTTCTCTGAGTTCTATGAGCCAGTCTAACAAATTAATCAAACCCGAGGAGGAGGTAGTGGCAATCTTGGATTTACAGCCAGTTAGTCAGAAGCACAGATTACAGCCTGCACTTGTGACTGGCATCTGAAGTGGGTGCAATCTTGTGGGGCAGAACCCTTAACCTGTGGGATCTGACACTATCTCCGGGTAGACAGTTTCTGAATTGAGGTGCATACTCAGACACCTACTGGGGTCAGAGAATTGATTGTTGATGGTGTGAGGGAACCACTCCCCACATTGGAAATTGGGTCACAGAACAACAAAAGACCTTTTCTTCTGCATAAGAGCCTAAGGAAGGTGTAGATGAAAGGGCTAAGGCCTTGGAATCAGGAGGTCTGAGTTAGAATTGTGGTTTTGCAACTTGCTGGCTTTGTGACCTGGGGCAAGTAATCGACCCCTTCTGAGACTCTCTTGTCTGTTAAAAGGGGCAGTAAACACAAGGTGCTTATATGTGGCAATGAGCCTAATTTTGCTCTCTTACTTGCCTGATTCTTCTGACCTTGCTTTCCAAAGGCTGCCTACTGGCCCCTGGCCCTAATGGTTTGTTTTATATTGTGGTCTCTTCAGTAAGTCTCCGGATTAGCTGCTTTATCTTGGATGCGGGAAGAAACCTTAGGCCTATAATGTCCAACCAACAGCTTTGGATACTTAGAGTTTATAGCTCATCAAAGAGCTAAATAACTGGGCAGTAATGCTGAAAAGCAGGGATCCATGAAGGTGCCTATATCACCTTTATGAAAATAATAGTAACAGCAACAACAGATACCATTACCATTTATTAAGTATTTATGCCAGAGGCCTCATGAATTATTTTACCAAGTCCTCAAGATAACATCATGAAAGCGGTGCTCTGATTATTCTCATTTTATAGAAGAAATAGAGGTATAAAGAGGTAAGACACTTCACCTAAGGTGGAGCACCTCATCAAGTCTACCCTGTATGGTTGTTCAGGTTGTATACTGCAGAAGTGAGCTACGCCTAAGAGGATGACATTTACACTATAGACAAATACTAACTAATATGAGAGTATGCAGTGGGCACAGGACTTCTGGACCTCCAAGACACATCCTAGAATGACCAGTCCTTCATAAACCCACCAGAGACCATACCAGGCCTCCACTCAGGAGTATAGGAAGTTGCATACTTACCGATGCAGGCGTACAGCTGCATCAGGCCCTGACCTCACCCCAGGCATCCCTGTGAGGTTGTTTCTCTCACTGCCTTGGCTCTCAGTGGCCTGATTCCCATCCCATGCCAGGCTCTGAGTCAGCTATGATTGTCTCCTTGTGGGGATGGGGTAGATGCATACCACTATCTATGAAATCATAAACCTGAGTGAGCAAGGCTATCTGTGTGCACAAAGCTGGGCTCGATTTCTGATCAGATGATGTCTTACCCTTCTGTGTGAGCACATTACTGAGGGGTGTGAAGCTAGAGAGCACAGAGAGGGATCCTATGGCTGCTGTATCAAATAACCACAAACTGGTGGCTTAAAATAACTTTCATTATTTCTCTAATAGTTCTGGAATTCAGGTGCCCAAAGTCCGTTTCACTGAGCCAAAATCAAGGAGTCAGCAGGGCCGTGTGCTCTCTAGAGGCTCTGGGGAGAATCAATTCCCTTGCCTATTCCAAATTCTAGAGTTTGCCTGCATTCCTTGTATTTCTTGGCTTGTGGCCCCTTCCTCGATCTTCAAAGTCAATGGAATAACATCTCGCTTCAGTGCTCACATTGCCTTCTTCCATAATCAAATCTCCTTCTGCCTCCCACTTATAAGGACACTTGTGATTGCATTTAGGGTCCACTGGGATAATCCAGGATCATCTCTCCGTCTCAACATCCTTAACTCAATCATGTGTACAAAACCTCTTTTGCCATAAGGGAACGTTCATAAGTTTCAGGTCAGGATCAGGATGTCTTCGGGGGGCCTTATGCAGTCCACCCCAGGAGTGAGGAGGAAAAAGGAAAGCCGAGAGGAGGACACACCATCTGCTTAGCCACTCTTGCATATCGGTTGCTTGATTCAGTGGGGCCATGGAGAAGCAGCATGAGACGCGTCTAAGGATGGCCTCTGGGGGAAGAGGAGGCAGTGAGAAAGAAGGAAGTACTTTTCTATCACTCTCAACCTCTACTGGTCAAAGATTCACCCCATGGGGCATGCATACTTCCCCACTTCTGGGTGATACCCAAGTGGATTCCAATGTTCCCCTAACCTGGGGAAGAAGATAAGACTTGTAGGTGTGGACTGAGGGGAGGCACAGCACGAAGTTGTCCAGAGCCTGCCTGGAGCTGCCCACCAGAGCAGAGGCTGGAATAAGGACAGAGAGGTAAAGCCAGAGGGTCTGAAAGTGGTGCAAAAGGGATGTCCCCTACAGGTGCATGTGGTCTGTCCTTAAGTATGAAAATAAATCTGAACTAAGGGAGCACCATTCATGATGCTACCAGCTAAACCCCAGAACCCGCACCTACCCTGCCCATACCTGCCCCTCTGCACTCTCTAATTCCCGTCCCTGTGCCCCCTCCCTTACATGTTCAGAGGACCCTAACAAGGATGTCCATGGTTGATCACCTAACATAATTAAAGGAGAAATGTCCCCTGCTCTCCCTTTCCCTGCCATATAAGGTGGTTCTGATTTTATGATTTAAATTATTTGCTCCTACTCCCATTTTCTTTTAACTAGAAGAAACAGTGTTGTTTTGCTTTTTTTTTTTTTTTTTTTTGCTTAATTTGCATTTATGGGCTGGAAACAGCCTTGTAGCCTTGGGGCTTGTGGAACCAAGCCCTAAACCCAACTCTGTTCATTATAAAACCCCAGGCAAACCATAAACTCCACTGACTTCTTATAGTTCACAAAGAGCCCAGGGTAACAGGGTCATGTTTACCTTATTCTTTCGTCAGGGTCTCAGGCACACCAAAATCCACAGGCAAAGAGGAGGGAAGTGCCAAAGGTGTACAGACTTTTGGAGGGGAGTGAGTGCTCAGTCAAGAAAAGCAATACTGGTCTTTGGGACAGCAACGGCATGCTGGGTGGGGCTGGTTTTAATGACTAGGGAAGGTTTGCAGAATCTCGGAAGGAACTGAGCCCAGTCAGTGAGTGCCTTTTAGGGAGAGATGAGTGCTCCTGCCCTCAGAGGTGGGAGGCCCAGGGCAACTACCTCTTAAATGCCTCTCCTCTGACCCTGCGGGACCAGTATAAAGGCTCAGGCCCCAAGAGGTCTCCAGATCAGATCTTTCTGACTGTCCTTCACCTAACCCCACCGCCACCTCTCAAAGCCACTCAAATATATTAATTTGAACTTCCACCCTCATTCCCACTCTGCTTCTGTCTCCTTCTTTCTCGATTGCATCTTATCTCCTGATCACCTCCCTCCTGCGCTTGCAGGCATGATATGTGTTTCTGCTCTCCTCTGACTCTGGCAAGCCACCCTGAGAGTTCCAGTGTGACTTCGTTCAACCCGCTCCCACCTGGTAGTGTGTCCACCCTGGCCAGACCTTCAGACCTTCAGCATGGGTCTCATTCCTCCACAGCGAAGATAGCAAGGTACTTTCAGCAAGTTCTACATAGAGAAGATTCTAATTCCTCCAGCACAGGCTAATTCCTTGACCCCAGTTCCAAGACAAACTCTGACTCTGACCTTGATTTTGACCTTGATCTTTGTCTGGGTCTCAGCCCTGTTCCAGACCTAGCCCAATTCTCACCACAGGCTAATCCATCAATTATGCCCCAAATTTGTGCCTTTACCCCTGACAGTTTCAACTGCTAACCCAGGCTGAGCCCCAAACATGATCCCAATTGTTCCCAACCTAATCCAGCCCACAAACGTCAATAGCATGGTTCATCCCTCCCACTTTGGGAGTTCATCTTCCATATCATGAAACTAGGTCTGAGCGCCTGGGTGGGTCTGCTTATGAAGAGCATCAAGTCACAGTAGAAAGACCACCTCACTTGGGTCTGAGTCCAAGCTTTGTCACTTGCCAGCTAAGTCACCTTAGGCTAAATTCTCAGAGGCAATTTTCTGGGCCTCAGTTTCCTTTACTCACCATGAAGGGATATTGAAAAGACTCTGCAACCCAGTGCCTGGGTGTCTTTTGTAAATTGTAGGGGAACATAGGGTTTTGCATTTTCTTTGTTCCAGATTCAGGCATACTTGGGAACTGATCTTCATGCCCCTCCCCTGGCAGAAAGGGCAGATCTTCTCCTAATACTGCAGGTATGCTGGGCCTGCCACAAACTCCAATCTGCCGACAGTGTGTTTAAACAAGTTTCCTACAAGCCCTGGCCCTGCTGCCATCAGCCAACCTAGTTTCATTAGAGTTCCCTTAAAAGAAAGCGTTATCCCACTTTCCTCTGTGTAGTCTGACAAATGTGTCTCTTTATTAGGGAGAACCCAGCCCTTGGAGGCAGCAGAGCAGGTCACGTGCTGGCAAGGTTGCCATGGAAATTATTCACTTTTATTGAATTATTCATTTGTGCAGTCCACCTACAACGTCCCCCCCAAGATCACAGCTGTGACAGACAGACACATGGACAGAGAGGCCATGAGCCCCTCCACACATGGGCAGCACTGCCCAAGAGCCACCAATGACAGGACAAAGCAGAGACCTTGGGTCAGAGACCCTGGCAGAGACCTTGGGTCAGAGACCCTGGCTTCCCTCTCCACTCAGTTACAGGGGATGGCAATCCTATAGTGATATTGTGTGCAGACTCTTGCTCCAGAATGCCAGGGTTCAAGTCTCCTCTTTTCCTCTTCTCCTGTTTTTGCAACTGAAAAATGGGAATAGAAGATGCCTACCTCACTGAGTTGTTATTACATGTGAGACTTAAAATATGTAAAACACACTAAGAATAACTTTAGCTTTTATTATTTTCTTGCAAATTGTATGATCATGAGCCTCAGTTTTCTCATCTGTAAAATAAAGACATAGGACTGAATAACCTCTAAGGAAGCTTCCAGCTCTGATAGCCCCTGCATTCCCTCAATAGACTTTGCTCTCTTCCCAGCAGTAGTAATAGGTTACGGCTGTGAAGTATGGGCTAAAGACACAAAACAGGCATAGTTACAAAGTCAAAGTCAGGGAAAGGAATGGTTCTGCATTTCTTTGACTCTCCTGGGCCAAAGGAGTTGTCTCTGAGAGTCTATTTCACCATCAACAGCCTAAGAGATCAGGTCATTTTTACTAAAATCACCACAACCGTCTGTAACCTGCATAGATCATCTGGGCATGCTGATATTGCCTTCAAACAACTGATTTTCAGTAGAATTGAAAAAAATTAACAATGTAATTTTTGTTTTTTGATATTGTAACCTGAGGTGATTTTTTTTTAAAAAAGCGGCCACCTCGACAAATGTATAAAGATGTAAATAGAGAGATATAAATAGAAGCATTGGAAATCACCTAAATGCTTATCAATAAGGGAGTGGCACTGTTAATTTCTCCTGAATAATTTACCATCTAGACATTAAGAAGAGTGAGTTAGATGTCTTATGCTTATTGACAAGCCATGATGCATAAGACACAGAACTGAGTGAAAAAAAAAAAAGATGTAAAGCAAATGCAAAAGAATTCCACTTAAATAAAACTCGTAAATGTAAATATATGTCCCAGATGTCTAGGGCCCACCTACAGCTTCACATTTAGAGAAGATTAGCTTGAACCCCCATTCACAAATTGGGAAACACCGGATCTCAATATTTATGTGAATTCCCAAAGGACTTTTGTTCACATGGTCACATCTTGATCCTCCATCACCTCTTTGCTCCCTCCCACCCTCCTCCTTCTGCTGAATAAGCTCAAGGTTGAGATTGTCTTACTGTCCCATGTCCCTGTTTTGGTTCCACACTATGAGCAGAATCCCAGCCCCTGGAGAAGGGGTCCATATCTGAAGGGACACTCCGGCAGGAAAGAAGGAGCATCTAGGAGGCCTGAAGAGCACTCTGAGTTTCCAGTATCACACCCTTGACTGATATGTATGGCTTTGCCGCTGTTATTTGTGTCCTGTAGATGAAATGTCACAACTATTGTCTTGTTGAAGGGATAGGAGATTTGGAAAGTTGTGTTTGTTGCCAAAACATTTATAAAAGAGAAGGTCAATCCATGATCAAGAAGAGAGGATGTACGTTCAATTATAAGGTGTGAGGTTTGAGATTTAGGAAAGGAGGTTTCAGACCCTCCAAAGACCTGTCTAAGGCTAATATGAATCATGTAACAGGAATAGTATTTTAAATCTATCCCAGTGATGTCTCGTCCTGAGTCATCAGCAGTGTGCACTCAATACCCTTTTGTCAAATGCAGCTCATATAGAATGACCCTTCCTTCTTTATAAAATCACCATTTATTGAGAGCCTTCTAAAGAGCAAGCACTATGCCATGTACTTTACTCATGTCATAGCTCATTAAACCATCACACAAGGGCTGCAAGGTAAGTGTTATTGCCCATTTTTTATAGATGAGGAAACTGCATCCCACGGAGATGCACAAAAGTAACTAGCCAAAGGTCAGATAGTCCATTAGTCAGCTATTGTGACATAATGCTATGTAACAAATAATCCGAACACTCAATAGATGACAACAAGCATTTACTTCTCCCTGACAGCTGTGGCTCCACTGGGCTTGGTTCCAAGCTGGGGGTTGGTCTATTTCAGGAGTCTTCTTATTCTCCTGGGACCAGTGGTTACCCAGAACATGTGCCCCTTATGGGTAACCATAAGGTAATCTTAAGAGCAAGATTTTAAGCTAAGATATGCAAAAACATTAAACCTTATGGCCAAGCCCCACATCCATAAGAGAGATAAATATTTTCATTTCTTCTATTAGGAGCTTTTGCAAGGTCTCATTACCAAGAGTGTGGATGCATAGTTTTAGTAGCTGGAGTAAAGAAATGGGAACTATAATAAAATCTGCATACATAGCTAGTTGAGAGGTAAAGCCAGAATGAAACCCAGACGCTTCTGATGCTAAAACCCAGTCACACCACTTCCTGTCCTCTGTCTCCTCTGTATGACCTGAGCTCAAGGTTCATGGATGTTGGTGGTATAGATGGAGGAGCCTGAGTTTGGAGGAAAGTGGGTGTAGATCTCCTGGTCCATCTTGCTATGTAATCAGTTGCCTGGGGGAAGAGGACTGTGGACCTCTAATTTGACCACATGGGGAGCCAGGGAGTGGAAACCAGTGCCCTTCGCTAAAGCCACATTCAGCAGCAGCACTTGCTCCCTGCTCACCAGGGACCACTGAAACTGTTCACTCACCCCAGCTTTTGCATGAGCATGCCACATCATCTGGGACAGTGCACCTTCTATATTTTGGGGCAGCATACCCAACAATATTTCGCACAATGTTCCAACATCTGAAACATTATTAATACCTGGGGCAATTGGCTTCCAACTTCTAGAGCACAAGATTTTCTGAACTGGACATGACAGTCAGGGAATAGCCAGTGTCCTGGGTGTGGAGTCCAAGGTCCTGAGTTCCAGTCTCAACCCTGATGCTGACTTCTTCATTTTTTGGACTCAGATATCCTGTCTATAGAAAGAAAAAAGAGGGGGACTACTATGTACATCTGAGAGCCTTCCCAGGCTGCGAGTTTCTGGGTCCCAGGAGGCCAGCATACTGGTGGTGGTGTTGATGTTTGACTGTGTGTGGTATGTGGTAAGTGAGCTCCATCTGCCTTTTTGTCTCTCTCCGACTTCATCTGTCCCTGTGACTCAATATCAAGGGCCCCAAGTCTTCAGTGCGAGATGAATACAGGGTAGCTGGGCGGGATGATGCTTCTTTGGAGGGGGTCTTGCCATCACTCACAGCCCTCCAGGCTGGAAACAGGGCTGAGTTTGGTTTGCCCAGTCTAAATGGGGCTCAGAGCCATCCGGTTCTGAGGTTTCCTTAAGAACCCCACATCGGTTTAGATTGGAGAGTCCATGAGGGAAACTAGTGGGTGTGTGAGTGTGTAAAGTTTAGCAAGTGATAGCAGAGGAAGGGCATAACGCTTGACTCCAAATGGGAGCCACAGGCCAGCAGCAGCAGCCTCACCTGAGAGCATATTAAAAATGAAGATTCTCAGGCCCCACCTTAGAATTCCTGAACCAGAACCTGCATTAACAAGATCCCCAGGTAATTCATGTGCACACTGCAGTTTGAAAAGCACTGATGTAGCAGAATCCATACCTGCCCTTATCTGATCAGATTCTTTTATCATTTATCATACATTCTGACTCCTAGAGTGCCTTCATCCCAGAGCCCACACTCAGCTTTTGCTGGAGGCTGCCCTCAGGCGGCTCGAGGTCCCTTTGCCTGTGGCACAGAGAGCCAGGAAGGCCTGGAAATTTACATTCTCCCAGAAGCAGTCCTTAACTCAGAGGTTCTGGAACTTTTGAAATTTATGGAGCCCTTGCTGTCTCAGTAATTTTTTCATAGCACTTACACCAAGGCGAAAAGAAATACCCACTAATTCCATGTAGTGAGGTCTAAACAACTTAATGAGTATTTATATCTTAACAGATTCTCAGCTGTTTAAAAATATAATATATAAAACATTAAAACAAAAATAATACTCTCGTTTTATTTATACGTATTCACAATTTCGTATTAATGGGACATGTGTGCCTGTTGAGCACTGCACAACTTTTTGATTTTTAGAAGCAGACTGGATAACGCCACCCTTGTTTCCTTTTCCACGCTGATTTTTGAACAGTGCTTGTTTTTTGTCACAGCTGCTGCCTAAATACCCTGTTTCACAAAGATATGATGTCATCTGAAGGAAGGTAGGGCAATTTAATGTTGAAACTGTAAACTATCTTGAGCGTGGTGTCTGACAGCTGTAGCTGTGTTGTCCTTAAAAATTAAAATATCCCACGGCACCCAGGGTACCTTGGCTGTGATTTGAGAACCGTGGCCTAACCTTTGACTGAAGGCGTTGAGATTTAAACACTCCAGCTCCCTCACCCTGCACCGTCTGCTGCCAAACTGAACCAAAGTTGCCCTCTGTGAGACTCAGCCTTCTTCCCTTCTTTCCCTTTCCCGGTCTCCCTTCTGCATTCCACTGGTTTTCACTGGGAACACTTCCTAAGTACATCTCTTTCCCAAGAATCTTCATCTCAGGGTGCGCTTCTGGAAAACTGAGCTGGGGGGTCAGTTAGAGGGAGTCAGCAGGGGAGAATATGGGTACTTAACCTTGCACAGTGGCAGTGAGGCAGGGAGCGGGAGATGACGTGAAGGAATACTAAGAAGATAGAATTAGCAGCTTCAATTGCCGACCAGACAGGGATGGTGAGAAGACCTCAGACCACTCTGGGTTCACCCAAGCATGGAGAAGCCATAAACAGCCATCTGAAGACCATGACTTGCGGTGAATTGGGGGGAAGGTAGAAAGTGCATTTTCCCCACACATTGAGTTCAACACTGAAATCGCAATTCTAAATAAAGGAGAAAGTTGAGCAGGCAAATTTCTCCACCCACTTTTTAAAAAAGGTTTTGTTTAAATGTGCACTTGATGTGCTGTTCCCAGCTTCATTAACCCTCCTAATAATTATACTAATTACTGAACACTCTCTGTGTAAGGATTCAGAAGCCCCAGCTCATGCTTGGCATCAGACACAGACAATGTGTTCCTCTAGTGTGGTGTGTTGCCGGTACACCCTGAAATGTTTTAAGCAAACAGAGGCAGCACCTGTTGAATGTCATCGCTGGGGGTGGCACAGCTTGAGCAGCCAGGAAGTGTTCTCCACAGAGCCTCACTCAGCTGAACCCAGACATCCCAGGTGGAGGTCTCAAAGCTTTTGTTCTCTGAGGGGGCCAGGGAGGGGGTGAGAGTGTCATCAGCTGAGGGTCCACCTGGGGACAGGTGCTGTGCTAGCTGCCTTCTCCTCTAGCATCTCCTTTATTCCTCCTATAAATCTTGAGCTGTGAGCATTGTTAGTCACATTTTACTGGCAAGAGATCTGAGACTCAGACATATCTTATCAATTCAACACACATAAACTGTGATGGTTAATTTGACGTGTCAATTTGGCTGGGCCATGGAGTGTCCAGATAGTTGGTTAAACACTATTCTGGGTGTTTTCCTGAGGATGTTTTGGGATGAGATGAACATTAAAACTGGTGGTCCTAAGCCAAGCAGAGTGCCCTCCCTGATGTGGGTGGGCCTCATCCAATCCATTAAACACTCGAATAGGACAAAAAGACCAGCCTTCCCAAGCAAGAGAGAATTCTCCAATAGACAGCCTTCAGACTTCATCTGCACCATGGGCTCTCCTGGGTCTCCAGCCTGCAGGCCCACACTGCAGATTTGGACCTAGCAGTTTCCATAATCACATAAACCAATTCCTTATATATAGGCTGAACACCTACTATGTGCCAGTCATTCCAGTTGTCAGGGCTAGCCAGTTGTCAGGGCTAGCAAAATCTAGCCCTGCCTCACCATTACTTCTAGTGGAGACAGACCACGTAAAGTATGGTCAGGTGGTAATAAGAGTGAAGAAGATAAAGCAAGGGAATGTGTGCTTCACATGCGTGATCAGGGAAGGCCAGTCTGAGGGGATAAAGCATGGGGATGTTCGGGGAAGGCAAGTGCAGGGCTCAGATCATCAGGCCCTGGAGGCTTTTGTAAGGTCTTTGGGGTTTATTCCAAACATGCTGATACATTACTGGAGGGCTCTGCCCCAAGCTTACATAGCCATTAAAAGGCAGAGAAGGATTCAAACCCATGGGTGTGTATCTCTAAAGCCTGCATTTTCCCCCTGCTACCATACCATGCAGCTTCCCAGGAAGCTGGCCATTAAGATGTTGAAAACATGGAAACAATTTTCTGTTTTGGCATCCATGGCCCTGTGGGACCTGTGCCCCTACCTATTAACATAGAACCCATTTCTCTTCAGTGCCCCTGCCCCTAATATACTCATGGGCATAGTTCTGATGTATTGATTTGCAAAGATGGCCACCCATTCTTCCCACGCCTGCCTGCACATGAAACTCCTCTAGCCAGGGGCAAAGCCTGTTTCCCCGAGGTCTGGCCCTATGACTGGCTTTGGCCAATGCAGTAGAAGTGACGCTGTGCCAGTTCCAGGCCAAGGCCTTCTGAAAGCTTCCTCTTTTGTCCCTGTAGAACCCTGAACTACCATAGAAGAAGGTCTGGCTACCCTGTTGCAGAGAATTTATGGAGGAGGGGCCCAGCCAGCCCTCAGTGGTGAGACATGCAAGTGGACAGCCACCTTAGATTCTGAAGGCCCAGCTGAGTCAAGCCCAGGCAATGCCATGTGGAGCAAGGCCAAAATTGCCAAAATTGTAGATAACAAGGTTGCTGTTAAAGCCACTATGTTTGGGGTAGGTTGTAGCACAGCCATAGATCACCACAACAGCCTCTACTAACTATGTTTTTATGGATTCTTGTTTCTATCTGGCGTCCATGCATCACAGGGCCAATTGTATTAATGTTATTTTCTTAGTTTCTGTATATTCTTGATGCTCCGGTATTTGGGGGCTGGGCAGACCCAGGGAGGGACTGCCCCTCCCAGGCTAGCCAGTTCTTAGTGATTACAAAGGGATTGGCTGGGAGCATACCTTTCATATACAAACCAACTAATCCAAAGTTTATACCCCTCGACCATCCCTTTATTTAACCCACACATCAAGCCAATATTTCCTCGACCCTACGATGTCCCAGAGCCAAGTACCAGGCAACTAGGGACAACCCCTATAGCCCAAAGCCTGCCACGATTATTCAAACCAGCTAGTCCTAACCTGTTCACCTCATCTTGCCTTGCATTTCCTGCTGAAACCCCAATAAAAGCTCTGGTTCAGGTTTCTTTTCCCTCCCACTTCTGCCTCTTGACCCCAACTTAGTGTTCCTCCTATGACCCTGCATGGCCCTGTGCTATACCTCTTGGTTCTAGGGCCACTGTAAGTAACATTAAATTTTTCTTGCAATGATAGTGACTCTCTCTGCTATCACTCAGTCACTTTTTAAAAGGAGCACCCGTGCATAGAACACAGCCCCTTTAATTCTCTGGAAGGAGAACACAAGAGATTGCTTTTCTATAAAAGGGCCAGTAGCCCCAAGTGGAAAGGGGCAAGTGGTGGTCTTCTGGCAGGGAAGGGGGTGGACCTCAGAGGAAAGCAGAACAGACACAAGCTAGGAGTCATGGGCAGGGCATCCCAGTGTCTGGGATAGGGCTGCATCCAAAGCCATGACTGACTGAGGAGCACACTCTGCATACATGAGATGGGGGCTAAATTGAGGGCCACATGGGGTTAGCTTTCGGGTACTTCCCTATGGTTAGGCTAACCTAATTTAAACAGGGCTTTGCTCCTGTCAGTCACATATAGCTGGAGAAAACCCTGTGTGGACAGGGAATTCTAATGAGCTTGTTGAAAAGTGTCTACATCTGGGCTTGGCAGGGAGGCCCGGCTCTTGGAGACTGCCGCCAGCACCCAGAAACACCCACCAGCAGTTATGATGAGGAAGCATTCTCAGCTGAGACAGCCAAGGGCAGGTAGGCACATTGTCAAAGGGAATAAGGGACAGATTAGAAAAAGCTGCCCCTCGGGGCGGACAGCCTCTTAAGGGCAATATTTACTAAGGTGCTTTAAGGCAAAGGAAATAGTGCCCCTTCTCCAGCAGATGCACACCACTGCTCACTGAGTAGAGTGGGCACTTCACGACAGCTTCCTCTCATCCCTTGGCCGGGCCCCTCTGTGTTAGGACTTTGAGAGCACAATTGCATGGGGCAGCTTGTTTCTGCCCTCGGGGAATTGGCGCCTGTGGTCTGAGGCGGAAACAAAAAGCTCACTATGGGAGCATAGATGAGAGAGCTCTCAGAAAAGGACCTTAGCCAGGTTGTGGCAAATGAGGAGGCATTTGACAGGCTGACGGGGAAAGGGCGCTCCTGGCCAGTGGAACTGCTTGTGCAAAGGCTCAGATGTGGGCATATGTATCACTCGTCTGCAAATGGGGAGCAGTCCATGGAGGGTGCTGGGGAGGGATGGGTAAGAAAACTCTTCTCATCCCCTACAATACATCGTCCTCTTCCCATATATTGGGGTGAAGTTCATCTCCCTCCACAGAATCAAAGCTCCCAGAGAGCAGGGTCCTAACTCCAAAAGATGTTCTTTACTGCACCCCTTCACTGGATCCCCCACCCCAAGGACTCAGGATATAGGCCTGTGGGATAATGGGGCAGGCACTGAGTCAGTTTCAGTTCCAGAATCTGCCTCTGTCTCCAGTTCCCCAGCTCCCTTTCCACAGGGAATCATGTAAAACCCAAACTTCAAATTACTGAATTGTTAAAAGCCCTTGAGAAACTTCAGGCAAATTGTGCAACTGCACTCCATTCTTCAGCAAAATGTGGACCACTGGGGAGGAGTGAAGAGTCCAACTGGCTCCCTCTCCGTCCATAACAATTTTTTTTTTACGCCTGTAGCACCTGGTTTTCCTAAGTGGTCTCCCACCCTGATCCTGCTTAGCTTCTGAGATCAGACGGGATTGGGCTCATTCAGGGTGGCGTGGCCGTAGACTCCCAAGACATTCTTAATGATGAATTCGATGCCAGAAAAAAAAAAAATAAATCTGTGGGCGTGTTTCCCCTCGAGGATCAGCAACGACAAAATTGTAATGAATGAGAATGTTTCTGGGTTATATGTTGGAAAATTAGCGTGGAGTTGCATTAATTGAAATTCAGTTCTTTATGTATATCAATTCCCTTTTATCCTTCTGGGATTAGCAGCCGCAACAAAGACGCTGAGCAACAGATTAATCCAAGTGTTGTCAGTGACAATGATAAATTGAGGTTTAAAAGTCTACATTGAGATAAATTACTATTAAAACTCAGGCTTCTCTCCTGTTATGTCTGTAGAACCAAGAATTTGTTAAAGTACTGGATTGCTTTTCATTATGCTCACTCCTACACTTTGGATGGTGGTTTCTCAGTAACAGAAGGTTTTTCTTTGCTTTAAGTGTGACTATTCCTTCCAGTCTGATCTTCTGCCCGCTTCCCATTCTCTTCATTCCCCTAGGCCAGTGAATGTCTTCTTCGCACATGAGTTCAAATACAGAATCTATCTCAGTGACCCTCACACCTGAGCCTGTCCCCTGAGCACCTGTTCCCTGAGTCCAGCTGTCCTGGGCACCTCCAAGGACCTCAGATTCAGCACAGGCAAGAACAAATCTGCCATTTCCTCCACACACCTGTGGTTCCCGTCTCAGTGGCGCCACTGTCCACTCCATTAACCAAGTCAGAAACATCATCCTGGGCTTCTCTCTCCTTCTTGTCCCCCTTCCCAATATGTCACTCATTCCTCCATCCACAGCCCTCTTCCCAACAGCTCACTTCCCTGGGTCAGATCCTCAATAGCTCACCCCTGGATTGTTGCAATTGTCTTTTCTGTGGTCTCCCTGGCTGGACTCGCCTTCCAATCCCATCCCCATCCTCCAGATTCATGCTCTTCCTGTAACACCTCTTTGCCCCATCACTGCCTGTGACAGTATCTATTGGAATACTTCCTAATGCTCAGGGCCAAGTCTACCCTTTGACACCCTTCATGGTCCAGACCCCAGCCTCATGACTAGCCATATCCTGCATTCCAGCAAGATCCTTCATGTCTCTGGAACATACCATACTGTTTCTTGTACCCTTGACTTTGTGCATTTTCCTTGGAATATCTTCTCTACCCTTCTCTGTTGGTTGACCTCATGCTAGTCCTTGAAGCCCAGGCTCAAATGGGATGGAGCTTTGGCTCTCACCTCTGAGCACTTTAAACAGTTCTTTCACACTGTGTCACGCTGGCTTGTGTGTTCGCCATCACTTTCCTCATTTTCTCCCCTAACCGTAATCCCGGGGCATGAAGACAAATGTACCAGGGGCGGATCAAAGACATGCATGTGTGGGCAGTCCGTGCTCAGCTGTGTCTGCATTTGAGGTGTGAAAGTGAGCAGGCCATCAGCTGGAAGTCAGAAAGACATGAGCGACGGAGGGAGTATGCTGTCCTTCCCGAGTCACTCGGAGTCTTACCTATGGCCACATTGTGAGAGCCAAGAACCCCCAAGCCCCATTTCCTCTATCTCAGCTCCAGTACACGTTCCCAGGATCCCACTCTGTCCCTCAGAAGCTGCAGGGATCCTTGAACAGCGTCATGAGCATGTTATAATAGTACCTAATGGCTGAAATAGGGAAGGCAACAGCACAGAGAGGAAGGAATTCATATTAGTTTATTCCCAAGATTAACATACCGAAAGCTTCCTTCATTAAAATTGCAACGCTGCCAACACATCCTGGTAAACTTGGACAGAGACGTTCCTCTCCAAGGGATAAGAAGTCGTTTTGAGATGAAGGTGTTATCTGCCTTGTCATATCTGATTTGTCAGGAAAAAAAGAAAACCCCTCCATTCCTTTCCCCATCTCCGGTCACATTCTCCTTCTCTTTTTCTCTCTATCGCTCTCCCCCTCTCTCCCTCCTACTTTCTCCCTCTCCTTTTCACTGCGCCCCAACCCCAGCTGCAATTTCCCAAGTAACAATGAGAGACATGATCTTATAAGTAATCAGCCACTGCAATTTGGGGGTGAATATTCAATTAGTTCCAGGCCAGGGATTCCTGATCAATATTGCCTTCTCAAGGCAAAACAGTGTTACAAACCCTCTTATTAAGCAATTCTAAGCCCTGGTGCTGATATCCATGACTGACAACTAATCTGCACTTTAATTAATACTTACCCCTTTGTTAGCTATAACGATGGCTTATCCAGGAATAGTTTTCAGCCCCCCACTCCCTTTCTTACTCCTGTGAAGCTGGCAGGAGCTTGGCTATTGTTTGCAGTTGTGATAAAGCTAAAAGCCTCAAGGGCTTATAAATAGAACAATAGACCCCGAGAAATAGAGGGGCTACACAACCCAGATTCAGAGAAGAAAACTGCCCCACACACATTCACATGCTCACATTCCATATCTCTACCAAGTGACTGCTTATCGATAATCTACTTGTACGCCTTCAGTTTTGGGGAGCTTGCTATCTGGCAAGAGACACTATTTTCTCTCCAGCTATGATCAGAGTCAGCTCTTCCTGAGACGGAGTCTTCCTCCATTGCTCCTGGCTTTGTAGTTCAGGCCCACTGGGCTCTCCCCATCCCTTCAAAATATGCCTGCCACTCCCTGATTCAGTGGTTCCAATGGCTCTCCTTGGCCTGTGCAGTAACCCCATAGTAGTCTGACAAGGACCTCTGCGGTAATAGCGGCAACATCAGTGACCATGACTTGTTGAGTGTTTACTCTGTGCCAGCCCCTGGCTGAGTGCTTTATATGTGTTTCTAAATCCTCGTTTCAGCACTGTGAGGATGATCCGTTGTTATTGCCTGTTTTACAGCCATGGAAACTGAGGCACTGCGGTCTTAGGTAACTTGTTTAAGGCCAGGCCAAAGGTTGTTCTCTTGCTGTTTGAAGACTCATGTATCACCTCCTGGGAAAGCCTTCCCTGACTCTGTCTAGACAGCATGTCCATGCCCCACCCTGGACTCCTGCCACACCTCATATGTGCTTCTGTCACTGCCATCATTTCTGAGTATTTACTTGTTTGTTAATCTTCTGAGTGTCTGCCCCATGTACTCCTCTCAGATAGGGCATGGCTGTACTTCATTTGGTGTGGAATATTTCACACTTAGCACAAACCTCAGCTCTAAGATTGTGCTTGTATCTGTGGAAGGAAAGAATGACCTAAACTTCTATAGCAGCTGTTGTGACCCAGACTGAAATGCCCAGAGCTAAAATATTTATCAAAGGAGAAGCTAAGTGTCAGGGAAGTAAATACAACCAGGGGCTGACACAGATTGTATCTGTATATCTGTGTGTGTGTGTGTGTGTGTGTGTGTGTGTGTGTGTGTGTGTGTGTGTGTGTGAAGAAAAGGCAAAGCAGGGTGGTAGAAAGAGCCCCAGACCACAGGAGTCAGGAGCCCTGAGTTCTCACCCCAGTTCTGCCACATTCTTTGTAGTATGTAGGACGAGTCCTTTCCTTTTGCTGGGTCTCAGTTTCGCCACCCATAGACCCTGGATTGTGTGGATGGCTTCTTGACCCTTCCAGTACTATCAGCATGAGGGTGGGACTTTGACCAGGCCTTCCAAGCTGCAGCTTGGGAGGAGTCTGGTCAGCAACTCCTAGCGGAGTCCCGCTGCTATTGCTCTAGATGCCAGGCACTGCCTGCCTGCTGTGCCTAAGACCTCCCGTCTCCTGGCTGAAGATGCCCAGAGGAGTGGTAGGAGCAACAGTAAGAGCAACAACAACCACAGCGCATCCTCAGATAGCACTTACTATGCACCAGATATGATTGTAAGCACTTTGCAGGTCCAGCTCCAAAGGTGGGATGCCCTGGGGACCTTTGCAGGGTGGTCTTTATGAGTCTGTCACCTGGGCTTTACCCTACAGGCTGTTACAGAAAGAACACTCAGTCAGAGGGACTTCTTCAGGCCCCATCTTGGTCCAGGGGACAACTGTCTCTCTTTCTCTCAGCTGATAACCTTGCTTTCTAATTCACCGAGAAAATAGAAGCAAACAGACAAGATTGTATCCTTCCCCACCCTTCACCAAACCTTCCTCTGACCTGCCATCTAATCTACTAGCACCCACAGTCTGGAAGATGTAAATTGGATCATGTCCTGTGGCTGTAGCTGCCAGCCATGGTGATGGCAGGAATAGAAACTGGACTCCAAGGAGTTAAAAGATAATCTCTAAAATACACCAGACATAAGGTGTGATCCAGAGGGGGCTTGGGTGTTTGGTTAGTGCAGTCTTAATCTAATAATGGCAGTGGTACTCATCCATCACTCACACAGTGTCAGGCACTGGAGTAAGTGCTTCCTGGACCCTTACGTTCCAACAACCTTTTCGTATGAGGAAACAGAGCTCAGAGAAGTTATGTCAGTTGATGAGGAGGTGACCAGTTATCTAACTCCAGAACCGCCCGTGTAACCACCCTACCAGACTCCTGCTAACTGAGTGTGCCCTTCCTTCTCTGACCCATGTCAGTGCCCACTGATTTTCTGACAGAGGACTCATGTCTCCTGACTCCTAATCCATCACTCTTGCCCCTATTAGCCCATTACCCTTTTCCAACTTTTTTCTTTTCAACACTCAAGCACCATTAACATCTGACAAAAAGCATTCAGGCATTCCCTTAGTGACTAAGGCTCAGCCTAATGATTGTAACATGACATGTTATAACTCTCACTTTGGTCCCAGAGTGGCAGACCAATCCCAGTGGATCATGCCATGTGCAAAGAAACTTCCGCTAGTGACTTTGACAGGGAGATAACAGAGGGCAACTGAGTAGTTTATGCCTCTGTGGGATGTCAAGCTGAATAAGTGTGAGTTACTTTGAAAACAGGTTCATGCCTTCTTATGTATGTATGCATGTATGTTGTATCAGGATGGGCTTGTGTAACTAATAGAACATGCAGAAGTATAGATGTGTGACTTCTAAGCCTAGGTCATAAAAAATATTGCTTCCACCTTCCCTTCTTCAATCACTCTCTCTGGGGGAAGCCAGCTGCCAGTCGTGAGGAAACTCAAGCAGCCCTGTGGCCAGATCCTCACAGAGAGCAAAAGAAGTCTCTTGTCAGTAGCCAGCAGCAACCTGCCAGCCATGTGAATGAGTCACCGTGGACACAGGACCTCCAGCTCCATTTGAGCCTTCAGATAATGAGACCCTGAGCCCGAACCACCCAGCCAAGCTATTCTCAAACCCTGACCCATAGAAACTGTGAGAGTTCATAAATACTTAACTATTGTTTTAATCCATTAACGTTGGAATAATTTGTTACACAGAAGTAGGCAATTAATTCGATGAGATAGCCCTCTCGCCCTGCACCCCAATATCTACTTTAAAAACTTCAGTGGCATTTGTATTCTGAAGACCTACTCATTTGAAATGACCATTTTCTTTTGCACCACCCTGCTAACCAGGAGGGGAACTCATTTGATGACCAAGGTCTGACCTTCATTGGATCTTTTCATGACAAAGTAAGACAGGTGTAGCACCAGTTGCAAAAGGGGATTTTGGATCCATCTTGAGTATGGCATTAAGAACGACCAACACTTGATCACGGCAGACTTTTTCATGTATGTAGATCACTAAGTGAAGGCAGCTCTTCTTACTGTGGGGTGTGGGGACCAGTAGAGGGGAGCAGGGCAGGGGGTTGATTAGAATTAAACATTGACAAATAAATTCAGAGTTTCACTGACTTTTCCAAGAAATCAGCTCCTTAGCCAGGGTGGAGCAAGCTTGTGTCGAGTCCTCTGCAGAAGGAATGCGTTGAGATCTGACTTTGGACTTGAGCTTTGGGTTCTAGGATGTCCCCAGAAGAATAGCTGGGGCAGGTGGCCCCATCTTAGGCCCCTGCCATGTGCGATTGAAGAACAGCTTCCAGGTCCAGGCCACAAGATGCTCTGGCTTCTGAGACCTCCCCATCTTGGATCCTATACAATTCTTCAGCTGTCTTACATTCATCAAATACCATCCTGCGTTTTGCCAACTACAAGTGTATATTTTTAAGGGGAAATTAATGCATATGTTTCTGATTCATCTTATGTAGAAACTATCAAAATATTGTGTCTGAAGTAAAGTAACATCCAGAAAAGAGTCTGGATAGATTTGCCAGGTTTTTCTGTGTCTCTTGACGGGATTGGATTCTGGACTCATTACCTGCCAGAGTCTCATCAGTCAGTGCAAACGCTACCCCCTTCAGGAAATCTCTCCTGGTACCTCAGACTTCTGGAGCACCCTCTTCCCAAAGCATAGGAGGCTCTAGATTAGGGCCACAGCATATGAAACTTCTTGTTCCCCAGGTCACAACCCTCCCAACCAAATTGTAAGCGGCTCCAGGACAGAGGCCAGACACTCTCTTCACTGGACTCTGCCAAGGCATGCCTGCCCAAGTTTACAGGGTATGTGTCAAGGGACAAGGCCACCCAAGGAAGGCTGGACTGAGAGATGGGGCAAGGAGGTGACCAGAGCACTGAACTGTGGGAGGTTTGACTCTGAGTCCTTAGCTTCTCAGATTGCCCTTTTTCCTAATCTCATGCACAGAGGTGATACCGGGGCCAAGCAGGCTGAAGTCTAACAGCCAAGCCCCGTGCCTCCTCTACTGAGCTGATTGATTCTCCTAAGGTGAGGGAGGTGCTGACCCTTGCCTGGTTGCAGAATGGGTGTTGATGCTAGCCACAAACTAGACACCGGTCACTGACTATACGCTGACTATGGCCTTGGATTAAGCCACTATCCCATACATGGACACAGGCTTGGCCTGGCCAGAGGTTAAAGTTGATCTCAGCCCCAGACTGAGCTCCTGACACAGTCCACAGCCTGCATTCAAACCTTTGAACTGTGTCATAATTCAGCGTAATGGTTTGGTAAGACCTCTCGCATTGCTGGGGTAGCTGGGGTCTTCTCCCCAAGCTCTCATTCCATTCCCCCAGGTGGTATGAATTAGGATCCTCTCTAGTCTCTGACCAACTGCCTGCCTTGCCAGATCATACAATCTCACATGGGAAGCAAAAGTCAAGCTCTCCCACAGGGGGAGGTGTGTTCCTTTTCATGTAAAGGATATACTATAACAAGCACATAGTGCAGAACAGCCCTTTTGTGGGCCCCTCCCAAGCACTCTCCCTCCGCT
Source organism: Pteropus medius (assembly GCF_902729225.1). Classification (NCBI taxonomy): domain Eukaryota; kingdom Metazoa; phylum Chordata; class Mammalia; order Chiroptera; family Pteropodidae; genus Pteropus; species Pteropus medius. Next base: position 18,073,557 of record NW_024349799.1, on the reverse strand, counting down.
GTGGCTTCCAGACCTCCGGGGCCCAGTGCCCAGCCCCTATAATGACCAGGAAAACAACTCACTGATGAAATGACTGGGGTTAGTTAGGGCTTCCCTCTCTCTGGCAACTCTATCCAGCATCTCTGTGGGTCTCAGTCTTACAGTTTCTGCTGACAGATGGTGCTGGTTATAATGGCCTTGTCACTTTTCCTCTTCTGAGGCACCTTCCTGTTTTTCCTCTACCAAAAAAAAAAAAAAAAAGTAATTTCCTTAGTGACAAGGGCCCACTGCCAAGCCAAAATGAGGGATGTCTATACCACCTGGCATATTCACACAAGACAATGCCAGTGTTCATGTGGGCACATGTGCTGGTCAAGCACTCAAAGCAAGCCTCCTGGAACAATGTAGATCAGAAGAGTAACGTCTAGGCAAAGGGATGATGCCTTTCAAATGTCTTCTTGCGGAACAGAAAAAAATGTTGCTTTAAAAAACCAAGCAGGAATTATTGGGAGAAGCCACAGGATGGGAGGTCAGGGAAAGAACGTTCAGGAAGGCATTTCCTCCGCCAAGCTGTGGCTTTCGACACAACCATGGGGAACATCAGGGAGTCAGCATCCTGTTTTGAAAGACTAAGGAATGACACTCTGTAGAAACATTTTGCAACTCACATTGTTTTCTGGAAATCACAGACCCTTGGGCTACGTCAGAGATCCCAGAAAGAGGACGACACATGCATGTCTTTCTTCCTGTGGAAATGCGGGGGTGCCTGGGCGGGATACGCATGTTTACAGGAAGACAAGGAAAACAGAAAAACGTAAAGAAGGCCTTGGAACTGTCACACAGAGTCAGTCCACTCTTTTCTACTCCACATTTTCATAGTAGGCACGACATGCCCAAGACTTTCTTCACTTCACATCATGTCATAATCATTTTCTGCCATCATGAAATGCTCATTGAAAATACTATTTTACGACAACACAATATTTCACAGGCTGGTTAAATCACAGTTGAATTTACCTTTTCCCTATTGATGAGCATGTAGGGTCTTCTCCTCAAGATTTGTTCTTACTCGTAAAGCTGGAATTAATCTTTGTGCATGAATCTTTGTTTGGATTTCAGATTACTTTCTTATTCAAACACTAAAGTGAAATGATTGATTATGAATGTTTTAAGGCTTCTGACATATTTCTGAATTGTATTCCAAAATGTTCATGTTGACTTTTTTTTGGAGTGTCAGTTGCTTTATTCATGATAAATATAGATTGAAGAATGCAGCTAAGATGAGAGAGTTTCCTTAAACTGAGGAAACTTTTTTCCTTAAAAAGAGGAAAGTGTGGCCCGATTTACCTGCTGAGTTAGAAGCTGGGCATTTCTGAAATCACTGGGCAAGGACACTCTGCCCTAGTGAGCTAACTCAGGAAGAGGACAGCGTGCTTCCCTTATGGGTAGCCAGTCATGACTAGTGATTTTATCCTCATCTCAACAAGGAGATAAATTTTGTAGAAAATTATCCAGTAATGTAGATTTTTAAACCATTATCAAATAGGAACTTTTAAACATTCACAAAAGGAGACAAAATACAATAATTAACAGACATGTATGTGCTCATCATCCAGATTCCATAATTGTCAACATATTAAAATTATTTTTCTGTATCACCCCTTGGCTTTTGTTTTTGGCTGGCATTTCACCTTGTGGCATTTCACCCATAAATTCACTGCATTTTGCCCATGGTTTATCAGTAGGTATATCTAACTGATAAGAAAATTTTCTTTCACCCACCATCATACTATTATCCCACATATCAATATTATCGATAAATCATAATGCCAACTTATACTCCTAACAACAATAGATGAAATGCCCATCTCACTGCAACATACCAGCACTGAGTATTTTCACTTTCCAATTTTTGCTATTTTGACTGGAAAAATGGCAACTCTTACTTAATTTGAATTTCTATGATTATATTGGTACGTCATGAATTGACAGGGGAGACACAAAGAGTCTTGCAGGTAAAGATAGTATCATTTATCAGCAACAGAACTTTTTATAAGCTTGTTTAGAGAATGCGACTTTGATGTGCTAAGTCATAGCTTGCATATTCTGAACCCTAGAATTAGAATAGTCACGGGCAGCCCCAGACGAAGCCAAGCTTCCTTTTGTGGGCCTTCTTGTGAAAACTCAGAGCATGAAGCAGCAGCCCAGAGTACAAGCTTTCTGCAGACAAGCAGGGCTCCAAGGGAAGTATAGGGAGGACTCAGTTAAGCAGGCCCAGGTCCTCTTCCTCAATGATCTGATTAAATGGGCCACTTCTCTTCTGGTGGAAGGGGATGGGGCAATGCAGGGGAGAAGAGAAGTAGAGGTGTTTGACAATCTTTACCCATGCAAACTGGGGCAGAGGAAAGTGCGTTTATCTCTTATTACAAACTGGCAAAGTTGGACTGTCTGCCTGTGTGTGGGCTGGTGGGGTTTGGAAAGAATTCACAACCACCCCCTTGTTTCCTTCACCACTATTCTCCCCTCGAGTTTTACTTTTCATGTATTTAATTCACAAACTATATCCTGGCTGCTGGTCTTAATGATGGTTCAGGCACAAAAACAGATAACATATTCAGACTATGTAATTAGAGGGCAGCTTAATAAAGAGAGAATTTACAAAGACTCGGGGAAGGTGCAGAGAAAGCAAGGGCGAGAGAGAGCAGTACTCTGGGGCCGATATCAGGGTTGGGAAGAGAAATGTGACCACCCTATGGCAGACAAGTTCTAAGGTGGCTCCACTGAATCTACTCGTGTGTAGTCCCCTTGAGTGTGGGTGGGACCTGGGACTCAATTCTAACCAACAGAACATAGCAAAGATGATGAGACGTCAGTCCCTACCTTGATCATGCCATGCTGTAGAAGACTCGGTTTTAGCGGACTGGAGAGAAAGTCTCTTGCTGGTGTTGAAGAAGCAAATTGCCATGCTGTTAACTGTCAGGAGAGGGGAGGGCTACATGGCAATAGCCAGTAAGGAACTAAGTAGCTGCCCAGGAATGTACTCTGCCAATACCCTGAATAAGCTGGGACTCAGCTGGAATCTTCCTCAGTCAAGCCTCCAGATAGAGCGCAGACTGGTAGACACCGTGGTGGAGGCTTATCAGACCTTGAGCAGAAGACCCAGAAGTATGATCTCATTATGTTAAAAAAAAAAAAAGGCAAAATAAAGCTTTTAATTCCTATAGATGCCTACTACATATGTGCAGGTAAATGCTCGTATATAAACAGGCACAGAAGAATAAACTTTAAATGATAATAGTGGTTACCACCTGGGTGAGGCAGGGGGATTTAGTAAAGCTCTACCTGCATTTACATGTCATTACTTAAATGTTTATAATAACAATATACTCATATTATTTGCATATTTAGCATTCTACCGATAATAATAAAAGACAAAGAAAACAATTATTTGCCTATGTATTCTATGTTCACCACAGCTTGGAAGGCATTGCTCCCACTTTGCATAGAAAGAAACTGAGACCTGGAAAGGGGATTTGGCTTCTGCAGGGCTCAATACCTTGTCAGTGGCTATGTCTGGGCCCCACCCACTGGCTTCCTGAGGCTCCAGGCATTGCACCCTCTTACACTGGTCCGTGCTGCATATACTGCCTATGAGGTAAGGTAAACCCACGATCCTGTAAAGCAGCAGTCTCAATCTTTATAGCACCAGGGACCAGTGCTCCTATGATAATCTAATGCCTGATAATCTGAAGTGGAGCTGAGGCTATGATGCTAGCACTGGGGAGCGGCTACAAATACAGATGAAGATTTGCTCGCTCACTGGCTGCTCTCCTCCTGCTGTGCGGCCCGGTTCCTCACTGGCCACGGACCAATAATAGTCTATGGCCCAGGGCTGGGGGACCCCTGCTGTAAAGGCCCTTCCACACTGGTGCTCAGACCACCTGGTGGCAGACTCATGGTCTCCCCTTAACACTTCGTAAGAATCACTTTCTACACATAACTGGTGTTGGACCTCCATCTGAACCACTGGCAGAAGTCGTTTTTAAACCTGTCTGGGGCACCAATCTTCTATCCATTGACCCTTAAGGCAAACTTGAAATGTATGTGGACCAATCTTTTATTTGACAGATGGGGACACTGAGGCTCATGGAAGTGACGGCCCAGGAACCTCACACTGAGTAATCAGAGCCTGTTTTCTGCTGAGCACCTGTGTGTGGCTCTACTTTGGAGGAAGAAGCAGCAGGAGTAAGGGAGATGCCACAGGGCCTCTCCTCTTGGAGTTCTTTCTCTACCTGGAGCCCAAGACATGCACCATTGAAACACAAACCATAAAAGGTAGGCCATGAGCAGCTGGGCAAGTATGAGGAGAAACTGTGCACATACAGAAATAAATTTGGGTGCGGGATCTACCTCTCCTACACAAGGGGTCAGCCGGAGCCTCTGCTTACCCATATCCCATATCTCTCAAGCTGCATCTCCAGGGAGATCTGAGTCTATGGGCATCTGAGCTGAGGGAGTGTGTCTATTTCTCAGCTCTGTTCTCTGAGGGGTGGTGGGCAGGGGTCTGTCTAGAGGACATAGCCAGCTGAGGAAGGAGCTGAAGACCCATCGTTTGCAAGAGGCTGAAGTGGCTAAGTGGCTATGGGGGTTTGGTCTGGGGACAGCAGTGCATACTGGTATAATCCAGGAAAGCTTCAGGGAGGGGGTGATACAGGCCAAGCATTTTAGGGAGTGGAACTGGAGACAAGAGGAGGTTTAGGGAGAAGATGTTTGGGATTCAGGCTGTAAATTTTTTTAATACAAGTCTAGATTTATTTAAGTTTAAATTATTTAATTTATTTATGTCTAAATGGCACAGCGCTGAAGCCAGTCTGAAAAGAACAATCAAAGATACACCACTGCAAGATAATTCAATGAATTACGTTTTCACTAACTTTATACAGCAAAAAATTTCTTGATCACAATCTATATCCTATGGTTACCTTGTCCTGTATGCAGAAAGCCAGAGAGCCCCCAACAAGAGGAGTGTGGGGGTGCAGACACAGGGGTGAGAGGGCAGCCTAAGTGCCATGGGCAGAATTTCTCCTTCAGAGGGTAAGATGAGACCTGCAATCACAGGTTTCTTCCCTGCCACCTGCTCAGCCTCTGAGTCAGTCACCTGGGACTTCTCTCCTCTCCCAGCCTGGCCTAGTGCTGTTATCTTTTGAATCATTCTTTTCTCAGTGGCACAAGCAGCTTTTACTGTTGAAAACGTCTGTATTTGGCTTTAATCAGAGCCCTTGTCAAGCACTCACCCCCTCTTTTTGTACTTCATTGTCCTCAAGGGGGAAAAATTTATGATGAGCATCATTTTACACAAACCTCCTGGACGTACTGGGATTCCACAATTCATGAAGCCACAGACTTGGTTTCTGCTCACCACCCAGGAGTCACAAAAGGCAAAGGGGAAGAATGCCCATTTCTCCTAAAGCTGTACTTCAAGTCTTGGTCAGCTACCTACTTGCTCTGTGACCGTGAGCTAATTTAACTCTCTGGGCCTTGAGTTCACCATCTATGAACACAGGGAACTTGGAGATGGTCTCCAAGGATCATTTCACCCAATCTACTATAATTTCATGGCTCATAAGAATAACTGGAATCACCCAGATGTGCGCATGAGGACTTCCCGCCTCTGGTCATCCTCATCTCCAAATACCGATTGGGCTTTCCTACTGCACACCGAGCACAGCATTCCTCAGCCCTAAATCTGTGAAGGCTCTTCACTTCCCAGCCTGACATGAAAAGCCTTTTGTAGCTTGCTCTCGACCTTCCCTTCCTGCCTCATCGCCTATCCCTGCCACCCCACCCCATCACTGCCACCAGCAGGTAACCTACATTTAAAGTTTTCTTCATGCCTTTTTGATTTTGCAAATGCTATTCTTTTTATCTGGAGTGACTTTCCCCCTCTTTCCTTTACCTGTCTGGTTCCTGCCTTGCCTGTAAAACCCAGTTCAAATGCCAGAGTCTTGGGGAGGTGCCAGGTGAAATCTGTCTGTCCCTCCTTTGGACATATCTGGCTCTTGGACATCCCCCAAGCCCACAATTCCCACTATGTGGCCAATATCTCTTGCCACAGACCACAGACTCTTCCATGGCAGAAACAATGATCATGGTCATCTCCATGTTTCTGGTTCTTAGCACACAGCCTGGCATGGAGGGCATATGGATGCCATTGGCTGTATTGTGGGGACACATAGGGACAGCCAGAATCCATCTAGACAGGGATGGTGAACTGATCTTAGCTCTGGTCTTGCAAGAGCTGTGTGGCATAGTGGGAAGGACATAACCTTACAGATGCTCATCTCAGGGTTCAAATGCCAGGGCTATCGTTCCCTGGAAGAGTACACTTGAGCAAGTGACTTAACTGCACTTTCCTGTCTGTAAAATGGAAATAATAAAGGTGACTTTGCAGGGTTGCTATAAGAAATAGATAAGAGATGTATGTAGTGTCCAGCATATAATAGGTGCTCAATAAATGGTAGCTATAGGACTCACCTATAGCTCTGTCTGCCTGTCTACCCATCCTTTCATCTGTCCTTCCTTCTATCAATCCAACCAATCATCCATCCAATCAATCAATATTTATTGAGTGCTTTCTGTGTGCTGGGCTCAGTGCTGGGCTGGAGATGTAACAGTGAGCAAGCAAGACAAGATGCCCTGATGTACGCTCCCTCTCTCCCTCTCCTGCTCTGATGTTTGAGATTGTAACCTTGGTTTCCTTCTACACCTCCACCCTTTGCCACCTGACCTGGTGCTGCTCTAAGCCAGTAGGATGGACACTCTGGCCTGGCTCAGGCCACCTGGAAAAGAAGCATTGGCTCCCTCTCCACCTGCCCACCTGGGTTGCCCCGAGGTAGGACAGTGATGGCTAAGAAGGCTCAAGGTGGTGCTGTGCAAGTTCTGGAGCACCGGGGTCAGCACCTTTCACTGAGCCACACAGAGGCACTCCCATGGCATCTTGCATGGACCTGGGCCCCACTAATCTGAACAAATCCCATTGCCCCACCCCCAACCCTAAGTTCCTACCCAAATGATCTATTCACTCTCCCATCCACCTCCCATTGGGCTGTTGTGAGGATTAAATAAAATGACATGGGTAAAGTTCTAGAAATTTCCTGGCACATAGTAAGCACTACAGGAACATTTGCTTTCACTATTCTATCAATTAATACTCAAGACAGCTTGTGTAAGGGCATCATTGCCCACAGTTCACAGTTGAGGAGACAGGCTGAGCAAGAGAACAGTTGCCTCAGGTCAAAGGGTGGGAGAAACAAGGGCTCAAAGGCCAGGTCATCCCGACTGGCAGAGTCTCCCCCCTCCTCCACTGCAGGGGAGGGCCCGGGTCAGGCTCTTTTAATAAAACATGTTATTACTGCCCTTAGCTGTTGAGAGCTCCCTCCAGTTCAGAGCACAGCCAGGGCAGGGGGTGGGAGGAGACTGAAAACAGTGGTCCTGGTCTTTCATGGGTTCTTAATTCCAACTACAGCACCCCCAACACACACACACACACTCAGGTGTGCCTGGGTGAGGGACTTTTCAGAAACATATTGCAGCATTCCGTGTGGTTCACATTCCCAGGTGCCTCTATCCGGGACACTGAGCTAGAGGACTTACAAACTTCTCATGCCCTAGCACCTCAGGGTGAGGTGTCATTCTGCCCATTTCCCAGACAACAGTATCATGTCTCAGACAAGTCTTGCTCAGGGATGAGTAGCCAAGCTAGGATGAGAACCCAGCGTCCTGAGTCCTCATCACATGCTTCCCCACTTTCAAGTTCTCAGTGCCTTAGTTGTTTTGGCAGTTCCCTGAGTGCAAAAGGAGCAAAACAAGGCACCCCCTCCCCAACTGGACTGTCTCCTCCACCCCAACCCCTTCAGGGATCACTTCACTCTCCCATCACATGTTCCTTCACTAGGGCCTGAGGACATGCGGTGTGCTTTCCTGGTGTATCTGTCAGCACCTCTCCAAAACCCCCAACCTGGCAGCCTTTGCAGCTCCAAGCTGGGCTGAGACCTCCCCTTTCACATGCTTTTTATTCCCTCCAAAGGTGACTCGATGACACTGTTCAGTGAGATCCCACCTCAAGCTTCAGTTATTTGTGATTTAATGAGGAGCCTTTTAATTATAACATCTGTTGTTTTAACTACCAAAGGAATTATAATGAGGTTCCCAGAGGAAGCTGCTGTGGTAGCAGAAGCTGGAAAAGAATTCTCAGCATCAGAGGCTCTGCCAGGGTCCTTGGCACAGTGACTGCCATGGAGCATGATCCGTCACAGAGAGCACTTCATCTTCATTTTAATTAAGATTTAGGGGTGAGGCAGGCAGCCTCCGGATCCGAGGGAGCAGAGCAACCCAGATCCTAGAAGAGGCTCTGCGTTAGGAAGCCTTAGTTCTGCGGATGCAGAGAAGACCAGAGATAAATCGGCCATTTTGCTGATGCTGGTAGAGGCACACATCTGTCACCCAACAGTTGGGTGAAAAAAAGGGGCTGGTCCTCCACACAGCCCAGCTGTATGACCTTTGCCAGATGAACTGGCCTCTCCAGATTCTAGTCTCTTCATGTGGAAAATGAAAGTGATGTCTTTTCTTCCTCTCTGAAAGAAATGATTTATCCCTGACATTGGTTTAAAGTTGGTGAGACATGTCCACACCCACCAGAGAGGAAGAACTAGACACCATGTAAGATAGACGCCACATGGACAAAGGGTCCACAATGGAGGAGACAGTGCAGGAGATGGTGAGAATGATATCAGAGTTCATGATGGTGGTCACAATAATACCAGTCATGTCTGTTCTCCCAGTTTCTTATCCCTCCCACATCCATGCCCTTTGTAGTTCCTCTCCATAAAGAGGTGAGTCCATTTGCCTCACTGATTTTAGATCAGTCTTGTGACTTGCTGTGTTCAACTGAATGCAATGCAGATGATGTACTTATTTCAAACCTGGTTCTCTGCAGACCTTGAGTGTTGCTGCTTTCTCTCTCGCTCCTCCACCATGACTGTGAGAACGTGTCTGGGCTTGCCTACAGAGGATAAGAGTCACACGAAGAGGAGCCAAGTTGCCCTAGTTGCCCCAGCCAAGTCCATTCTAGATTGGCTAAAAGCACACTCACTGCCAGACATATGAGTGAGGCCAGCCAAGACCAGCAGAACCACCTCGCCTCCTGCGCCTGACTCCAGACACATGAGCAATAACGGCAATGATTGTAGACTCATGAGGATTTGTAGTAATTGAATGCAACATTATATGGCAATAAATAATAGATACACTTTTCTAGGTCCTGAAGCCATTGAGAACTGTATCAGGAAACAGGTAGCAAAATATCCTTTCTTTGGACCTGGTGAGAGTTGGTTGGAGAATGCTACTTGAAACTTGTAACCAAAAGTCGGCTTCCTACCCAAATTAAATGTACCCACCCACGACTTCCTGGGTGAACTTATCACATAGAGAAGAGGAAGAAAACCATGTAGTCATGGTTATACTAGTCAAAGAAGAGAGACTGAGATTTAAGCTAACTTTACAACCAAATAAGACACTTCTTCTCCCTTGGGTGGAGCCAAGGGCAAAAACCACAAGCCCACACTTCTAGGAGGCTTGAAGTTGTTTCCATTTTTATGGGCCTTGGCAAGAATGTAGGGAAAAGGGGGAAAATGGTGTTTCCTAGAGTGATCATGATGATATATGCCACGTAGTGATGGTGATGATGGTGGTGGTAACAATGATAATGATGCTTACTATCAGCAGGATCCACCACCAGAGCCTCCCATTTGGTGTTTCCAGTGTCTTTTTAGGCTGGTCATTCCAAACCAGCTCCCTGGGCAGACTCTGCAGAGTAAGGGGGTTTTTCTATCTCAGCCCCATGGGCTTCCTTGAAGTTTTCCAGTCACACCAGGGTCCCTTGCACCTCTGCATCAGATCATGCTGTCCCTTGTGCCTGGAATATTCTCCATCTCACCCATCTGGAAAGCTGGTATTCATTCAAGACTCAGTTCAAATGCAGCCTTTTCAGTGAAGCCCTCCCTGACCCTCCTGGACAGATGCCCGTTCTTCATCTTTAGAGTTCCCCAATTAGAGCTTATCACACTCTCCCAGCATTTGGTTTACCCACCTTCCCCACCAGACCCTTGAGGGTTAACAATCCATCTTATCTATCAATGGATTATTCATGCCCCATATCAGGCCTAGTAAGTGTTTCTTAAACGTATGTTAAATTAGTTCATCCCCTACCTTACCAAGCAAGGATAGGAAAGGAAGGGGGATGAGCATACAGAGGCTCCAGGTGTAATGGTGGAGGCTGCACAGTCCAGAATATGAACTAAAGGTGTGGTTCAGTCAGTTCAGCAACACTGACTCACCAACCAGCCTCTCTATTTTTTTAAGAATTATTTTTTTTAATAGTATTTTAACAGAAGGAATCAGGTAGTCTCACTCAACAAGATATTGACTTCTTATAGCACATTTTATTAAGATTCATCAAGACTGGAGTTCTCTGCATTCTCTGAGGGGGCTAGTGTGTTTAGGAGGCAGAGTAACAGGGAAATTAAACACAGCAGCTGCATCCTTTGAAGCCTTTCTAAGCAGCAAGGCCAGCTAATTCCACAATGTATATGGCTGGAGAATACCAGATGTGTTCTCATCCTAGGTTTCCACCCAAGCAAGAAGAGATCTTTTCTAATTAGCCAAGTTAGATAAACACTCTTCCACTTGTTTAGAGGATAGATGGATGCCCAAAACATAGCCAAGGAGAGAGTTTGTATAAAGCTACTCTTCTGCTATTATTGGCTTCCAATATTTAAACAAACACACATCTGTGCACATGTGTATGTGTGTGCGCGTGCACGCACGCACATACACGCACACACACCTCTAAGGCCACAGAGCAAGGAAAATTAAAAAGGGATTAATATATTAAAAAAAAAAAGAAAAAGGAGAGATTCAGGGGGTGGTAAGGTCCACAACATATTGAAAGATCGGGACCTACAAGTGTTTTTTTCCTTGGGGATCTTTTCTCCTCCATGGCTGACCCTCATTCACCCTTCCCTTTCACTAGACTTGCTCCATTTTATTCAGCAAGTCCCAATTCAAAGACTTTGATGTCTCCTTGGCATGTCTGAATGTGAGATTTATGATTCTTTGGGGCGAGATTTATGACTTCATAATATGACTCAAACCTGCCTTTTCTTTTTGTCTTCTAGCATTCTTCCATTCCGCACATCCTGTGCTGCTCTGATGCTAATACTAATAATCATTGTCACCACCCCCACTTGCATTTACCAAGTGCTGACTCTGCCTGGTCCTGGACCAGGAGATTTTCATCTATTATCTTTTTCCATCTCTGCAGTTCCATGAGGGAGCATTGTGATTATCCTCAGCTTGAAGAAGAGAAAATTTGGCATCAGAATTGGTGAAGGGACTTGCCTTAAGTCATATAGCTAATAAATAACCGACAGTCCCCACACTGGCCTCTTTGCCTTGGCAAATGCTGTTTTCTCATGTGTGGATTCCCTCTTCCACAATCTTCTTCTGATGATCTTCTGCTCCTGACCCCAGTAAACAGTTTTCTAATTTCTGACCATTCCTTCTCCCATCAAACTCCCCTAGCTCCCTGAATTACATCAGAACAAATACCAGTTGGTTGAATTTCATTTCTCAAAACTGAGTATAAGGAGTCTTACCATAATGAAATGTTCTTCTCCTGAGTTTTATTTCCGTTCCACAAGTCAACAAATCTCTTTTGAGAGTCTGTGCTGTCCCAGGCTCTGTGCCCTGTGCTGTGGGGGTGTGAATGACATTGAAGAAGCACTCTCCAGACTTTCGCACAGATGGGGACATGGTCGTTCATGGTATTCTTCCATGGTAAAAAATCTCTAATCTATTTGTGGACATTTTCTCTTTTCATTCTGAATATAGTTCATTTCTGCATTCTTTCTTTTTCTGGATCAGTCATATGAGGTTTGCTACAGTATTGGCCTTTTGTTGATATCTTTATTTCTGAGGATGTTCTATTATTTGTTTTATTGTTTATTCGTTTCTATCATTAGCTTTATTTTCTTTTTTCTAGTTTCTCATATTATTTTTCTAAATTCTTCAGTTTAGGTGTAGGTTATGTGCAACTGTTCAGATTTCCAAATAAATGCATTCAAGACTATAAATCACCCCTTTAAGGATCGGTTAAATGACATCAGAAAAGCTGGGGTATGTATCATTTTCTTTAATTTCAATTCAAAAAACTTGTTAATTTCTGTTGTAGTTTTCTTTTGTAACCTACGGGTAATTTAGAAGTGTGTTTTTAATTTCCAAACCTATACATAAACTATCTCTTTGTTGTTGACTACTAATTTTACTGCATGCTGGAATATGCCATAAACTTGCAACAGAACCTCTTGATAATAAAGATTCTTTGGAATTTATGATGACTTCTTTTGTGGTCTAACACATATCCCTTTTTTTCACATGCATTCTCCTTTTGTGGAGTTCAAATTTACATTTATATGCGTACAGGATCATACATTATTTTTAATCTATTAACTTCTGAGATGTGTTAAATTCACCCGCTGTGCTTGTTGACTTGTCAGCTTTGCCTTGTAATTATTTCAGTTTTTGCTTTTATGTATTTTGGAGCAAATGTTGTTGGAATCTTACAATGAAATGCCTGTTATTGATACTTTTAATACCTTTCATCTTAAGTTCAATTTTACCTGATAGTAATTTCTTTTACAGACCTATTATTGTTTTTATTTCTTCATTTTTTTATATTTTGGTGTCATTCAGTTTTACCCATTTTGCTTTCAAATAGAATGCACCTGGTTTTTAAAAAGCAAATTTTAAAAAATCTATTTTAATCGTTAAGTTTAATATGTTTGCATTTGTTGTAATTGTTGATATATTTACATTTATTCCTCCTGTCTGTTTTTATTTTCGATTTCCCAGCTTTCTCTTTTTTAAAAAATTTCCCTTCCCAGTTTTCCTTTGGTGTAACCAAGTTTTTTTGTTGTTCTTGTAGATTATTTCTCCTCTTTTGGACCTAAGGTTATATCTTCTATTTTTAGCTTCTATATCTTTAAATTATTCGCAAACACACTTATGGATTTTTTTTTCTTTTTCACAACTCCTAGCATTAATCTGTAAATACATCCCTCTGCTCGATGGAGACAAGAACCTTGTCACACCTTTTCTCTAGCTGTCCACCCTCTCTCTCTCTCACCCTACCTAGATGATACCACCTAAAATTTTCATTTCAAGTTGTCAGCCCTGCCCCACTTCTGCATCAGCCCTCCTGAACATAGAGATATCACCATGGAGAAAGCCAGGAATAAATTGACTAAGAATTTCCCACTATCCAGCTGAGTGGAAGGCTTAAAAGAGTATTTGGGTCGAATTATTAAAAAAATTAAGTTTATTTTGTTTGCACAGCTGAGTTTGTGAACAGAAGATATTACCACCACTGGTGGTAGGTCAGTCTCCATTCCAAGATTGGGGGTTAGGAGATGAAACAATTACAGTTACCACCCCAAGGAAGCTCTCAGCCTTGGTGTTCTGTTGAACAAAAACAATTTCACAGGATGCCAATGTCAGACACGTGGACTCTGTGACATCAAGTCAAAAACAAAATAACTCATAATCCTGTTTGAACATAGACAAAACACGAACATTATCCAAACTATGAAGATCACCAAATGTCCCCCAATCCTGGCTAATGTGGTGACTGCTGACTCTTTATCGATAACAGCCTTAGCCTCTCTGTGTTCCTCTCACCTTACAGAGACTTAAATTAATTATTAAGACACTGAGTCACAGAATTACCTTTGGTTCCTGACAGCATCCAGCCCAGAGTAAAGCTCCACTTCTTTGAACCCTGTCCCAAATCTCCTGACACAAGCCCAGATCCTTTAAGTCTTTTCTAATACTCTAACCGGATGCCTCATGGTTCCCTGTGGTGGGCATTCTCCTTGTTGCAACAAGTAAATAAACCCACATCCTTCCAGGTCTACTGTCAGATTCTCCAAGCAGCCCCTTTTATAGCAGGAAACCTTATGTCCTTCCCCATCTCAGCCTAATGAAAAGAGGCCTCCCCCAGGCAGAACTATTCTCAGCCATTCTCTTAATCCAAGGAGAGGCTAGGTTAAACCCAGAGCTACAAATCTGTTCATGGGAATCTGCTAGCAGCCTGGCCTATATGATCAGGGCATGGAGTCTTGTTACTAAAAGATTCTCAGACTAGGTGCTGCCTCTGCTGAGTGAGCCCTGGAAGAGGCTGGTAGAGACCAAGGCAAGGACTCAAGAGCAGTGGACAAGCACAGAGCTGATTTGCTGCCAGGTGACTCCTTCTAGTGCCCTCTGCCTCACTCAACTTCTTTACACACAACGTGGCTCTCAATGAGAAACTATGTGGATTCTGAGACTGTAGGAACTGAGCTGCTAGCTACAGAGACAGCCCTAATATATCCCTCTTACTGTCAGAAACTGCAAAAGATATACCACGTATAATGCCTCCTCACCTGAAAGAAATTGAATTAACTGACAGCAAAAATATCAATCTGACTTTTGGCAAAAAATAAAAGATCAGGCTGAAAATATACATCCAGAGTGCTGAAAATATACATCCAGAGTGCTAATTGTGTGCACATGCATGCACGTGCACACACACACATACACATAGTGTATACACATGCACAAACACATGCACACACTGAATCCCATTGAGACACCTCCTACTCTCTCAGAGTTGTGGAATGCAATTAGAAATTGGCTTCTTCCCAGAACTGAAATGTCACACAGCCACAACTGCCCTCCATTGTCGGTAAACTGCTTAATTTCTCCAGGACACTTAGTGTGATATTCAATCATGGAGACTGTGAGGATACATCACAGAGCCATAAGCAACTTATTCCAAAATTTGTAGACCAGGGCTCAAGATAAGAAGGGAAGATGAGTAGCATTTGCAGTCCTGTTCTCTCAGCCTGTAATGTCCAGTTCCTTCTTATAAGACCTTGCTCAAATGTCACCTCCTCTGTGAAGCCTTCTCTAACTTTTCCAGATAGATTTTGTCATATTCTCTTCCATGTTCCCACAGCAAATAGCAATGAATTTTTATCGTAGGTATCTGTTATTTTTGCTTGCTGTATCACTTAGAATTTAGTTCAACTGCAAGTCACAGAGTCCCCAAATAACCATGGCTCAAACAGAATAGAAATGTATTTATCCCCCAAACAAAAGTCAAAGGTTGTGAGGGCAGTTCTACAGTCTTCTGGAATCCTGGCTACTCCAGCTTTCTCTTCAGTTATCCCTAGGTTTGGTACAAGATGGTGGCTAGAATTTCAGTCATTATATCACATTCAATGCTGCAGGGTGGAGCTGGCATGGATGGGGAGGAGTGACAAAGAATGTTGCTCTCTTTTAAGGAAAATCCCTGGGAACTGCTAAATGACACTTCCACTTTAACTACATCAGCCAGAATTTATTGCATGGCTATGCCTCCTTGCAAGAAATGCTGGGAAAAGTAGTCCTTGTTTTAGGTAGCCATAAGTCCAACTAAAAAATTCAACTGGGATGAAAGAATAGAAGAATGGATTCTGGAGCCAGTCATCAGTCCTGACCACTCCCACCCAGCATCTCTTCCCCTTACCCTGGTTACAGGGCCCAGGTTTTTGTGGGGAGCTACTACCCCTCCTCCTGTACCATCAGCCAAGAGGCTCTCACAAAGCCCATGGATGCTCCCATGACCCACATTAAGCCAGTGAGATTCTCTTCCAGGGTATCATATTGTCACTGACTGAGCCAAGATGGAAAATGACTGGAGCAACTTTGTTCCTGATATTAGAGCCTGAAGAAACTGTCCATTTTCTCCTGCTTGCTGGGTCCTTGGAGCTATTCACATATCTGAGCTTTCCAGAGCATGGTGCTTCAGGCTATCTTTTAATTCTGTGAGTCATTCCATTTCTTTACAATTAATTCCTTTTCTTCTTGCTTAAGTTACCCAAAGTTCATTTCTGTTGCTGGCAACTAGAAAATTCTGTCTGATAGTTCTGTTATGTCATTTATCATACCATTCATATATCTGTGTCTTTAACTAGACAAACTCTTCCAAGTAGAGAGTATATCTGTTCATTTGTGTGCACATGCCCTAAAGATCAATGCTGTCTCATTAAGAACTCTATAAATGTTTGTTGAGTAAATTAATGAGAGATTCTAGATGATTCTATAGAAAGTACACACTGTGAACTTAAAAAAGCCCCCCAACTTCTGTGCCTCATTGTCCCCAAAGGAGCTCACTGTCAGTGAGAGTTAAGTAGTGATAGTGGGGAAAATGATTTCTCAATTCCTGACCTCTAACCTCACTCTCGGAATTACCAGAAGGAGCTGATTGAGTACCCCTGGAGAGAAGAACCCACTATCAAAATTATAAGTACCATAGATTTCATAATCATTGCAGAAGAAACTTTTTCTAAAAATTATCTACTCATGTGATGTCGAATTCATCCTCCCCTGATATTCTAGTTTATTTTTCTCCCTAACTGGATTCAGATTCATCAAATTTGTCTTAAAGGATTGTTCACCAACTGGTATTCAAGAACCAGGAGACCATTCTCTTTATCACTGCCTTTACAAACTGATAGGGCAACTATGTTAATACTATACAATTATCCATCCTGCCATAGTTCACTGGAGCAAAAGCACACCTGATCCAAGCCATGCCAATCAGGTTTTCTCTCCCAGGAAATTTTAACTGCAGTTGAGAGATGCTGGTGTCACTCTAGTCTGCTCACAGGGACATAGAATCCATAAATATGCAAGAGAAGGGGACCTTCTGCTTGGTGGCCACTATATAAAGAAATAGAAAGAAGATGCGCAGAGAGAAGCAGAAAGAGAAATCCATAGTCCCAAAGACAGAAAACCAGAAGAAGCCCGTTCCATTTCCTGATGGCTTTACCGGACCCATTTCTGGTCTCCTGAGTGGCTCTCTGGGATCTCTGCCCCTGGGTTAGTTCTACAAGACATCTGTGAATCCATGGACTAAATATTCCTGTATTTTTCTCAGCCTCTCTGACATAAGTACTTGCAACCAAAAATCTAACAGGGACACCTGCTCTAGGTCAGTCCTCATCTTTTTTCGAGGAGTCTCTTGCCTTGGCTTTCTCACTGTTCTCCCTGCCTCTGGTCTGCCCCAGCCCCACCCAGATCCACTTTTCACCTGGGCTTCCAGGCAAACCTCCCCATGTTGGTGTCCCTATGTGCAGAAAACAGGCAACACTGCAGACTTGGGATTGCTCTCCTTTAAAAAGCTCACTTGCAAGCTGGCCCTCCCTAGTATCTGGGAACTTTGCTCTCAGGAGAGTTCTTGCTCTAACTAATATGAGGGGCTCACTGTGCCTAAACTGCTTATGCAAGTAACGTGGTTTATACTAAATACCTGCTTTTCTTTTCAGAGTCTGGGATTTTGGCAGTAGGTCGAGGTGTGAAAGTGACCAGTCCCTAGTACATTTCTCTAATGAGCTTCTCTGATAGATGACATTTCAAACCTGCCCTCGCAACTCGTCACACGTCTTGTGTGACTCCACTGGGAGAGGTACTGAGGAAGCTGGCGCTCCATGTTCCCCCACTTACTTTGCCCTATGCAATGTTGCCCTTTGCTGATCATCACCATTTGACATCAGGACCATTGCAAGCTGACTGTGACTGGCCTCTCAGCCTCATCATCAGTGGTGCCTGCTTACTACCCCATTTCCCAACTACATACTGCTTTACCACTAACCATTGTATGCACCTGTCCTTCATTTGTCAATGCCCAACTCAGGTCTATCTTCCCTCCAGGAAGCCCTCCTAGAGAATCTATTCTATCAGAAGCCAGATATCTCTGCTTCATGCTCTGTCCCACTTGTCCCTCTAGCACAGCCCTTGGAGTCCTAGAAGTTCTGCTGTGCCCATGTCCCATAAAGCGTTGAGTTCCTGGAAGTCAGGAACTTGGTCCCATTTTTATTCGCAGGGTTGCAAAACAGGTTATATCAACTAGGACATGCCCTGGCACACAGTAGCTGCTCAATAAAGCTTTTTAAAAAGTATTACCCTTTCTACACAGATAACTTCTTCCTCTGAAAACCTGGAAGTAGAGGCCAACATATGAGGTGCCCTTATTCCCATTTTGCAGACTCTCAGAGAAGTTACGTGACCTAACCAAGTCTGTATACTGGAGCTGGTAAGTGGCAGAACTGGGACTCAAGGCAACCCCAGAGCAGTCTGATCCCAAAGTCCACCCTGGGAAACTCTTTTCGTATCATCGTGGGAAAACCTGGTCTGAAGAGCTACCCTGGAGTTTGGAGGCAGGCCTGGGTCTCTGCCCCTTTCATCTGTGACCTCTCTGAGAGCAAGGACACTGGTCACCAACATTCCTCTCATCCACCAAGCTTCTAGCACAGGACAGCACAGACAGCCTGGGGAAGCCATACTGGTGATGCCATGTTGACCCCAGAGGCCTCCACTAATTTCTTCCTCCTGTGTGAGCCCACACCAGACAGGCCTGAGGCCTCTGTTCTGACTCTCTCCCAGGTTTAGAGAGTTTGCGGAAATTGAATTCTCTTGGAAAGGGAGGAGCTTTAGCTTCCTTCACTGCAGCCCCAGAGGCAGCTTCAGGGTCCCGACACCCGAGAAAGCTCCAGGTTTCCTTGTGCTGAATCCTTTTGACATTTTCAATGGTAAAATAAATTTGATTTGTAGAAGCCATGAAGGAACGGGGGCGATGTGATTTCCAAAATGCACTGTGTTATTGGATATGATAAAAGACTGAATGAGTCAGTAAATGTAGCAGTTTAGTAACTTAAAAAAATCAATAACCACACAGTCTGGTGGTGGAGGAGGAGGAAGTTGTAATGGATTGTGTGGAGGAGGGAGGATTTGTGCCTGAACTCACCATACATACCTAGGATGAATCCACAGTCTCCTACACACCCTTGGAGACACATGCAGACACACGGATTCACACCTCACACTACCACGTGCATAAACAGACACAGATACTCACAGACACATAAATGCACAGACATGCACACACAACATATATACATACATCCAAGCAGGTCCACTAACAGTAATAATAATAGGTACCATTGACTGATCAGTAAAAATGTTCCAGGCATTGGCACAAGCGAGTTACAAGTCTTTATTTCAATTACTATCGTATTAATTTGCAGAACTATAAGAGGTAATCAGGTTATTATTCCCACTTGACAGGGGAAGAAATTGAGGCACAGTGATCTTAAGTAACTTGCCCACTGTCATCCCAGCCAGGAATCAGGGAAGCTAGAGTTAGAAACCAGACTGATTTGAGAAGTCTCGTTCTTTTGGAAGGGTTGGGACACATTCATGAATTTTATTTTCAGTTTTATTGAGATACTGGTGTATACTAAACTTCATACGCTTAAAGTGTACTATTTGATGAGTTTTGATACATGTATATACCCAGAGAATCATCACCACCATCAAGAAAATAAACACATCCATCACCCTTCAAAGTTTCCTTGGGTGCTTTTGCAGTCTCTCCCTTTTGTCCCTTTCTATCCTACATCCCCAAGCACCTACTCTTCCAATTGCTGCCACTATTAGTTAATTTGCATTGTCTAGAATTTTATATAAATGGCATCACACAGGATCGTCTCTTTTTTGCCTACAGAAGCACCACACTATAGGGCCTTCCCAGAAAGGCTAGACAGACATGTATGAACATACGCCTGCTTGCACTTATAGTGTCCACAGGTCCTCACAAACACTCCACCCCCACATATCACATGCCCCCTTCATGCACTTCCCCCATGCACAAGGACATCCCTGTTCTCACCCAGCTGTCATTATATCTGCCTTTCCACGCTACTCTTCTGGGATAATTTTACCTCATTAAGTCCCCAAGTAGATTCCTAAATTTTCCAGCAAAGCAATGTAGCTTCTTCCTTTCATAGCCACGTGACAGGTGTCTATTCTCTAAAGCTTTACTCATCCAACTTATACTTATGCAGAGTCCACCGCCCTACTGGGCGCTGCATGTTCCAAGTTGACAAAGCAGTCACAGTCCCTACCCTAGTGAACTGAACTGCCTCCCCAGCCAGCATGGCCGACCCCATGCTGTGGGGCTGGCCAGAGAAGGAAACCCTCGGGCCCTACCAGGCTGGGTGAAGAGTCACACTCCAAGGGAAGAAAATCGGAGAACAAACAAGAAGACAGGAGAGGAGGGGTGCATGACAGAGGAAGAGGTTGGGGCCACAGACCAAGCTCGCATAGCCTTAACGGGCTGGGAGAGGAGTCTTTCTTCCAGAGTGGACCTTGAAAGATGGTCACAAGATGCCATGGGGAGACAGTGGGGTGGGGAAAGACTGAGCAGAATATCATTGCAATAGCACAGTCCAAGTACCCATGGGCCAAGCTGGGCTACAGATCATGGCTGACCATGAGCCTACATGGGACCCAGAGTCCAGCTCATACCTCATCTGGTCACCCCTAGTTCTCAATAATGATGCACATTGGAATCGCTCCAGGAGTTTAAAATAGTACTGAACCCTGGGTCCTGCTCTCAGAGAGTCTTTTGGGGGGAGGGGCAGTGGCCAGAGCATATGGAATTTTAAAAGCTCCCCAAGTGATTATCTCTAACATTTAGTCCAGTTTGAGAACCACTGTAATTCATCATTCACCTGCAGACTTAGGACAGATACCTCCCCCTAAAGTATCTCAGGGTACAAGAAAGCCCAATAGGGCTCTGGAAATACAGCTGAGTGGGGGTTTCCAATCCTGTGTCTCTGCAAATTCCCTAATAGGAATTTAACAAGATAACCTATACTGATTAGATATCAATTAATTATTAGAAGAGGACTGACCACTTTATAAAAAATAAATTTCCTTGTCATATAATTAACTGAAATTGGTGTAAGCAGTACATAACTGCTCAGAGATAATGATTTTCTTATCAATATCAAATATTTAAAGCCTTTCAGGTTTTACTTGTAATCTAATATCAAGATAATTAGATATCAATTAGACATATTAAATGTTATTTCCATTGGCTGGTGTTTTTCAAATCTTTGCTAAGACTGTGCCATAGTCTCCCCTCCCTTCCTTCTGTAGTAATGGCTGTTGATTATGTGGAACAACACATCTAATACACTGACAAGTATTGGATGGGATGAAATCTGAAGTATGAATTGCCATTGAAAGTGGGGAACGCTAAATTTGTTTCAGCTTTACACTCTGGTAGCAGGAGCAGAAGTCTAGTCTAATATATCATCTCAGCTAAGCCGTAGCTATTGAGGAACTATTGTAAAATCTTTCTCACCTTAATTATGTTTTACTTTTAATTAATCAAATTACTTTATAATTCCCTTGATGCTAGCTCATATGAACCAGATTACTTTAATCACGTTGAGCCTCTACTGCCTGGTAGATGTTTTGATGTATGGAAATTATGATGGGACTACAGACATTGCTGCGTTTCCATGGAGGAAAAATCATTGATTCTGGCCCTCAAGGTTTGATGGGCATGAGACCGAATCATTTTAACGTGTCTTTATGAAGGCAGAGAAAGCAGGGCCTGAGTGAATTTAGAAGAGACGTCATCACAATGTGAAAGATGCAGGCAGTAGAATGGCCATTGATTAATGAGATGGAATTGTCCCATTGGAAACAAATCACTTGGTGATATTTTGAAAATTGTTAAAAATGTTTAATGGATGATATCCCTAAAAGGCCACATAATACAGGTGGGATTGACCCCATACCATGTGCTGGTCCTGGGGAGAAGGTCGTGTTTACCTTCAGTGAAGAAGAGGGTGCTGGTTAAGAAAGTGGGTTCAAGACCTTAGACAAACTCTCTAAGGTTCGATTTATGCATCTGTAAAATGGGGATAATGATGTTATCTACCTTATTGGGCAGTGGTGAGAGTTACATGGCATCGTTCTTTAAAATCAATAGCACTGTGCACATGGCAAGATCTCAATAAACAGTACTCACTACTATTATGCTACTTTTGTTTTCTCATGATCTTAGTCCCTTGTGAGCCTTTCACCTTCAATTCCACTTTGCTATTACTGTTGCCCCTTCTTCTTGTGGTTGTTAGGGATGAGGCACTTTCTTGGCATCTTTTTGCCCATTGCTTCATTTTTGATCTTTCTCAATCACATTACACTATGATGCGATTCTTATAAACAATGTAGAAACAAGCTTGGTTTTCAAACTCAATCCTCTGTCTTAGAATCAGGGAATTCAGCTAATCCACTTTCATGGAAACAATCTACACTTTTCTTTCCTCTTTCATTGTGGTTGCTATTTGTGTTACTTTGTTGCTATTTCCTTTTTCCTTTCTCTTAATTTAACTGACTTTGTCAAGTAACTACTTATTCCTATCTCCCCCCTCCATTAGTTTGACAATTCTCTCTTGCTTTAAGTTTTATTAGGTGGTGAGTGTCCTAACCTTTATATGTATAAAGCACCCCATATTCCTCTGTTGCTGTTAAAATATCAGTTATTATTGCTCTACCCTGTCCCACATACTCTCTTTGCCCATTACAGGTTCAATCCCTACCCCTCTCTCCGTCTCTCCCTCTCACTCTCCCCACCATTTCTATCTCTTTTTATGCTGTAGGTTTTGAGATACTCCTGCATCTGATCTTATATACTGTCATTTTAATTCTCAAAAGAGACAATCTTCTAATTCATGCATGTTTTCTGTCTAAGTTCCAGAAAATCTTTACTTTGCTCCTATTGGAGCTCTTATTTCTTTTTCTATTAAACCTGTTTCCCGGTTCTTGTCCAGATCTGTTTCAGAAAGAGATACCCATCTCAGGTCTTCTTCAGGGTCTGCTCCCCCTACCACCCCCATTTTCTGTCTTCAGAGCTGTGGTGAATTTTTTTTTTTGCCTCCTCATGGTTCCATAGGTCCTTGGCAGACAGTTTCAGCTATCACAGCTCAACATGAGTGAAATGCACAAGGGCTTCTGTTCCTATGGGCTTTGCTCCCATGGCAGCCCACCTCCCATCTTCAAATTCAACACACTGCACTCAGCCTCATCACACACACACACACACACACACACACACACACACACACACAGCAAAATGGCTATTGTAAAACTCAAATTTAAAAAACAGTTTGCAAATTGATCATTGGCCAAATCGATCATGTGATGAATTGACCACTGTTGAAATAATTCTTGGCAAATTGGTTTGCTTTCCCACAATGCATTGGCAGTCTAGCCTTGCTCTGGAAAGCACATTGAGAAACACTTGGCAAATGGGGTGATAAGGATGGAATTTAGGCTTCATCTTCTCAGAATTCTCCTATGTTGCCACTAGAATCATTCTGTTTCTGTTTAGATAAGGTGGATTGTACTGGTGTACTAGAAGGCTGAGTGAGTATGTGTCTTGATACTCAGGTCTGTAGTTGCAAGTCCTGTGTTGGTCATCTCTCAAGATTACCTGAGCCAGCTTGTAACACAAATGCCAAAAATTGCTAATGAGAAATATGGCTGCTTTTATTGAAGTATATTTTCCAGAATTTGGCCAGCAGCTCTGAGTCCTGCTCTGTCTGCATTGGGCAGGTGATAAGAAGGACCCAGGTGATGAGAAGGAGCCAGGCAGATGGGCCATGTCCCTAGGAGAAAGCCAGAGTGGAAGAGGAACTTGAGACTTCATATCACAGAAAATTGTGGACTTGGACTTGGGGCATTGAGGGAAGTGAGAGCAGGGGGTGGGAATTAGAGTAGTCATCCTCAGCCTGTAGAAGATCAGGTCAAAATCTGCATTCGTGGCATATATATCAATAGAGTAATGTCCCAGGAAGAACATATTTCTGTGTGGCCCCAAGAGATAGAACTGAGCCAGCTGTGGAAGCTGATTCTACTATCAGAGCTGGCCAGCAATGGACCATCTAAGAGAGAGAGTTTTTCTGTCATGAAAGACATGCAAGCCAGACCTGAGAGGTCATCTTTTAAGGCTATTAATAGGAGATGTCCTTATACCTGGGATAGATTGAATTATTCCAGAGTTCCTAATAGCTGGGCATCTATAATTTTTTTATAACTTTATTTTATTATTTTATATATGTTTTTTATTTTTCAATTGCAGTTGACATTCAATATTATATTAGTTTCAGGTGTACGGCAGAGTGGTTAGACATTTATATAACTAACAATGTGATCACCCCAAAAAGTCTAGTACCCATCTGACACCATGCACAGTTATTACAATGTTACTGACTATATTCTCTATGCTGTACTTTACATCCTTCTGTTTTTATAACTGGCAATTTGTACTTAATCACTTCACCTATTTTACCTATCCTACCCAACCCTTCTTCTATCTAGCAACCATCAAAATGTTCTCTGTATCTATGGGTTTGTGTCTGTTTTGCTTGTTTATTTATTTTGTTTTTCAGATTCCACATCTAAGTGAAATCATATGCTATTTGTCTTTCTGTCTGACTTCACTTAGCATAATATCCTCTAGGTTGATCTACTTTGTCACAAACAGCAAGATTTCATTATTTGTTATGGCTGAGTAATATTCCATTATATACATATATATATATAATATAATGGAATATTATATATAATGGAATACATATGGAATATATATATATACATATATATGTATATATATATATACATATATATATATAATGTAATATTACATATCACATCTTTAACCATTCCTCTATCTATGGACACTTAGGTTGCTTCCATATCTTGGCTGTTGTAAATAATGCTACAGTGAACATAGGGATGCATATATCTTTTTGAATTAGTGTTTTGGATTTCTTCAAGTAAATACCCAGAAGTGGAATTGCTGGGTCATATGGCGGTTTTATTTTTAATTTGTTGAGAAACCTCCATACCGTTTTCCATAGTGGCTGCATCAATTTATAATCCTACCAACAGTGCATGAGAGTTCCCTTTTCTCTACGTCTCCACCAACACTTGCTGTTTGTTGATGACAGGTGTAAAGTGACATTTCATTATGGTTTTGATTTGCATTTCCCAAGTGATGTCGAACATCTTTTCATATGTCTATTGGCCATCTGTATGTCTTGTTTGGAGAAATGATTTTTTCAATTTCTCTGCCCATTTTTAAATCACATTGTCTTTTTGGTGTTAAGTTGTATGAGTTCCTTACATCTTTTGGATGTTAATCCCTTATCAGATGTATCATTGATAAATATCTTCTCCAAGAAAAGTAGGTTCTCTTTTAATTTTGTTAATGGCTTCCTTTACTATGTAGAAACTTTTTAATTTTATGTATTTTTATTTGTTTATTTTTGTTTTTGTTTCCCTTGCCTGAGGGGATATAGCCAAAAAAATATTGCTAAGAGCAATGTCAAAGAGTTTACTTGAGTTCTTCTAGAAGTTTTATGGTTTCAGTTCATACATTTAAGTATTTAATCCATTTTGAGTCTATTTTTATATAGTGGGACTTCCCTTTTAAAAAGTGACCCACTTTCATTCTTTTGCATGTATCTGTCCAATTTTCCCAACACAAGGAATCTTAAGGTGGCCTGCCACTGGACACAGATTCATGAACACTCAGCATGTTGAGTGGGTGAGTGGACTCCCTGGTGTTGAAAAAGTCACAACACCTTTATATTTGCTCCCAAGAATCTTGCATTTATCTTAGAGAGTCAACTCTTCCTTTATTTTAGGAAAATCGCCATGATGCGCTTTTTAGTTACACAAATATTCATCGGTTGTTTATGGAGAAAACTGTGAAATCACCGTTAACCCAAATACAAATTTTTTAAACTAAGAATTATCTTAGGTTTCTGTTTAGCAGCGGAGATTTTCATGCCCCCTTCCTATTTGAGGGGAGGGGCAGGAGGGATAAGAGTGGAAACTATAAGAAATATTTCTTCCTTCTTTTTATGAACTGTGCTGCAAACTGGTGGTGGTTCTTGGGGAAACATAGGTCTGTTTCTGGGCAGTTCCTTATGGAGAGGAAGCCTGACCTTGCATGCTGACATTACCTGCTTTTCCTCTTGCTGGAGAAAAGACTGAGAAAGGGAACTGGATGGGACTCAGTGTCCTTGGAATGGAGTTATTTAAGATTAATAAGCCTGAACCTACTTCTCCCACACACCTGTGGAGTAGGCCTTCCTTAAAGAAAGTAGATATTCCCACTGTCAGTTATGCTGGGAAATGGCTGGTTCAAGGGAAGGAAGTGGAGGAGGAGGGGGACTTTAAATGGGGGACAGGGGACTCCAGCCTCCTCCAAACAGCTGGAAGTAAAGCTGTTCTTGCTCTGTAAGATCCCCAGGGAGAGGTCTGAGTCCTTCGGATCTGAGTGCAGCCCCAACTAGAGCAGTTATAAGTTCTTCTTTGTAATATTCTTTTCTATGAACTCAGAACCTTCAGGAAAGTATATCAAAAGTTGAAGTTTCTGCTTAGTTGGGCTGTAGAGAATTAAGAAGAAGGCCAGCCCTGTGCTTGGGTTTGAGTCTGGGATGATGAGGGAGTGGAGCACCTGGTAGAAAATAGCAGTGCCCAGTGACATATAGGCCCCATGAGCTATCATGAGCAGAACAGTGGAAGGACAGCTGGGCCTGGCATTTAAGACACATAAAGTAGCACTGTAGGGTCTCTCAGCAGGAGGGAATCCAGCATTAGGGGTTTGCAGTCAGTGGTAATTGAGCGCTAATCAAGAAGGGTCTCTATGTTGTCATCAAGGACAGATGAGCTACCTTTCCATGGGTTATTTCACACATGAACTTAGCTCTTATATCTAAAAGTGAGACTCAGAAACATAAATTGATCTGCCCAAGCTTACCTAGTAGTGGAGATGGAGCGTGAGTCCGTATTGTACCCTTTTATCAGTGTACCATGGTGCCTTGCTACCCACCAAGGTTATGGCAGATCCAGGTGATATCTACCATAGACAGTGGGCTGAAAGAAATGCAACAGGGTGTGGGGGGACGAGCTGAAGAGATGTCAGGATGAGGAGTGGTTAACAGCCAGAAACCAAGCCAAGTGGAATCTGGTTAGGGAAAGTAGGCTTTGGATGTGCGGGCTTTAAACAAAAATAGGGAAGACTGGGGCCTGTTGCAAGGTTCTGAGGTAGGTAGAAGGCAGTTCCTGAGCATCCACAGGAGAGCCTGAGTCCATGACTTGTTTCAAACTCCACCGATCTGTAGGATGAGCAGCCTGATTACACCACCCACTGACCTTTCAGTGGTCTCTACAAGAAGTACCTGGTATCTCCTAGTTAGCTAGATGCTCATTCCCAATAATGGGCTACATCTGGACAAGGGCAGCTGAACATTCAGTCCAGGGCAGTGCACATTTATTGAATCTACATTTGTTTCAGGCCTCATGCTTGGCACAGAGGAAATGTAGACGTAATATAATGTAGACATAATAAAATGTAGACATAATATGATGAGTAAGATGACCAGCACAAGAAGTTGAGATAAGGGTTGTAATGAGATAACCCAGGGACATGGTGGGCACACAGAGGGCAGAGGAGGAGAGGCATGAATGCTGCCTCCTCTGTGCTTCCTTGACCCACCCCATCATGGAACTTATCACATGGAACTCATTATGAGTCAGTGCCTTGCACCAGAATGAGCCATTCAAGGCGGGGATGCTCTCTCATTTCTATGAGCACCCCTCACTATAGAAAACAGTCACAGAGGAGGTAGGTGCATAGTGAGAAAACCACAAGCAGAGCATGCAGGGTGGGCAGGGCAGGGCATTGGTCATGAGTGAGACAGCTGCAGAGGTGGCAGAAGCTCCATCTAGAAGGTCTTGTAATTCCAGGCTAAGGAGCTAGGCTTTATCCAGCAGGTAAAAGGGGCCACTGTAGCAGGGATCAGGTTGGAGGGCACAGTAGGAGGCATGTTCAAGGCAGTGAGCTCTGCCTGTATCCATAGCCATGGTGGGCCATCTTGCAAGAAAATAGCAGGACAGTAGCTGCTCCAAAGCTGCCCCACCCAAAGTGTCCCCTGGAGCAAGAGTGGAACCTGTGGGAAAGGCAAGCTTATATAAATCAGAGCTAACCTGTGCTGATCACCAGCTCTCTAAATCAAGAATTTGGCAGATTTTTAGGATGAGAATCAATCTTCCTGTCCCCAAAGTAAGTACCATAATCCTTTGCCAGTGTGGCTTAGAGAATGTAACTGCCATGCTCATGATTTATTCGAAAATATTCTGCCAGGTTATGTGAATGACTAGGGAGTCAGTGTGCTTTCAAACAGGAGGTCAGAGCACTTATAATGGTGCCAGGGCCTCCCTCTCACGGCAGCTCTCACCAGCAGGCTGCTGCTTCCACACCTGCCCATTAAGGAGCAACCTGTGGCTGGCTGCCTGGACAAAGAGGGACATGGGAACTGAGGGTGAGCAGCCCAGGACACCAGAACAACCATGTCCCCCTGTAGGGGACAGAGAAGAGGTGGCCAAGACTGCAAACAGGTGGCCATTTCCTCTGGCCTTCCTTCATGGAAGCCAATTTGGAATTTCTCTTTTTTACACTTTTTACATTTTTTGTTACACAGCTAATACAAGAATACATTCTTGGTTTGCATGATTCAAACAATACAGAAGTCTCTAAAATAAAATATAAAAACTCCCTTTAATTCCCGTCCTCACCCTCACATTCCTACTTCTTTCCTCAGAGAGAATCTCTGTCAAATACTTAGTGACCACCATTTTATATTTATAAATACATGTACCTTTATCACATAAATAAGTTCATATTGTATATAAAGTGTTTTTGGATTCATATCATTTCCAGGCTTTGTTTAAACCTTTACCAAAAAATACTGCAATAAACTTCTTTATAATTAAATGCATCTTGAGGCATTTGTGTGAATTCTTTTAATGCAGATTCTAAATGAGATATTCTTGGTTAGAGTTTTGACAGGTTCTGCCAAACTGCCCTCCAAGTATACTTTGCCAATAAGATATAAGCATATCTTTTCCTGTAATGCCAGTAATACTTTTAATTTTTGCCAAATTGACGGGCAAAGAGCACACATTGTCGATATACTCATAACTGGTTCTCAGAAACATAGAGCACATTTTTCTGCCTGGTCACTCCTTTGTTCAGTTTTCTGTTAGGTTGTCATTTTTCTTACGGACTTTAGAGATTTTAATCTTTGTCTTCTGAATATATTGCAAATATTTCATGCCAATCTGTTGCTTGTCTTTTAACTTCGTTGTGTCTTCCTTATTCAGAGATTTTACATATTTTAAAGAACTCAGATCTGACTGTCATTTCATTTATGACTTCTATGTTTTATGACTTGCACTAGAAGCCTTTCCTTCCCTAGGATTATATTTTAAAGTTTTTTTCTGTATTTCCTTTTAATATGTTTATGTTTCTACATTTTGTACTCATTCCTTGCCTCTAGCATCTCTGTTCCCTCATTTTCCACTTCTGATGCTACACTGTCTCCCCAGGTGACAGTATTCATGCCAGGATTTCAGTTATCACCCTTGGGCTTATTATGTCCTCATTTGTACCTCCAGTCTTTCCTCTGAGCTCTAGACTTACATATCCACCTGCCTACTTGACATCATAAAAGGGCCACAAACTCAGCAAATTCAAAACTGTGCTCAAGACATTTCTTCTCAAACCTGACTTCCTTTCTATTTTAGTGAATGGTCCAGGAATCTAAGCCTCGTTCTTTGCACTGCCCTGTCCTTCACCCTCCATATCCCGCCAAGCGTGTGCAGGGGACCTCATCGGTTACACCTCCTAAACTCTCTACCCGCTTCTCTCTTCCCCCACTCTCACTTCCCTAGCCTAGGCTGCCTCCAACTCTTGCCAGGGCTTCTGCATTAGCCTTCTAACTCGTCTTTCCAGCTCCACTGTTACCTGCTCTCATCACCTCTCCAAACAGCAGTCAGACTGACCTCTTCAAGATGCAGATGAAATCATGTCACCAACTTCTTCTCAAAACCATTAGGATAAAGGAAAAAGTCCTTCCTGTGACCAATAAGACTTTTCATGGCCTGGCCATGGCCTACAGATCTGGTCAAAGTCTCACTCTCTGAGCAGTAGCCATGCAGTCCTTTTCCTTTTCTTCAACCACAGGTCCTTTGCCATGCCGTTCCCTTTACTTGTCATGCTCTCTCTTTTCCATACCCTATCTCTGTTCTACAACTAAATCCTATTCTCCCTTTCTCCCTCAGTTCAAATGTCACTTCCACGACCCCATAGATTAGGTCAGGCCCCCCTGTTACCGTCTCTTATAGCATCATGCACCTTTTTCTCATAACACTCTTCCCAGTTTGTGTGGCTTATATTTATGTATTTGATTACTTAATGTCTGTCTGTCTCCCTCATGAGACTATTGGCTCTCTAAGGGCAGGGACTAGGCCTGTTTGTCTCAGTACAACGTATGCTATTGTTGAGAGAACAACTTACTCTTAGCCTCCAGCATTCAGCTGCTACCTCAGCACCAACAACACAAGGCCAGGAATGCTCCCTCTTCTGAGTTGCAGCATGGTGAAGAAAACTCATTTCTGTTTGCCAAGAACCCAGCAAGTCTCTGATCCATGTCTCAGGGACACTGGGGAGACAGTGAGCAGAGGGAGAAGTGATGAGAGAAGGCAAGACAATGGTTTCTTTGGGGAGATATTGGAACGAAGCAATGAAACTTTAAGATGTAGCTCATCTCCCACCTCATGGTGAAATCAGCAGAGAAAATTGTGAGTACATAGCTGTCAGAGTGGATAGGGAAGGAAGAAAACATTTGTGAGAGGTCCTGGCAGTTTGTGCTTAAGCAGCAGGCAGAGGCCTCATGGCATCATTGCTCTGGACTAAGCTGAAATGTATGCTTACTCAATTCTCATGAGATGGCTAAATGAACAGCTAAAATGCATCATGTTTCAAAGTTGAAATGAGTAGGATGAATTAGTTAATAAGTAAAGGAAAGAAAGAAGAGAATGAGAATAATTAATAGGTTAATACATGCCAGCATTCGTTTTCACTTATTTGGCAAACCTTTATTGAGTTTCTGCTCTGGAACAGACACTGTTCTAGAGATGAGGCTACAGCTGGCAGTAGATCAGGCTGGTCTCTTCCTCAGGGAGTTTAAATTCTAATGGAGGGAGATAGTCAACAAATAAGTAAACAAGGACATATATATCATGCCAGGTAGCAATAGAGTTATTAGATGAGTAAATGAATAAGTTATTAGATGAATAAGATGAATAAATAATAATAGCCAACATTCATGTATTAATGCATTTAACTCTTGTAACAATACTATGAGTTAGATATTAGTATTCCCACTTAGTAATAAAGATATAGAAGCATGGAGAAGTTAAATGACTTGCCCAGGTTCACACAGCTGATAAATTACTGTATTTGTTAGGGTATAAATTAAGCTACTGTAACAAAGAGACCCCAACATGTAGTGGCCCAAATAAGATGGAGGTCTATTTCTTTCTTGCAATAGCTTAGAGGTAGGCATGTAGTTCAGGGTCAGTGGAAAGTTCTGTTCCACAGGATCATTCAGGAAACTTGGCTCTTCCACTGTGTTTCTCTGACATCCCACAGGGTATGGCCCTGTCTGTAGGGTCAAAGCTAGCTCAGCTCTATGGCTGCATTACAGTTTGTGAGATGGGAAAGGAGTGTTAAAGACCAGCAAAGTTTCAGGCATCACTTCCACACACATCCCATCAGCTCAAACCCAGTTGTTTGACCTCACCTAGCTGCAAGGGAGTCAAGAAAATGTTGTCTCTACCTGGGTAGCCATCTTAAATCTGAGGGAGAAGTCAATTTCTGAAAGAAACAAGGGAGAATGGATAATGGAAGTGAGGAGGAGTGAAATTAACATTTCCTTCCCAGTGGATATGCTGAAATTTAAACCCAGTTATTCTAGCTTCAGAAATAGAATAAAGGGAAAGGGAATGACCAGTGTGATTTTTAATATCTTGAGAAGGAAAAGAATCTTTAAGGAGGTAACATTTGGTCATAGCCTTGAAGAAAGTGAAGGTCTAAGTAAAAGTGCTCCAGGAGGGAGAACAGAAAGCACAAATGCCCTGAGGTGTGTACTAGGAATTACACAAAGGTCAATAAGGCTGGGATATAAAAAAGAGAAAGAATGTGCTCAGAGATGAGACCAGACAAAGAAGGGTTTTATAGTCCATGGTTTAGAGTGTGGGAAGCCATTGGAATGTTTTTGAGGAAGAAGATGATTAGAGTTTATCTTTCTCAAAGTTCACACTAGAACAGAGCTGGGGGATCAGGGAGGGTACAGTGACAATGGAAGCAGAGGTACCTTTTAGGAGGCTATAATACAGGCAAGAAATGGTGATGTTTAGGACTCATGCAGTTGTCTTGGCACCACCTACAAGGGGGATCAATTGAGAGCCCTGCTAATAATAAGTGGTCAGGAAAGTTGCTCTCTATTCCCCACTGCACCTTGGACTCCCCTCTCCTGCCAAGGGACACCAGGGCAGCCAGTGGCATTGGCTAAGGAGTCCCCACCGCAACAAGCCACCAGGCCCAGGGAGCATCTTTCACTCTGTAGGCATAAAACTCCCCTTTCCCACACAGAGCCACTGGGGTGGCCAAGGAGCACTGGCAAGAAGACTCCAACACAACAAGTAGCCCAGCCTAGGAAGTCTCTCTGTCCCCGTGACCTGAAGCTGCCTTCCCAGCAGCTTCACACTCAGCAGCCTGGCCCAGGGCTTTTGTGCTCTCAGGATGCATTAGCAGGAACCAGTGGAAGAAACAGTGGCACCAGATAAACCAAGCGAATCAGTTAACACAACAAAAGTTCTTAAAATTAAACTGTCATTAGAACCACAACCCACAAAAGTAGGCCACAAAAGTAACTCACAAAAGTAAACAGGGTTACTACCTGTTAAATAAAAGAATTAAATACAACCAAATATCTCGTAACATAAGAAATGAAACATCCAGTATACAACCTAAAATCACTTGTCATATCAAGAACCAAAAACAAATAAATAAATAAATCACAATTTTAAAGCAGTGCTGAGAAGAAATTTTATAGAACTAAATGCTGACATCACCTCAATAAATTTAATTTAAAAAAAAAAAAAGAAATAAAGAAGAGGGAGGGAAAAAATGGAGTAGATAATAGAGGCTCTTTTCATCCCTCTGGCAACCAAATCAAAGTTGTGACAGAAGCAAGGAGTAGCAGCAAAGAAAAACTGCTTGGGATCTAAATGAACAAGCCATACAACTAGAGAGAAGTCCAAAAAAGCACCCTGCAATGGCAAAAGGTGGGATGGGGTGAGGGCACGGGGCTGCACAGTCCCTAGTGGCTGAGTGAGAAAGAGACAGAGACAGAGGTAGTAGCAGTAGCAGCAGCGGCAGCAGCGGCAAATGCCTCTTAAAGGTGCTCCATTAGCGAGTGGATTTTCGCAGTGACAGACCTGCTCGCTCTGAGCACCAGTGCTCATTGGCTGCATGCAGGAGGTACTAGGGCCTTACAGGGAGACATTTTCGGAGTGAAGGCTGAAGCAAAACTCACTTGGTACAGAAGTGCCAGCAGAATCCATTGTTCCCTGTTGAGTCCATCTCTCTACCAGTGCGCAAACACAGTGCTGCCATAGCTGTGATGTCACCAAACTGGATAGCAAAGGTCTCTCTGCCCAGAGGATGCCATGAAACCTTGCCTCCCCCAACTCACGGCCCCACCCAAGCCACATCCAGGTGTATCCTCAGTGAGTCAGGTGCTCCTTGCTGAGACCCACATTGGTGTAGACAGCTGACCTCAGTTTCTGATGTGGCCTTTTGAGGCAACTATAAGCACAGCATCTGTGGATTGCTTGCTGAATCTTAACAGGTGGCCCCGGAGAGGTAGAGTCTTGGGCTTAATTTGGCCTGCAGCTAAACCCCTCTCAGGACTGTGCCAATGGACACCTACTTCACAAATCCACACTAATAAGACAGGGAGACTTAGGAGCTTTGCTTCATACATAGAAATAGACATGGAAAGATAGCCAGAATGGAAAGACAAAGAAGCAGAAACCATATGACAGAACAGAACAGAGATCCGGATATAATGGAGTCAAGTAATCTAACAGGTGCAGAGTTAAAAACACTGATTATAAAGATCCTCAATGAACTTTTGGGAAGTGTAGATAAATTCAGTAAGAACTTCAACAAAGAGGTAAAAAACACAAAAATGGAAGTAGAAATTATAAAAGAGAACCAGTCTGAAATGAGGAACACATTATCTAAAATGAGAAGTATATTAAATGGAATAAACAAAGTGAATAAAGAAGAGGATTGAATGCCTTATCTAGAGGATGAGAAAGCCAAGGACACACAATCAGAAAGGCAAGAGACGAGATGCCAAGACTATAAAAATAATTTAAGGAGCATATGGGACACAATTAAGGGTCCAAATACCCATCTCATTGGCATAATTGAAGAAAATTAAGATGTTGAACAGCTGTTTGAAGAAATAATGATAGAAAACTTTCCTAACCTGGTGAAGGAAATGGACATACAACCCCTGGAAGCTCAGAGGATTCCAAAACTCAGGGATCCAAAGAGGCCCACACCAAGACTCATCATAATTAAAATGCCAAAGGTTAAATACAAAGAAAGAGTATTAAAAGCAGCAAGAGAAAAAAATAATTATATATAAGGGAACACCCATACGACTGGCAACTGATTTCTCAAAAGAAACTATGCAGGACAGAAGGGCTTAGCAAAAATTATTTGAAAAGATGAAGACCCAGGATCTACAACCAAGAATAATTTATCCAGCAAAACTATCATTTAGAAGGACAGATAAAGAGCTTCCCAGACAAAAATAAACTAAAGGAATTTATCACCACCAAGCCAGTATTACAGGCAATGTTAGAGGGACTTCTCTAAGAAGAAAAAACATGCATCAAAAACAAGCATAAAGAATGGTAACAACTACATTCCTATCAATAAGTTCCTTAAATGGAAAAGAATTAAGTGCTCCAACCAAAAGATAGAGTGGCTGAAAAGATAAGAAAACAAGACCCCTACATATGAAAAGGAAGGGAGTGGAAAAAGATATTGCTTTGATAAAGCTAGAAGATATTTAAGTCAGACAGAGAAAGAGAAACACTATATGATTTCACTTATATGCAGAATTTAAGGAATAAAATAAAAAACAGACTCAAATATAGTGGACAATTTGATGATGGACAGAGGGGAGGGGAGGTTGGAGGGCTGGGAGAATGGGGTGAAGGGTTAAAGAAGTACAAGTTAGTTGCTGCATGGCATAGGGAATGCAATTAGTATTAATACATTGACTAGGTAGAGGGTCAGGGGAGGGAGGGAGCAATTGGAGGGATCATTTTGCTAACTATATAGATGTCTATTCAATGTATGGTATATTTGAAACTAATTAAAATTTTAAAAAACGATAATAATAAAATTAAATTATATTTTTTAAAAAAGGAATAAAGAAGTCTCAAATCAATCATCTAAGTTCCTACATCAAGAAACTAGAGAAAAAGAGCAAATTAAACTCAAAGCAAGGAGAAGAAAGAAAATTATAAAAACCAGAGCAGAAATCAATGAAATGGAAAATAGGAAAATGATAGAGAAAAATCAATAAAACAAATATTTGGTTCTTTGAAAAATCAGCAAAATTTATAAAAGTCTCACAAAAATTAGAAAAATAAAAAGAGAGAAACACAATTTAACAATATCAGGAATTAAATAGGGGATATCTCCATATATCTTGTAGCCATTGAAAAAATAATGAGGGAATATTTTAAACAACTTTACACTCATAATACAACAAAAAAGAAATGGACCAATTTCTAAAAAATTCTGACCTACCAAAACTTAACCAAGATTAAAGAGATGACTTGAATAACCATTAAATAAATTGAATTCATAATTAAAACCTTCCATGAAAGAAATTCCCCAGCCCAGATGAGTTTACAGGACAATTCTACCAAACATTTAAAAATTAACCAATGCCTCTCAAAATAAGACATACAAATGGCCTAAACATATTAAGAAGTGTTCATTATCACTAATCATCATATAAATGCAAATCGAAACCACAGTGTGATACTACCTCATACCTATTAGAATGATTAGCACAAAAAGACAAAAGATAAGTGATGGCAAGGATGTGGAAAAAAGGGAACCCTTGTGCACTATTGGTGGGAATGTAAGCTGGTACAGCCATTATGGAAACAGTTTGGAGGTTCCTCAAAAAATTAAAAATAGAACACCATATTATCCAGCAACCTCACTTCTGGGTATATATCCAAAGGAAATGAAATTAGTATCTTGACAATATCTGCACCCTTATATTCATCGCACTGTTATTCACAATAGCCAAGATATGGAATCAACCTAAGTGTCCTTCAACAGATGAATGGATAAAGAAAATGTGAGATTATATATATATGCAATAGAATATTATTGAGCCTTAAAAAAGGAGATCTTACCATTTGTAACAACATGGTTAGATCTGGAGAACATTATGCTAAGTGAAACAAGCCATACACAGAAAGACAAATATTGCATGATCTCACTTATGTGTAAAATATAAAAAAGTCTAACTCATACAGAGAGTAGAATGTAGAATAATGGTTGCCAGGGACTAGGGAGTGAGGTATATAGGGGATGTTGGTCAATGGGTACAAAGTTTCAGTTATGCAAGATGGAGTTCTGGAGATCTCATGTATAGCAAGGTAACTATAGTTAATAATATTATATTGTATACTTGAAACTTGCTAAGACAGTAGATCTTAAATGTCCTTACCACACACACACAAAATAACTATGTCAGTAATGTATATGTTAATTAGCTTGGCTGTGGTAATCATTCAGTGTCTACATATAACAAAAAATCACATTGTACATGGTTAATATATACATTTTTTTGTCTATTATACTTCAATAAAGCTAAAAAAAAAGCCTCAATTTTACACAATCTCTTTCAGAAAACAGAATAGGAGAAAGCATTTGTCAATTCATTTTATGAGGTCAGTATTACCCTGATACTAATATCTCTCATCAATTAAGATGTAAAAATTCTCAACAAAATGTTATCAAGGCAAATTCAATAAAGTATAAAAGGTATTATACATAATGACCAAATAGGATTTAGCCCAGGTATGCAAAGTTGATTTAATATTTAATCCATCATATCCATCAATGTAATCCATCATATCAACAAACTAAAGAAAAATTATATGATCATATTAATTAATGCAGAAAAAGCATTTGACAAAATCCAAAACCCATTTATGAGTTTTTTTAAAAAACAGGAAGTTAGGAATAAAAAGAAACTTCTTGATGAAAGCAGCTACAAAAAAATCTACAGCTAACATTATACTCAATAATTAAAGATATTAGACTTTTTCAAGAATGTCTTTTCTCACCACTCTTATTTGACATAGTACTAGAGGTTCTAGCGAATGCAATAGGCAAGAAAAGAATATAAAAGACATACAGATTAGAAAGGAAGGAATAAACCATCTCTGTCCACAGATGACAAGATTATCTCTGTATAAAATCTCAACAAATCAACAAAACACTCCTAGAATTAACAAATGAGTTCAGCAAGTTCTCAGGTTGCAAGGTCACCTCACAAAAATTAATTGCATTTTATACACTAGAAATGAATATGCAGAAACTGAAATTTAAAATACAATGTTATTTACAACTGCTTCAAAAATAATGAAATACTTAGGTATATATTAAACAAAATGTGTATAGATTCAGTATATTGAAAATTATGAAATTCTGATGAAAGACATCAAAGAAGACATAAATAAATTGATGGACATGTGTTTACAGATTGAAAAATTTTAAATAGTTAAATGATCCTCAAATTGATCTACAGGCTTAATGTATTTTCTATCAAAATACAATATTTCTATCAAAATACTATTTATTGTAAATATAAACAAACTTATTCTAAAATTTATATGGTAAGTCACAGACCCAAGAATAATTAAAGCAATCTTGATCATGAAGAATAGATAGATTGGGAGGAATCACCCAATTCAATATTATTGTCAAAGTAATTTAGACGATGTGGTCTTGGTGGGAGAGAGACACATATATTAATGACACAGAATAGCGAACCCGAAAAAGACCCACAAAAATATGCTTAACTGATTTTTGACAAAGTTTCAAAGGTAATCCAGTTGAGGAAGGACATTTACAGGCAAACATTTGAACCTCAATCTAATCCTCACATATTACACAAAAATTAACTCAAAATGCATCACAGACTTCCATTAAAATGTAAAACTATAACACTTTTAGAAAAAAATAAGACAAACTCTTCGGTACCTAAGGCTAGGCAAAGAGTTGTTAGAGTCGACATCAAAAACATATTTTAGAAAAGGGACAATCAATAAGTTGTACTGTACTAAAATTAAAAACTTTTGCTCTTGGAAAGAACTTGTTAAAAGGATGAAAAAAAACAAGCTACAGAGTCTATGGCCATGCCGCCCTGAACGAGCCTAATCCCATCTGATCTTGGAAGCTAAGCAGGGTTAGTACTGGTTAGTACTTGAATGGGAGACCACCTAAGAGTACCAGGTGCTGTAGGCATTAAAAAAAAAAAAAGGAAATGCATAAAACAAGCTACAGTCTGGTAGAAAACATTTGCAAACCACATATTCAATGAAGGACTAGTATCTACAGTAAAAAAAGAACTTTCAATACTCAACAGTAAAAAACAAACAAGGAATACAATTAGAAAGCGAGGAAAAAACATGAACAGATATTTCACAGAAGAGGATATATATATAGATGGCAAATAAACTCATGGAAAGATGTTCGACATCATTAGTCATTAGGGAAATGCAAATTAAAACAATAATGAGATATTATTACACATCTATCAAAATGGCTAAAATTTTAAAAAATAGTGACGACATCAAATGCTGTCAAGGATGTGGAGAAACCAGATCATTCATACATTGCTAGTGAAAAATGTAAAATGGTACAGCAACTCTAGAAAACAGTTTAGCAGTTTCTTACAAAACTAAGTATGCACTTACCATGCAATCTAGCAACTGCACCCTTAGACATTTATCCCAGAGAAATGAAAGCTGTGTTCACACAAAAATCTGTATGTACTTGTTCATAGGAGCTTTCTTCATAATAGCCCCAAACTGGAATTAACCCAGATGTCCTTCAACAGACGGATGGTTAAACAAATTGGGTCTATTAATACCACGGAATACTACCCAGCAAAGAAGAGTGATCGAGATAGGCAGCATCTTAGAAGGCTCTCCAGGAACTTATGCTGAAGGGAAAAAGCCAGTGCCTAGAGGGCACGTACTATATGGTTCCATTTACATAACATTTTTTAAAAATGACAAAATTTTAGAAATAGAGAACAATTTCATGATTGTCTGGGGTTAGGAATGGGGGCAATATAGGAGGGAGGTATGTGTAGTTAGAAAAGGCAACACAAGGAATAGTTCTGATGGAACTGTTCAGTCTCTTAACTGAGGTGGAACAGGTGAATCTACATATGTGATAAATTGTATGTAACTGAATACACATACTCAAATTCATACAAGTAAAACTGAAGAAACTAATAAAGTGGCTGGATTATCAATGTCAACATCCTGGTTGTAATATTGTGCTATAGTGTTACAAAATGTTATCACTGGGAGGAAATGGGTATAAGTACACAAGTTCTCTCTGTATCACTTCTTAAAACTGCATGTGAATCTATAATTATCTCAGTAAAATTTCTCAACTAATAATAAAGTTAAACACACACTTGCTATAAGATCTGGCTGTTGCACTCCTTGGTATTTACCCGAAAGAAAAGAAAGACTATGTCTTTACAATGACCTGTGAGTGAATATTCATAGCAGTTTTATTTGTAATGGTCCAGTACTGGAACACAGGTGGATGGATGAACAAATTGGAGTCTATCTATACAATGGAATATTATTCAGCCATAAAGAAGAATGAAGTACTGATACATGCTACAGCATAGAGGAACATTTATGCTAAAGACGCAGAAGGAATCAGCTAGTGAGGTTACATACAATTTAGGAAAAGCTTTGGATGCCTGAGGTGTGGTGCACAGGAAAGGATTCCAGAACAATAGGAGAACGAGGAGAGAGGAGAGCGAATGAAGGGGAGGCACTATGGGGGGAGCAGGAGGGGAGAGGTGAGGCAGGATTATTATCAAAGAAAGAGTAACTGGGAGAGAGTAACTGGAGAGCGCGAGGGAGACTTCCAGGACAGGGTGCGCCGGACAGAAGAGGCCCCCTTTCTAAAGTCACGTAGAAAAAAAGACTCCTAGCATCACCTAGAAGTACCTGCCAGGCAGGAGGTGTGGAGGCTTGGGTGGGCCTCTGAGGTGAGTGAGGGGCTTCCTGAGGTCCCTCCCATTCTGGGACCCAGCTGAAACTGGTTATTGTCTCTATATGGTTCCATTTCCTTGGAGGCAATTAATTAGTTCAGCCTAGGTCAGAGAACTTCATTCACTTCCTTTACACCCCAGTCCTCCAGGATCTGGAATCATCGAAGCGCTGATGACAAATTCATTTTACAAAATTTCATTGGTTTGGGATCCCGAAGCAGGAAGAGATCTTAAGCATTGTGCAGCCCATCTCCTACTGGATCCACTCTGTCATGCCTTGAGTCTCAGGAGACCTGGCCTCCCAAAGCAGCCACTCCTCCCAAGACACACTTACGTAGATTTGAAACTCTCTCTCAGAATCTTCCACGGCCCAAGTTGTCCCACAAAGCCCTTCAGATATGCACAGATGCTGGCCATGTGCCCTGATGCCATGGGCCTGGGTCACTTTTCCCTCAATAGAAGAGCAAAACAGTCAGTGCCCATGGGCCCCTTGTGCCTTCTCCACCTTTTCTCTGGGGATATGGGAATGTGAATATTCTCTCAGTGTTCCCAGTCTCAGATCTGCATTGTCATTCAGGGACTGAGTTCACGAGGAAGACAATTTCAAGCTGGCATGTCTTAGTCAGGTTTCTGGTTACAGGTAACAAAAACACACTGGAAGTAGTTTACACAGATAAAAACGGGGGCAATTGGAAAAATAAAGGGGTGTCTTCTGGAATATAAGATGAGTGGGTTCATACAGGCCTCAAGAGGAACTGCAACCAAGAACAGAGAGCTGCCAGGAACTGAGGTCACGCCTTCTTCATCTCTCCAGGGCCTCATGGTCTCTGCTTCCTTCTGCACATCTGATGTTTCTCTCTCATCTCCTGTCCTCCCCTCTCTTCCTTTATCCTCTCCCACTCCCTCTCTCCCACCCCTCCCCCTACTCTCTCAGCTCAAGTCTGTCCCAGCCCTGGCTTTATATTACTTCCCATTTAAGGGCCCAGCTAAAAGTGATCCTTGTCTCTGTGTAATTTTATTTCCTGGGAGAGAATCTGACTGGTTCAGCTTAAGTCGGGCATCTAGTCTCCTCAGCTATTACTGGGGGGTGGGCAGCCATGTGGTACAGGGCCCATACCTGTGAATATTTGGTGGAGGGGAGGATCTCAAGAAGGGGAATGGGCTGAGCAGTCACACCAAGAGGTGTTCACTACCATATGGATGTCTCACCTGAAGACCATCCACACTCGAAGACCATCCACCCCCACATCCCAATTTTGAGAATGCAGCAGTCCCATCTAGGCCCCAGGCCTTGGAACAGTAACACTGGATCTGGGTCCCCTATCTTTTATTCAGCCTATGTTTTATGTCCTGCTGAATGAGTGATATATGAAAAAACTTTATTTCCCTGAAGATGCCATATTCAGAACTGAGCCTGTCTCAGAGAAAGTGTTTGCTGGCAACGTCTGCAGATTTGAAGGCGTCCTGAACTAAGCAATATAAAACATGGCTGTGGGAGGCAGTAGGGCATCGTGGAAGACCCCCAGCTTTGGGCTCAGGCCTAACTGTATTTAAATGCGAGGGCACTTCACAAGTTCACCTAACTTCACTGGGCCTCCCATGACAAATCCTTTTTATGTCACAGAGATAAACTCAATGATGTAGGCCAAGTGCCCAGTATAAAGCCTGGCTCATCATAAGCCCTCTAGACCCCTCTAGATGTTGGCGGAGGTGGAAAAACTGTGGACATCAAGAACAATTTCCCTGAGGAAGGTAGGTCACCACATAAGGTATGGATCCCATTGACATTGCTGAGGGTTTAGTGTCCCAGCCCTGTGGTAGGCACCAGTGATATGTAGATGAAGGACACGTGACATCAGTCTTTGGCAAAATCACCATCCAAGGGGAAATAAGTAGAATAACTGTTATAATGGAGACATAGTGGTTACAAGCCTGGACCCAGAAGGTGGGCTGCCAAGGTTCATGCCGAGGCTGTGTCACTTTCTCACTGTGTGGCCTACGGCAGGTTCCTCAACATCTCTGGGCCTTTTCCTCATCCTTGACAGAGGGCATAATAACAGTCCCTATCCCCTAGGTCTGTTATGAGGATCAAATGATAAAGTGCTTGAGAGTGTGACAGACACACAGTCCATGTGATATGTTACTTTAAAAAATATAGAGATATAGTCAGGGTCCACGAGAACATAGAAAAGACAGCAGTGAATGCCAGGGTTGAACAGTTAACAGAGGGAGCTGTGGGGTGACCTGAGTGGAGAGAGACGAGTAGAGTGTAAGTGGGGCGTTCGATTCTGAACAGACACCACAGCATGGATGAAGTGGGTGTACAGAGCACAGCAGGCCCTTCAAGGAGCAGGAATAGGAGTCAAGGATGGCGAGACACTTGGTTGTTAGTGTGAGCACCCCTATGGGTAGGGGTATGAGGAGTTCAGTTTAAGACATGCGATCTGCAGTCCCGAAGAAGGCGTGACCATAGGGAATGAGTTGCATGGAGCTCGGCAGAGCAGTAGGGACTGGGGACTGAGGTATCATTGGAAGAATGATAACTGGCTCTCCGCTCCTTCCCCGGGTGGCCTCCTCACTGTCCCGGTGCCTCAGACCACCCCACTGGATGATGGCCTCCCTCCTAGCCAGGACCCACTGAGGATCTCAAACATGTAACTTTTTATACATCGCATTTATTCTGCTGGAGAAATTAGCCCTCGACTGCAACAGTGTCCAGGCATGAATCATTGTGTCTGGGGTGTGGAGAAAATGCAGCAAGTCAGCAGTTATGGGGTGGAGCTCCAGGGTTTTCATTCACAAAGAGATTTTTCAATTTTATTAAAATCAATCAGTGTTTTATTACAGTATAAATGAAATGAGGGCCTTTGCTTCTAGGACAACAAACCATGCTGCCCTAGCATCTGGCAAGAAGACCCCCTGCTGGAAGAGACCCTCCCTGGCAAGCAGAATGCTTTGATTCATACCCAGAGACGGGGTTGGCCCTCTAGGCTTGAAGAGGAAAGATCCACAACCAAAGAAACCTGTCCACCGCAAAATTCCCAGCAAAGTGCCACGCCCTATACTGTATGACCTCTTTTTATGTTCTTGAAAATTTTCAAGAAACCTATAAAAATCATCACATCACTAGTGGGGTGAAATTATTTGTGGAAACCTGGGATGGAATCAATTTCAGCATTAAGATCAGCTCGGAGCTGAGATTGTCCCTTTGCGGGAATGAAGAACACAGATAAAAAAAAAAAGTGTATGGAAGTGCTCTGTAAACTCTAATGTGCTGTCCACTTGC
Source organism: Pteropus medius (assembly GCF_902729225.1). Lineage (NCBI taxonomy): Eukaryota > Metazoa > Chordata > Mammalia > Chiroptera > Pteropodidae > Pteropus > Pteropus medius. The sequence goes on along the minus strand of NW_024349799.1, from coordinate 18,029,952 downwards.
TGTGGTTACTCCTTTATTCTTATTATTCATAACCAGGCCCTGTAAACAGAGTCTTAGAGAAAGGGTGACGGGGCTATCAGCTTGGAGTTGACGGTGGAGGCCCAAGGGCAGTCACTTCAGAAACCAGGACAGAGAGGATAATCAATAAATGCAGAAGGCATGAAGGAGAGAAGGAATAAGAGGATTCCAGTCACACTCGTTCACACACACACTCACACACACACATTTAAGCAGCTCTGGGAATGGTAGGAGCATTGAAGGGTCTCAGAGCCCAGCCTGGAGCTCCCTATGCCTGCAGACGTGAGATGAGAGGGGCGGGCAGGACCTTTCCTCAGGGCACCATCCCAGCCTCTAGGTAGCTTGGCTCTCAGAGGTGGCCTAAGTCCCCAGGCAGCCGTGGGCAGTCGGCTCCTGGCTCCCTGCACAGGCTCCTAGTACCTGTCCCTGTGACTTGGATGGGGCAGTTCTATCTAGGTTGGGCCCTGGAAGCAGCTCTGTTGGATCTGGGGTTAATGGCTCTGGCCCCAGGTCTGAGATGCTCTAGAAGCCCCAGTCACTAGACCGAAGGTGATCAGTTTGAGAACCACAGCAATAATTTCTCTGGAAAGACAGTCAGGTCCTGTCATCTGGGAGTGCTGGTACTGCAGAGGTGGCAGACATGAAGGCCTCAAAGCTGCTGGGAGTGCAGAGGCCTCTGGGTCTCTGGGGAAGCTGCTAGCCTGATTGTCCACATCCAGGGGGCATAAACATGCTCTTGTTTCAGAGAAGCCAAGCAGGTCCCAGCCCCAAGGAATTGAACATCCAGGCTGATCCAGGGAATACAGATTCCAGCTAGGGAAAGGGTTGTGGTTGGGAAAGACTGTGATATGGATCCTGCAAGCTTTGGAGGATATCTCCTAATTTTTAAAATTAAGATAAAAGTAACAACGAAGCCACCAAAAATTGCAATCCTAACAAAACTATTTTAACTTTTATATATCTCCTTCTGGGCTTTGTCCATAGAGAAACACGATTTTCCTTCATTGCAATTATAATATGTGTATAATTTTGTATTCAGGTGGAGATTTTTGTTCACTTAACATTTTTCGTGTTTCCACACAACTTTTATAATCAAATTTAAGAGCTGCATAAAATGAAACAGTGTAGATGCCCCCTAATTTACTAAACTTTCCTATCACTGGTTATATAGATTACTTCTAAATTTTTATTATTGAATCACACCACATTGAACAACTTCAAAGGGAGCATTGTTTCCTTCCAAAGGCAAACTAACGGAGCCAAAGGACATAAATATTTTTAACTCATTGCACGCTGTTTCCTTAACTAGTGGTACTAATTACATTACCTTTGAAAGTAACCGAGTTTAGCAGCACCCCACCCATATCCTACGCCTTCACCCCAATCTCACCATGGTGGCTTATTAGAAGTGTGCGTTTGGGGGCAACGTTTCTTGCTAGTTTAATAAGTATCAAATAGCACCTCAAGACTGCTTTAATTTTAATTGCTCTGATTACTAGCAGGGCTAAACATTTTCCCAGGTGTTTGTTAATACACTGGATTTCCCTCATGTGAATAGCCTGCTTAAATGCGTTGCCTACTTATCTATTGGACCATATGTAATCTTTTTTCTCTTATAAATTTTAATAAACCCTTTATGTGGCATAGCTATCAACAGTTTGTGTATTGCAGTTGGTGCAACCACCTTTTTCCATCTCTAATTTTCTCATTTCATTACATTTTTTTTTAACTTAGAGGAGCTTTTATTTTGTTCTTGCTGTCATCTGTCAGTATGTTTCTTCGCCATTTCTCTATTGCTTCAAAGCTGAGAGTGGTCTTGCTTTGTAAAGATAATAAATATTGCATTTCGTGCTAACTGTTCTTTTTTTAAAAAAGATATTTAGCTTTTAATCTATCTGTGGTCTATTTTGGTATAACTGGGAGCTCAAAATTAAAATTCTTCAATGCTATCTAGTTTCCCAATGTCATTCATTTTTAATTATTTTTTAAATTATTATTTTATAAAGGGTTCTAATGTCAAACAGGTTAGGCCTTGTGACTTGCCCTGTTTTTCTTTGTAGAATGTCCTTTGAAATCTTCATCTATTTGTTTTCCCAGAGTCTGTTGAGTTCAGAAAAATACTGTTGGGATTGATTGGAGTTAGGTTATGTTTACTAATTATCTAAGGCCTTGAGACATTTTCACAGTACCAAGTGTGCTCATCTCAGAATATATTATGTCTCTACCCTTCCCCCACCCCATAGGGTTTGCAAGTTTCTTAAGAAAGGTCATACTTATTTCTAAGTATGTTAGATCACTTGTTTCTGTTATAAATGAATTTTTTTCCATTTTATTTTCTAGTGATTACTAGTGTTGAGGACGACCATCAGTTCTTATGTATAAAGTTTGCATTCATTTTCCTTCTAAAACTCTTTAACTCATGATTTTTTGCTGATTCTTTTGTATCCACTATCTACACAAAGGTTTTTGTGTTGACTCTTTCTTCAGTTTATTTTATTCTGCCTTACTGAATTGACTAGGATGTCCAAACAAAATCAAGTTGAAGTAAATCTCTCTTTTTCTTTTAGGAATTTGGAAAGATATAAATTAACTTGCGCATTAATTATCAGTGTGATAATAACAGCAATTCGTTTTTATTCCTAGTTTTGATGTTAATTTACAGGGCTGATTTTGGGCTTAAAATAGGTATGCTTTATCCTACTGAAGAAATTTTTAATTATTAATTTATAACTTTTAAAAAATGGTTGAATGCCATCAAATTATTTTTGGAGTTTCTATTAAGATGATGTTGTCTTTTATTTTGGACTTCATGTTGAATGAATAATGAAATTTTCACTTAGTGACAGAGCTGGAATCCTAACCCAAGTCTTCCACTTCTGACTCCCATGTTATTTGATCAAGTTGTCTTTTAGGAAGATACGTTTTAGTTTACCAAGGCTTGAGCATTGCTTATAGTTGTATAATAAGCAGCAACCACAGGCAGATAAAAAGCGTTTTCAGAAAGAATTCTTTCTGCCTTTAACCGTTTCAGGGTACCTAGGTATCAGTGGCAGTGGCAAAACAGGAAAGTATCTACAAGAGTGACTCTTACAATTTTTAAACTTGTTAAGACTGGAGGACTGATTGAAAATGATTGAGATCTCTCTTTGAAAAGAGAATTAGACACTTTTGACTAAAATTTAACTGAGATGTAGGTACATTTGGCAAAGTAAAACACCACGCACTGCATTCGGATATCCACTTCTAGTTCTCCCTCCGGCAACCAACACGGCATTGTGAACAGAGTCTGTTCCAGCTCCTTCTCGACCCCTGTCTGCTTTCCTGGCTGAACATCCACCATCCCTCTCTATGGATCTACAGCAGCCTGCCCCATCACACTCTTTCCAGGCTTCTTTTTTGCTGCTGCATTGGGGGAGACTTTTGTTCTGCTCCAATTAGCCAGAACAGTTACTGCTTCATTGGTATCCAAGCTGAAAATGGAGCCCTGCACAGCACCGTGACCCCTCCTGGGAAAACACCATTCAACACCACTGTGAGAGGCAGCTTCGAGTGAGCCGAGTCACCTTCTCACAACCACCACCCCACGGGCCACAAGTTTCCAAAATCGTTCCACAGATACTTCTATCTAATGTCAAAACCGTGGGGCAAGTAGACAGGGGTTATTGCTAATATCCCCATTTTACAGATGGAAACCGAGATACAGAGAGAATGAATGAATTTCCTAAAATGCAGGCAGCTAAGAAATGGTTGGGCAAAATTCCAGAGTCAATTCCAATGTGATTTCAAACCTGGAGTTTTTTTTACATCACACTGTCTGCATGTAGGATAATCTCCTATTCTTTCAAGCTTGAAATAGAGGATTCAAACATCTGCAACTGAAGGAGTTAAGAGTGAACTTGATTTAAGTAACTTGAAGCTTCCAGGCATGTGAAATATGCAGGGGCTGCCGCAGGCAGGGTGGGGACAAGGAATCCCTCTGCTGCTATTTTAATCCTCACAAACACAGTGAATTGAATGTTTCTATCCACTTGGTGACCCAGATGCTGAGCAGAGCAGTGGATGAGTGGTTGTAAGAGGAGAGGGAGGGGTGGCCTAGGCTTGGCTTCTGAAAGGGCTTTGATTCTGCAGGTGGAAAGTTTTTTGCTCTGCCTCTGGGGTGTTCGAGGAAGAGGGTGATGCCAGGAGGTCCTGGAACTTCATTTGCATGCAGGCCCTGATTCCTATGGAACAGAAGGAAAAAACTCTGGGTCTTCCCCCTATTCCGGGGGCCCAAATACTGGCTCCCATGGAGGGAGAGTGGGCTCACTCTGCCTTAGCAAGGAAGGAGGGGCTGGAGGTGGGAGGAGAATGTCAGCTGACCTCATTTTGAGTCAAGGAAAAGCACAGACTTGGACCATCCTGGCAGCCTGTCAAAGGAAGTTTACGGGGAAGTGGACTTGAGCTGAATTATGAAGGAAGGGAAGGATGAAACAATGAGAAGATTAAGGAGAAAGGTGCAAACAACAGCACAGAAGGCGGCCGGGGACACTGGACATCAAGGGTCCTACTGTGGGGGTGGAGGGATTGGTACAGGAAGAGTGGGATCTTAAAGGGGACACATCAGTTCACAAAACAACAATGCAGAGCTGCTGATGCCCTGCCAGAGCAGAGGAGCGATGGTGCAGTGCACAGAGCCACACAGCCAGCTAGTGGCTGAACAGGGAGGAGAATCCAGTGCTCCCGCCTCCTGCCCAGGATTCTTCCAGTCACCCCATGGCAGCTGGAGCAGCTGTGCCTGTGCTTCCCCTGGCAAGTTCAGCAGGTCCAGGGCTCTGAGCCGCCCTGGGGTAGATGCTGTCCAGGGCACTAAGAGGTCCCGGGACCCCAGGGGAGGAGGAAGTATGCCTGGAGGTGGTTTTGACAGAAAGAAGCAAGCAGGAACTGCAGCCAGCACATGTAGATGGCATGCCACAGCCTCCTTGCCTGATGAATCACTACCAACAGCATAAAAATATGCTCCATGATTTCTAAACATCCCACCATCATTCTTTGATCTCCTCTCCATCTAGCCACCACCTCACAATAAAGCTTATAAGAGATGTCCGCATTCACTTGCTCACCTCTTGCTCGCCACCACCCCACCCTGGCCTGACTTCCCTCTCACCACCACTGAAACTGGCTTGTCCTTGACCCAGTGTCCATATTGCCCATTGCTTACCCTCTGCTTTTTCTTGACCACTCTTTGGACAGGATTCTGTCCTCCCCACCGACCCCTGAACTCTGTTTGCCCCCAGGACTGAGCAAACACACACCAAAAAAATCTGGAATGTTTCCTCTTTCCATGCCATTCCACTCTACCACTCTATTCATTTCTCCTGGGAGAATCACTGACTACAGCAGAATACCTTCTTGACACTTTCCCACTCGTCACTTCCACATGTTTGTCCAACTCTCCCACTAAAGATTCTGCTTATCTTGGCTTGCCTCTCTTTCGCCCATAAAAGAAAACCTTTTGTGTGATTTTGAACAGCTTGAAGATTTCTGAGATCAGAGCGTTCTTTCTTTGCAATGGTCTTTCTTCTAAATAAAATCTCCCCTATCTAAGTCCAGATTTTTTCTATTTGACATCATAATTACCAACTGGTCAGAACTGGGCATCCAGTACAGGGAGAGGCCTCCAAAAGATGTCATTAGTCTGCAGAGATGAGGGCCATAGCAAAGTATACATGCTCCTCGGTTAGCAATAAAAATATAGATCCAGTTGGGACAAACCCCTCAAGAGCCAGACCCAGAAGAAACTAGAGAGCTGATGCTCTCACCATTGTGTGGATTTAAAGACTGAGACCACAAGACTGAGAAGGCAGGGCTATCCCTAAGGGCACTTGGCATGTCAGTGACAGAGTCAGGGCTAGGTCTCACGTTTCCTGACCCCAGCCCTCTCAGGGTTCCTTCTAAGACTTCATCCTCCCTGGACATATTTGCAAATGAGAACATGGAAACAGCAAGGATGAGGAAGGAGGGAGTCACTCTAGGCAGAGAAAACTCCTGCCTCTCTGGGGAAGAACTTCATACAAGTGAGCTCCCAGCTTACTTGTCTCTACTGCAGCCCCCACTCCTGCTTAATTCGTGCATTTAGCCATTCTAATTAATGAGCAAACATTCTTTGAAAAACAATGTTTAAACACCTCAGGATTAATTCAATCAAATATTTAATTGCCCTGTAATTAATCATCTGAGTTTAATAAATTGGACCGCCATTCTGGGAGTTGGGTTTCTCCCAATGATTTCTGAAAATAAATATGTGATGGGGTCTTTTGCAACCAGACTTCTTGCTCCCATTTGGAGCTCTGTGGGGTTCTCCTGCCTCCTGTCCCTAGCAAGCAGCCTGAGCTCAGCTCTCTGGGGCCGAGGAGGAATAGCCTTTACTGGGAGAAGTTGATGGGCTAGAAGGCAGCACTAGGGACCACGTCGCTCTAGGACTGGAAAGGTTGTATAAGTTGGACAGCTGCAAGATGGTCCCATTGCCCTAAATGTGGGCCTTTGGACAGACCACATCCCCTCTGCAAGTCTCAACATCTCCATCTGTGAAATGGGAGAGTTCCTAACCTTCTAGTCATGTTGCGCTCTGGGCAAATCCATAAGAGATCTCAAAAAGAGGTAAAAGGCCTTTGTAAAGTTTTATGCACCAGTGGGGAGGACATTGTGTCCTCTGGTACTTAAAGCCCCTCCCCAATGTCCTCATAGTCACCTAAGCATCAAGCACAGCAGGCAGCTTGAGAGGTGACCCAGTCCAGAAGGCTTGGTCCACTGCCTGCAGCAATTCAGGATGGCAGTGGCCCACCATCAGAGAACATCTGAGGAGCTGAGGTTGACCCCCTGCTTGTGCTGGGACCTGGAAAATTCCCAGTTTAGCTGGCAGGAGCCTCAGAGCCCCAGTAGTAAGGGCCCTGATTCTCAGCCCTGTTCTTCTCCTAGGGGACAGATGCAGACAGCAGACGAATAAGCAGCATCGGTGCTTCTCTGATAGGACCCTGCTCCCAGCTGTGAGAGGATGAACCAGTCTCTCCCAGGAGACTGGTGGGACCACCAGAAGGAGAGTCAGAGAGCTACCCTAACTTACTCCATGAGTTGGCTGAATTTCCATCTGTTTTTGAGAAAATGTCAGAGGCCAAATTCTTAACTCTCCATTACTGCCTTCCTCTGACCAGAGGACATACAATCTCTCTGGAGTGACATCTGTTAGGAGGGAATTAGCCCTAGACAGGCACAACCTCTGACCCAGCATCCCAGCCTTCAGCTACATATCAGCAGAGGATTGATTAACTCCAGCCTGACTTGGGAGCTGCCAGGCCAAATGCTTTTTCCAGAGTTATTTATGTCACCCTATTAGCTCAAGGAAAGGCAGGATTCATAGAGCCATTGTGGCCTAAGAACTCAGAGAAATTAATATACCTGTGGCTGAAATACACATGAAGGCTGAGTCACCTCCATTTAATTGGGAAGGAAGGGAAGGAAGAGAAATTCCAGCTCCTGGTTAAAGAGAGGCTGATTAAAGGGGAGAGGGGATACCCAGAATCCATCGCTTCCTCTCCATCCACATAGCCCACATCCTGGTCTTGTTCTTATTGTCTTATTAAGCCTTTGCCACAGTCCCTTCCCTGGTCCCCCAGCCTCTGGGCTCACCCCAACCAGTCATCCTCCATGAAGTTTCAGGACCTGGGACAGAGCATAAAACAACAAAGGCTCTTTGAGTGGATCAATGAAAGACAAAGATGGAGCCACACTTTCAATTTTAGGCATTGCTTCGAAAACTCTTTTATGATAAGTACCTTTAAAAGCAGAATATTATGAACTTGGTGTTGAGATCGAGAGCCCTGGCTATAGAATCAAATGGTGCTGCGTTCAAGTTTGAGTTCTTAGTAGTTGTAATGGCAAAATACAGAAAGCAAATCAAGTAGAGGGACTGAGATAAAAATAAAAATAAAAACTAACATTAATCCACACCACGGAATACTATGCAGCTATGAAAGAATAGGGATGGCATCTTGTTGCTGCTATGGAGTAATCTTTGGGAAATATACTAAGTTTTTTTTAAAAAGCAAGAAGAAGAAAGCAAAATAATAAGCTAAAAAACAAAAATGGTGGGAAAAGTGTACATGGTTTATATAAGATAGCAAGAGAATGAAAATATATTCCTATTTGCTTTTTTTAAATGGAAGGATAAACCATAAAACATTTTAAAGTGCACCCAAGGGATGGGAAAGGATAAGATAAGGGAGGAGAGCAGAGATGAAAGTCGGCTTCTTTGAATATATGTTGTTTTATTGTCTTTGCTTTGGAAACACATGAATATTTTACATAATTATACAAAAAATCAAATCTTAAAAAGTAATCTCTAAGGATAGAAAATATAATGAAACATATGAGTCTGGCTTTGTGTCCCATTAGTCACATGTCCATCCAGAGAGAAAGTTACCCAATGACTTTGAATCACAGGGATTGCATTGCATAACCAGATGGGATATAATCTGCAAACTGATTGAAATGCAAACAAACAACTATGGCAAATAAACCTTTTAAGTAATCATAATGTTGACGGAAGTATCAGTATTATAAAAGACTGGTGTGGGGGGTAGAAGACAGGTTCAAGTGGAAGAAAAAGAAAATGAAAGTTTGCACTGCAGGCTGGAAACTCAGTCAAGGAAAAAACTGGGGTATTCATGGGCCCCCCTCGTTTGTTTCCCACCTTTCTGGGACCCAGGAATCACTGTCCTTAATTGTCTTTTTGTTGCTATCATTTCAGGCAAGAGGGTAAATCTGGTCCCCATCATTCTACCTTGGCTAGAAGCAAAAGTTACAGAATTATATTTTTAATTTTAGTCAGCTTGCATTTAAACAGCCACATGTGGCTGGTAGTACCATATTAAAGAGCTCATAGCACACATCAACTGAAAAAAGAGAAGAAACAAAGTAGCTTCTGTTCACCTCTGGAATCCAGCCCATTCCCCTGCCATCTCTTTTTTATTTAGAAGCAGGGAGGAAGAGGAGATCCCATATGGGCCCAGACCTAAGTGATGTGCTCTGAATTTGCCAGAGCTCTGCATCAGGGGATAGCACATAGGCTGTTTCTGCTGCTACTTTAAAAGCAAAGGCTTTGCAGTAGTCTGCTAGAGCTGACGTAACAAAGGGCCACAGACTAGGTGACTTAACCAATAGAAATTTATTTCCATGTCTCACAGTTCTGGAGGCTAATAGTTTAAAATTGAGGTGTTGGCAGGCTTGGTTCCTGCTGAGGGCTGTGAGGGAAGGGTGTGTCCGAGGCCTCTCCCCTTTGCTCATAGACGACCATCTTCTCTTTACATCTCTTTACATCATCTGCCCTCTGTGTGCATCTCTCTGTCCAAATTTTCATTTTTTAAAAATAAGGACACCAGTCATATTGGATTAGGGCCCACCTTGACAACCTCATTTTAACTTAATTACATCTGTAAAGACTTTATTTCCAAGTATGGTCACATTCTGAGGTACTGGGGTTAGGACTCCAATGTATATATATTATTGAGGGGAAGGAAGGGACACAATTCAACCCATAGTTTTTAATTTCCATTTTTGTTGTGTTCCTAGTCTGTATGGCTCCTTCTGGAAGCACTTGGGCAGGAGGGGTGAATGTCAAGGCAGGATCAAGTCTCTTGATCCCTGGTTGTAAGGTATGAAGATGGCACCAAAGTCTCAACTCCCCCCGCAAACAACCTAGGAACAGGTGTTTTGGGTGAAGGCATTTTGAGCCAGCAGACCTGTTGATTCTCTATCCCCAGCTGTCACCTCTACACCAACCCTCCCCTCTTCCAACCAAGAAGTTGGACCCTGGCCCCTCTAGGCTCCTCATTCCCCCTTCTGGAACTCCCTCGCTCATTTATTCATTTGTTCATTCATTACTCAACAACTCTTTACTGAGCATGTACTCTAACAAGCACAGTGTGGGGCACAGAGACACAGCAATGAATAGGTAAGGACTCTGCCTTTAAGAGGTCCCAGCTCAGTAGCAGAGACAAGCAGAAAAATGGAAAATTCCAAGGTGGGGTGATAAGGTCTAAGATAGGAAAGCACAGAGGTTCTGGGAGCACCGAGGGGCCTTCTAGCCCTGCCTTGCCCTTATTCACGCCAATTCCCTTCTTGTAAGCCAAATGCATTTTCCAGAATTAATGCAATGAAGGGTCTTCTCAATAAAGAGAAAGTCCAAAGGAAGCCAAAATAGGCCCCAGCATGGCCTATAAATTGTTTCTAGTCTTAATGACAGAGGTTCCCCCATCCTTGACTAGCCAGTCATGTACTTGTCATTATTTTTGGGAAAAATAAGGGGTACAGTGCTCCATGGACCACAGACTGGATCCTGGAAAAATTCTAATCTTTAAATTAGGAGGAGGCAAACTATGGCTTGCAGGCCAGATTTGGCCTACTGCCTTTGTAAATAAAGTTTTGTTGAAACATCTATGTCAATTAATTTACATTTGTCTGTGGCTTCTTTTGGACTACGGGTCAGAGCTAAATAGTTGTGACAGAGTTGTATAGCATGCAAAACCCAGATTATTTACTCTGACCCTTTCTAGAAAACATCTCCCTGCCCTGCTTTAAATCTTGAGAACTGCACAGCTGAAGTCATCTCCAAAGATTATATGCTATGATCCTGACCAAAGATGCCCAGACAACCATCCAGTGAGGAGGTGGGGGATGTGTCCTGGGTAAGCTCTGGTCTGAACTTTGTTGCTGTTGACTTTAGGTAAGCTGGTCTCCTCTCTGAGCCTCGATTTCTCCAATTGGAATGAAACCTGAGAGGATTCTATGCTTTCTACTGGTTCTGGGCCACTGTGTTGGAGTTTAAGCAGTTCTTTACCATGTCAGAGACTCTGTGACCCTGAAGGTGAGGTTTGTGATCTCAAAGAGACCTTGTAATTATTCTAGCAAGCTCAGAGACAGGAGGCCATGAGAATTATTAGGACAACCAAGGCTCAGGCAGCCTAATTTATTTCCCTAAGATGGTGCCCTATGGCATGAAATTTAGCACTAGAAATGAAGACCGTGTGTACCCAGCAACAAAACATCTGAATGAAAAACGAAAAACAAAGGCACTGCCTTGTCTAATCAATACCCAATATCCAGGAGTTTCTAAATAAGTAGATGGTGATCACCACTCTTTAGAAAAGAGGCTCATAGGATCAAGAGGGTTGAGGACCGTGATTGGGGAGGCAGGGCTCCTTTGAGGCTCTGCTGTTATTAGCCAGGTTGCCTTGGTCAAGTCATTAGACTCTCAATTTTCTCACCTTCAAAGTGAATATTAAGGTCTTCCACCTGGGATCATTGGAAAAACTAAATAAGATGATGGGTAAAAAAGATATTATAGTGCGTGACACATAAAACAAAATATTATTAGCTCACCTTCACTTTTGCACAGAAATTTATTATTTATTATTGTTATTCACAAAGACAAGCATGTTGGATAGATACAAATTGAGAAGCCAGTCCAATGACTTACCCAAGGACACTCAGTAAGTTGCCAAGTTGGAGCTTAAACTCAGAGCTTCTGTTCTTTCAATGTTTTTTCCCCCTCAGCATATTGCCCTCCCTCTTGTTTATTTGTACCCATCATCCCATTGACTGATTATAGCTGGTGCTCATTGAACCCATGCAAATGGATAAATGATTTACAGTTTTTCCTGCTCTTCCCTGGAAAGAGGCCCTCCTCTCTCTCCCTAGAGCCATGGCACCACTAATCCCCTCTCCATCTTCCAGGGCTTTCAAATCTCAAGCTTCACCCTCATCCACCTGGTCTTCCTCTGGAGCTCCCTGGTAAGAGTGGGCATTGCCTAAATTGGGAGTATAGGGGGTGAGGGGAGGGATTCATGAGGACTATGTTCCATCAAAGTTACCTCCCCCCATACACATATTAGACAAACATTTAAAGGAAGAATTTCATGATGTGGGGTAGAGGTATAAGAACCCCATAAGAAGTCACTTCTCCTTCCTAGCCCTGATCATCACCAACATGTGCTCCCTCCAGACTGGCCCAGAGTGGGTGTTTCCTAGAATAAGGAGAAAGAGACAGAGGGAACAATAAAAGAGCCATCTGAATGCTGTGAACCCAGAGTACACTGAGTAGGCAATACTAACTGTGTAGAGTCTGGGAACAGCCTGGGCACGGTTAATCCCATGGTGACAAGGCTGCTGCTCATACATGGAGCTTTTTGGAGGGGTGGAGCATGATAGCAAGGTGCAAGCACTCAGAAATTGAGGGAAACTGTGGGGTTTGCGAACACAATTCCCATACTCTTTCCATCTGTACTTTTGTCCCAAGCACTAAAGATTCAGGGAAGAGCAAGACAAAGTTTCACAGTCAAATGGGAAGGCAGATGTAAAACCAAAAACATAATTTACAAGGTAAAGCAATGGAGACTAAACCATGACTACACTATGACTCAAGCCTGCAGGGAAAAGAAACCACTATGACCTCCTGTGCATCTTCTCTGAGAGTTACTTAAAGATATACATCAGTAGAATGAGGAAAGAATAAAAACAAACAGATAAAAAAGTGAAAGATATAGAGTAAAATGGTGCAACAAACCCAGGGGTCAAATGGGGGAAAAAAATCAAAAGTTATGTAACACAACTAGAAAAAAATCAAAAGTTATGTAACACAACTAGCCAGTTTAATGTAGAGCAGAAACCTATCAGTTCTAAGAGAAAAAAAAAAAGATCTCAAGAAGAGCAAATGCATTCTGAGCAATGTTTTATAAATAGATGCAACAGGATGTAAAACCTAAATTAAAAAAAAAAAAAAACCTCTACAAATCAATAAGGAAGAGAGAACCAAGCAGAAGTTATGAAAAGGCAATCTGCACATGATATGAAAACTATAAATGGCCAAGAGCACAGGAAAAATGACCCAATCTTGTTAGTCATCAAAGAAATGCAACCTAAAGCAATAATAAGTTTCCATGACTTACCTATTATGTTTTAAATGTACCACAAAGCATTGGTTGGCATGTGGAGAAAGAAATGGGTCTAAGCTTCTCCAAAGACAATCTGTAAGCAACTAATGGAATTTTAAGCAGCTTGGCACTGTCTGTCTTTCACCTTCCAATCTCCTGCCAGTGGACACCAGTTGCAGGGATTGGCCTCCCTGCCATGCAGAGCAGAGCAAGGATGGGGAGCGGATGTGACAGACAGGCACATGAGCAGCTCAGTTGTTTTCATTTGTTTTTTCTGTTTTCACATAGACCATTCATTGTAACGTTGAGCAGTAGTCTAGTGTACGAATAGTGGATGAGTCGTAGTTCAGCGTGTTTATCCATTTTTCCTGTGGGTGAACATTTAGACTGGTTTCTACTTTATGCTATTTCAAACCCCGTTGTGGAAAACATGTTTGTGCATGACTTCCTGTGTACACGTACACATTTCTCTCCAGAATAGATGCCTAGAAATGGAATTGCTCGGTTGAGAAGATCAAAAGATGAGAAAAAGGAAAAAGCAGGGGTATTTCTCCTTCACGCTCTGCTGTGGGTAGAATCTCCCATAATGGCTGGTCCCCTCTGCCCCTCATCTCCAGCTTCCGCCACACAGTCCCTTCCACGGCTCCTGCTCCACCCGGGGGCCCCGGCTCCTGGACCCCAGTCACACCACCTCCTCCCTCTGTCCCTACAGCCCCAGGACTGGCGTGGCTTCCCTGCAGTGACTAATCTCTGGGTCCCCTCCACCTTCCCAGTTTCTCTTTCAGCTCTTCATACACCTTCTAGCTCGTTCCCTGCATTAAAGTCCCCCTGTTAATATCCACCTGCCACAGATTTTGTTTTCCTGGCTGAACCCTGACTGATACTTAGGCAATAAGCAGGAGTTAAGATTTTGGTCGAAATGCCAAGAATTTTATGGAGAGGTGTGTCATGGTTTAGTTTCTGACCTGAAACCATTAAACTGGCCACTGTGTGAAGATTCACTTGGAAGAGGGCAGGAGCATAAACCTGGTGCTCCATTAAGAGACTGGTCCGCTAGTGGCTCGCATAAGGGCGGTAGCAGGGGAATGGAGGAAATGCAGGTGCCGCTGTATATGTTAGTGGTAGATGTGCAGGTGAGAGTAAAAGACAGGTCAGGAATGAAGCCTAGATTTCTGGCTTTACTAACTACATACTGGTGCTGCCATTTGCTACAGTGAGAAAGACAGCATGTCCTTACGCATGGAGTCCTGAGACTATGAGAATTTTCCTTCACTAAGCACCTTTTCTGAGCCAGGGGCCCTCCTATCTTATCCTTAGGGAGGTATAAATCCTACACGGAAAGGCACCTTTGTAAACTTCTCAGGGCTTAGAAGAAACCAGGACAGCAGAAGGGAGCAGGAACCACAGCATGGGCATTCCTGTGCCGAGCACCTCTCTTCTCTGCTGCCGTAAGGGTGAGATTCCCAGTACTAGCTGGCTCAGCTTCATGACAGCAAAAAACAGGACCAGCCGTCCCATTGTATGCCTACCATGTATTGGGTCCTATGCTCAGTGTTTTATAGACCTTCCTTCCAATTCTTGGCAGTGGGAGTCAGCACTCTTAATGTGATTTCCAGAGTCAGAACCAGTGAAATACACTTTGCTCTCTCACATTGTTGGATCTTGTATTTCTGAAGGCCCCACTGGGTGGGACTATTACATCATGTTGACAATATAAATTAGACTGATTAGGGGCTGACAATATCATCAGGAATGATATACTACTTAGTAGTTGGCGTTATTGCCTGTTAAATTTATACATGACAAACTGCTTTCTATCTCTGCCCAGTGACACTTTGGCATCAACCCAAATCACAAGAAACATTGTGGTGTGAAAGACAGCCAATCCTTAACTCCCCCCAGGAGGCCACTCAGCCCTTCCAGTCTTTTCTGAAGTTGTGAAGTGAGAGATAGATGGGAGTGGGAGAAGCTTCTCTCTCTCTCCTTGGGAACCCAAGGATCTCCCCCAGCTCCCAGCTCCCCTGTAGAAGCCATTGTCATACAGGAGAAAGAACATTCAACTTTTTACTAAAAGTCTGGCCTTCAGTCTGACTAGCCTCTTGATCACAGTAAGTAATTTCTCCTCCCTGAGCCTCAGTTTTCTCATATAAAAATGAGAGTTAAAGTTATTTGACCTATCTGTATCATGGGGCTTTTTCTGCAGATTGAATGAGCCAGTAGATATGAAAGCATCTTGTATCAGTCAGATCTTACTGCATAACAACCAACTACAAAAAATCTCAGTGTCATAGAACAATAATCCTTTATTTCATTCACCTGTCTGTAGGTAAGCTAAGGTTGTCTGAGCTAAGCTTGGCCAGGCTGAGCAGTTCTGCTTTAGCCTGTGGATTTGGCTATAATTGGTTCCTTGCCACCAAGTTGGGCTCTGGTCCATTCCTTATATGTTTATTCTAGAGGCCAGGATGACAGGGAAGCATCCACTTGAGAATTCTCATAACAATGGCAGAGGTACGCAAGGGCAAGCCCAGCTGCACCAGCACATTTTAAGTGCTTGCATCGAGTTTGGTGCTATTCCAAAGTGAGTCACATGGCTAATCCCAAAGCTAAGGAGTAAAGAAATAAACTTTCACAAAGGTGAGGAAGAGGGGATGGATATTTTTAAACAAAAATCTGATCTACCACACACATATGCTGTACCAGGTGAGAATGTACTCTTTCTTATTATTTCCTCAACCTCACCAAGGACCAAGAAGCCAAACATTTTGTATTTTATGTATTACTTTGGCATCACAGACAACTAATTTGCCTGGAGTTAACCAATTCGACCAACCACTATCCCACTGAGTTAATTGGCTGTTTGATCATCTCCAATGGAACTTATTTCCAGAGGTGCATTGGGTGCTCTGAGTTTTCTCTGCACCATGTAATGGGCTAAGAAGTATCAACTCCAGCCTTTGCAAAAGGCAGGGTACCAGAGGAGAGCTTGCTTTCTTATTCCTAATTTGTTTCTGCCCAACTTCCTCAGGCTGACAGTAAATTGTAACCGCCAACAATGTTGACACAGACCTTTGCAGGTAGCCAGTGCTTCCACAGATACAGTCCATTTTTCATCTTTAAACAGCCTTTAATAATGTCCATTTTATAGATAAGAAAACTGAGGTTCAGAGAGCCTTGGTCACACCAATAAGGAGTGGGAAACCCAAGATTTGAACATTGACCTTCCTTATTCCAGAGCTCAGGATATTCCCTCCCCAGCGGACAGGTTTCCTGCTGACCATGTCCTGGCTCTGCCTGACTCCACAGCACTCCCTTAATGAAATGCCAAACTCATGTGACAGCCTATCGACATCTACAATAGTTTAATTTCTGCTGTTTATATGAGCAGAAATTACCCACTAAAATTTAATTTGGTAAATTTCAGTCTCTGTAAGCAGTTAATTCAATGATGACAAGGCCAAGCAAGTCAGCAGTTACTCCAGCTATTTCCGTGTGGCCGCCCCCCACGCTCCTGGGACCACAGATAACAAGGAATGCTCCAGCAGCCCAGGCTGTTTTGAATTCACATTCCTTCATTACTATGTCAAGGAAAGTCATGATGTGACTAAAGAAAATGCTTCCTGTCTAGAAAAATAAAACACAATCTTGGGTGGATTAGCATTTTCTGTCAGGTATTAAATAAGGAGAATTTAAGGAGCATGATTTCTGAATTACAGGATTTGGTGATTATTTAACCATGTTGACTGGTAATAACTATTTATTAAGCCCAGAGCATACAGTTCAACAGACCCATCGATATGTCCCATGGATCTCCTCAGAGGATTCTGCCAGGAACTCAACCCCCAGAATCCTCTGGGACAGGACTGGGGGTGAAAGGAAATCGGGGCGAGTTTCTCAGGTCAGTATTGCTACCTAGAATATGTACAGATTTGCCTGTATGAATCAGAAATTGGTAAACTTCCTGCAATTGGGGTGTGTGTGTGTGTGTGTGAGAGAGAGAGAGAGAGAGAGAGAGAAGAAAGATTTAATACAGACCTATTAACCAAGTTAAGCCAATGAGGCCATGAGCTTTCAGGAGCAAGGACAATGTCTTCTTCACCATGCTTGGAACACACCTACAACCATAGCTTTGAGGCTGATTGTCACAAACACTAATAAGAGTTATGCAGTTGACCACTGAGATGTGGACTCCATCCTGATTATTGTTTGTTCTATCCTCTGCTTGATCTTTAGCTCCTGGACCAATGCCTGACATAGAGATGGCACTCAATAAATATTTATTGAATCTTGTCTGAATCTACATTGATTGTAGAAAGTGAAGAGTCTCTAAGACAAAGAACCTGAGGCCTGTCTTGGGAAGAAGGCCGGGAGAAAGGAGAAGCCTTGGGATGATACACGAGGTGAAAAAATTGATGTTTTTCTTGAAAAAGAGAGGTCCGGGATCAAGATCACTGCCTTGAACCCCTAAAATGGCCACCTGAGGCAGGAGTGGCCCTATACTGGGTAGCTTTGGGGCAGGGGAAGGTGTTGTTGGTAGGCAACTTTCGAGGGGAAAAGGAAAGAAACTCTTAAAGTATCTGTCAAAAAAGGAATGACTTTCCCTAAGAGTTAGTGAGCACAATGTGTCAGGAGAGGCTTGACTTTGAAAAAAATGTCGGAGAGGAAAGTATAACATCAGACAGAAGGTTAAAGTAGGTGACCTTTAAAGTCTCATGAGAGTTTATGACTCATAGTTCAGATCTAATTTATTTGCTTCTGCTGGTTCAGAGAAAGCTGAATCAGGCCCCCTGGGTTAAAAAGAGATGTTTAATTTGACCTTGAAGACCCTGGGGTGGAGATAACTAGAGTTAGAAGAGTTAAGATGGGGGACCATGTGTGAATAATCACAGGCTGCAGTCCTTGGTAGAATAACACATGTCTCAAGCTAAAAGGATTAGAGGTCAAGACTGTTGCAGTCTGGAGACCCCTGGAGAAGTGCAGGGAGGCCAGAGCAATCAGGGAGACCTCCTTGGATGTGGTCGAGTTGAGAGGCTGGAGCCTTCAGGAAGCATTGGAGAGGTGAAACTCAGAAGCTAGTAACTGAGCAGATGGTGCAGAACTGGGAGATTGGGGCTCCGACCAGCAGAGAAGGGGTGAAGTACAGTCCAGCAGGAGAAGAGACCCGAGTAAGTCAAGTACTTAGGAACGAGTACAGTCACTCCAAGGGTAAGAACTAGATTTGGGGATGAGAGAGTGTAACATCAATCCCAGGATAAAGCGGCACCTGCTTGGTTTCTTGATGAATAACTGCCAGTGACAGTTTCCACATTTTAACAGTGATAAAGACAGGCATGGATTCTGGCAGAGGCATAAGGTGGAACTGAGGTTTTAGAGGCAGATAGTCCCGGTTTGAAGTCCTGACTCTTCCATGTCCTGGATGTGTGGTCTTGGACAAGTGGCTGAACCTCTTAGCCCTAGTCTCTCTCAGCTATAAAATAAGGCCAAAGAAAAAACCTCTGAAGGCTGGTGTGAAGATTAGATGGGGTCACAGATGTTAGCATGATTTGTAGCACTCGATTGCCCTGCACTTACAAGGGCAGTCGCTAATGGCATGGTTTGCGGAGTCTCCAGATTGAAGAATGACAGGGGCTGACTTCTGAGGCCTAGAGCTCTGAGTCAGGCCTTGAACTTATCATCAAGATGGAGCAAACTTTGTTATTCAATTTAGAGGTTGGTCTGATGGGCCTGGCAGTTGTCCCATATGTGAATGACTATCCTGGGGATAAATTCATGCTAGCATGCCGACTGTCCTTCCATTCTGCAAGACAGCATCAAGACCAGTGTTGACAAATAGTGACCTACGGCCTGTCCACTGCTGTCCAACCAGCCCTCTCCTGATGGCTGTCACTTGGACAGCACTTCCACCTCTCCCTGGATCCTTGTCCCCAGCCTTCTTTAGCATCTCGTGGGGAAGTCACATTTCCAAGTTAATGCCATTTTAGTGACTCCTCCAGTAGGCAGCCACCTATCAGCCAATGACTTCTAGATTTAAACCTTTAGCCCCAGTCCCATCCCTAAACTCCAAACTGATATAGTCAACAGTTCTCTTCATATTGTTATGTAGATTAGGACCTCAAAAAAATATATAACCTTAATGTAACTCCAGGATGTCCTCCTTCTCCAAACCTATTCCTCCTCTAGTCATTTCCCATAATTGCCATCCACCCAGCTTCTCTGGCCAAGCCCCTAGATGTCTTCAGCGACTCTGTCCCCCTTTCTTCACTCCTACATCCAATCTGTCTGAATGCCCTGCCAACCCTACCTCCCAAACATATCCCCAATCTGTCCCCTTTTCACCAGGTCCCACTGATACTCTGTCCACACCAGCGTCCTCTCAGCTAGCAGTGCGGCATCTTCCTGACTTGTCATCTTGGCTTTTTTAAACCCATTTTCTACAAAATAGCCAGATGGATCTTTCCAAAGAATAAATCAAGTGATGTTTGTCTTCTTAAAACGCATTCAGTGGCTTCCCAGTGTAAGTAAAATGAAAACAAAACTCCTGAGTGGAAACTAGATAGCACTGGGTCGAGGCTTGAACAGCATTTAGGACATGAAGACAAAGAGAACAGAAACACTTGTAAGAAGTATGGCTGGGAAAAGGAGGGAGAGGTGCAAATGGGCAGACTGTTAAGGAAGTGTTGTTACTTTAGAAAGGATCAACTTAAGCATGCTAAAAGCTAAAGGGAAGAACTTATGGGCTGGGGGTGATTTATTTAGGTAATTGATGAATCCTTTTCTCAGGAGAAGAGACTTAGAGCTAATTTATATTCTTTGTGATAGCATTTCTGCCCCCTCCCCTCCCAGATAAACCTATTTTTGTCAACTCTAGAAAGATAAAATAAAATAGAGCCTCCTTACTAAAGCCTGCAAGACCCTCCAAGAGCTGGCTCTGTCACCTCTCCAGTTACATCCTACAATGTCCCCCTACTCATTGATCACCAGACCAGGAGTCACAGGCTTTAGCATGTATACGAATCACAGGAGAGCTTGTTGACATACAGATTCCAGGTCCTCCTCTTCCTCTTTTCCCTCCTCCTCCTCTTTTCCCTCCTCCTCTGCCCTCTTCTATGCCTTTCCTTCCTGAACATTCAGTCCTAAAGCCACTAGATGCAGCAGAGCCAGGTAGGCATCTGCAGTGAGGCAAGGACAGCCATGGTGGCCCAGAGCAGGGGGAGGAGAGTAATAACACAAGGGGCTGCCTCACACAGGGTGTTAGAGTCCTAACAGGATGAGGAAGGCAGCCACATGGTAGAGAGTGAGGCAACATGGGATGTCACTACCCAAGCAGGGTGAAGAGGATGCCACCCCAGAGGAGCATCCGTGCATGAGGTGACAGAACCAGATTGACTGAGAAGGACATTATGCAAGGGATGGGGTGATGGAGACATCCACTGAGGAGGCAACCTGATGTGGGGAGCCTGACACCAAGCAAGGCAAGAAGGGCATCCCCACAGACAGGGGGATGACCTGGGGTGTCAGAGCCCAAGTGGTACAGACAGCATCTACATAGGGGTATGGCAGCAGCCTGAAATGAGAATTCAGAGCTCAAGCAGGATAAGAGAGTCCCATCGTGGGCAGGGGAGAAGTTGGCAGCCAAGATAGAAGATTGGTTGCATTCAAGCAGGATTGATCAAGTACATTGAAAACAATGAAAGCCGGGTGTTATGGATTAAATTGTGTCACTCAAAATTCACATGTTGAAGTTCTAACCCCCAGTACCTCATAATGTGACCTGACTTGGAAAGAGCTCTCCGGAGTCATTACAGATATAATTAGTTAAGATGAGGTTATACTGAAATGGGGTGAGTTCCTAATCCAATATGATTGATGTCCTTACAAGAAGGGGAAGTTTAAACACAGACACACACTCAGGGAGAACATGAAGGCAGAGATCAGGGCAATTCATATCCAAGCCAAAGAATGCCAAAGGTTGCCAGAGAGCCACCAGAAGTGGGAGAGAAGCATGGAACAGATTCACCCTCACAGCCAACAGACGAAACAAACCCTGCTTACATCTTGATCTTGAACTTCCAGCCTCATTGTCTGTGAGACAATTAATTTCTTTTTAAACCACCCAGTTTGTGGTACTTTGTTACAGTAGCCCTAGGAAACTAATACACCATGTATGTTGTTATTGAGGAAGGGAGTTATGAACCCCAAAAAGGAGAAAACTAGAATGAACCTCACAATGTTAAATTTGAATTGGATTTATCAATGGGAATTCATGTTTTCTAATATTTAAGAATAGATATAGAAATAAATGTAAATTTAATGTATGTGTGTAAGAGTATATACATTATAATAATAATGTATGATATATAATAATATATATAACACATGTGTATAAATCATTAAATATAATATGTAATACATACTAATATAATATGTAATCTTAGCTGTCTTCTGAAAGCAGTGACACCCACTAACAATGAAACTTCCTCTTCTACTTTTAAGAATCCCATGTAATTACACTGGGCCAGCCCAGGTATTCAGATATATAGCACCTAGATCTTGGCTCCTACATACCATTTTTCACTAAAAGAAAAATAGGCTTTTTGGAGAAATGGTTGATTCTAGGCCTAGGGCAGGGAAATACAAGATGAACCTAGAACATCTTACACCCAAAAGCAAGGATGTACTTGAAGAATGATGAAAAATTTCAAAAGGACACAAGGGTTGCCACTGGTCAAATATGAGACAATTTGAGTATCAGATTAAACAAAGGTAGTAATGGATTTGAACCCATTGAATAAAATGGGAATCCATGAGTTCATATAGATATATACATACACATGAATAAATTGAAAATTATATGATTACTTAATTTCAAGATACCTCCCTGAAAAATACTTATCTATTACAAAGAATAACTTTATAGTGGAGAAGTGTGACAGGCACCACCCTAATTATGTGATCAAAGCGATCATCTCCAGCAATGGGACAAATTGAAATCACATGCCAGAGGACATACTGCAAGGAAAAGACTGCAGCATCACTTGTGTGCTATTCCTGCCAACTATGCATAAACTGAATTTAATCATGAGGAAGCATCAAACAGACCCAAAATGACTATCTTGTATTCTTCAGAAGTGTCAAGGACTTGAAAGTCAAGGAAAAACTGAGGATCTTTTCTAGAACAAAGGGGACTAAAAGGTCATGAGAACAAAATGTAGCACAAGGTTCTGAAATAGATCTTTTTGCTACAAAACACATTATTGGAACACGTGGAGAAATTTGAGTGGGCTTTCGGATTAGATGCGTAATACATTATTGCAAGAAAGAATGGTTTACCAAAAGCAGATTCCTGAACTCCACCCCTAGGGGTTCTGATTTAATAGGTCTAGTATGGGAGCAGGGCATTTGCATTTGTAACCACTTTCCAGGTGATGTTGATGCTACTAGTCCATGGACCACACTTTGAGTAGCAAGTCTATACACCGACCTTCTCTTTGTTCCTGGAGCCACCAGCTCGTCATCATCATAGGTCATGTGCTCCATACCCTCTACCTGGAAGCTTTTCTCTCAGATCTTTCAGAATTAGCTTTCTTGTGTCATTCCACACAACTCTAGTGCCATATTCTCAACTCCAGTGCCATGTTCTCAAGGAAGCCTTCCTTCTGGAAGGCTTTAGGGAAGAATCCATTTCCTTACCCTTTCCAAATTCTAGAGTCTGTGAAATCTGTCCTGTCCATATTCCTTGACTCATGACCCTTCCTCCATCTCCAAAAGGCAACAGTGATGAATCTCTCTGTGCCTTTCTTCTGTAGTCACATCTTCCTCAAATGGACTCTTCAACTTCTTTCACATTTAAGGATCCTTGTGCTTGCATTGGGCCTGCTCAGATATCCAGAATAATCTCCTTATCTTCAGGTTATCTGATTAAGAAATTTAATTATATCCAAAATGTTAATTTTTCTTTGATACATATCCTAATATATTCTCAGGTTCTGGGAATTAGGATACAAACATCTTTAGGGGGCCATTATTCTGCCTACCACACCACCTGAACATTTGTCACCTGAAATTACTTGCTAATATTACCTTATTATTATGCCTACTTGTATACTTGTTTGTTGAACAAGTCTCTGGATGAAATATCAGGCAGGTCTTAAAGGTTTAGCAACCACATTTCCTGGGTTTAAATTCTTGCTTTTATATAAGCTAAGGTACAATGTTGGATTACTTACCTTCTCTGATCTTCAATTTCTTCATTTATAGAATGAGAATAATAATTGTACCTTCCTTATAGAGATTTCTTGAAGATTAAAGGAGTGAGTCTATTGCATACTATCTGATACATAATATGTTCTAAATAAATATTAATAAATATATCATTAATTTGTCAGAATTTGAGAGGAAATCTAATTAAGTATTTGATGTGAGAGTGCTTTTTACTGTTGGGATCCTGGGATGTGTCAGCCTCATCATCACCATTATTACCTGTTCCAGCTCAGGCCTGGTCATCTTCTGTGC
The DNA here is from genome assembly GCF_902729225.1 of Pteropus medius. Classification (NCBI taxonomy): domain Eukaryota; kingdom Metazoa; phylum Chordata; class Mammalia; order Chiroptera; family Pteropodidae; genus Pteropus; species Pteropus medius. The sequence continues at coordinate 18,006,463 of NW_024349799.1, read as the reverse complement.
AGGAGCCATTGCCAACTGATGCCTTGAGGCTGTACAAGAGCAACTTTGAATTTTAGAATCCTTAAAAATCTGGGTTTATCTTTTTTTATTCATGTATGGGAATCTCTGCAAACCACCTACTCACCCCCAATCAAGTTCATTCTGCCAATCAAGTTCATTCATTTATTAATTTATACTCTACAATCCATGTGGAATTCTAGGTTCTGGGTATATAACAGTAGGCAACATAGATAATCTTTTCCCTCATGTGGCTCACAGTCTAGCCCACCTCAGAGTTTATTTCGGCTTTTAGGATAGGCTGCCTGGGAGGGAAGGGTTGTGGGTAGCACCTTTTTCCAGGGGGTGGTTGAGTCCTCTAAGTCAGGGATCCCCAACCCCCAAGCCACAGATTGGTACCAATCCGTGGTTTGTCAGGAACCAGCCCACACAGCAAGAGGTGAGCAGGGGGTGAGTGACTGAAACTTCATCTGTATTTGCAGCTGCTCCCCAGAGCTAGCATCACTGCTTCAGCTCCACCTCAGGTCATCAGGCATTAGATTCTCATAGGAGCACCAGTCCCTGGGGCCAAAAATGTTGGGGACTATTGTTCTGTCTTTTCTCCTTTCTTTATCTTGTAGTTCTTAACTCATTTGGAGAAGCCACAAGCCTCTCAGAGCATCTGAAAAAAGTTGTGTGCTTGCTTACTGGATATATGAACACGTACACTCCTACACACACACACACGCACACACCATTTTGCAAGTAGTTTTCTGGGCAGCAAGGATCCACTGAAGCCCTCTTGTATATTTTAGGTTAGAAACACTTCTCTCCACCAGTTCTGTCAAATCCAGGAAAATTTCTTCCCCCCTCTAACCAGTCTGACTTTCCCAGGGCCATAGAATTGATGACTTAGGTAGTTTAGAGATTGCTAAATAATGACTAAATTTCATACCCATCCCTATAGGTATTCACAGGTGAAAGGGAAAATGACAGATACTAACTCAGGCAGCAAAAAGAGAAAGAATGCCCCTTTAGACTTGCCAGAGACAGAATGTAAAGCAAAAGGTGTTGGAAATAGCTATTATTTCTACTGCATGTAAAAAAATTAATGTTCAAATGAATTGTAATCTCAATGAATTGAGAATTTTCTATTGTATATTTTGACTTTTAGACTATAATGAGCAGCTTTCTTTTGAGAGGACTTAGCTCCAAGCTGAGCCCAGGGACTCTAGCCTCCGAGCTGGAACCTATACCCAAATGGTAATTAAAGCAGATTCATGGAAAAGAACATTTTCATTATATAGTACAATAAAGACTTAAGGTTTGATTCTTCTGTGCTTTAGAAATAATGATGTCTTTATGTTCGGTGGGAAAAAAATGCTTGCTAATTCTATCCAACGTTGAATCGCAGAGTCAACTTCTCAAGAGCACCATTTTACACTAATCTTTGAATAATTAAACATGTACACACTCTTTTTATTATGACCAGGTTCTGAACACCAACTCTCCAGCTGCCTCCCACTTTATACCCCTTATTGCCTTGGAATCTGAGATTGGCTCAAAATCAGAGAATCTGCCTTAGAAGTGAACTGGTCGCTGCTCATGGTTCTGAACTAAGATCTGTCCTTCATGGCTCCAGCTTAGCCTTGTCTGCTTTCTCATTTCTGAACATTGTCTCCAGCACAAGATTATATCAGGTTGCACAAAGTGCCTTATTTCCCAAAAGTAGGTGTTTCCCAGAATTTTCCCTTGGATTAACAATTTACCCAGTCTTCTTCTAACTCTCCAACCCTCTTTCTAGCCTCTCTCCAACAAGAATCTCATGCTCCAGCCTCACAGCATGACTTGTAATTTTTCCCATGTATCAAGCTGTTCCATAGTTCTGAACCTCTGTGTATGCTATTTCTTGAAATAACACACACACACACACACACACACACACACACACACACACACACACACACATCATCATCATCATCATCATCATCATCACATCATCATCATCCCTTTACTTTGCATAACTCTTTTAGGAAGCCTTCCCTGATTACCCACTGCATTTCCTTTGCCTTGGAAAATTCATACCTTCTACTACTTCAAACAAAATTAATCAGCCCCATATCTACATCCTCACAGTGTCTTATGCTTCTCTTTATTGTATAGTGTACCATTCCCAATTATCATTTTCTTTTTCCACATCTTTCATTTCCATTAGACTGATTCTTTTGAAGTTGTGAACCTGTTGATATAGTGCCCTACCCCAGAAGAAGTGCAGTGTCTGCCATGTAGAAAGTACTTAACTACTTAAGAGAAGTGTGGGATAACTCTGCATCTCCCCCTCAAATTACAGGAAATCAAGCCTCTGGATGTAATTCTGCCAATATTATATATTATTTGTAAGAAGGGAAGAAAAGAGGGAAAGAACTATTGAAGAATTCCACCAAAGTATAAAGATGATAAAGTAATTGACGGAAGAAAAGATAGGTGAAAAAAAAATATTTTTTATTGAAAGACTGACCTGGAAATTGGTAGTCCATTCTCAGATAAGGTGAAAAATGAAAGGTGTTTAAAGAAAAAAAAAAAAACAAAGATGTTCATAGCTATAGGAGAAAGCCTTTCTCTGTCTCCCAATTCCAAGGTAGGGGGACTTTCCTTAAATACATTTGACCTCTTGACAAGTCCTAACTCAACTCCCATGGGATTAGAGTAAACTACCAGTTTGGTGGCAGCATTCATGTTCCACTGTTTCTCAATTAGATACTTATCAAATATCTTGGATGTAGGGAAATGGACTCCCTTTTTTCTTTCCTCCACCACCCAGACTATTGGGAGATGACCTGGTCTGCAGATTTGAGCTTTTCCTCTCAGCTGGGTGGTCCCAATGTATAGACTGGAGGTAGGGATTAGCAAGCCCTCTTAAAACTCTACTAAGATGTGATTCTCTAACTGGGTCATTTTTAGTGATATTTTGATGCTCCTTATTCCTAGTCTGTTCCTTCTCTTTTAGTTATAAACTCAAAAACTCCAAAAGGTGTTATCTAGTCCAGCCATTCATTCCGTGAATATTTGTTGAGCATCTCTGTGCCAGAAACAGTGCTATGCCTGGGGCTGAGAATACGAGTATAATGCGATATATTCCCTATCCTCAAGGAGCTAACAGACCAGCACAGAGACAGAATGAAAGGTAAACTGCTGAAATACAATTTGTTATAATTCAAGATGAGCAAAGTACTATGGGAACACAAAGGTAAGATGGATTGATTCTACCTCAAGGAATAGGGAATGACTTGGACCGTAGATTTTGGACTTGTATTTGTGTCAGGTCTTGAATAATTTGGAGTTCTTCATACAAATTTAAGTCAGGATTCTGTTCCAAGCAATGTAAAAGCTCAACAGTTTTAAAGTGTACAATACTTTGAAGGCATAACCAATATTTTGTGCAACATCATAGAATGCAGGGAAAGGGAGGAATGGTTAGAGGTAAACATGGAGAAGAGATTGGTACCAGAGGAAAGGAGTCTTCAATGCCAGGGTAAGGGAAATATAATTTATCCTAGCACCTGCATGCAAAAAGAAGCCAGGAAGGCTCTGAAATTTAGAAAGATGCCACCTTCTCAGGATCTGATCCGTTGCCCCAGCAATCAACTACTTTCAGTCTCTGAGCTCCTCTTGTCATATGAAAGAAAAAAAAGAAGAAAGGTCTGAGAAGGCTGGAGACCTTGTACAATTATCTTTTGACAGTGATTTTCTCTGAAGTGCTCTTGGCTGTGGCATGAGATTAATCTTTCTGAAACCATAATCTAGCATTTCATCAAAGCACAGATGGAGTGATAGGGCCATGTACACCTCCTGGACCATAGGAACATGCTTAAGATGCTAAATACAACCCCATTAGATTTGGAGAAGACAGTATAAAAATTAGAGAAAAGAGCTTATTGGCTAGAGAATATTGTCTCTAAGGGGTTGTCAACTTCCGCAACTAAAACGGAAGTCTTTTCAATTTAAATTATCGGAAAGATGCATTATCTGTGTTGTAGGAACACCCAATATGGCTCTAGATTTTGATGCTAGCCTCAAAGCAGAAAGAAAAATAAAGAAAAGAAAGTAAGAGCACTTGCCTCAACCACCTCACTCATGTTCACAGTCCCCAGCACCCATTCCCAGAGCTAGTTCTCGGCATTAAGTGTCAGCTCCAGATAAAGGCAACCTCCTTCCCTTCACTTCAGTAAATGAGGGCTGACTGTGCTTGGGCAGACCACTCTGTCCATCAGTCACCCAAGATTCCACATTCTTGAAGATGACTCACCCAGTGTTCCTCATGTCAGAACCAACAGGTAGGGAAAGCAAGGAATGAAAACACAAGCCCAGCCTTGGGGAATTAAGAACAGAGACAAAGACCAAATTCTTGATCTTATGGTACTGTCAGCCTACAATACCTCTCCTTAAGAGGAAGAGGAAAGAGAAGGAGCAGAAGACAGAATTCTTGCCACCAGGAACTCATAGTCTAGGCAGTGAGAAAGGATCAAAAATGAAACTGTTAGAGGAACAAGCTAGCCCATTGCAAATAAAGAAGAGCAAGAAGCCACATGTATGAAGTACAATGTCCAGTTCCTTCACCTTGCCTTCTTTATCCGGTGGAAAAGCTCAGCTTTTCCCTGAGAATCCTCATGTTAGAAACAACTTTTCCCTTCTCTGTGTTTCTATAGACCTTTTCTCATAGCCCGACTTGCTCTTTTACTAAATGGGCTATTCCTTGAAGGCAATAGCTATGTCAAGCTCCATGTCTGGCACATAGTAGGTGCTCAATAATGAATACTAAGACTGTGAGATAGTGCATGATATCCCTGGATCGGGCCCACTCAATAGCTCAAGCAAGAGGTGCTTCAGTCCTTTCTCCCTGGCTCAGTCTTAAGCTCAAGATCAATTTCCATGTTATTTAAGGAGATGCCATGTCAGCTACCTTCATGAGCAGAGAATTCAGGTCCCTGAGAATATCAGTGATATTATCCATAACTCTACAAAACCTATTTCTTTGTGAAGACATTCCTGTCTCAGATGAAGTGAGTCTTTTGTTGCCAGTAAGATCCTCTTGAGCTAAATTGACATGATGGGGGAAGCCATCCACAAACTGGGCATCCTTTCCCTGGGCATGTACTGGACACTTATTACACACCATGTGCTCTGTTAGGTACCATGGTGGGCAAAGAAATGCAAATATAAAGCCCAGTTCTACTAGACTTGCATTCTAGCGTGGAGGTAAGACATATACCTAAATGTCATGATACAAGGAAAAGGAGGCAGATCCAAGAGATTTCTATAAAGCAGTGTAGGAATTAATGTGAAGAGGTTGGTAGTGTAGAGTACTTCCTGAAGGATGCGACCTTTTATCCTGAACTTCTAAGGATTTTGTTGACAGAAAGAGATGAAAAACTGTTTGTATAAACTTCACAAGAGTGTCATGAATCTGTATTATCTGAAGCAGCAGCATGTTGTTTGGCCCATATGGGTTTGAGATATGGATTCTTAATTCCTAAACAGCTCCAGCATCCTAGTCAATTTGCATTCCAAATGTTAATTTATGTGACACCAGCAGCAGGTAAGGCAGTCAAGCAAGAAGTAGAGTTTCTAGTTCCAGACATTTACTTGCTCTGTGACCTTAAACAACTCAGATTTTCTTTCTAAATTTCAGCTTTCTCACCTGCACAACACCTAAGTCATGGAAGTGCCATAAAAAGCAAGTGAGATGATGGAGGCAAGAGCACTTTGCAAACTGGAAGTTCCTCTCCACCCCTTGACTTCCATGAGGGCCACGATTAGGGTTGGTGGGGAGTTCTCTCTATCCTGGTCACCTAAGGTTGACATCAGGAGTCTGAGGCACAGCACATCACTGCGGGCTCTGGCCAGAGGACCTGCCAAGTAGAAGGATATTCGGTGGTTCCAGGACTGATTGGACCCCAAGAACATTTCCTCTGATGAGCACAGAACTATCCAAGAGGGAAAGAACCACAGTAGATTTGCCTACAACACTGAGCCAGTGAAAGTTGTTAAATGCCAAGAAATGCAGTTGTTTGTTTAATTTTGTTATCTACTTTTTATTCCAAGAAACTGAAACTGTATATGCTCAGTAGGAAGATATTTTTAAATATTCAGATTGAACAGTGGCATTTGAATGAAAACTTTCCCTTGGAGACTTTACCAATTCCATTTTATGCCAAAAGCTACACTTGATTTTTTTTCTTTAGCTATTTTTATTTTTTAACTTACTAATTGATTTGGATACCCAAAAACTATGTGCGCAAGTCCTTTAGTCACCAAAAACTACCACGTGCACTTGCAGACAGACGATCCCCAGGTCATTATCATCATCACATCATTACCATCATCCTTGAGGTCATTATCACCATCATCTTTGAGGTCGTTATCACCATTAAGACCCACTGCTTACTAAGGACTTCTTCCAGGCCAGGTATTGTGACCTCTAACCTCATTAGATTACCTCTAATTTCTACAACTTCCCTAAAAGGTAGGTATTGGCTTCTCCATTTTACAGATGATCACATGGGACTTGGGACTTGCCAGCTATGTAAGCTCGTAAGTGGTAACACTTGAATTTGAACCACTGCCTTTCCATATGAAGTGCATTGATGACAGTGCTGCTCTGCTTCACGTGGCCATGTTTGTTTGGAGTGCACAATCATTCTTCCCATCTCACCTCCTGATTTCTGATCACAGCCTTTAATTTTCATCTGGGGACCCATCATTCCCTTGGTCTTAGTCCCTGTGGTTGCCTCAGCTCCAGAAGTGAGCAACGGGGGCATGACCATTCAGAACTCATAAGATTCCATGAAACTTCAGCTGAGGATTTTGGAAGTCAAAAAAAAAAAAGTCCTTTTGCCGAAAGACCTCAAGGTGAGAGGAAATCAAGTCTGGAACTGCTGCCTTGGTCTTGCCACCACTGAAACCTAAGGCTGAAAGCAGCTCAGGAGAGGCAGAGCTGAGCACTGAGGAGGAACTGAGACCTAAATGCCATTCTGCCTGAGCCATATCCACCCCAGGACTATGTAGTTAAGTAACCAGTGGGTTCCCTCCCAGGCCCCTTTTCTTTGGTTTTAGGACAATTTGGGTTAGCTTTCTTGTTACATGCTACAGAAAAAGTCCTGCTGATCCAGTCTCCCTCTCAAACTTAAGTTCTGGATTCATACCCTATGTTAGTTTCCTATAGTTGCTGTAACAAACTACCACAAACTCAGTTGACTTAAAACAACACAAATTTGTACTCTTACAGTTCTGGAAGCAAGAGTCCTAAAATCAAGGTGTGATCTGAACTGTACTCCTCCTGGAGGCTCTAAAGAAATCATCTTTCTTGCTCTTTCCAGTGTCTAGAGGCAGCCTGTATGCCTTGGCTCACGGCCCTTCCCCATCTTCAAAGCCAGCAGCATAGTATCTCTAAATATCTCTCTGTCTCACACACACACACACACACACACACACACACACTCACTCACACTCACACACTCACACACTCACGTAGTCTCTCCCTCCCCTCCTTCTCCTCTGCTTTTGCTGTCCCAGTTTCTCTGACTCAGATATGGATTCTTAATTCCTAAACAGCCCCTGCCTCCCTCTCATAAGGACCTTTGTGATTACCTGGGGCCCATCTGGATAATACGGGATAATCTCTCCATATTAGAGTCTTAATTGAATCACATCTTCAAAATCCCTTTTGCCATGGGAGGGAACACATTTACAGGTTTGGGACTTTAGGAGGCGGACATCTTTGGGAGGGCATGATTTCTCCTACAACATGCCCCAGTCTAGGTTCTCAGTGGGGATAGCTTTTGGAGTCTTAGGCCTAGGGCTGCTCCCCAGACCTTGAAGTCCACCTCTCTGCCCCTCACAGTATCTAAGAGGTTCTCATTCACTGAACCACACCCTTGTCTGGACAGAGGCCCCCTAGGAGGTGTCACAACTGTCAGAAATATCTGCCCCATCTATGTGATTCTGAGCAGTTTGCTGTCCTTCTCTGGCCCTCAGTCTCCACTTTATACAAGAAAAGACATGGACTTTGATGGTCACGATGGTGCTTCCAATTCTGACTGCCTACTTCCTAAGATCATTAACCTACAGGCAGACAAGGGAGGGCCCAGTCTGCCCCCCATCTGTTAGTGGACAGAACAATGGTTTCCAGAGAGGTCATCTGCCTGGAACCCAGTAGTAGGAACAATAAAAAAGTCCCTCACCTTACATATTCTAATTAAACGAGCACAAATTTAATTTGGGTACAATTTTTAAAACATGACCCATAAAATTTATCCACAAAAATGGCTCTATTGGGCCTCCTGAAGGAAAGATGCCTTTGGGGGCCAACTAAAGGCCCCATTTTGTGCTTTAATTAATAGGTTCCATGAGGAGACCATTGAAGGTTCTGAAGGAAAATATGTAGGCTTGGGAAGTTGGTTCTGTGAAAGGTCACATATAAGATGACGTCAGGAAAATGCCATGATGCCCTCCTGACATTTCAAGGCAAAGGAAGGAAAGAGACAACAAACAGTGTGAACGATCAACCTGAATTGTGTAAGGATGATGATCAAAGAGGCTGGAAGGTCAATAGAACACTTGGTGGGGTCAGAGGAGCCAGGGCCTTGGGTCTGAGGCCTGTTCAGCCACATGAGTTGGGCAAGTCTGTTAATTCACCTAAGCCTCAGTTCTCTTGTCTCTAAAATGGGAATTCTGATATCAGCCTTTTGCACCTCATAAAGAGGTTCTAAGACAATGCTGGATGAAAGCCCCTTAGAAATGAGGAAGCTCCCTTCACAGGTAAGACATATCTAGGCATCATCATCTCTTTATTAGTATAAAGCCTCCTTTTCAAAGGAGGCTTCACAGTTGTTACCAAGCATTCACGTCTGCGGTAGCATCCTGAAATGGCTCAAGATTGGCCTGGGATGGAGACTGCCTGGGTCAATTGCCTGGCCCTACTTCCCAGTGAGGGAGCCCTGAACAAGTTTCTTAACTTTGCCTCAGTTATCTCATCTGTGAAATGGAAATGATAGAAATGATACCTGCCTCTCATGCTCTTGGGAAGATGTTTCAAATCAACATGTGTAAAGTACTAAGCCCTGGCCTGGTGCAAAGCAAGTGTGATGTGGGTTTTGGTTATTATCGTCATTGCATCCGCCTATCTTTCTTGCTGGCACTGCCCCAATTCAAGCTGGCCTCACCCGTAGATGCTCATCCAGACAAGTATGACCTGCCCTACTTCCTCAGACCCTCCCCTCTGTCCCATCCTCCTCACCAGCAGCCAGAGGGAGACTTCTTAGGCTTCTGCTGCTCCCCGGCCCTACAGCATGGAGTCCACACTGTGGGCTTGGCTTTCAGAGCTCTTTAATAACCTGTCCCAAGCACACGTCTCCAATTTCATCTTCTTTCCCACCCACTCCACTCTACAGCCACACTAAACTTTCTACTCCCTAAAACTCATGCTCATCATACTGCCATGCCATTATCTTTGCTGTGCCCACAACTCGATGTGTCTCTCCCCATCGCCTACCGCACCCTAAAGAACTCCCATAGATCCTTCAGTTCCTCCCTCTGTTGCCTCATTCTCTCCGCCAGTGGGCCCCAGCCTCGTTTATCTGTTATGTTCCCATTCTCTCCTATAAGTTTATTTATATGCATGTTTCCATTTTTAATTTTTTTGAGAAATTTTAAAGATACAGGAAACACATACAACCAGCACTCATTGTACAATTATTTATCTACCGCCCAGAATTGACAGTTTGTTATTAACAGTATGCTATTTTCTTTGCCTTCTTTTATAAAAAATAGATATATTTATCTATACATCTATATGATATTACGGTTAGATTTAAAGTCCCTTTTCTTCCTCATTCCCAACTTACTTTCCTCCTGCCAAAGCAACCACTATCATGAACTTTCCAATCCAATTCTTAAACTTTTGTGTAGACATAGGAATCCACGATAATATGTAGTATTGCTGGGTGTGTGTTGCTTTGCATAAGGGGTAGAATATTCCACTTATCATTCTTCAGTGTTTTCTGCAACTCACTTTTCTCATTCGATATGCCAATCTTGAGATTCATCCACATCACTGCATGAATCCAGCTCATTCCTATTAACCACTTTTAATCTCATTATATAAATATACTACATTGTACTCACTCTTCCTTCTCAGAGTCTGAAATTTAGGCTGTTTCCATTTGTTCATCATTACAGTTTTTGCGCACACACAAAGCTTTTCTCAGCGTCGAAACCTCAATGTGGAATCGCTGGGTCTTTGGTTTGGCTGCATTTTCAGTTCTGTTGGATATGGCCAAATTTCTCTCCAAAGTGGTTATGGCAATTCTCACTATCACCAGTAATTTCGCCCATTTCCAAGAGGTCCTTATCTTACAGGTGAAGAAATTGAGGCCTAGACCAGGAAAAGGAATTATTCGAACCTCTGCAGCCAGTCAGTGCTGGGGGCCAAATTAGAGTTTGGGCTCTGGACACATACCTCAGGGCTCTAGTGACCACACTGAGGCATCTATTTCCAGGGATCCCCTCGCTTTGCTCAGCCAAGGGCAAATTCTAGTGACAAATCTTCCCTTGACCTCTGTCTGACCAGCCTTTCCCCAAGCTTGGAAAACACTCATGAGTTTCTACTTTGCTAGGGGAAAAAAACTCATAATAAAAGTTACTGGCTAATAACAAGTGTCTTGTATCATGGAAATTTTGCATACATTTTTCGACAATAAAAATGAAAACATGTTTTCATTTTTACGAAGAGGATTTCTATTCTACTGCACATACCACCCCTGGGAAGAAAATCTAATGTACCTTGACTCTATTTTATGGCCATCCTGGAGAACTGAGATGTTGTCATCGAAAGCATGAAGAAACTATTGGGATAAAAAATTAGACAGAGATAGAAACTGTGATATTGAAATAAATGTTATTATTTGAAATTGGATTTTTGTGGCAACAGCTACAGCAGTCACACTGGGAGTGTGAAGGTCACACCTTCAAATATGTGAGACACACCAGTCCCTAGTGCCTTCCAAAGGCCTGAATTCTTTTCAAGATGGCTTATATGTGGATGTAATAACATCTCCATCCACACATGAAGGGTCAATGTTCACACAGGAATGAGATGACCAAGCTGACTCATGGAGAGACCCACCTTAGGGTGAGATGATTCCATTAGAGAGTCTGTTGGGGGATGGTCAGCTGAAAGCCAGGGACTGAGGGGAACCTGGTGAGCTGGGACCACTATGTCAGGGAATTGCCATCAGAGGTCCCCAAGAAACCCTCCAAAGTGTCCCATGATTAGATTTAGTGCTTAGAATGCACCAGGCCCAGGCAGTGACTTTCTGGCCACATGGGCCTTTACTGTGCCTCTCATCCCTGTGTCAGCTCCCCTGGGGAAGCCTGCAGAAGGCAAGAGGTGCGCCAGCACAAAGGTGGAAAATGGAGAGAAGTCCAGCCATAACCACTTTCCCCGTAGCAGGTGTCCCAGCCTGAGGGAGACCCACGCTAAGAGGTGACTAGAAAGATGAAGCTGTTTTAAAATGAGTGTGAGATTAGAGCTTCAATAATAGAGAGAAGCAGACTTCTTAATAACTGGGGGTGGGGGAGGGATGAGGTCATCTATTAATCCCTAAGAGTGAGCAAGAAAACTAAGGATCTGCTGAAGATTTCATCTGGGAACAAAGAAGAATTATTTAAGAGAATGAATTAATGGGGCATAGTTAAATGTTAAATTACCTTCTGCTTGCAGCCTACCAAATCCAGCTCATTGTATAAACTGGTTACATATGTTATCAGTTTAGTGTAATAGTTAAGAACATGGACTCTGGAGCCATTCTGCCCAGGCTAACTGTCTAGGATCTAACTCCAGCTCTGCCATGTGTTAGCTGTGTGATCTTAGACAAGTTACATAACCTCTCTGTGATTCATCTGTTAAAATAGGTCTAGTAATAGAATCATGGGGTTATTGTAACAGGCTAAATTGTAAAATATTAAGTGCTTACAGTAGAGGCTATCTCATAGTAAATAATAATCTCCTATAATTCTGTTAGATATGACTATTTCCACTTTACTGAGGGCCAGAGATGTTAAGTAAGTTGCTCAGGGTCACACAGCTAGTAAATGGTGGTGATAGAATTTGTACTCTGGTCAGTCCAACCACAGATCCTCCTGTTCTTGACAATCAGGCTATGCTGCCTCCCTTGTGATCTTGGAAAAGATCCAATCTCTCTGAGACTCAGAATTCCCATCAATAAAGTAGGAACAAGAATAACTCCTACTTCATAGGGTTTCTGCAAGATTAAAGGAATTAATACACAGAAGACACTTTGAACAACCCTAAGTAAATAGCATCTATAGCAGTATCTTGGGGTTCAAATTCCAACTCTGCTAGCTGTGTGACCTTGGGCAATTTCCTTAACTTTTCTGTGACTTCTTTCCTCGTTTACAGAATAGAGACAATAGCAGTGCCTACCTCATATGGTTGATGTGATGATTGAATGTGTTAATTTCCATAGAGCACTTAGACTGGTGCCCAGCCCATGGTAAATGCTATTAAATGCCTGAGTTGGGGTTCAAAGCCACGTCTGCTGAATTGCATGATCTACAGATAGTCTACTAAACCCCAAGGAACACAATTGTAAAAGCCACAAAACATAGCCAGAGAACACCCACTACATCACCAGGGGAGCCTAGAATCACACAGTCAAGGCAATGTTACACATCTGCTTATCAGTAAGGGACTTAGGAATAGCCTCCTTCTCCTCAAACTGCAGGGGGAAGGGCTGCCCACTTGCTGAGGGCTTCATGCTTGGTTCCCTGACATGGTCCCAGGGGATGGAAACCATGGACTCGCCTGGCTCTCCCCATATGCAGGCTGAGGGACTTATGCCAGGGAATGAGGCTGGTGCTCAGTAATTGTGACAATACTAACTACTATTTATTGAATGCCTTATGTATGCCAGACCCTTTCTCCAGGTCCTTTCAAATCATCATCTCTAATTCTGAGAATCCCATAGAGCAGGCACCACTACCTTCTCCATTTTATAAACCTAGATACTGAAGCTCACCTAACATGCTCGAGATCATGGAGACAGTAAGTGGTAGAACAGGGGCTCATGACAGGTCTGCTAGACCTGAGGGCCAGTCTCGATTCCACACTGGATGCAGGGTGGAGTTACTGGTCAGGGTAGACTCTGTGGCCAGACTGCCTGGGCTTGAAGCCCAAGTCTGCTATTTACTAGGTGTAACCTTAGGCATTTTCCTCTGTGTCTGCACCTCCTCATCTACAAAATGGAAATAATGAGAATTCTCATCTCGTAGAGTTGCTACAAGGAGTGGGTGCTACAAGGAGTGGATATAAAGGGTTGAAGACAGTGCCCAGCATGACACAAGTATGGCCTCTCACTGCTAGTGCCCTGCACAGGGCTGGCATCCTGGTAGGCACACAGTTCCTACAGGCCTGGGTCTATATCCTGAATTCTAGAAAAGTATTTCTAGTCTGGGGGTTCTCAAAGTTTGATCCTCTGACTAACAGCATTGGCATCAGCTGGGCACTTATTAGAAAAGTAAATTCTCTATACCCATCCCCAAACTATAGAATCAGAAACTAGGGGTGGGCCCAGACATCTGTATTTTCTTGAACAACCCACCCAAGGTGATTCAGGTGCATGATCCTGTTTAAGGATCTAGGCCAAGGGTTAGTCTGAGTTTTTGAGCTGGGCTTATCTAAGTTCAAACCTTAACCAAGCTCTTTCTCAGGGTGACTTGGATGAAGTCTGAACCTTTCTGCTGCTTAGTGGTCTTAGTAATAAAACAAGGATCACAATCTTACACCAAAGCTTATGGTGAGGATCAAAGGGAATAGTATGTTAAAGTGTTTTTTAAGCTGTAGATTGCCATCCAAAGGCTATGGGGAGTCACAGCCTCTCTATGTAAACTCTGTAGTCTACCTCCCAAGGATACCCTTATCTGGAAAGATGCCCAGACCTTTGAGGTGATGTGAGAGGCAAAGCAACAGATACACACATATCTCTGCCCCATACCTTGTCAACCAGCCTCCTTGGAGCCTCGCCTGGGTTACGGCATATTGGAAATTGGGGTTAGTGCAGAAAGCCTGCAGATCTACCTAGAGGTTAACAGGGAGGCCATTACATCAGGGCCAGGCAGCTGCACTCCACACAATACTGAGTACTGAGGCCTGGGGAGTCTGGGGGATCTGAACAGAGGCAGCACAGCATCTGGCTCCCACCCCTGGCCAGCTTTGGCCTTCACCCTACAACCTTAGGCTTGCCCTGGCCTGGCCTATGACTCCAGGTCCAGTGGTCCTGAATTGGGCCATTCTTGAAGATAGTTTCTAAGGCCTGAGTCCCTAAGGAGTGTGCTAAGTGGGGATAATGGAAATCAAGCAGGACCCGAGGTCAGGCTTCTAGAACCAGGGCAGAGATCTCCCTCTAGCCAGAACTAGCAGGTCTGGGAAGGCAGCTGTCTGCTGTCTGCTGGCCAGAAGCCACAGATTCTCCCTGCCCTCAACAGCTGTCTGTCCTGCAAGCAGATCATTTTTGCAAGACTCTACTGCATTAGGAATCTGCCACAGGCTTTCCAGGCAAAACTTTTGTTTCTCTCCACTGGGAGGGTTTTACAAGTCTGGCCTCCTACCTGGAAGAGAGGGATTTGAGGGCAAAGGCTCTGAGTAAAGATAGAGCCTTTAGGCAAAGCCTCATACCCCCTACAGTGGGAAAAGATGAAGTTGTCTCACCTTTCTGCTGCAGCTTTGAAGGGCTGAGACCAAGGGTCTCTTCTCAGTTCCTGTGCAAAAGGTTCCCAACTCACTTGGCCCTCTAGAGAAGCAGCTGCATGTGCAGCTCAGGCCTGAGGCCTGTGAACTTGAATACAGTTCCCTTTCGAGGCTCAAGGCCTCCCCGCTCCTACCCCCAGCCCTAGTTCTACATGCAGGAGTTCACTACCTCACAAAGCCAGCTCTCGTTCCATTATTGACAAGTCTCTTTGGTGCTTGCTTCAAGAGCTTGCAGCCTGTGCAAATGCACTGGGCCTGAATTCAGAAAGGCCAGCCCCTGGTTGAATGCTGTCTTGAAATTCTTAATAATTTGGGGATTGAGGTGATCTACACCTGTGGAAGAGAGGGGAAGGAAGTGGCACTGGGCAGAGAGAAGTTGAGCTGCAATGCAATCTTCAATGTTGGCCTTAGCCAACCCTACAGAGAGCTCTGGAACCAAGATAACCCTTTGTGGCTGTTTCAAATTGGGGCAAGGCCAGATATTTTTACCACTGTGTTGATCATTGGATGTGGAATGCCCCAGAAAGGGGGCATGATCTCAAGTGAGGCGGCTCTCTTCTTCTGGGCGGTATCTGGAAGGAGGATGACATCTGAAGAGTGATGCATCACAGTGTACACTGAGGGGCTCCTAGAAGACTAGAGGATGGGTTGTGGGAGCCAGTATCTTCCCAAGGCTGTTCTTGGAGTATCGAGGGACTTGCAAGAGGCCCAGGGACTGATATTCCCAAAACTTCATTGTGGAGAAAGTGACACATACTGCAAGTATGTTACAAATAACCACAGGGAAAGATTACCCAAAGTAAGGCAGTTCCAAGTAATTATGACTTGTCAGTGACATTTCTAGGGGGAAACCATCTCTGAGTTCTAACCCACTTCTCATCTAAACTGCAGATCATTCCTAGGGTGATGTCTGCAGACCCAATCAGTCATCTGTCCATGGCTGTAAACTCAGCAGCCTTGGGACACAGAACTTAGGGAGACACTGGCAACATGTACTAAGAGTAGTACACAGAAGGTGTATAGGCTTTGAAGCTACATTCCCAGTTTCAATTCCTGGCATCACCACTTTCTGGCTGTGTGATGTTGGGCAAGTTACTTGACTTGTCTGAACTTCAATTTCCTTCCCTATAAAATAGATGTTTATAATACTTGCTCATAGGGATGTCAAGAGAGTTACATGACATGCTCCTAGCACAGGATAGGTGCTCAGGCCTTGTTAGTTGTCCTATTATTATGTCTCATAAAATGGGTTAAGTATGGTTAATTAAAAGAGATATATAAGAGACGGGAAAAAATGGCATAGATGATAGAGGATTTGTTCATCTGCTCTTGTGGCCAAATCAAAGCTGTAACAGAAACGTGAAGCGAACATCAAGTAAAGTCACCTGGGATCTAGATGAACAGAAGCACTACAACTAGGGAAAGAAAGAATTAATCAACTTGCAATGGTAGAAGGTAGGAGAGGGTGAAGACGTGAAGCTGCCCGGTCCCTAGTGTCTGAGTGGGACAGAGTCTACAGCAGGCTGCAGCTGCAGATGCTTCTTAAAGGGGTCATGTCCACGAGCAGACTTTGATGGTGGCAGACCTGCTCACACTGAGCATTAGCTCCTGTTTGGCTACTTGGGGTGACATCAGGGAATTACAGGATGACACTGAGTTGTCAGAGTGAGGGCTGGAAATGAGGCTTTCTCCTGGACAGGAGTACCCTCATTATCCATTGCTCCTCTGTTGAGCCTTCCCCACTCCCAGTGTGCTGAAGGCAGCACCACCATAGCTGAGACATCATCTAAGTAGATAACAGAGGTCACTCCACCCAGAGGATTCCCTGAAATCCTACCTCACCCAACTCACAGCCCCACCCAAGCCACATCCAGGTGTATCCTCAGTGAGTCAGTTGTTCCTTGCTGAGCAGTGCCTAGACTCACTCTAGAGGCAGCTGGCCTCAGTTTCTGGTGTGGCCTTTTGAGGCCACTATAAGCATGGCATCTGTGGACTGCTTGCTGAATCTTAACACGTGGCCCCAAAGGGGCACAGGCTGGGGCTAAACTTGGTCTGCAGCTGAACCTCTCTCAGGATTGTGTCACTAGACACCTACTACACAAAGCCATGTTAATAAGACTGAGAGACTTAGGAGCTTTGCTTAGTACATAGAAACAGACTCAGAAAGGCAGCCAAAATGGGAAGACAAATAAGCAGAAACCATAATAGAGAACAGAACAGAGATCCAGGTATAATAGAGTCAAGTAATCTAACAGGAGCAGAGTTCAAATAACTGGTTATAAAGATGCTCAATGAACTTTTGGGAAATGTAGATAAACTCAGTGAGAACTTCAACAAAGAGATAAAAAACATAAAAATGGAAATGGAAATTATAAAAGGGAACCAGTCTGAAATGAAGAACACATTATCCAAGATGAGAAGTATATTAAATAAAATAAACAAAGGAATAAACAAAAGAATCAAATGCCCTATCTAGAGGACAGAAAAGCCAAGAACATTCAATCAGAATGGCAAGAAAAAAAATGTCAAGACTATAAAAATAATTTAAGGAGCATATGGGACACCATTAAGGGTCCAAATATCCGACTGATTGGCGTACCTGAAGAAAACCAAGATGTTGAACAGCTGTTTGAAGAAATAATGATGGAAAACTTCCCTAACCTGATGAAGGAAATGGACATAAAGCCCCACGATGCTCAGAGAACCTCAAAAACCAGGGATCCAAAGAGGTGCATACCAAGACACATCATAATTAAATTGCCAAAGGTTAAATACAAAGAGAGAATCTTAAAAGCATCAAGAGAAAAGCAGTTAGCTACCTACAAGGAAGCTCCCTCCCATAAGACTGGCAGCTCATTTATCAAAAGAAACTATGCAGGACAGATGGGCTTGGCACAAAATGTTCAACGTGATGAAGACCCAGGATCTACAACCAAGAATAATTTATCCAGCAAAGCTATCATTTAGAGTTGAAGGACAGATAAAGAGCTTCCCAGACAAAAATAAACTAAAGGAATTTATCACCACCAAACCGGTATTATAGGAAATGTTGGAGATACTTCTTTAAGAAGAAAAAACATGTATCAAAAATAGGAATAAAGAATGGTAACAACACCATTCTTATCAATAATTACCTTAGATGGAAAAGAATTAAGTGCTCCAACCAAAAGATAGAGTGGCTGAATGGATAAGAAAACCAGACCCCTACATATGCTGCCTACAAGAGACTCACTTCAGATTAAAAGACACACACAGACTAAAAGGAAGGGGATGGAAAAAGATATTGCCTTGATGGACCTAGAGGGTATTGTGCTGAATGAAAGGGGTCAGATAAAGAAAGACAAATATCGCATGATTTCACATACATGTGGGATCTAAAGAAAAAAATAAACAACAACAACAAAAGCAGACATAAACTCATAGATACAGAGAATATTTTGAGGGCTACTAGATGGAAGAGGAGTTGTGGCAGACAGCGAAAAAAGGCAAAGGGATTAAGAGGTACAAATGGATAGACATGGAGATATAGAGTGTAGCATGGGGAAATGGTTAATAATGTAATAAATATATAAGGGGGATGAGGGGGACTAGATTTACTGGGGTGATTGTTTTGCAAGTTATGTGGATCTCTGATCACTAGGCTGTACAACTGAAACTAGTATATTATTGTATGCCAATTATAGTTGAAAAAACTCATTGAATTGTACAATGTAAATACAAGCAACTAGTGGGCTATTATATTTCAATAAAGCTGGGAAAAAATGGAGAAAAGGGGGGATATATATGTCTATGTACACATACACCAACACTTTGTTACTGTGCTGGTCGAGCACTCTCTGTGTTGCCAGCTCTACTGTAAGAACTCTCCTGGGGAGCAAAGAGGGAAAAGAATATTGAATCTATCTTCAAAGAGCCTTCAGCAGTCGAGATGAAGTAATAATCTTCTGAAATAATAATAATGAAGATAATAATCTTTTTCACGTTTATGATTTAACTTAATTTCACAGCAACCTTGTGCAGAAGGTATTTTTAACCCCTTTACGGTTTTACAGATAGGAAAATCGAGGCTCAGAAAAGGAAAGAGACTTGTGTGTGGTCACACAGCAGATCAGTGGTGATGGGATAAGAACTAGAACTCAGGTCTCTTTAGCCTCAAATCCTGTGATCTTCACAGGGGCATACGGGATGCTGAAGCTCCAGGGTTTGTCAGTTACCACTAAGTACTTCCTGGAAAGTAAAGGTGTCATTGCTGAGGAAGAAACTTGAAGGGGCAAAGGAGCTGGGTGGGAGAATCAGGGGCAGCTACCTGGAGGAGAAGAAACCCAGGCCAGGCCAAGGGAAGGAGGGTCTAAGGAGTGATCCGTGGAAGCTGGGCACTGTTAAACTTCTGGGTGACTTTGGGCATATCCTTGCCCTTCTGAGCCTGGGCTTCCCTATGCTACAACAAGAAGATAGGATTGTGAAATGCCTGAGGCTCCCTCTAGCTCTGCCTTTCTGGGCCTCTGGAGTTCTTAAGTACCCTGATCTGAAAGAAGGGGCTCCAGAGCTCTCTGTGGGGTTGACTAAGGCCACCATTAAGATGGCATTGCAGCTCAACTTCTCCCTCTGCCCAGTCTCGTTTCTTTCTCCTCCCTTCCACAGGCATAGGTTCCCTCAAATATTTCCTTATTAACAGTGTCCATGTTCAGAGTCTATATCCTGGGGAATCCAGCCTGAGACAGCCCCTCACAGAAGCAATGGTTATTGCAGGATCTGTTTCGTGAAGTAAAATAGATGTCTTACCTACCTCGTGGCACCTGCCTGAGCTCAACTCTTAGGCCCCTAAAGCTTAAGAATGAGCACTGGATTTGAGGCAGCTGGTCTTGCCTCCTCCACTCACAGCTGTGAGCCCCAGGCCGCTCAACACCCACTCTAGCCATCACAGCCTCCTTTCCAATACACCAGCACCCCTCTTGCCAGAATCCAATACAAAAACACCTTGCAAACTGAAAAAGGCTGAACCAATGAGAGAGGCTGTTGGAATGAATTAACACTAGCTCCACTGCCAAGCCTTCCCAGTGCTCCCTCCTCTGCCATCAGTTTCTTTCCCCGTCACATTGCCAGAAGCCCTGCATGCCTATTTTTCCCCCAAAACACAAGCTGCCTGGCAAAGTCCAGTTCTCAACTGCAGGGGGAGTGGCAATGATTCTCAAATGTGGCAGAAGGTTGGTTCTGCTTAACCAATGAATTAATGCTGGGGCTCAGATGGCTCTGAGCAGAGTCTCCCCCACTCCCTTCCCTGAATGCAGTCACTCCCAAGCCAGCTCACTATCATTTATGACAAACTCTTGGCAACAGCATGTTAGATGGAGACATGACCCCAATCAGAGGGGAAGAACCCAGAGGTGGGTTCTCTTATCTGGTGGCCAGAAAGGTAAGTAAGATCTTGGGTGCTGCAATTAGTTTCCTAGGGCCACTGTAACAATATGACACCTTAAAACAATAGAAATTTACTTTCTCACAATTCTGGAGGCTAGAAGTCTAAAATTAAAGTGTCAACAGGGCCACGATCCCACTTGGGGGCCCTAGCAGATGATCCATCCCTTGCCTCCTCCAGCTTCTGGTGGCAGTGCAGGTATTCCTGGGCCTATAGCTGCATCATTCCAACCTGCTTTCATCTTCACATCACCTTCTCCTCCCTCTGTATGTCTGTATAAAGACTTCCTCTGCATCCCTTTCATAAGGATGACTATGATGGTATGGAGGGTCCCCCAGATAATCCAAAATAAACTCCTCTGAAGATCCTTAACTTTGCCCTATCAGGTAATATTCACAGGTTCTTGGCATTAGGAATGGGCTGATCTTTAAGGGAATCACCATTTAACCTACTACAGGTGCTCTTAACAGATTCTGGAGGACTAGAATGGAGAAGCCAGGAAGTTTTTCAATTAGGGAGAACCCTGGTCTGGCCTCTGTTCTGAGATCTGTAAGAGGTTAATGATGCATAGATATCATTGCCACATCCTCACTGTGCCTGGCCAAACCCATCAACACTGTAGTGTGGCTGGAGTACGGCCTACCTCACCCTCTTTGGTGGGCTAGCCTAGGAATGTCACCTGGGTTTTTATATTTTCTAAAGAAACTGCTTCCTTTGAGGTCACTCCCAGGTAGGATAACCAACTCATACCAATTTTTCTGAGGTTTTGGCTAATTTTAGCACTCCAAGTTCATATCCTGGAGACCCTTAGGTCCTGGGAAAACTGGGATATTTGGTCATTCTATACCCAGGGAAGTGTAGGAGCTAGTCATCTCCACAGTTCAATGAGGCTGGCTTACAAAGTCTCCTGTATCATTGGGGTCTGTTACATTATTGGCCTTTCAGCAGGGACAGCTCATGGCCACCAGCCCTGGAATACTCCCAAACTGAGCAGAAGACATTGCTTTTCTTGGCCATCTCTCGGAGTCTCTTTTCTTTGCCCCATCTGTCCTCACACTCTCTTAGTATTCTGTATGGGAAGCTCCAGGCCTTGATTTTTATCCTGGCTCTTCTCACTGCCCCAAAACAATTTTGCCTTCAATGATCTCCAGCACTCTCTGTATGAGTTTCTAGGGCTGCTATTACAAAGTACCACTATCTAGGGAGCTTAAACAACAGAAAATTTATTGCCTCATAGTTCTGGAGGACAAAATCAAGGTGTCAGTAGGGCCATGCTCCCTCTGAAACCTGTGGGAGAATCCTTCTTTGTCTCTTCCTAATCCCTGATGGTTTGATGGAAATTTTTGGCATTCCATGGCTTATAGATACTTCGCCCCAACCTCTGCCTTTGTCTGTGCAAGGTGTTCTCCTTGTGTCCAAATTTTCACTTTTTAATAGGACACCAGTCATACTGGATTAAGGCCCACCTCTTCCTAACTTACTCATGTGCAAAGACCCTATTTCTACAAAAAGATCTCATCTTCGCAGATCGTGAGGATTAGGGTTTCTACATCTGATTTTGAGGAGACCACAGTTCAACCCATAGCCCTCTCTTATGTATGCTTTGGATCTCTTCGTTCCAGCATGGTTTAGGACTTTTCTTTTTCTCTGGATTTCAACTCTACATTTTAAGACTCCCTCATGGACCCTTGATCTTTAAATGCCTCCCAGCCAGTGACCAACTAGGCCAGCCCAGCACCTGTAAAAGAGGTGTTGAGACAACTTGGTGGAGCTCACATTGATGAAGACTTACTTTCTCCATGGCCAAGAGGTCACCTACTCTGAGCTCTGTACAATATAGACATTCCCAACCAGGGATTCACACATGCTGTGCCCTCTATTTGAAATGCCACCACCCACTGCATCTGGCCAGCTGCTTGCTATTCATCCCTCAGTCTCATTTTAAATGTTCTTCAGGTAAGTCTTGCCCAAGGGACCAAATCCCCAGACTAAGTTAGGTTTCTATGCATTTTTTTTAGCGTTTATCACATTTGTGATTAAACATGTATGTGTACAACCATGTGTTTAAACACATGACTTTCTCATTAGACTCTGAGACTGATGAAGGCAGAGACCATGCCTGTCTAATTCACTATTCTACCTTTAATGAATAAACAGAGGATGGTCTTATGATATCTGCTTAAATATTTCTAGGAATGAAAAAATTACTACCTTGTGAAAAAGCCCATCCTTCTGTGCTAGACTCTGATCTTCAAGAAGGAGGCCATCAATTCCATTTTCCATTTTTCTAAGCTGCCCTCGTTGGTGTCATAGGCCCATCCTTTCATCTGCATGCATGAGGCAGCACCAGACACTACCAGGAGCCCCCATGTGGCCTGGAGAATGACCTAAGAGACATGCCCAATCTTCTCCAAGCTCTTTAACCTTCTGGAAGGTCTTCCTGAACCCCAACCCAACTCATCTGCAAAGATAATGCATCAATGCAAAGATAATGGAGCACAATTTAGGATTAAAGCAAAACCTCATTCATTTTCAGGAGAATACAAACAAAAATTAAAATGTGTTTCTATGTCTTAGCTTCCAAATTTAAAAAGACTGAAAATGTCTCATGCTGGCAAAAGTATGAGAAAAGGGGCACCCACAAACTCTGTTGGTGGAACTGTAAATTATTTAAACCATTTTAAAAAGTAATCTAGCAGGATTTATTAAAGTTAAATATATTGAGTCCCTTTGACCCAAGAGCAATGCTGTTTCTAGGAATCTCTACAACTGAAATAAAACCACCAGTCCAAAAGATGTATGAGCAAAGATGTTTATTGTAGAATTGTTTATAATAGAAAAGTGAACCTGGACCCCTCATAGTCTATATGAATACTACACAGTTATTACAAAGAATGAAATTGATCTACATGTATTAACTTACAAAGAGATAACATAGAGAATAATATGTTTAGTATGTTTCTGTTTTGTAAACAAAAAATAACAATAATAAATGGAGCCACATAAGTCTGGCCATATCTAGAGGCATGATTAAGGCTGGGGCCTCAACACATCAGTACCACAATAATTGACTTTGGGTGTATGGTTGGTGACTGACCACAGAAAGCCCACTGGCCACTGGCCACTACCTGTGAGCTGGCCTCACCCCTCTCAGCCTCCAGTCAAGGCAGACCTCATGTTGACTGAAATTAAAGTCACCTCCTCACAAGGAGCCCCTGCAAAAAGGCATGGAGCTCTCCTTACAGGACAGGCCCTGTTCCTGTTCTCGAGGCTGAGGTGTTCAGCCACCACAAAGGCCATTCCAGATTCCACAAGTATGACCCTGGGGTGCTATCTTGGATGAAAGCTGGCTGCAGCCCACTAGAAGCAATTCTCTCCCACAATACTACCTTAGTCAATTGTGTGCATGCGCACATGCACACACACACACATGCACACACACAGTGAAAAACCTGAGTGATCCAGTCATCAGTCATAGGCTGATAAATTGACAGGATTTCTTTAGCAAACTGTGCAAGAGCCTGAGGACAGGATGAAAAGATTTGAAGCTTAAAGAATTAACATGCAAATACAATTCCCAGGCTAATGAAGTATAACTCACAATCAAAGTCTCTGTGAAAGGGAATGTTGCAGGCACTTCTGGATCCCTCTACCCAGCCAGGAGCCTGGGTCACAACTCAGGGTAAAGATTTTCCACCACATATGTTCCTCCTAGCCAAGCCCAAGGGCTCATGGCTCTACCTGACTGATCTGCACCTGCACAGAACTGCAGGGACCAGTCAGTGACTTCAAAGTCTCAATCCCAGTCAACCTAGTCTTCTAGTATTTAAAATTTGGAGTTCATTGGTAAAGCTCACAATTAAAACATAGAGGTATTATAATACAAGCTGCGGAAAGGACATCTCCAAACTCTTAGTAATTGTTGCCTCTCAGGAACAGGATTAGGGAAGAAGGGACTTTATATTCTGCATATTTCTGTGTCAGTTGAATGTTTATAACAAGCATGTATTACTTCTATGATTTAAAAAATTATAGAAAGACTTGATGGTCTCCGGATATGATGACTTGGTTTGTTTTTGTTTTACTCTATCTAGATATTTAGAGAATAGCAAACAATGGAAACAAGGAGGGAACATAAAAGCTCATCTGGCCTCATTCCTTCATAGTTTTCTTAGTTTAAGAAAAGCTCAGGGATGCGAGAGCAGGGAGAAGGCATTTTGACCAGTCTCAAAGTAGATCCAGGGCTAATGACTCTGGTCTCCTGATGCCCAGACACTGCTTTTTTTCCTACATGGACTGCAGGCCCCAGTTCTGGCTCTCACCAAGAATCCCCCTCTACACTTGAAGAACAAGGAAGGACCAATCCCACCATGCGTCATCCCTAAGGTCAGCAATGGTTCAGAACTAGATCTGCAACTCAGCCACCCATGGCTTCTAGCTGCCACCCAGGACTCCTGCTATTATCTAGATGCACCCTATCTTCTTCAGGACAGGAGTGATAACTACAGTGAGCTCGTTATTGTCACTCTTTCATCAGCTCTTCCCTAAGATACAGACAAGAAGTGGAATATGAGAGGAGTCATCTCTTGTGGACCATTGCAGCTGGGCCTGCAGAGTGCCAGCCCTACTGTGATATGGCTGCTGTTGTAAGCTTTAGTTCTCTCCCCTCCTTGCTTTGCACACATCATTTCAGAAATAGGGCATGACTAATATAACAAATACCCATCTTATAGTACTATCACAGCACTTCTCAATACAGATCTCTGGCTCAGGCACCGGCATTTTTTCAAACTTTTTCATATGGTTCTGATGGTCGCTTCACAGAGGGCCCCTTCTTCATTATGCATATGTTGGGATACTCTATTTGTCTGAACTGTCTTACTTTCCTCAAACTATGATACTTGAGCAGGGCCTTGCCTGTAACTGACAATAGTGAATTATATTCAAGTGGACATTTGTTGGATAAATTGCTTCAAGGTGGCTGACTCAGGGAGGTATTGGGGAGCCCTCACTTCCTTTTGTCATTCTCCAGAACAGGGGAGAGAAGACCCCTGTTCTGCATTGAATGTAGAGGTGAGAGATTAGTCTTAGCAGATGGAGCACATCATGCATTAATTCAATTGAATGAGTCAAAACAATAGTCAATTCCAATTGTGAGCAGCTGATCCTGCAAAAAGATGGAAAGCAAGAGGGTTCAGTTGCTTGACATTCTTCTGATAGTGTTGAATTGGCTGCATTCCAAAAGCCATGCCACTCTGAAAATACAGCCCACTCTTCTAGGCTTCCAGAATGGCTCCTCCTGGGTAAATACTTAGTCAAAGTTCAGGGAGAGTTGAAACTTGGCCGCAGGTGACTTTTCAGCACCCAGGACAGCAGCTAACACTTAGGTGCTGCTCAATGCTCTTGACATATGGAGCTACAAGTGGAAGACTTGAGCTTTATTACTGCCAGCAATACTTGGCTTCTCTAGCTGCACGCAGAGGGCCAGCAAACTTACCCAGACCCCCAAAACCTGGGCCAGGAATAGTAAGAGATTCCTTTAAAACTACGTTGGCCTAGGCACTCATTTAGTCCAGGGCACTGTGTAGGTACAGCCATAGTAATCAGAGTAAGCTCAGGATACCACCAGTCAATTTTGTCCAGACAAGATGTCTCCTTGGTATGGATCAGTATGAAGTGAACACAGACTTATGCTATGCTGTCCCCACTGCCTGCAGACACAGGTGGGGAGGAAGATTCAAAATCACCACATTTTTTTATAATATACTTATCTATTTTATTGCTTTTTTAATACAAACATAATATATGCTAAAATCAAACAATAATGAAGTATAGAGAAGAAAAGTGACTTTCCCTCCTTATCCCAGTAACACTTTCACAGCCACTATCACCATTCCCCAGGGTGATTGTCAACAACGTGATGTGTATCCCTTCACATCTTTCCCTGTGCTTACAAACATAGAGACGCACATAAACACACACATGTGTTTCCATTTTCTTTTTCTCTAAAAATGTAAGCATGTACTTAGTAAGCTAAAAAAATTTTGATCAATATCTTTCTAGATCAAAATGCATCAATCTGAGTTGTTCTTTTTAACAATTGCATGTGATTCCATATGGATGAACCATATATTACTAAAACATCCTCCTATTCATAAGTGTTTTAGTCAGGGCTCTCCAAAGAAACAGAGTCAACAGGGTCTATATATACAGAGAGAGAAATTTATTTTAAGTATTAGGATCCTGCAATTGTGGAAGCTGGCAATTTCAAAATCTGAAAGGTTGGGTTGGCAGGCTAGAGATCCAGGAAAGAGTTGCAGTTTGAGTCTGAAAGGGGTCTGCTAGCAAGATTCCTTCTTTTTCTGGGGAGGCTAGTTATTTTCTATTAAGTCTTCTAACTGATTGAATGAGGCCCACCTACATTATGGATGGTAAATAATCTGTTTTACTCAGTCTGTTGATTTAAATGTTAGTCTCATCTTTAAAAAATACTTTCACAGAAACTTCCAGAATAATATTTGACCAAATGTCTGGATACCATGGCCTAGCCAAGTTGACATATAAAATTAACTATCACATAGGCATTCAAACATACACTGATTCATTGCTAAATGGCAAACTTTAGGCTGGTAGAGTTTTGTCACATAATTTTATTTAATCTTCACATTAATCTGTGAGGTTCATAGATTTACCCTATTTTACACATGATGAACTGAGGCTCAGGCTTCAGTTTGTATAATGATAAGTCTTGTGTTTTGATCCATTTTTACCAACAATGAGCTTAAGCTATTGAGTTAACCTCTGCCCTCAGTGTTCCCCTCTATAAAATGGGCTTAATAACAGCACCTACTTGTTGTGAAGATTAAATGAGAATGCAGGTAAAGTGACTGGTAGTGCCTTGTAGTAGGTAGATTATAAATGTTCAATAAAGACAGATATTATTTCTACTGTTATTCTTGGTAAGGAGGCCTGGACTCCACTTACATGGAGTACAGGAGCATTCCCATAGCACATGGCTGCAGCAGGTGCATAAACTATTTACAAACCATACCATCATCCCCAAGCTGGGGAGGCTCCTTAATTAAGAAGCAGCCTGTCCTACCACCTGGCAGCATGTTTCCATTTCCTGGCCAGAGCTACAGTGTTGCTACAGTTGGCGCTTTGCAGAGGAGATCTGAGAAACATTAGCACTCTCTGAAGCCCACGCTCCAGATCCACTGGGGAGCCCACCTCTCCATCTCTTAGATGGTGCAAACCGAGCATGCACCAAATAGCCGCAGTACAGGAATAATTGAGAGATGTAGTTAGAATGTGCTTTTGATGACTGAGGCGAAGCCCGTAAAGCTCCATGCTGGACATGCATGTTCCCAGTGAAAGCCTCTCCATCAGGGCCCCAGGCCATTTCCAGGCAACAGGATACAATCTTCATGGCAGGTTCATCTGGTGGCCACTCTAATCCTGCTCTCCTTGTGGCTGGACTTGCCCTAGGGACACAAGATGCTGAGAAACCGCTGCCATTTGTTTATACCTACTGCTTTCAAGCCATCTAGGGCTAGAGGATAATATATGTGGAGTAAAAGCTTGGGACATCAAGTAGGACACAATGCTCTGTTGTCCCCCAACTCCTCTATACACACAGAGACCATCCCCATTTAGACATGAGAATTGGGAGCGGGGGTCACTATTTGCTCCAAAGTGTGAATTGCTGGGACCAGCACCGATTTCTCCGATGGAAATGAGAAAGGGCAGCATTTGAGAAGAAGGGAGACTCATATACCATTTGCTGGCTAAAGTTTTGGGGTTGTAAATCCACAGATGCTTCTGCACCCACAGGTCAGAAGGCATGGACAAGAGACCTGAGAGGGAGCCAGGTTCTCAGGGATGCTGAAGATAAGCCCAAACATCCCAAGGTCCCAAGTTAGGGACTCAGAGAGTGGCTGACAGTAGGATACTCAGGATATGGAAAGATGCTGCTCATTGGGCAAATGTAGAGTACCACAGGAAAGAGCAGCCAACCTTGGTCGCTGAGCATGGAGCCTGAAGATGGCTTGGCACCACAGCTACAGTCAGCCCACAGTAGGAACGACAAGAAGGACACATTCTCTCACTCTCTACTGTACTTCCAATCACAAAGCAGGCCTGTCTTGTCTCTCCTTGGGGCTGAATGAGGAGAAAGAAGGCCAGGAGTGAGGTGTGATTGAGGTAGAAATCCCAAATATATCCCTCAAATAATGGATAGGCTAAGAAGACATGGACTTCTTCAATGAAGTAACCTGCACTTCACCAGCTTGGTGCTTGGAGTCAGAAAATAAACTCAGTTCTAGAAATCAAGGACATCACACTTTTCCCCAACCAACTTGTGACAATTAAAATTCCATACCATTTACACAGACCAATGCCAGTAATAAGGGCATGACTCCTTGTGATAGATTTTTCTCTATGGAGCACTGAGAGCGACACTTTACTTGGGGCTAGGAAAGGCAGCAGCCTATTTTAGAACTGTCAGAATGAAGATGGTACTATCATAGTAGGAATTTCTTTGTTAGAGCTTGTAGTACTGCCTGCAGGGAAAGCTTTTCTCAAATCATATCTTGTCATGAAAGAATGTATTTCCCCCCTAAAACTTCCATTGTATCTTAGTCTGGGTTCCCCAGAAGCAGATTCTGAGATAAAGGTTTGAGAACAGGTAGTTTATTTAGGAGGTGATCTTGAAGAGGAATTTGCACCCCAAAAGTTAATCAGCTCTTTGTTCTGCTTCTGTAGATATGCTTGTGGCATAGGCTGTACTCAAAAGTAACTAAAAACTCATCCTCCCTTTGGCTTGCTCTGTCTAAGCAACAAATGTAACTACCTGCAATCACAGAAACTCCCGCTGCTTTGTAACAGGTCTGAGGACAAATTAACCAATCAGCCCATGCCAAATAAATTCTATACAAGCAATGTTGCAAGTGAGCTCCGGGCCCAGGTCTTCAGAGAACTAGCTCCTCTGGGACTGCTGGCATAATAAAACTGAGTTCTCCAACTCTCCAAATGCTGCTTGATTTCTCGCCAATCTGATTTTTTTTTTTTTTTTGCATCTTTTCTGCAACAATCTTAGGAAGCTCTGTAGGCATCCTCCATAACCACCACCAGGGGTGAGAAGACCGGGTTATTTATTCATTCCTTTCTCTTTGTCATTGGCCAAGGGCTGCTTCTGGTGGTGTTAACTTCCAGTCATTGCAGCCTGGCATGTAGCTGGGCGGAGGGGAGCATGGCAGGTGCCTGCAATGGGTTGCTAGACTATGCAGAAATGGTGAATGCTGAGGGGGCACAAGAAAGACAAGTGTTTGCTATACAGGGCATGCTTGTGACAAACCTTGTCTAATCTCCTAAATCATGATATGCCTGAACAGTCTGTGTAAATATAAGTCTTAAAATAGGGAAGGATTGTCTATGCCATTTGGTCTGACATCCCACCCAATACAAGAAATCCCACTGAACCACTGTTCCAAGCAAAAATTATCCTTTACTTTAATGAGCCCAAGAGAGCAAGACCACTCCTTCCTGAGCCCACCTCTCTTGCTGTAGAAAGTCAGGATATGAGACATAGTTACTTTATCTTAGTTCAAAATGTCTTTTCCTGTTAATTATACCTATTAGGCCAGATTCTGTCTTCTGGAGCCATACAGAAGAAAACAAAACCAAACCAAGCACTTTTCCAACTGTGGTAGGCAGAATAACCTCTTAAAGATGTCCACAACCTAGTCCTTGGCATTTGTGAATGTTACTTTACTTGGCAAAAGAGACTTTGTAGATATGATTAAATTAAGGGCCTTGAGCCAGGGAGATGATTGTGGATGATTCAAGAGTGCCTAATGTCATCACAAGAGACCTTATAAAGGAAATAAGGAAGCAGGAGAATGAGAGGAAATGTAAAGATGGAAGCAGAGGCCAGAAGGTTGATTGCTGCTTTGCAGAGAGAAAAGGGCTGGAAGCCAATGAAAGCTTCTAGAAGCTGGAGAAAACAAGGAACATATACTTTTCCACAGCATCCAGAAGTAACGCAGTTCTGCTGACTCCTTGATTTTAGCCCAGTGAGACATCTGACTTCTAGAACTGTAAGATGAATTTATGTTGTTTAAGCCACTAGATTTGCAGTCATTTGTTAGAGCAGCCATAGGAAATTAATATGCCATCTTCATGGCAGCCTTTGATGTAGATGAAGCTAATGACTACAGACTCCACCCTCAACTATTCACCTTTCTAAATAAAATACTTTTTTCTAACCACCTCTCATAAGACACAATTACCAGGCTTTTGCAATCCTGTCACTCTGCTTTGAAAACTCTCTAGTGCCCCATGTCTAATATACCTATTCACATAGTGTTGCAAACAATGTATGTATGACTATATGTGAGATGAGCTCAAGCCCAGAAAATACTGAGATAATGGCCTCCCTTGACCTGGGTAATCTGTCTCTCCACTATATTCAAATTTTGACAGCCTTGTCATGCCAACAACCAAAACAAGTCTTCCTTATTTATGTGAAATGTTTCAAGCCTGTTCTCCCTTATCCCATATGCATGAATTGAGTTTTAAGACCCAAATATAATACATTTTTTCTGCTTACCCCTTAAACTTTTACTTTTCTTTCATAATTTCAACCCATCTTCAAACCTATCTAAGTCATCTTGGAATATGACTTCTAGATAGAGATCAAAACATACTCCCCTGCAGTAGCCCCATTACCTGTCGTACCTTCTCACGTTCTCCCTCAGCCTGTTGTGGCTCACAGCTATCTCTTTCCTTGATACCTCCAAAGCCAAGCACAGGTCATCTGCATTTTAAGTGTTTCACTAATGATTACTGAGGGAGTAACAGACCAATGAATATGGGGACATTAAAGGAGTCCTAGAATCCTACAAAGTCCATAGAATGTGTCCCCATGTCAACAGTTAAAGAAAGCTCTCTCTGAGATGATCACTAGGTGCTTGGTGAAATATCTCTTGGCTTTAATTCCTGAAGATGGGTTTAATAGCCTTCCTCTACCTCTGATCCCCCCCACACACATCCCCTGTAATGACGAGCACCCCCTCAGTAAATGAAGGTGCTACCTCGCAGAACATCAAGTGCCTCCTTACCTCTAATTGGCATTTTACATTTGAGGTCCCCAAACGGTAAGAATCTTAGGTCACTAAGGTTCTGTTGAGCACAGAACTAATCCTCTTTGGAAATTTCTTCATGGGCACCTATCGATGTTCCCAGCCAATAAGTAGAAACTTAGCATTACCTAATTTTTAGTTGTGACTGTCCTCAAGTCATTAGTAAAAATGCTAGATAGAACAGAACCAAAACCAGAGAGCCAGAGGACACCTCTGCACACCTTTTTCACCCCAGTTCAGTCATGACCGTATGGCTCTAAATCAGCCCAGGATAAGTGCATCTTTCCCAAATATAGCTAGACAGAGACCTAGACAAAGATAGAATTCAGAGCCAAATCCGGAATGTGTAAAGAACTCTTACAACTCCATGATCAAAGGATAACTCAGTTTTTTAAATGGCCTAGGGACTCGAACAGACACATCTCCAAAAAAGATATACAAATGGTCAGTAATTACATGTAAAGATGTTTAACATCACTAATCGTCAGGGAAATGCAAGTTAAACCTCAGTGAGATGCCACTTCATACTCACTGGGATGGCCATAATCAGGGAAGAAAAGGAAATAGTAAGAGCTGGCGAAGAGGTATAGATATTTGAACCCTCATGCATTACTAATGGGAATGTAAAATGGTGCAGCCACTGTAGAAAACAGTGTCCTTGTTCTTCAAAAAAGTTAAACATAGAATTACAAGATGATCTAGCAATTCTACTTCTAGATATATACCCAAAAGAATTAAAAACTGGTTCTAAAATAAATACTTGTACTCACATTTTCATAGACATGATATTCACAATAGACAAAGATAGAAACATCTCAAATGTCTATCACTGGACAGATGGATTAAAGAAACTGTGGTGTGCACATACAATGGGATAGTATTAAGCCATAGAAGAAATGAATGATACAATATGGATGAATCCAAAACCCATGCAGAGAGAAAGAAAACAGATACAAAGGTCCCACGTTCTATGATTCTATTTGATAGAACATTCATGATAAGAAGATCCATAGAGACAGAAAGCAGATCAGTGGTGGCCAGGGCCTGGATGGGGCAAGAGAAGGGAGAAACAACTGTGTAATGGGTATGGGATTTCCTTTTGGAGTGATGAAAATGTTTTGGGGGTAGGTAGAGATGATGGTTGCATAATATAGTGAATTCATCAATTGCCACTGAATTATTCATTTTAATTCAATTTTTGAAAATTCAGTTTCCACTTTCAACCCCCAAATGTATCTTTCTTTACCAAAACTGCATAGAATTGACCAAGAAGTAGAAAAATAAGAGTTTGTCATAGTCTGTTTGTAATGCTGTATCAAAAATACCACAAACTGGTGGATTATAAACAACAGAAATTTATTTCTCATAGTTCTGGAGGCTAGAACATCCAATATCAAAGTGCTAATGAAGAGGAATTTTCACTCAAAAGGCTAATCAGCTCTTTGTTCTGCTTCTGTAGATATGCTTGCTACATAGACCATACTCAAAATTAACTAAAGACCCATCTTCCCTTTTGCTTGTTCTGTCTAAGCAACAAATGTAACTGCCTGTACCTCTTAGCAACTCCCGTGCTTTGTACCATCTGAGGACAAATTAACCAATCAGTGCATGCCAAATAAGTTCTAAATAAGAAATGTGGCAACTGAGCTCCAGGCTCAGGTCTTCAGAGCGCTAGCTACGCTGAGACTGCCAGCATAATAAACCTGAGTTCTCCAACTCTCCAAGTGCTGCTTGGTTTCTCACCAGTCTGATTTTTGCAACTTTTCTGCAACACTACTGGATTTGGAGCTAGTTAATAGACAGCTGTCTTTTCATCTTGACTTCACATAGAGCAAGGTATGAGGGATCACTTTATGATCTCTTTTATTAGGGCACTAATCCCATTCATGATGGCTCCACCCTCGTGACTTAATCACCTCCCAAAGGCACTGTCTCAAAATACCAACACATTGGGGATTAGATTTCAATATATGAATTTGGGGGAAACATAAACGTTCAGTCTACAGCAGAGTCTGCAACGGACAACAATGGTAGCAGTAGACAGAAATGTGGAAGAATATCTGGGAGGTGTAGAATCTTCTCTTGGAATGGATGGAGGGAAAGGTGGTCAGTAAAAGAAGTAAAAACAAAGTCTCATGATCTATACAAGAAAAAGATGAGCCTATCTGAGAAGGAGGCAGGAAGATTTCTCAAAGAAATCCAGAAATATCTCTAAGCTCAAGGCAACAGGGACCTGCAGCAAGGGAACAGTGTGAGCAGGAGTTGGGATGCTAGTTGACAGGCCAAGGAAAGTACATGCATGACCTGCAGGAAGAATAATGGCCATGGTTATACCAACAAGTCATTTGACACGGTATAGTCTAAGAGGGAATACTTATGAAACTGGCTACTGGTGAGGCAAAGGACTAGAGAAAGGAGAGCTCATCTCAATAAGCATGATTTAAAAAGTCAAAGCCCCAAATTTTAGCCCAATACTGGTAGCCCTAATTCACTGGGTTTGTTATTTTTATAAAACGCAAAGTAAGAAGTATATTTACAGTGTGAGCCAGCATGTTCATGTATACATGTTTCATTTAAAAATGTTTACTGGATTTTTGGAAACATGGCAGAGTGAGAGACGTCCCCAGATATCTCCCCTTGAAACAACAATAAGCTGAACATCTAAAACTAAACAGAAAACACGCAAACTGCACACCGGCACATCTGAGCATCGGATCTGCACATAAGAGCTACCACAGGTCAGAACCCCGGGTGTCAGGCGGTGGACAGGGAGATATAAAGAAGGTGCCTCTTGCAGCTGCCAGAGCTACCTATAAGAGGAGGGGGAGGAGAGAAGGTGCGGTGAGTTCACTGAATAGCCCTGCCTAGGAGAGATGTGAAGTCCCCACAGCCGGCAGCAGGGCTCAGTCATCAGAGGAGAAAGCAGAGATGCGGGATGGCAGAAAAACAACAGTTGATTTTTACCCGCTGTGGCTGCAAAACCGAGACTGAGCTACATCCCCATCCCCCAAACCACAGCCCCCCCAACACACACACACACTGAAATAAGCTCTGAGACCAATCACTGTGGAACCCCAGGGGAATCTGAGCAAACACTACTGAAACTGTTGCTACACTGACAGGAATAAAACTGAGGGTAGCAAGCATGATTAAATATCTATAAGAAAATAAAAAGGCGTTTGTAAGGTTTTATATAAAGCAGGGATCCAAGAGGCTTAGATGCCACCTACTGGAAACCAAAAAAAGCACCTTCTTTGCAGTGGGCTAAAGAGAGACATTGATATAATAAATCTTCTTTCTGGAAAATAAACAGAATACATTTTCATTAATGCCCAGGCAGAGAAATAGTCCATTAAACACCATGAAAAACCAAGGTGACAAAGCATCTCAGAAAGAAAGAGAAAAATCTCCAGAAAATAAGCTTACAGACATAGAAATATGCAACTTAAATGACAGAGAATTCAGGATGGTACTTCAGAAAAAACTCAGTGAATTCCAAAATGAGTCATGTCAACAATTTCAGGAATTGAAAAAACACTTAAATGAGCAGAGCAAGGAAATTGAAATCCTCAAAAAGAACAGAATAGATCTTCTGGAGATGAAGAACACACTGCAAGAGTTGAAAAATTAAATAGCAAGCTTGGGAAATAGAATCAACCAAATGGAGGAAAGGATCAGTGATATCAAAGACAGAAATCTAGAAATAAATCACAAGGAAGAAGAGAGAAACCGAAGAATCAAAAATAATGAAAGAGAAATTCAAGAACTGGCTGATATCATCAGGAGAGGTAATATAAAAAAAATGAGCATTATCGAAGGTGAAGAAAAGGAGCAGAGCTTCGAAAGCATTTTCAGATAAATAGTTGACGAGAATTTCCCAAATCTAAGAAATGAGTTGGAGCTTGGAATTCAAAAAGTCAATAGAACACCCAATTATCTCAACATAAAAAGGCCTTCACAAAGACATATTGTATTAAAATTATCAAAAATCAACAACAAAGACAGAATTCTCAGGGCAGCCAGGGAAAAGAAAATGAAAACATGTAAAAGAAAACCCATTAGATTATCCTCAGACCTCTCAGCGCAAACCTTACCAGCCGGAAAGAAATTGAATCAAATAATTAAACTATTAAGTGAAAGGAACTAGCAGCCTAGAATAGTGTATCCAGCTAAGCAATTCTTTAGACATAAAGGAGAAATTAAGACCTTTCCAGACATACAAAAATTGAGGGAATTCTCAACTATGAGGCCTGCACTACAGGAAATACTGAAAGGGATTAGCTCACCTAAAACAAAATGACAAAAAAAAAAAAAAAATTAGGAGTAAAGTGATTATCAGGCAAATAGAAGCAGAAGAATGCAACCCTTACTAAGAACAGAGCATTATAAGCTTAAATTATAAGAAGAGAATTGCTATAGCAAGATAGTAATGAATGTTCATCATACATAAGGACAAATTGACATAATAATGACTGAAAAGGGGAAGAGTCAAAGATCCAAATTCGCAAAGGAGAATGGAGATAAGGCATGCGCAGAAGAAAATGAATGACTATATATATAACTATCCTTTACATATTCACAATGATAACCACATGCCAAAGATGCAGAACTGAAGTATATAACATGGAAGAAGAAGGACCAGAGGGAAAACCCACAAAACCCAAACAAAATAAAGAAAACAGAAACACAAGGACAAGGAAGCAATGGAAACACCAAGCTACCAGAAAGAGAAAGATAAAATAGCTATAAGAAGACCTCATATTTCAATAATCACCCTAAATGTAAATGAACTGAGCTCACCAATAAAAAGGCACGGAGTTGCAGAATGGATCAAAAAACAAATTCCAACCATATGCTGCCTCCAGGAGACACATCGCAGCTCCAAAGACAAATAAAGAATCAAAGTGAAAGGGTGGAAAATGATATTTCAAGCAAATGGCATCAGAGAAAAGTGGGAGTAGTGGTACTAATATCAGACGAAATAGACTTCAAAATAAAAAAGGTAAAGAAAGATACTGAGGGACACTTTATAATGATAAAGGGAATCATGCACCAAGAAGACATAACACTTATTAAGATCTATGCTCCCAATCAGGGAGCCCTGAAATATGTAAACCAATTACTAACAGAACTAAAGGGAGAAGCAGATCAAAACACTATCATAGTAGGGGACCTAAATACCCCACTGTCAGATATGGACAGATCATCCAAACAGAAAATCAATAAGGCAATAACATCCTTAAATGACACAATAGACCAAATGAACATAATTGACATTTACAGAGCCTTCCATCCCAAAACAGCTGCTTATACATTCTTCTCTAGTGCACGTGGAACATTCTTAAGGATTGGCCACATACTGGGACACAGAGATACGCTCAACAAATATAAGAGGGTTGAAATCATACCAACCATAATCTCTGATTATATGCTTTGAAACTACAGATGAACTGCAAAAAGAAATCAGGAAGAACCACAAATACATGGAGATTAAACAACATGCTCTTGAAGAATAACTGGGTCAGAGAACAAATAAAAAGAGAAATCAAGAGATACATAGAAACAAATGATAATGATAGTACAACATATCAAAACTTTTGGGACACAGCAAAAGCAGTCATAAGAGGAAAGTTCATATCATTACAGGCCTATCTCCAAAAACAAGAATGAGCCCAAATAAGCAACCTAACGCTTCATCTTAAAAAACTAGAAAAGGAAGAACAAATGAAGCCTAAAGTCAGCAAAAGGAGAAATAATCAAAATTAGGGCAGAAATAAATAAAATTGAAAAGAAAAAATAAAGAAATGCAACAAATAGCTGGTTCCTTGAGAAGATTAATAAAATTGACAAACCCCTGGCTAGACTCACTAAAGAAAAAAGAGAAAGAACGCAAATAAAATCAGGGATGAAAGAGGGGAAATTACGACAGACATGGTAGAAATACAAAGGATCATACGAGAATACTATGAAAATGTATATAACACCAAACTTAATAACCTAGAAGAAATGGACCAGTAATTAGAAAAATATGACCTTCCTAGACTGAATCAAGAACTGGAAAATCTAAAAAGACCAATCAGCAGTAAGGAAATTGAAACAATCATCAAAAACCTTCCAAAAAGTAAAAGTCCAGGACCAGACGGCTTTACTAGTGAATTCTACCAAATATTCAAAGAAGATTTAATATCTATTATCCTCAACTCTTGCAAAAAATCAAAGAGAAGGCAATACTTTCCAACTCATTTTATGAGGCTAATATTACCCTGATACCAAAACCTGG
Organism: Pteropus medius; assembly: GCF_902729225.1. Taxonomy (NCBI): domain Eukaryota; kingdom Metazoa; phylum Chordata; class Mammalia; order Chiroptera; family Pteropodidae; genus Pteropus; species Pteropus medius. Next base: position 17,968,826 of record NW_024349799.1, on the reverse strand, counting down.
TGAAGATAACACAGAAAAAGAAAACTAGACTGATATCTCTCATGAACGCAGATGCAAAAATCCTAAATAAGACACTAGCGAACCGAATGCAACAACATATTTAAAAGATTATACACCACAATGAAGTGGACTTCATCCCAAAAGCACAGAGATGGTTCACCATACACAAATTGATTAATGTGATACATTACATAAACAAATTAAAAATAAGTGTCATATAGATGCAGAAAAAGCCTTCAACAGGATACAGTATCCATTTATGATCAAAACACCTCATAAAATTAGCATAGAAGGAAAGTACCTTAACATAATAAAGGCATATATGACAAACCCTCAGCCAACATTATACTTAACAGTGAAAAACTTAAAACCTTCCCTATAAGATCAGGAACAAGACAAGGCTGTCCACTATCACCACTATTATTCAATATAACATTGGAGGTCCTCGTGAGTGCAATCAGACAAGAGAAAGATATAAAAGGCATCCAAATAGGAAACAAAGAAGTCAAATTGTTACTATTTGTGGATGACATGATTCTAAAGTTTCTGGATACAAAATCAATGTTCAAAAATCCATAGCGTTCCTATACTCTAATAATGAAGTATCAGAAAAAGAATTGGAAAAATGATTCCTTTTGCAATTGCAACAAAAAGAATAAAATACCTAGAAATAAATCTAACAAAACATATGAATGACCTATATAATGAAAACTATAAGACTCTATTAAAAGAAATCAAAGAAAATACAAAGAAATGGAAAGATATTCCATGTTCTTGGATTGGAAGAATCAACATAGTTAAAATGACCATATTACCTAAAGCATTCTACAGATTTAATGCAATCTCCATCAAAATCCTATTGGCTTTATTTTAAAAAAAGAAATAGAACAAAAACTCAACAGATTTGTATGGAAGCACAAAAGACCCTGAATTGCCAAAGCCATCCTAAGAAAAAAGAACGAGGCTAGAGGCATCATACTGCCCAACTTCAAATTATACTACAAAGTGACAGTAATCAAAATGGCATGGTACTGGCAGCAAAACAGACACACGGACCCGTGGAACAGAATCGAAAGTCCAGAAGTAAACCCGTATTTATATGGGCAAATAATTTTTGACAAAAAAGCCAAAATCAGACAGTAGAGAAAGGAAAGCCTCTTCAATAAATGGTGCTGGGAAAACTGGAAAGCTACCTGCAAAAGAATGAAACTAGACTGTTTTCTATCACCACACATCAAAATTAACTCAAAATGGATTAAAGACCTAAATATAAGACCTGAAACAATAAAATACATAGAAGAAAACATAGAAACCAAATTCAAGAACCTTGGGCTCAAAGTGTATTTTATGAATTTGACCTCTAGAGCAAGGGAAGTAAAAGCTAAAATAAATGAATGGGACTACATTAAACTAAAAAGCTTCTGCTCAGCAAAAGAAATCATCAACAAAGTAAAGAGACAATCATCCAAATGGGAAAATATATTTGCAAGCAACACTTCCGATAAGGGCCTAATATCCAAAATATACAAAGAACTCATATGACTCAATAACAACAAAAACAAATGATCCAATCACAAAATGGGCAGAGGACCAGAACAAACACTTCTCCCTAGAGGACATACAAATGGCCAACAAATATATGAAAAGATGCTCAACATCGCTAGCTGTTAAGGAAATGCAAATCAAAACCACAATGAAATATCATCTCACACCTGTTAGAATGGCTATAATCAACAGGACAAGTAATAACAAATGTTGGAGAGGATGTGGAGAAAAGAGAACCCTCATACACTGCTGGTGGGACTGCAAAATTGGTGCAGTCACTGTTGAAGTTTCCTCAAAAAACTAAGAATTGATCTACCATATGATCCAGCAATACCTCTACTGGGTAATTACCCCAAAGACTTGAAAACCCATAACCAAAAAGATATTTGCACAGCGATGTTCACAACATCCTTATTCACAGTGGCCAGGACATGGAAGCAACTGAAGTGTCCTACAATAGATGATTGGCTAAAGAAGCTGTGGTACGTATACACAATGGAATACTACTCAGCCATAAGAAGAGATGAAATACTGACATTTGTGACAACATGGATGGACCTTGAGATAATCATGCTAAGCAAAATAAACCAATAGAAAAAGTTGAAAATCACATGCTATCACTTATATGTGGGATATAAACCTAAAAGCAACAAATGAACAGAACAAACAGAGACTCAGGGACATAGACCATAGATTACTGGTTACCAGAGGGTAGAGAGTGGTGGGGAAGGTAGATGTGGTAAAGGGGGATCAAATATAGGGGAGTAGCGGGTGGGAAGTAGGTAAAGGGGATCAAATATATGGTAGTTGAAGGAAACTGGACTTTGGGTGGTAAACACATAATAGAATATACAGATATCAAATTATAATGTACACTTGAAAATTATATAATTTTATTAATCAGTGTTACCCCAATCAACTTAATTTTTAAAAAATGTTTACTCTTACTACTTGTGACACATTCTGATATTGTCTATTCTGGTCTAGTCTGTTTCTTTAAAAAAGAGAGAGAGAGAGAGATGCTGGCACTAATGTGATTTAGTGTAGCTTAGGTCTCCATGGTAACTCTACCACTATCTATACACAAACACCCCTAAGATCCTAAGATACCCCGCAAGAGGCAGAAAAGGGGGTAGAGGTAGGGAAGTGTCAGAAAGAGGAAAATTTATTAATTTCAGGGACTCTTCCAGAGCTCCAAGAATTCCTGCATCCTTCAGTGGCGGATACATGCCAAAGACATGGGGCTTTGCCACCCATCTGTTTTAAGGGAGGCCCCTACTTGATCTGCTCCCAGCAGATATGTAAAGAGCTTTGTGCAAGTCAAAAAAAAAAAAAACCTAAAATGCCACAACAGGAAAAAAGGCCAAAGGCATGAACTGGCAATTCACAAAAAAAGTGAAATATGTATGACAAAGACACAGCTTACTAACTTGAGAGTGTTTCCCACACCCAGCTTTCAAGAACCACTTTTGTCTGCAGGGGTGAGAGAACTGGGAGGAAAGGAAATAGCTTTTGAGAAGAGTCTTTTTTTAAGTTATGAATTAGAGCCCCTTCGTTCTTTGAGAGACACAGTTAAAGCCTGATTCCTTTTGAATTACTTTGGGCTACTTGTCTATGCTTCTCTGATTAAGCTCTCCCAAACTGGACAGCAGGGCTTTGACAAAGCCATGTTTAACCTCCACAAGATCAAAGGAATGCAGAATAACATGACAGTGTGAAGTAATTTGAACCTACCAGATTAGAAGAAATGACAATGCCAGTGTTGGCAGCGTTGTAAATGGAACCAACTTTCCAAAATGTGACTTGTTGCTATGTACCAAAATTTAAATTACAAATGCTCTCTGACTCAGCAGTTCCATGCATACAAATTTATTGATGGTAATAATCGGAAAAGTGTGAACATATATTATGCAGAAGGTAAAAAGCTGAAAGCAAGCTAAATAGCCATCACTATTAGCTACTTAACACTTACTGTGGACCAGACACACACAGTATTTAAAGTCTTCATTTTAGTTAATCCTGTGTCAACTCTATGGGACATGTGTTGTTATCTCCATGATAGAGGTGAAAACTTAAGACTCAGGAAGTTTAAGTGACATGTTCAAAATTGCAGCAGTGGGACTGCATGACTACCATGTTCTGTGGTTGCAGAGTATAACTCGACAACAACCTACCGTAGAGAAGTTTAAAAAGCATTCATTTAATCAATAAGTCTTTGTTGAATTCCTACTCTGTGCTGGGCACTGTTCTAAATGCTGAGGACACAGAAGTGACTAAAATAGGCAAAAGTCCTTGCCTTCAAGTTGTTTGCAGCTGTCTGTACTGACATTGAATATGGAATTGTATGACAAGTAGAAAAGCATGTTAAATAGTAGTACTGTTACATACAATATGATCTATTCATTCATTCATTCATTCATTCATTCAACTAAAAGTTATTGAGCAGCTACTTTTTGCAAGACATTTAATGGGCCCTTCTCTGTACTGTAAGACTCTCGAGGCTCTTTATTCATAGTCCAGCCCAGGGCAGACACAGAGCTGGTGCATTAGAAATGTTTGTTGACTGAATTAATGAGCAAAACAAAGTAGTGTGTATAAAAGACAATAGGCTTTGTAACAAGATATTTCCTTTACCCCAAATTGGAAATATCCTTTTACTTTTCATTACAAAAGTAACGTTCTTAAAAGAAAAATTGAAACAATTTAGAAGTATAGAAAGTGAAACTGCTTCTTCCAAATAATCCCCTCCTTTAGAACAAATTTTTGATTCTTTCTCATACAATTTTCAGACTTCCAGCCATGCCCCCCAAAAAGGTCTCCCTCATAATTCTCTGTCACAGTAGCCTATCCATCCTCCTTATACACTTATCAAATTGTAGAATTACTTTATCTTTATCAGATTACTTCTTTATTGTCTGTATCACCCTAGAATAATATAACCTTCATACCTAATCTAAAGAACAAAGAAAACGAGCTTTACTCCATATAGTTAATGGTTAAATTCGAAGACGAAGCTGCAGAAAATTTTTTTAACTAAGAAGTAAAAAAAGATATTTCTAGTTATCCCTCATTGTGTCCATCCTTCCTGTGCCTTCAAAGCTCTAGATCTTTTGTGTCTTTGGTTTTTTGAAGTTCAGGTCCACAAGACCCCATTTTTATAAGTATCTCAGGGTCCATGGATCAACCTTCCTATCACTAGAATTCTAGAGGTGGTCTGAGGGTTAGCAAAAGGACTAATCAAAGCCTAGAGTCTTTGCCCTGCATCATCCCATCTGAGACCGGGGCTTCTAGTTCCCTGGAATGCCAGAGTTGCAGATACTGATAACTGTGATTTCATCTGACACAAGGATATGTATTTGCTAAAGATGTGAAAGCAAAAGCAATTAAAAAGGCATTAGTTGTGCTTTTGTGTCAACTTATGTTCTTAAAACTAATTATTTATTCATTAAGCCTCCCAGCCTTCATCAAGGGTTTTGTCACAGCAAAATAGCTGACGTGTTTGACTTGTGGGTATGAAATAAAAGGCTTAGCAGAAGCAAAATATGCTCCACAATTGTGAACAGCCTTGTTTTCTGAGGTAATGGGAACCTATGAACTTTGGGGTTAGAAATAAAAACATACACAATTCATGATTTACTTATCAGCTCTTTGTGATGTGAAAATTAGCCACAAACTTTATCATCTTAACTTTTGCTTGTATCTTTTTGATATGCTTCCAGTTTTAGACCTTTGACTATTCTAGAAAGGTGAGATCAAACATTGCAGATAAATCACACTCATTCATTTCCTGTCTCACCTGAGATCCCATTAAAATGAAAGTGAAAGACCTGCAAAAGGTATAAATCCACATCGATAAAGACAACAGGAGAAGAATCATCAACAGACAAGAGATATAAATAAATTTCTGGAAGCTGGAAAGTGGGTACCCATGGGATAACAGGGGAAGCAGTGTGAGGAACACCACACTTAAGGGTATACATGGAAAGGGGTATAGCCCAGGAAGCTATCTGCCCTCCAGAACCCTGTAGTTAGGACTCAGAAATTTCACATGTAAGTGAAAATGAGATATGGAACTGAAAGCAGGGTGGTTGAGTTGATTATCTATATAAGTAAAATCTGAACTCACGCTTCCAAAATGGCTCACTCACCCAGCTATGGCCTGGAGGCCTCAGTTCCTCACCACCTGGCTATCTCCATAGGCTATTTGAATGTCCTCATGACATGACAGATGGCTTTTCCCAACAGAGAGAACAAAAAGGAAACAAATACCTTTTATGACCTAATATTGGAAGTGACACATAATTACTTTTGCCATATTCTATTTATTAAAATCAAATCACTGAGCCCAACCTTCAGTCAAGGCGAGTCACATTAAGCTCCATCTCTTAAAGAATGGCATGCCAAAAAATTTGTAGATGTATTGTGAAGATACAATACCATAGAAAAATAGACTTCCACATCTGGCATTTTGGGGGCTCCCAGTTCTAAATCCAGCTCCTCGATCAATATATTTAAAGAAAATTCCACCATTTAACATAAGTCTGTCTCATATTCATAGATCACCTTAACTACCATATATAGCTCATTCTAAATATAAATTGCCTAAATATAAATCTAAGTATAAATTGTCAACCAGAATACCGGATGCTTAAGAATAAAGCTTGTAATGTAAAAAAGAAGGAATCAACAATATTAAAGAGAAAAACTGATCCTCTGGATTAGAAATCATTCAGGAAATACAAGATAAATTTTTTAAAAATGCGAGAATCTTTGGGGCGAATCCAGAAGATATTGCTTCTATTATAAAATGATCCTATAAAATTTAAACAGAGAACAAGAAGGAACTTTTTGAAATTAAAAATATGTGGCCAAAAGTATTTTAAGAATATGTAAAAGGACTATTTTTAAAAAGTCAAATTCAATAGCTCAGAAAATATTCCAAAAAGAAAAAAGATAAGAGAAAAAAAATAAGAGGCATACTGAAGAACTCTGGGGCATCCAACAGATATTGGATAACTTGGGACTTCTAGAAAGCAGAGAGAGAAAATATATTTTTAAGAAAACTAGGGAATTTATCAGATCTAAGAGACATGAGTATCAGGACTGAAAGACTCTCCAGGTATTCAAGCATAATCGATGGAGAGAAGAAAGAACAATCTATAGACAGTTCATTGGAAAATCTCAAAATGTCAAGTATAAAAAGAATGCCCTTTGACCTTCTAAAGCAGTATTTGGCAAACTACAGCTCACGTACCAATTCTGGCCCACCATTTGTTTTTATAAACAAGGTTTTATTAGAACATAGCCATGCCCATTCATTTGTGTATTAGCTATGGCTGCTTTTATGCTATAACAGCAGAACTGAACAGTGGTAACAAAAACAGTGTGACCCACAAAATCTAAAATATCTACTATCTGATCCGCAACAGAAAAAAATTTGCTGACCTTTGTTCTGGAGAGAAACTTCCAGAAAGAGAGAAAGAAAGAGAGACAAAAGTTCACTACAAAAGAACAAAATCAGTCTGGCATCAGAAACTTTTCATCAGCATCATTGAATGCCAAATGATAATGGAAAAATGCCAACGAGATGATAAAAGGAAATCATCTTTATCCTAAAATTCTATACTAAGCCAAAATATCTATCAAATGCCAGGAGAACGCAGAAGCATTTTCAGATATTCCAGAACTCAGAAGATTTACCTCCCATGTGCCCTTTCCTACGAAGTTATTTTAGGATGCTCTCTGGATAAATGAGTGAGTAAATTATGAAACAAGAAGAGCTTCAGGAGATAGTCCTTGGATGGCAGCTGTTCGTATGCCTAGAAAGAATTCTGTTAGGATTGGAGCAAGAAGATAGAAATATGAAGAGGGAGAAGAATTTGAAAATTTCCATTCTGGCTTTGAAAATTTGAGAGGGAGAAACAGGAGGTGATGTGGTGGGGGTAAGGGGGACAAGGCAAAGGCAACTGCTGTCTATGGAATTTACGAATCTATAAAGGGCTGTGATCCTGAACTTGTCTGCTACTGTGAGGACTTGAGAGCCCCTGAGTTATAGACTGAAGAATAATTCTACCTCCTGGTAACCTTGAGTGTGTAACTCAACTTCTTTGACTTCATCGTTTTCACCTGGAAAATGGGAAATCATCTGCCTGATTCACTTACAGCCCATCCCCATAGCAACCCCCATTCCTCTATCAGGAAAGGAAGGAAAAAATTATTTTCTTTTGAAATCCTATCTGGTGTTCTGTTTTGGTAGTCTCCTGGCATTTCTGGAGATACGACATCTGACAATTAGTTGTGAACCAATCCTTAGATGTCTGTACATGGATTCCCCATGCACAAGGAGAAGGCAGTCTCCAAAAGTGTACATATATTTTTTTACAAAGAGTAACATTGAAAGATTTGAGCTCTAACCATGTTAATGTTCCTTACCCCAACAGGTGCTGTGAAGATGCAGGGTAATGAAGAATGTCCTCAGGTAGCTCTGCCTCCAATTAAGAAAATGCGCAGGGTGGAAACCAGAACCAAGAGTCACAATGCAAACCCGTGAATGTCTGGCTCCAAAGCTTGGCTCCATGTTTTCACTTCTTCTCCTTTTTTCTAAAGAAGGAGGGCCCTTCACTGAAACCATTCTTACCAACTTCATTACCAACTGTCATTCAAGGTCAAGGCCTTCCAGTTTCTGCATGATTCACAAGTCCCAGTTTTCAGTAGAGAGAGTCTGACTGGCGTGGCTCAGGTCAACTGTGCCCTCTTGGACCAAGCAGCTCTGATCAAAGACAGTTGGGGCTGCAAGGGAACCATTGAGTCAAGATGCCAGCTCTTGGGAAAGATAGAAGTTGTGTGAGCTGGGAGCCCATCCCAAGAAGGGCCTGCTACTGATGAGTAAAATTTCATTAGGCAGAATTGGTTGGTTTCATATCACTGTGTCCACTAACATCCATGGCTGTATAGAATTGTCATAATATTCTACCAGATGTACTCTGGTTCCCCACCTTGAGCAAGCCCCGCTCTGGCTCATGAGCAGAAAATGGAAATGCATTTCCTCCTTCCCCAGGCTCAGGCATAGGGTGATTACTTGGCAAATAGCCCTGTCACATTTGGTCATCTTGGACATTTTTCCTACCCAGCAGCTCCTCTTCCCAAACAGACCCAGAGACATTTCTCAAAATGTTCTGCTCAAACAAGCATGTGACAAAACAGCTTGTTAGTTTGTCTCTTTCTTGCTGAAATGAGACAATAATGTCAAAATCCAGTCCTTTATTCATTTAGAAACAATCTGATAATGGAGCCTGGTTTAATTTTCCAGGGAAAATAAGATGCTTCTTGACTAGCGAAGCTCCCTATAACTCTGAGAAGAGACATGATTACCTTCTTCAGAGTCAATCCCTTGTGGATCCTCTAATTAATTGTAAAATATAGATGAGGGCTGTTCAAAAAGCAAGTTTATAAGGTTAATTACTGGTGTATTATGCGTTGCACAATCATCGTGTTGGGAGGACAATTTTGTTGGGCACATCTGATAGAGTAACTGATGATGATTTCCAAATCCCTCCTCTCTGTCAAGTGCTTGATTTGCGAGATAGGACTGGAAAGTTCCTTCTGCCTCTGGCAGGATAGTTTTCAAGGTACACCAGCATCATCAGAGGAAATCAGCTCTGTCTGTGATTGTGTGAGCCCTTGGCTTAAAACGACACTCCTATGCATGAAAATTCATGCACACATAATCACATGTGTATGTGTGCCCATGTATGAGTATACACATGTATGTATGCACACACAAACACACCAGCAGATTTTATGCAAAGGACTTCAGCATCGAAGTCCAAAGAACTGGTTTTGAGTCTCAGTGCTCACACCTTGGGTATTTTCTAACAGAGGCAGAGCCACCTGAGGACATTCCTCATTCCCCTGCATCTTCACAGTGCCTGTTGGGGTCAGGAACATTAACATGGTTAGAGTTCAAACCCTTCAATATTACTCTTTGTAAAACAAAATATATATTTATGTACACTTTGGAGATTGCCTTCTCCTTGTGCATGGGGAATCCATGTACAGACATCTAAGGATTGGTTCTTAACTAATTGTAAGATGTTGTATCTTTGGAAATGCCAAGAGCCTACCAGAACAGAGAACACCAGATAGGATTTCAAAAGAAAATAATTTTTTCCTTCCTTTCCTGATAGAGGAATGGGGTTGCTATGGGAATGGGCTATAACTGCATCAGGCAGATGAAGGAGAGAATATTGCAATATGGGGGGAAAGGGAAGAGTCTGCTTCTTGGCTTGGGCTCAAAATATTAGACTCCTGCTAAAGGAGAGGGACATTTTCACCTCCTTGTCCCCAAATCCTGCCTCTACCTGCTCACTTTCTAGCCCTTCCAAGAGTGGAGATGTTGTTCTGATTAGTCAAAGCCCATGTTTCACTAGTGGGCAGGGCTGCTGCAGCTTAAGAGCAGGACTGCAGGCTCTATGCTCCCTCTTCCTCCTCCTGCCTGTGGGCCACACAGCTGGAGGGTGTGTGATGAGTCACAGATGTATGGACAGGAGTCTAAGAGAAGAACACAGAAGAGAAAGCCTTTTCCTCTGTCCTCGATGGTCTGGAAGGGCCCATGGTGAGGAGGCACTGGAGCTCCACTTTACAGGATGAACTGCAGCCCAGAAGATGAGACAGGTCCTTGCAGATGGAGCATAGCATGAGCAGATGTGGAAGCAGTCAAGGTTGCTGAGTCATCTGGCAGTGCTGGGGGCAGTGCTGGAGCTGGAGGGATACCAAAAAAAACTTTAAGGTGAGGATTTGGGACTTTATCTTCTAGGCAATGGGGAGTTTTTGAGCAAAAGAGTGATATAATTGCCCTTTAGGAAGCTCAGACTAGTAGCAAGTGTGAGGAAGACTGAGGCAAGGAGTTCTATGTGAAGCTGAGGCAGCCATCAGAAGCAAAGTGTCCTGATCTAAGGCAGTAACAGTAACAGAGGGTGGAGAACAGGAGATGGTGCAGGGACAACAAGAATTAGGGATATAGACATTCCAGGGCTTGGGGAAAAGAAAGGGAGAGAAAGAGGTTGAGATGACTCTGGGGTTTGACTACTGAGGCCAGGGAAGATGGTGATGCATTTGCAGGGGAGGAGGCACAGATAACACTGTGCAGATGTACCCACACACGCACACACACTGATGGTTATCAAACCCTCATTCTCTAGAGTTCTCTACCTTTACACCTCCCATCCATGACTTAGACAATAACAGTAATGACAATATTAAAAGGGGGAGGGTCACACATTATTAGTGCCACACATTATTTAATAAGAAATATCTAAACATCTCTAAGAGGAAGGTCAATGGCGACTCTGAGAAGGTGAGTGATTTTCCTAATGTTACACAGCCAAAAAGTGAGAGACTTGACTCACAGTCCAGCATTCCTTCTGTTATGCCCCAGTAAGACCAGAAAGAAACTTGGAGATCAACTTTCCAGCATGCTCATTACCCTTCTTTACAATGGTTTGTGTTGTAGTAAGGAAACTCTTTTTAATCGTTTTCCTTGCTGCCACCATCATATTTCTTTCTTCTAGAAAGGAGCGTAGCCAGAGAGATTATTTTGACATATTTCTTGAAGATGCTGTTTCTAGAGCACTTGCCTGATAAAAATGATATATTTATTTGGGATCGCCAAGAGCTTGCTGAAATGAGGAATTTATCTGCATAGCTTTTGTTATTAAAGTGATTCTTCTTGTTTATTTCCTTCTAAGCTACTGATTCCATCTATAATACATGAGTTTCAGGTAATAGAAATTTTTCATGCAAGTAAATATTTTAATAAGAACATTATGATCTTGATTCAGAGTGTTACAGGCAATAGCCTGATGTAGTGAACAGACGCTGCACTGGGAAGCAAGAGGTCTAGATTCTCGTCCCCACTCTGCATCTGACCTTGGACAAAACCCAGCCCTCTCTGGGCCTTGGTTTCCTTATCTGCAAAATATGGTTGCTACCGTGTGCCCATCCTGACTCAGAGGGGCCATCTCAGATGAGATGACAACTCTGAAGGTTCTTTGGGGCAGGCCACCGGCTTCACTACACATGAGCAGGGCCAGCATTGGGTATTAGCTAGAGCACAGATCACTGCAGCCATAACAGAGACTCAGAAATGCACCGGCTTAAATAAAATAAGAGTCCATTTCTCTCACAAACACAGGTGTGAGTCTAGAAAAGATAAAAGGCCCTACTCTTCAACGTCATTCAGGGATCAAGGCTGGTCAGTCAGTACTGCCGTCCTCAACATGAAGCTTCCATTGCTGTATCCAAGGTGGCTGCTGCCATCACTGTCATTTCTCAACAAGCAAGAGGTAGCAAAAGGGGCGTGTCTTTGTCTTTAAGGTGATGACTCAGAAGTTGCACACAGCACTTCCACTCAACTCCCATTGGTCCAAATTTAATCACATGGGTCATTTGGCTTCCCTGGCCACAAGGAAGCCTGGGAAATGTAGTCTCCAGCTTGGTAGCCATGTTTCCAGCACTTAGAAAAAGGAGAGAATGAATATTGGGGGGACACTTAGCATTATAGAACATATGACCACTCAGGATAATGGCCACAGGTATACAAGGGCCCACAAGATCTTCAGGAAAAGCAAACAACCCATCAGGTAAATGATGAGCCTGCACCCATGTACCTGCCTCATATACTCATATACATATGTTTGTACTCATACATGCATACCTACAAACAGAGACTGGTTCGGCTAGAATAGAGTAAAGAATAGAGTAAAACTCAGCATATCCCCTGGCTTTCAAGGTGTGCACGGATCTAAGGGAGGGATCATGGTGATGTGATCTCCGACGGAGCAATCAAGTTGAAAAGAGATAGGTGGATTCAATATCAATTTTGCCTCCCTAGCCCTGGAATAAGGCGATGGTGAAGACAGTCTTAAGCCCATGAAGTGGGAGAGGTCTAAACAAGCTGGACATGAGAGGGTCACAGACTTGAGGATACACCTGATATCAAATATGCTACAGCTTTTCACTTCTCCATAAATCTGGCAGCCATTCACTGATCTTTCCCCAAACAAGGCTGCTCTCCCCTCCTTGGCCCCCACTAAAGTATGGCAACTCATTCTTTAGCTGAAGACTACACCCTCCATCACCTGCATTCTGTCTGGACTAATGTCTGACATTGCAAGCAAGCTGACCCTTGGTCTAGACTAAATGTTGAGCCCTGGCCCTATCCAGCCTTCTCTGAGATATTCTCCAGAGTCTCTGCTATGGATCACAGAGAGAATGTGAATGATTGGTATGGCATGCATCACACCCTTACCCCAGCTCCAGCCCCAGCCCATGGCAGGGATTAGAAACTTCCCAAGATAGCAAGAAACTTCAAGCCGAAAGTGATCCCATGGGAGAGGGTTCGTGAGTATGAGTGTCACAGTAACTGAGGGCAAGTCCCTCTCAACAGGCTGTGCCTTCAACAGACAGGAGACCATTAGAAGAGCCTCCAGAATCCACTATTCACTCTTCACATACTACTCAACATACATTAACAGCTTTTGTGTATTCAGATCAGTTCATTCATAATTATTTGTCAAAACCACTTTTTCCCTCATTATTTCCTGCTGAGAGTGTGAGATTACACAAATTTATGTTGTAGCTGTCATAGAATCCAATATTACAAAGGAAGAGAAATTAACCCCCTACTTATTAGGTAATGTTTAGTTTGGCTCTCTAGGAGGAGGCAATGTATTACATTGATCTTTTGAAATTGAATAAAGATATGTGTCTTGTGATGTGTCATATCAAAGTGGCACTATCTGCTGTGTTACTACGGGGAACTTGTTACCAACAGCCATATTAACTTCTAGTGAAAATGTATTTATCAAGAAGATGTTAGGCTAACTGATTTGGGCCAGAACCAGAGACTAGAACACACATTTTCATTTCCTGGGAGACTTAGCTTCTTGGTGAATAATAATATTTATTGGGCACTTTCAATTCTAGGTGACAGATACTGTGCTCAGCAACATACATATAAACGAGCATCATTCCTCACCTGGATTGTGGCCCTTTTTTCCCACATCTCTGCTGACCCCATTCCACCCCACTTGTCTCTCATGTTACACCCAGGTTGACCCTTCAAAATTCAGATAGTTCTTATAAGGCCATCATGACTTGGCCTTCCTCCGACTCTGACCTCATCACCCACCACTTGTTCCCTCAGTTGCTCAGCTCAAGTCCTCTGGCTTTTTTGCTGTTTCTCAGCTATGCCAGACCAACACACACCTGAAGGCTCTGTGTGGGCTCTTCCCACTGGCTTCTCCCAGCAGTCAGCTGAACAAACTCCTTTACCTCCTTCAAGTAATTGTTCAAATGTCGCCTTCTCAAAGAGCCTCACCCTGACTGTCCTGATGACCTCCATCATCTACTTCTTGCCCAAACCTGTGGATGACACAACTTGGTCATAGTGGCATTATAAGTGTCATCAAACCCATTTCCCAGATGTCTGAAACGCTAGCCTGGTCACCAGTTTGACCCACTGATTCACTGTTGTCTCCTCCATGCTAAATATATAACATTGGAGGATGGTTCTGTAGCCCCAAAATAAAGCTCAGACCAAATGACCGAGTACAGATTTCTTATTCTGCCCTTGCACAGACCCATGCTGGGGAAGCTTGCAGTGTACCAAGTCATGGAGATGTCACTTCAAATATCTTCCTCCAGAGGTGACAATCTGAGCAATTCAGCTGGATAGCAAGAGGGCCCCATAGAAATGGAGAATTTTCCAGTTTGGGAAAAGCCTTGGAGTCCCCCATGCCCAAATAAATTAAATTGACCCCATTGTAATCATCAGGATTCTTTGCATTACAAACATCAGAAACTCAAATCAAACCAGTGTCAACAAAAGAAACAAGGTTGAGAAAATAATCTAATGTCCTGTGTAACTTGGAAGTTTCAGGAGTTCAAGTGGCTGTAGGCATGGCTGAGTCCAATGGATCCAACAGCATCACAGGATGCCGTTTCACTCTGTGCTCATTGCATTGTCAGTGCTAGCTCTAGGCTTATATCTTCCTCAAAGTTAAACGTACCAGTGAAAGGAGAGAACTTCTTTTCCAAGAGGTTAAGCAAAAATCCCAGAGAGGGTTCTAATTTGCCCAGCTTGGGTCACATGTCCATGTCTGAACCAATCACTGAGGTTTAGAGCATGAAATACTCTGATTGGCCAGCTTGGGTCACATGCTCAGTCCCAGAGCTCAGGTGGTGAAGTCACCCAAAACATATAGCACTCAACACGAAGTTCAGCAGTCAAACTTTTATGTGTGTTCATGACACTAATGCAATAGGAGGGGGCTGTGTTGTACTACTGGAAGATATCAGCTCTATAGATATCTGAAGTAGGCATCTAAGCCTTGACTTTGCCAACTATGTGGCTGTGGACAAGACGTTTTCCTTCACAGAGCCTTATATTTCTCAAATTTGAAGGGTGGATAAAGAGCCCTACCAGGCCCCATAGAGCATTATGAGGATGAAATGTGATCATGGAGGAACTGTTCTCCACGAGAAAGGGAAAAGGTATCTATTACTGGGAGAAGGAGGGAGCATGATTTTTCCATCTTTCTGAACCACATCTGCAAGCTCCAGTTGGATCTGTGCTGGAGTATAAGTTTCTTTTGCACTTTTTACTCGAAGAAAAAAAAAAACTTCACTTCCCACTTATTCGGTGTTTGGATGCTGCATCCCTCTCACCACCTCCACCCCAAAGCCAAGAGGCACCTTTTCTGAGCCCAGAGGAGGCAAGATTCATCACTCCCATAAAGAGTTCATACCATGCAGCTATGACCTGAACAACACATCCACAATTAGCTAATGTAGATCATTTTCGGCAGAAAATGAAGCATGAAATATGCAAAAATAATGAGCCCTTCACTGAAATTCCAGTAGCTGCTACAGGGTAACCAATTTGAATAGCAGTTGCAATTCTTAGAGAGGAAACCCATTAATAAGGAGAATGTTTAAATCATTATGTACGGACCCCAGAACTTACTCAATAATTAATTCAGTCAATAAACATGGTATTAATCCTCCCACAGTGTATAACTTAAATGAGACTTTTATTGAAATATCTAGTCCAGTTTCAGACTTCGCAAGCTAAAGCGAATGAGAACATTGACCATGGCAGGGATGCCAACGCAAGAACCAAAGTCAATGATAATTCACAGAGGAAAGTCTGCTTCATGGCCCAGAGAAGACACCCATGTCACCAGGGCTCTAGACACAGCAGAGCCCCAGTATTAAACATTGGCTCAGATGCCCTGTGCTAAACATGTGCCAAGCTTCCAGATGGCTCTTCTTACAGGTCATGGTGCTAATTCTTGATCTTCCCAAATTCATCTGTGGGTAAGTGGTGGCAATGCCACATGTGCTTTCAAAGCCTATTCTGTGTTTTCCTTACAACCTACCTGAGACCTCCTTTAGAATATAGAGAAAACAGGTTGAAAGCATTCGACTTTGGTGTCAGACCCTGGTTCAAATCTATGCTTAGTTACTTACGAGTTCTTTGACCTTCAGTTCATGGAGGTCCCTTCCCCAATCTGTAAACAATAAGAGTACTCACCTTTCAGGGTTTTTATGAACTAACTAACAATGGGAGTTAAGTACTCAACAATGTGTCTAGTTCAGAATAAGAGCTCATTAAATGGGACTTGTTATCTATTTCTTTCATTAAGGCTAAACTTCCCTATTTCTCAGACATGCCTCCTATGCAGATAACCAGTTGCTGTACACAGAAGTCAGTTTCTCATACACCCTTAAGCATCAAGGCTGAGGTTCTCTCCTGATACAGTCTGGATCCCAGGAATTATTAAGCCTCCTGACATGTACACCATACCCAATGCATTCAGGTTACGTCTAAAGATCCATCTTATTAATATTGCTCATGTGTTGACTACTGTTGAAGATGGATGATGGATACATTGTACTGTTCTCTCTAGTTTTATATATGTTTTTGTTGGTTTGTTTTTTTTAAAAGACCTATTTAAAATGGGTTGTTTTGGGTTTCAAAATTCCACAGCTAAGAGCAATATTGTCAGGCTCACAAATTGACAGTCCTCTCTCCCTTCTGCTGGGGAAGCCACTTATCTTCTGGATTAAGACACCAGGACATTCTAGGTAAAGCCTAGGTCTCTATTGTGACTGGCGATAAGATAAAAGGTAGTTTAGGAGACCCAACACCTTCATTTTCTTAAGGGCATTAAGGAACATAAGTAATCCAAGCAGAGCATCTTAATGAAAGAAACAAATTATTAACTGTGACAGCTGAAATGTAATGAGATTCTAATTGATACATTTCCTAATTGTTCCTTGCTGCAGATCATAGGTGGCATAACTGGTATAATTAAGAATAGAACTCACATATAACAGTTTTTTCCTACAAAAACTGGTATTTTCCCACTATAACCATGCAGCCATCACACTAGTAAGCATAACAATAACAGCAGCAAAAACAATAGCAGCTAATATTTATTAGAGTTTCCTCTCTATAATGACCTCCACTGTTATTTGATGCACGATCCCATTTAATTCTTAAATAGACAGATGATACATAGATTGATAGATAGATGATAGATAGATGATAGATAGATAGATAGATAGATAGATAGATAGATAGATAGATAGATAGAGCTATCTTTTGAGGGAAGTACTATTAATATTCCCATTTTATGGATGAGGAAATTTAGGCTTAGAGTTATGTAACTTGCCCAAGTACATATATCCTGGGAATGGTAGGGCTGGGATTCACCCTGGATCTAACCTATATACTTTTACAAGTTTCTGCATAGATTGCTGTGTAGGACTCTATAGTTTCACAATCTCTATTGTCAAGCATTTGGGTTCTTTCCAATTTTTTTATTTGCACAAATGATTCTGCATTGAACATCCTGTACAGGATTTTACTCTCAGATCTGTCTTAATCTGTGCAAATATAAAAGCTGCTTAAGGTCAGAGATTTTTGCCCACTATGTTTACTTCTGTATCTCTATGCCTAGAAGAGAGACTGGCACAAAATAGGCTCAATAAGTATTTGTTGAATGGATGAATGGATGGATGGACAGATAGATAAATGGATGAATAGATGACTAGATGGATAAATAAATGGATGGACAGATGGATGATGGATGAATAAATGGACTTGCAGATGGACAGGTGAATGGATAAGTGGATGGATGGATGTGGGAGTACTTCCCTAGCATAGATAACCACAAGTCTCCAGCTCTTGCCCCTAAAGACTACAGTTTAGAACAGTGGTTCTCAACTTTGGCTGCATATTAAAATCTTCCAGAGATCTTTTAAAAAATAGTCGTGCCTCAATCCCACCTGAAGATGCTCAGGCTTAATTAGCCTAGGGTGGGGCCTGGCCATTGAAATGTTTAAAAGCTCTTCAGGTAATTCAAATGTGTAGAACCACTAGCCCAGGCAAAGTCTGAGGACTACCATCATCAGAATTGCAGAGAGCACTTGTTAAAAATGCCAACTATTGTGTCCCACCCCCCAGACCTATGGAATCTGAATCTCTGGGGGCAGAACCCGGAAATCTACGTTTTTAGTAAGCACTCCCAGTGTTTCTGAGGCACATTAAAGTTAAGAGAGCACTACTCTGTGTAAATAAGGGAAGAGAGATTAATTCTGACAAGGAGTAAATCAATCCGAATCTTTATTCACAACTCATATGTCTAAAATATATCACATTTATTATTTTTTTAATCTAATTAAATCCCACTTCAAGACCCCACCTCTTCCCCTGTAGAAGAAATGGCTGCCCTCTCAGGGTCTAAAGGTTCTTCTACTTGCTGTGGGACTACCAACCACAGCTCTCTTCTAGGTTGGGGCACTCCCTCCCCATACACCCCTTAGGGACATCATCTTGGCATCACAAATGACAAGGAGAAGAACTGTCTTCAGGCTTTTACTCCTGCTTTTTTTTTTCTTTTTTCTGCTTTTACTCCTACAAAAGCTCCAAATCCAAATTCAAAAAAAAACAAGGAAGCCTGGCTATCTTCTTGGGATGAGAAGAGGGGAAATTTTAGTGACCTCACTTACTTAGGTTGGCATTTTTCAGACCACCCAGGTGGTTGAATTCAGGCTTCCAAGAGGAGCCAACTGGTGCTGAGTAGTGCACAGGGGAAATTCTCTTCTTCTTCCACTCACTACCAGATTTAAAGATGGGTGATTTTCCTTACAGTGAGGACCAGGGGTTATTTTTAGATCCCTTGTAATGATAATAAGAATTTCCTATTAGACTCGAGCACCTGGCCCTGGTCTTTGCCTCCTAGTCCAAATCAAAGTCCAGGTTCATTCAGTTCAGCAAATGCCCTCAGGGCAAAAACCAAAGGATAGGATGGGTATTTTCCTAAGTTTTTGACCTCAATGCTCCTTTCTTTCCAGTTTATTAGTGCATTTAAAGGAAGAAAATTTATACTTTATCCAGCACCATTTTCAAAGGGAAGGGTGATCAGAGTGTTTAGTGTGCCACACTGGAGAGGCAGAAGTCTGGGCTGTTTAATGTCTATCTATTGGAACTTGTTGAGATTTCCATTGTAGACTAATACGTGTCAGTTTTTGTAAATGTTTAATATTTTATGTGTATTTGAAAATAATATGTATTATCTATTTGTTGACTAAAACTTTATGTATATGAACAAATATATGCACAAATATATATGATCAGCTAATAACTATGTTATTAAGGTCTACTATATGCCTATATATTTTTTATCTGCTTGATCTGTTGATTTCATAAATAAAGAACCTGATGCTGATGATAGGTGTCTGTATTTTCACCCATCCCTTTTTGTTTACTATATTTTGAAGCCATAGTATTAGGTAACTGAAGGTTCATGATTGCTATACCAGCCATCTCTCTTTATCCCTTTAATACTTTAAATCTTGAATTACATGTTATCTAATGTCAGCATAGAAATATCTGCTCTTTTTGTTATTGTGGGTATTTGCTCAGCATATCTCTTAATATACTTTTATTTTCCATGTCCCTGTATCATTTTTGTTCTAGAGGCACTTCTTGGAAATAGCACAGAGCTAAATTTTTAAACCTAACCTGAGGTATATCTGAGTCACTCACAATTACTTTGGACTGATTCTTGCCATTTTATTTTGTATTTTCTATTTACTCTGATTTTTTTTCCTTCATTCTCACCCCATTTCTTACCTGTTATTGAATGGACCAAGTATCTTTATCATGTTGTTCTTGTCTAAAAATAAATATTTTCCTTTCTAACATTATTTTTCTCTTCTTCCAAAGAATACCCTTAAATACTTCATGTTGGCATTTCAACTTACATTATCGATTAATGTCTAGAAGGAATCAGTCTCTATATTTTCCAACTGAATAGAACAAAATTCTAAGTATTCTTTACTTCTCTATCCCTTCTCCCCTCCTTATCCCTTCCCTGTCTATTCCCACTTTTATATCCTCTGTGATTCTCATTCTAGATTGCCATTTTTTTAACAATCAAAGATTATTTATCTTTACCTGTAAATCTTACTAGTGTTTTACATACCATTGCACTTTGCATCCCAATGTTTTTCTTTTAATTCATCTTCGATTTCTCTTAATTTTTTTTTCAGATGATTAAGAGAGGTAAGCTTTCTAGGTCCTTACCTTTCTGAAAATTACTTTACCCTCTAGGGCATTTTAGTCAAGATATGTAATTCTACTTTTAACTTATTTTCCTTGTTAGACTCTTTCCTTAAAGAGCCTATAACACATGGCTCCTTATATTCTTGTATCCAGTATTACTCATACTTGTTACTTTATAGATAATTTGTTTCTCTTCTAATCTTTTGCTCTTTCTGAAAAGTTGTATGATGTTTCTCTTTATCCCTGGTGTTACAAAATTTTTCTATGATTGTTTGGGTTTTCCTGAAATTTTTATTCAACATGCTTAGTCCTTTGGTATCTTTCATATTATTATTATGATTATTATCGTCATTATTTTAATAGCTGGCATTGAGTTTTACCACACGGCCAGCCTAGTGATGCTTTTCATGACCCCATGCTAGATACTATTATTATACCCATTTTACAGAAGAGGAAATTGCACCACCAAAAAAGAAAATCTCTCTTCAGCCTTGAAATAATTTTACTATTATTTCTTTTATAATTTCTTCCATTTCTTCCTCTCTGGCACCTCCTGTTTGTCAGGTATTGGGATTTGAAAGTCAATCTCAGTGTCGGATTCTTTGTCTTTGGACACTGTATTTTGGGAAATTTGCATAGCTGATTGTTGAGCTCCCTAATCTCCAATTTAGTTGTGCCCCTTCTGTGACTGAGCCCTGCCTCTCAAGTTCAAACAACCATACCCATCGCTCCTCACCTGGAGACAGGTGATCAAGAGAGGGAGCAAGCCACCTGCCTACTCCCCATCCAATATTCACGCTGATGGTCGTCCCTCCTCCCATTCTTTCCTGAACCCCACCAGCCCTCTCTGAATTTGGCACAGACTTAGACTTAGCACTTTCAATATATTCTCAGCAAAGCTTGCTGTTAATTCTATTATATTTGCTTTTCATCTCTTTATGTTTTTAAAAATAATGTCTGGTCTACCAAGGGCATGCTTCTTGTTTTCCAGTGCTATTATAAATTAATTGTTTATACCTTTTCTACCATGCCTAGAGATTTGGGTCAAAAAGATAAACAGATGCTTAGTTCACCATTTGACCCAATCTCTTCTTGGATGCCAAGAGCAGAGACTCCAATCACCTTGAGAAATGAAGACTCACTGAAGAACATGTGTAGTGATGAAGTAGACAGGTGTCTCTGACTGGTGGCCAGGCCTCTCAGGGAAAATGGGTATCACACCTGGCTGCCTCCCAATGGGCCTGAAAAGCTCTTTAAAAACTGGAAGTCTATTCAGGTATCAAGATCCTCTAAGGCTCACATTAGCCCTTCAGCCGCATAAGCTGGGGGATGACAGCTCTAATGCTTCACCATTAACTCTCTGCTTCTGCTCCTGCCATCATCCAATTAATCTCTCTGTATCTTGAATTTAAATTTCTTAGAGAAAGACCTGATTGATCCAGATGGTCACTATTATCCCTGTTGCTAAAACATATCAGTGGGCATGACCATTGACTGATCACCCTGAGATCAGATGCCCACCCAGACCCAACCAGAGTAGGCCTCCATGTGGGAGTCACATGGTCTGTGTGTGGAATCCCTTGACATAGACTATGGTTGTGACAGGAACTGGGAGACCCATCCTGTCCAGAGCAATCCAAAACATATCTCAAATCTAAATGTTTGGGGGCCGTGGAGGAATCTGCATGCTTATCAATAAGCCCAAATCACCTTTATACAAACCACTCAAATGGAAAGAAAAAACATTCCTGATCCTCATTGGATCAGTGTTCCCCTGAGAAATCAGCACTTCTATAAGCCCAGGTGGTAAGTCCCATGATAAGGACTTAGATGATGTAAGGGAAGGTTTAGGGACAGAAATATCAGAGGAAGCATCCCAGGAAGGATGTTATAATACTTCTAAAAATGCACACAAATGGAGTAAGTCTTTGGTTTATAATGGTACCCCTTTCCCTGTACATGGTTGTGGAGTCTGCTTGGACTTGAGAGCCCCTACTCTTCACTTGATTGACTGATAGAGATGTGGGCCCCTGATCCAAGCTGGGCTTATCAAATTTGCTCTCCTCTCAAATTTGAAATATAAAAGAAAACCCTTAACTAATACAGGCTCCACCCATAGCAGAAATCATGTGGCTTATTCTTTGTTGTAACAGGCAATTTGTGAGGAAGTATCCATGTATTTGCATATGTGTTGTAATTGACCTTCTCGGTCCACGCTCCCACCACTTACCAAGCCATGACCCTGGCACATACTGACTTTGACCCCAGCTTCAGACTGAGCCGAATTCCTGGGCAGACATTGGACCTTGACCCTGGCCATGAGACTAAGTCCTTAGCTGATCATAGATTGCTCTTGACTTGATTAAATCTGAATTCTGACCCCAGCAACATATCAAGCCCTGATCCTCCTGGTTATCTCGGGAACACACACTATTGTCGTAAGTGGCCCTCGTGTGAGAATAGATGGTTTCCTTCCACATGCCTGAGGGCACCTCTCATTTCCCATAACAGCAGCCAGCTCAGGTTCTCCTCCCCATGTTCCGAGGATGGCTAAGCTTCAGAAAGGTTGGTTTTACTCTTGGGCCCAGACTCTGCCAGTGAACTTTCATCCTGGGCACATTCTCTTGCTATGGGACCTAATGCCCAAATCTGTTCTTTGACCTGAAGGAATCTAGCACGAGCAGGCCCAGCCTTGACTCACAATCTCACTGCACAAAAATCTAAGCAGACACCACTGTTTGGAATCTCCTAAAGAAAGACCTGATGGTTACTGGGTCAGCTGGAAGTGTTGTCATCTTCAACACTCTTCCACATACAACATGCTATCGAGATCTGTTGATTCAGGATCCCAAGTGTGTCTCTTATGAACTCCTTCTCTCCATCCTCACTCCATCCTCCCTTCATGCAAGCCTACACCCACAGCCTTCTTCCTGACTGGGATTCCCGCCTCTAGTCTCATTACCTCCCGCCCCACCCCCAATCCATCATTCTATGGCAACCAGAGCGAATTTTCAAAAGAGCAAATAAAACCATTTCCTCCTGCTTACCACATGTTCATGGCTTCCCATTGCTCCTCAGATAAAGTCCAACCTCCTGAGCTCGGCATTCAAGGCCCTACTTGATCCGGCTGAAAAGTTCCCCATAGCTCCAGGCTCACTTAAGAAGTAAGAGAGTTTACTTCTCATGCAGACCATTTCCCCACAAGTTCTCATGGGCTTCCATTCAAATCCTTCTGTGGGGAAAGTTGTGGCTTTATTTTTTTAGAACCTGTCATTTCATACAGTGGAGTGTAGGGGGGTTATAATTATACATGGAAAATTGAAGCTATTATTAATTAAAGCATCCCTGAAAATATCAAAAATATAATGTAACATCTTAGAGCTCCTCTCCCGCTGGTTCCAACACACATCCAAAAAGAAACTGACCTTTTCCACAACTGAATTATAAATGTCAGAATTGCATGCCGCCATCCTTCAATTACTGTCACCTTGAAAGGGGAGAATGCTGGAGGCCTCACACTTAAGTATTTTCAATCACAGATATATTTCAAACACTCCGTCTCCTTGAGAGAGGACTGCTGGGTTCTGAAAAGCTGTGCAGCCCCCACTGAGGTTTCTGTGCCACATGCAATGACCCAGAAAGTCAGCAACTTGAAAGATGATTGAGAGATTGATCAGAACTACTCATTTGATCTCCTCCCCTTCCAACAAACTAAAGATTTAATTTTTCTTCAATTGCTATTTCCAAAAGCACACAGGACAAAGATGCCTTCATTGCATGTCTCCTAAATACAGATAATTTATAGATTGTTTTCCCCTTTAGTAAACTATGTTTTTATTCTGCAGCTTTAAATAAGAAGAAAATATATTCCTTCTGGTCATATTTCTGTTTTTTATTTAAAGTTTTCATTCAACAAGAAGGCAGAAAGGGTTGAGTCCAATAACCAGGAAAAAGCAATTCCACATTCTAGGCTGATGTGATGTTATGGTATTTATAATACAAATATATCAAATTAGCTTCTTCACATGTTACAATATAATTTCTTCCTCTGTCTCCTGTAACCTATATTTACAGTGGGAATTTTTTTCCTTCTGCACTAAATTAACAAAGTATATCATTAGACTTTAGTTATTGCAAAACATGGGCAATCAATATCTCTCTATTTCTCTTTTTTAACAGAACATCTGGGTCTGATTTAAGCTGAAAATCTGGTCCCATCACAAAGAGAAGAGTAGTGAATTCAAAGGACCTCACCAGAGAGCTTTGCTTCACTGTGGCCATTCTCTTTGCCAAATATATTCTCTGCTTCCAGGTTCAACGGTGCCAGAACCTTGTGGCCATCACAGTGGTCAGAGGCAAGGGCAGCCTGACCCATGAGCTTCACCAGCTGGTGGTTAGCTGACCTTCTGGCCCATTATACTTGGACACATGGCCGTACCTCTAATTCTCCACCCCCATTCCAGAAATTGGAGCACAAGTGGATCAGAGAAGGATATTTTGTAGGGGAGGTAGTCACTCATTTTAAACCAACCCTTCAAGGGTAAAATGTTGATATGGCAATCGTCCAGAGTGCAATGAAAAGACTTTAGAGGAAACAGTGTGTAAACAAGACCATGAGGGATATCCAGAAGGCGGGCAAAGAGTGCAAGGTGACCAACTGTCCTAGTTTACCTAGTACTGAGGAATTTCCCAGGACATGAGGCTCTCAGTATTAAAACCAGGACAGTCCTAAGTGAACCAGGATGATTGGTCACCCTGAAAGATGGTAAAGTCTTTATTATGTGCCCCTCCCCAGTCCAAGTCCCCCAGATGTTAGAATTTGGCCATGCCTTTGGGGATGGGGGGACAGGAGAATCCCCAGGAACCTATTGATGAGAAAATATCAGCAAACCTCTGGGAAGATAAGCTTTGTATTACTGATGGGACAGTCACATTGCCCCAAGAGAGGGTGCAGGATGGGATCGCTGGATACACTTTGCCAATAGAAATTTCACTACAGCCCCTGCCAAAACTCAGCTCAAAAGTCAAGCCAGGGTCAGACTTAGAAACCAGTAAAACCAGGCTCATTTCCCATGCTTTTTCTCTCCTCCTCCCACCTCTTAACAATGAACAGCAGTAATGCCCTTCCCTCCCCCTTATTCACCTTCCCCTTCACTCCTGCTCCTCAATCTCCTCATCTTAGAAAACAGTAACTCTATTCCATCAGCCATTCAACCCAAAAACTTGGAGTCACTTTAACTCATTCTTTTCTTTCTCTTCTCACATCCATACTACAAGCAATCCTTTTGGTTCTAGTTTGAAACATACCAAGAATCCAACCACAGTGAAATACCTTCATGACTACCACTCTGGTCCAAGTCACCTCTCACCTGGTCCTGTACAATGGCCTTAAGATTGTCTCCCAGCCTCTTCTGTCATCCACCCTCACTCCGTCTTCAACGCTGCAGCAACAGTGTGTCTTTTAAAATATATCTGATTATTCCACCATTTTACTCTTTCCGAAAGTCCTCTAAAGCAGCAGTCCCTAACCTTTTTTGGCACCAGGGACCAGTGCTCCTATGAAAATCTAATGCCTGATGATCTGAGGTGGAGCTGAGGCAGCAATGCTAGTGCTGGAGAGTGGCTGCAAATACAAACGAAGCTCCACTCTCTCACCTGCCACTCACCTCCTGCTGTGCAGCCCGGTTCCAAAAAGGCCCTGGCCCCGGGGGTTGGGAACGCCTGCTCTATGGGCTCCCTGCCTCTCTTAAAGTATAAGGGAGGGTTCTCATGGGACCTATAGGGCCAACAGCCTCTCTGACCTCATCTCCTTCACTCCCTCCATTTCAGACCAGCTGTCTCCCTTGTTTCTCGAACATGCTGCACATCTGTCACAGGACCTCTGCAGGTGTTATCCCCTATACCTGAAATGGTCTTCCAGGTACCCACATGATGTACTTCCTCACCATCTTAGGCCTTCCTTAACAATCTATTTTAAATTGTATATGCCCAACCCCAGCATTCACCATCCCACCCCCTACTTTATTTTCCTTCAAAACGTTTGTCACCATCACCATCTAACATACTAAATATTATTTTTCTCCTCCCACTGGAATATAAACTTAACTAGGGTAGGGATTACTTCAAACTTTTATTGTTTTCATGTTTATTTCACTATTTTTATTTTTTCTAACATTTTATTGTGACAATTTTCAAATACAAGGGGAATTGAAAAAATTACACAATGAACACTTACGTACCCACCACCCAGATTCTACAATTGTTAACATTTTGTCACATTTGCTTTACCACACTTCTAACCACCTAACCATCTCTCTATCCATCAACCTATATTATTTTTGGATGCATTTCAAAGTAAGTTACAGACATCAGTACCCTTCATCCCTAAATATTTCAGAATGCGTATCAGCAACCAGA
The DNA here is from genome assembly GCF_902729225.1 of Pteropus medius. NCBI lineage: Eukaryota > Metazoa > Chordata > Mammalia > Chiroptera > Pteropodidae > Pteropus > Pteropus medius. Next base: position 17,942,227 of record NW_024349799.1, on the reverse strand, counting down.
TTTCAATATTTATGTACAATTCTTTCATATTTGGGGCAGTAAAATTTAGTTAGAGTAAAGTGCATAAATCTTATATAGAATGAAATGCACAAATCTTAAATGTACCAGTCAACAAGTCTTGACAAACACACATATTTGTATAACCTAAACTTTTAGCAAGATACAGAAAGCAACCTTCCTTCAAAAAGTTAACCAAGTCCCTACTCTGTTAATTTCCAGAGAGCAGAGGTTTTGATCTGTTTTGTTTTTTTTTTCACCCCCGTGGTTCCTAAGCCTTTAGAAATATCTCTGGCACATAATGGTATTTATGGGATGAATAAATAAATGATCTTTTGCAGGGGTGATTCATAGGAATTAAGCTTTTGTTCCCTAAGACCAAATATAGAACTAAAAGTTGGTTTCATATGAGTTTAAGGGAAATTCCCAAGGGACTAACAAGTCCTAAGTACAGAAACCAACTGAGACTGTGCCTCCAGACAACACTGCTGGAATGGGCTTAACATTCCAAGAACCACCCCCTTCGACTGTGTGCCTGCACAGCAGTTCAGCTTCCTGAGGCCTGCCCATGCATTGAGCCTACAGGTGCTGGGTTGCATGTGACCTACCCAATAGACAGTGGCAGAGCCAAGACGGTGTCTTAGGAGGGGGCTTACCACTCCTCGTGATGACCATCGGCTCTCTCATCCACCCCAAATATAAATGATAATCATTTCTGTACTTTCTGAGGACAACTGATATTTTCTCAATCTTATGCAAAGTGTAAATAAAAGCATATTTGTAAAATTGTTCTTATTTATCTCAATTATATACTTATTTTTTAAGTGTGCCTGTTCTGCAATTAAGCTTTAAGGCAAATGCCTGGACTACCTTCCCACCAAATTGCCATTCCTAAATCCTTCCTGTTTAGAAAGTCAGAAGCACCATAGCAGTGGACCAGATGTGATTAAACAGCAAACATTCCCCCTACACACACTCTCTCTCTCTCTCTTTCACACACACACACACACACACACACGCACGCACGCACACACATGCGCGTGCCCATGCGTACATATGCACGTCACTGATCTAAAAGAGGGTGTTTACTGTGTTGAACCAGAAGGGGAACATCACATATCTGTGGATTCCATGAGAAAGCTGGAGTGGAACAAAGTCCCTTCAATCACTGCGAAAATCCAGATTAGAGAAGTGCAGACCCAGAACAGGAATGTACGGGCCAAGGCTGCATAGACAGCTAAGTGCCAGGAAAGTGCAGAATGGTCATTCAGGGGTGAAATGGGCAGCAGGGGCTTTGCAGTAGTGAAGTCTGGGGAGGCAGAGAAATGCACCTGCGGGCAGCCCTGATGAGAGCAGAGGTACCACAGAAACACAGCTGATGCAAGCTATGCCTGGAGCCTCAACTTGAAGCCGTCACCGACATACTAAGAATTTCAGTTCAGTTCAACCCAATGAACATTTACCAGGCATTTACTCTGTTCCAGGTGCTGGGAACAGCTGACCAAGATACAATGACTCTGTTTCCAGCTTCCAACAGCTCCTGGTGGAGAATATAAGGCAACAGTACAGTGGAGCCCGCCTCTGATGCACATGATACACAGGGTGCCTATTGCCAACACTAGAAACTGGCCAAATGGGGCGCAGGGAAGAGAATTAGCAAACACAGTGGCATCTGGGTGTCTGAGATGGCCCCATAGAGCCTTCTTCCTCGGAAAGAGGTTCTCCCAATTCCTTACTGATGATGGGCTAGTCGTGAACAGCAGAACTCGTGGTACATTACTTGAAGCTGAATATGTGGGTGAGTGTGCCTGCTCTTGAGTAAACTGTTCCTGGTGTGGATTGGGGGCTTTAGTCAATCTCAGGTAATCCTTTGGTCAAAGGTGGCCTCTGGGTCAATGTCAAGCAAGATGGGCCCATTAGGCAGCAGCAATCCAGGCTGGACTGGGAGCAGATATAGTATGACGGAATTTCTAGGAGGAAGGAGATGGATCAGAGGTAGCAAATGGTGATTATAATGGGTGTCCTCCAAGACCCCTCTCTTTGAAACCTTGCCTGAGCACAGGGAGTGGGGTTTTCTCTATCACCCGAGGCCAGTAGAGTAAGTTCTGCCTATGTTCCTCAGTGGACTAGAAATAAGCGGGGCTGGGGAAAGCCCATCATGGGCTGCAGTCATTCTGTGCCCCTTCCCTCCATCCCTAATGCTCCCCTTTGGTCCAAGACCTTGTCTCCGCTCTCAGACAGTTGCTTCATCTCCTAACTCTTCTCCTGCAGTCCCCATATGCCCTCTAGAATGCTAGAACTAGCACACTGATTGGTTGGGGTCAACTCTGGCTTGGAAATCTGAGGGGCTCTGCCTTGACTTTTGGAGACACCCCTAATTCTTCTGTCTGATTTTAATGTCCTTTTTGGCACATGTCAACCTCCATTTCCAGTTTTACCTCCCCTATGCCCTCCCATGCCCTGACCTCTCTCTCCTGGGCCAGCCATCTTCTCAAGATTCTTTGTAGCTACCTGCCTAGACTCTCCCCTCCAATCTCCACCTACGCAGATCCTACCCACACCTCAGAGGCTACTTCCTCTTAAAAGGCTAGAGTAATCTCACTTTCTCTTGCAAAGTACCTATCATGCTTTCATCTTGTACTGCAGTGATCAGTACACATGATTTTTCTTCCTCATTGGATTCCTGGACATTGTCCTACACTCAACACCCCACACAGGGACTTCATACCTAAATGCTTGTTGATTAATTAAAACTTTTTTTTTTTGGCAGCGGGGCAAATGATGTTTGTTATTAGTGCAGTAACAAACTCTCTTTACCATCCTTAAGGAGCAACCTAGCCTGAAATCCAACCCTTTGCACTTTAGGTGAAGGGCTTGGGGATGAGTGAGAAGAGCAGGCTTTTACTGTTCTGTTGGTGCAATGGATCCATGTGTGAGTATAGTTTTCTCTATTAGTTCTGTAAGGTGAAGATCTGCCTGTATCTTAGTGTTTTTTAGAGAATTTGGTGTATGGGGGTGGGAAAGGAGGGGATTGTGGATAGAGCTTAAAATACAACATTCAAGCTTTTAGGAGCCACCTTCGATTTTTTTTTCCATTACTTATGGCAGGCTAAGAAGAAAAGAACAGAGATGTGCGTGCTCTGTAGATGACATACGTGGGCCAAGGCAAGACCAGACACCCCTTCCAAGGTAGTTACAGCAGTGGAGAGTGGAGAATGGCTCCTGCACACCCACCGGGCTGATGAGAACCTGCACTGCCTGTCAGCTCCATGCTCACAGGGAGCATGGTGATTTAGGTTTGATAGAACGACAGCCCATTAAATTAATGTCGTTAATTTGAGTTTTATTGATTTCGTAGTTTGCTGTCCTATAATTTGTCCATTTGTTTTGTTTTTATAGTCATATGAGAGCCATAAGTAGAAGGACTTTACTCTAGCTTTCATGTTGGTACATATGTAAGTAACATTATAATAGAAATTTCTTGAGTCAATACAAGTGGGGGAGAGTTCTTTGAAAATACTCTTATTTTAATGGGATCCAAGTATTGCTTGGGTTTGAGAAGGGTTTTATTTGATGTTAGGTTTCCCAGGCCAAGATCATGAGCTCTCAGTCTCTCCCAGTTCACTTGATTTCTTCATGGGAAATCTGTGGGTGATTTTCTCAGGAAGCATCTCTGCCCGCAGGTGCAATTCGGAGACTGCAGAGGGACATGTAGTGAGTTGAAGGGAGCAGGGATGTTGCTCTCTGAATCCTCCAACTAGAAACACCTGGGCCCAAGCTTCTTCCCAGTTCCAAATGCATGGGAAAAAAACATCTGAGCTGAAAACTTGAGAGGGAGGACATTCTGAGGTAATCGTGGTGGGTCCCTCATTCTGGAAAAACATGAAATGTGAAATACCACAGGACAGACCCCTTCATGCTGAGCAGCTGCCCCAAAATGATTGATCCTGGAGGGTGCCGACTTTCCTCTCCATGCCTGACGCCAACAAAAACAACAACAGCAAGGAGACTGTTTTTCCTTTCTTTGTCTCCAAGAAGATTTTGAGAAACCATGTAGGGTTATTAAAACTCTTAGTTAGCAGAGCAGCCGGTTCACAAGCAAATACTCCACAACCCATTTATTTTTTACTTCTCTGCATTTTAAATTCTAATTGGCACATAGGGCAGAGTATAAAGCCAATGGGAATGCATCAGTGAGGCCATTATAAACGTGGTTGTTACCAGCAAACCCAGCAAGTCAAGGAATGTTTAATTAGCCACAAAGCATCCAAGAATTTATTTCCCATACCTCCCTCTTCAGCCTCATCTCTGGCTTCTTCCAGTTCACCCCCTACATCCCAGCTCCAGTCTCCAGCTCACTAAGGGCCTTTGAGCAGCTGCCCTTTCTGCTTAGAACTTTCTCCATCCACTGTGGACTAGCTAACACGTACTTGTTCTTTCATACCCAACTGAGATGTTGCCTCCTCCGGGAAGCCTTCCCTGACCCACACCCAGACAGGAATTAGTGCCCCTCCTCCATGTCTCCCCAGCACTCTGCATGTGCCCTCCTCAGCAGTCACCTCACGATGGCATCATGTGGTTTGACTGTCTGTCTTCTCACTAGACTATAAATTCATGGGGGCAGGGACTTGGGCCCTTTACATTCCCAGGGCATAGCAAAATGTTCAGTACTTATAGGTACTTAATTTATGTTTTAGAACAGGCAGATGAATGACGTTTCAAGGAACCTCTCTGTTGCTAGAGAAGGAGAACAACATTGTGACAGCTGTTTCCTTGCTCCCTCTCCTGCCCTTTCTGCTCCCTAAACCCCTATGCTGGACACTCTCAGCTTTCTGTGGTGGGTTTCGACTCCTCATTCCCTGAGCAAGAAGAACATTCAGGCAACAGGCACTAAAGCAGGTTCACTCTCCCAACTTGTCAGGCCTCCTGTCACAGACCCTGGATGTCCCTGTTGGCCGAATCCAGGATCTAGAACAAGCCCACACCTCCACCATGTGGGCTCTCCATGTGCATGGATGGCAGGTGGTGGGAAAGATGTACCCGGGGCCCAGGTTCACTGCCAAGTGCACTAAGTTCGTAGAAGTGGCTTTCTTGGTTGTTTCTCTGATCACTGGCCATTTACACTCCAGATTTGCTGGAATGGAGTCTGAACATGGCTTTGCCTGCCCTACCTCTGTTAGAACTCAGCCTGGAGACTCTGGAAGACTTGTAGATGGCTACCAGGTGCTGTTCCCAGATTCTATATCACCCTCCCTATTTCTACCTACCTCTACCTGCACCTTGGAATCTTATCTGGCAAGATAAGAAATTCCCCCATACTTCTGCTTTTTGGCCTTACCAGGCTATCTGAACCCCAAAGATCAATCCTGAAGGATGACAGCAAAATCTGCTCTGCCCCAGGAGCAGGTGGAGCCCAGGCTAGGGCCTCACTGGTTAGCCCTCTCCTCCCTGTTGTTTTGTGTGTGTGCACAGCCCTGCCTCCCAGGCCCCAATCTATGACAGTGTAGATAACCTTCAATTCAAACTATAAAAGCTGGTTTCTCTCTGCCTCTCGCATTTTACTAGAAAATGAACCATAATTTGAAACACACAGTAAAGCGTAATCTTTTCTTTTTAGCACTCAAGTGCCTTCATTTTCAAAGAAAGCCAACGGCTGGCAGATTGAATTTTGTTTTTTGCCAATTATACATTTTGCCTCAAAAGCTGCCTAGAGTACAAAAAAGTGAGAGTGTTCACACTCTGAAGATGAATCATCTTCAAAGCTGGCATCAGAACCCCCCATGTTCATAACCCCAGTCTTGAGACAAACGCTCTAGTCATTAATGAGAGTGCATACGACAGGCTAGAGTTATGACTAGTGTTTGTTTGCTGCAGTTAAGAATGTCCTCTATTAATGACAACAGCTGTCGGTTTAATAACCCCAGAAAAGATCATTAAATTCTTTCATATTTCCCAGAAACAGATGGAGGAATTTCAGAAAGGTTTAAGCATATGGGGAAACATATTGGATTGCGGCAGCTCCAAAGAGTGGCCAGAAATATGATACTCTAATGGGCTGCTCCACACTGTATTGCTTGTGGGTACCCAATGGGAGCAGGTGTCTCCATGCCTTCCGTGAGGGGCATGGAAACATGGTGAGGAGTGGTGTCAAGACAGGTGAGCCCTTGGTGTGTTGGGCTGGACTGGAAAGATGGCTGCCTGGGTTGGAGGGTTCTTACGAAGGCTTAGAGGGTGGCTCGTGTCAGGAGCTCTCGGCCCCACTTCACTGCCTCAGTGATTGCTGGAGTCACCATCCACTGGCAGAGAATGACACATTCACTTTCCCATGCATGCTCCCTCTAATTACTGAAAACTTACTCCAGTGTACACTGATATATCTGGATCAGCAATAGCTAGTCCAATGCCCTTGCAGGACAAACTCCTGATACCTTGCATCAATGAACTTATCCTGCTGAGGGAACTGCCCACATCATAACTGTCGGCTTGATCTTGAGTTCAGAATCAGAGGTAGTTGTGCACCTTTTGTGTATCCAGGTGGAAGAGAACATTTCAAGAATTCTGAGTCAAGTGTGCTAATGGTTCAGATCTGACTCTGTCTGTTTGGAGGAAGGGAGCAATAACCATGGAGGAAAATTAGAGTTATCTAAAAACATTATCTCCCTTTAAAAAATGCCACAAGACCTGATGGTTTTACTGGTGAATTCTTTAAGACTTTCCAGGAAGAATTAATTCCCATGCATATAAACTGTTCTCATGTGTAGACAAATATGAAAAGCTAAGCTATTTACTCTATGAAGGCAGCGTGGTCTTGATAACACTTAACGTAGCATAAAAAAGAAAGAAAACTAAAGACCGAGCTTGCTCAGGAATCTTGCATATGAATTCCCATGTAAATAGTGGCAAGATTAATTTAAAATTGCATCGATGAACAAATAGGGATTAATCCAGGGTTGCAAGAATGGTTTAATGTTATAAAATTAATTAATATAGAACACACATATATTATTAAATGGGAACATTAAATATTGAAAAGATTTTAATTCTATTCTATTCTATTTGTATTTTTCTGAAATTTATTTATTTATTGTGGGTTGAACAGTGTCCTCCCAAAGAAGGTATGAAGTTCTAAGCCCCAGTACCTCAAATGCGACCTTATTAAGAAATAGAGACATTGTAATTAGTTAAGATGAGGTCATACCGTAGTAGGACACACAGGCTGTGTGTGTCTTCACATGGCCATCTTCTTATAAGGAGGCAGAGATTGGAGTTATGCAATGGCAAGCCAAGGAACACCAAAAACTACCAGCAAACCACCAGAAGCTAGGAAGCGGTAAAAGATTCCCTTCCAGGTTTTACAGGGAGCATGGCCCTGCTGACACCTTAATTTTGGACTTCTGGCATCCAGAACTGTGTGATAAAACATTTCTGTTGTGTTAAGCCACTCAGTTTGTGGTACCTTGTTATAGTATCCTTAGGAAATTAATATAATTGGTTTAAATCAAGAGTCAGCAAACTACAGCTTGCAGCCTTTGAATTTAAAGAAGGAGGAGGAGGAAGAGGAAATAGAGACTGCATATGGCCCACAAAGCCTAAAATATTTAGTACCTGGTTCATTAAAGAAAGTTTGCTGACCCGTGGTTTAATACAACTAATAAAAAAATCCCAATAGATAAATTTAAGCATATCCAGAGGACAAAACAGATAAAATTTTTAAAATTTTTAACCGAAAAAATTTTGGGTAAAAAAGAAGAGTAAGGAGAAATTATACTCTGACATGTTTAAGTATATAAATTACATAAATCCACAATACTGAAAATAAGGAAAATATTGGCATACAGATCAATGAAATAGGATATGTCACCCTTAAATGGGGCTAGTTTATAATAATCAGAGTTTGATACATGCTGTAGGTAGTATCAGAAGCTTATAGGAATATATATAATTTTTTAAATATTGGAGAATATTGAAATATGGGGGAAAATAAATTATTAGATCATCAAATCATACTATTATCACAATAAGTTCTAGACTAATTTAAAAATTAAAAATTATGAAAAAGAAACTTAAAAAATTTGGAAGAGAATATTTGTAAATATTTAAATTAACTGATTGCTGAATAGGTGAGAATTGTCTAGGCAATAGAAGAGATAGTAAAGGAAAAGAACTGTATATTTGATGACAATATTTTCAAACTTCCATACCTCAAAAGAATAATAAACAAAATTAAAAAGCAAATGACAAGCTGAGAAAAAATCTTTTGACATAATTATGACAAAAAGGATTAATAACCTTCATATATAAAAATCAATAAGAAAAACACAAACATCCTGAAAGAAAGATAGGCAGCAGACATACTCCAACAATTCACAGAAGACATATAATTGACTAAAGAATATATGAGAAATAATCAATTTCTCTGGTAATTTAAAAAAACACACACATTTTAAATGAGATTCCATGTTTAATTTATCAAATTTAAAGAGCCTAAATACTCTGTCTCAGGTAAAGTCCATTTAGCAACTTTTATACTCTAACAGTGGAAATACACTGAAACAATATTTCTGGATTGTGTTTTCACAGTCCAGTCTGTTTTGCTACAGCAAAATATTCTCTAATGAGAATGATGAGGTCATATGTGATCGATAAGAAAAGGTAAGGATACCAATAAACCTGAGTTTGCATTGGATCACATGCAATTCTGCCCAGAAGGTTTTGTGTGAAGCCACTAAGTATGAGCAGCTGAACCCAAAAAATGCTCCCACAGCTGAGCACAGGAAGCCCTAGTGAGGTGCAGTTCATGCTGCCCATCACTCGCGTTCTTCCTCTGAGCAAGGTCTGGCTGTTTGTTCTGCCTAGAAAGTGCTTACTACATACATGGTAATGCACCATCTTTATGCACTCTGTCCTTGTCTCCACAACTCAGCATCTCATCTCCAATCCTTCCTTCCACCCCTTTCTGGCAAGCCACTTTTAGAAGCCATGTAGTTGTTACTCTATTTATTAGAAATTTAATTAATTTTTAAATAGCATTTTTATTAAGATTGTTATTTTTTGTTACTGTTATGGTTATGACATGACATAAATTTTTAGTGATCTCCCTAAAAGATTTTTCTATAAGTCTTGTCATTTTTAGTACACGATCTTGCAGAACACATTTTTTTGGCATTTTATATGACATATACATATACAGATATATATATCAGATTATTGTACAACATCTCTGTATTATTATCAAAAGCCTCAAAAAGTTAACCATTAACTCTACTTACAGCAATATATACATAGGAAAAAATCAGCAATACGCCTAAATATTTATGCAGTGTGTTTCAAGAAGTTATTTATAAAACTAAAAACTTGGAAGACATTCAAATGCAAAATACTTGATTGAATACCTGATATTTCATCTATACAATGGAATATATGAGCCATTAAAAATAATCTCTTCAAAGAATGCTTGGAGCAATAAAATTTTTCGTAATAGATCATTAAGTGGAAAAAAAACAGTCTATAAAATATTGCCACAGAGAATCATTCAAATATCATAATATAAATTATTAAATTATGTACCTATTGTTTATGTAATAAATATATAAATATATACAGAAAATATAAATTATAGTTAGAAATAATAGTAGATGAGATTGAGTCAATATTAAATACCTCTTGCACTTTTCTACACTTTCTAAGTTTTCTATAATAAATATACATTACTTTTATAAATAAAATTTAACATTATTTTTTAAGTAGAGAAAAATTTATGGATGTTTTAATTTAAAGTAAAATGGCAAGGAAAGAACAGAGGGAAGGAGAGAGGAGGGGAGAGAGGACTAGGGGGAGAATGAGGCCACCCTAAGTTTAAATTCTGGTACCAAATGGCCTCTCCCTGGCCTATGGAAATCCTCAGTTATTGCAAACTCTATGCTTACTTTTCTGAGCCAGCAACACCTGATTCTCTTGTACGGCCCCATCACTCTTGCCCCAAGCCACAGAATGGACTTTCGGACACTCCGACTGGCTCACTTACTAGGTTCCTATACCCTTCAGTCAAGCATTCAACTTCTCTAAGACTGCCTCAGCTCAGTCACAGCCCACCAGCCAAGATTGCTTCTAAAATCCAGGTGATCAGCGCCAGGCCCTATATCAGAGTCACTAGAGGAGAACATCCAAGTCCATTCCTGCTACTCACCCTACCCTGCAGGAATGAGTGATTCTCTGTAATTCAGAGAAGGGACTGATGGTCCAGGCCCTACTGGATTGTTGGTACAGCCCCCGAGAGTGGCACAAAACTTCTAATGAGAGTCACCATACCGAAAATGTCTTGTGGCCTGAGGAAAGGCTCAGTGGTCATTCAGGTGGACCACATCTACCTATGCCAATGTGGGGAAATGAGACTGGGATCAGGTACCTTGCTCCCACACCCATTCCTTGGCGCCACATAGCCCCTTCCATCCACCCAAGGGGAAAAAGGAAAGAGGAGCTCTGAATTGACAAAGTTGATAGTGATTTTAATAAGAAATTAACTTGAGTTTATAAAGAATAACATATGGTTTGTTTCCACTAGTAGTGTAGATCTGATTCTCCTGAAGGACCTTCCTGAATGAAACCACTAAATGGTTAAATAAAAGATTTTTAAAATCTATTTAAATGCATTACTGGGCTGACACAAAAGTAAGAAATCTGCAAAGCCCTAAAACAAAATGAAATAAAAAGTCTGAAAAGAAAATGAGTGATGAAGTCTGCTTTCTCCCTGAGGGTTTCTACTAAATCCTAGAGACTCTAAGTTCATCACTGAAGACTACATGAGGTTTGGGGGTGGGAGATAAAACTCAATCTTATGTCTCAAGGCAGGCGATCTGATGTAAACCCTACGCCAACAAGGCGAGATTCAAAAGGACAACACACTCGAAAAGTGAGTAAGAAATAGACTGGGATCTTTACACAGAGACACAAGGAAACTCATCTATCTTGCCCCTGGCATTGGTTGAGGCGGGAAAACTTCTTGTAAACACAAACCACTTCTTATAAAACTTTGAGATCCAAAATTACACTCCTTTGAGGTCCAGAAAACCTCAAGTGGTGCTTCTGGGCACTACAGAAGCATACAGAAATCCTCTCCAGAGAAACTTAACCTCAAATAAGGCCTCGAGAATCCTCACAAATAAATGCTGATGGACAGTGGTAGTCAGTGTGGATAGGATCCCTGCCTGGTGGAGCTGACATACAGAGAGGCATGTGAAAGGAATAAGTGCTAAGAAGGAACTAAATAAGATAGAGAAAATGAAGAGATCTAATTAAAGAGGATGATCTGGAAATTCACATGTAAGCTCAAAATCTTACCTTCCTCAGCACCCATAGAGCAAATCTCACAGGAGTCAGGTTGCCAGATGTGTAAGGAAAACAAATTACAGAATGCCCAATGAACTTTGAATTTCAGATAAACAACAGTTTTCTAGTATGCCCTATGCAATATTTGTGACATACTCAAAGAATTATTTATTCTTTTGTTATTTGGGTTTTTTTAATCTGAAATTCAAAGTTCATTGGTCATTTCATATTTCATCAGAAGTCCTAGATGAGAGAAATCTGACTGGTCCTGCTTAAGTCACATAGTCTTCCTTTGCACCAATCTCTATGGGCAATTGCACAAGAAACACTGCAGTTGACAGTTCCCACCAGAACGGCATGGGGTAGAGGAAGAACAGTTTCCCAGTGAAGATCAAAGTCTTTCACAGATAAAAACAAGAGACATCCATTCCACTGGGGTTGACTAAAGGATGGTGATAGTGGTGGTAGTGGCATTACTGATAATGATTTTGTTTGCCTACCTTTTTTTTCTGCCACTAGATTTCTCTGGGATAACTGGTATTCCTGGTCATGCTCAATCCATCCAGGATGATGAGTGTGAGAACCTTGGCCACACAACCAGTTTAACACACACTGGCTAACATAGAAAGGAGCATCTCTGTCTAACTTAGTGGCTCTCAGCTTTGGCTACACGTTAGAATCACCCAGGGAGCCTCTAAGAAGCATTGACACCTGGGCCCACCCCAGAGTTTCTGATTTAATAGGTCTGGATGTGTCCTGGCATCAGGATTTTTTAGAGCTTTTCAGGTGATTCTAATATGCAGGCAAGGATGAGACCCACTGGGACCCCTACCTACACCTCCAGCCATGTCTCACATATTCCCTTTGGCCCCTCATACCCAATGATCCTTCCCCTGACATTTCTCAGAGTTCACAGTGGCTCATCCCAGTCACTCCAGGTAGAATCTCCCCCTATCTATGAAAGTGGTTTTTGATCTTCAAACAAGGCCATGCCTCTTCCTACACAGAAGACTTCCCATTAGCCCAGGTAGAGTCCTCTTATTATCCCCTCTACCTACTCAGAGGCCCCCAGAAGTGATGCCCCACAAAGAAATGACATCTCTTCATTCTAGAGGTAAAGTTCTTCTCACAGCTCCTACTGAGAAAAGTTGTTTTCCAACCCGACGTGTGGCCTTACCATTGGCCCTTCCTGACCTGAGTGCATTCTCAGACACATGACACGTTCCTTACCTGCTGGACCTCACCTGCCAGAGGCAAAAGGAAATCCAAGTATTTGCATCAATTCATTTAGATCTTAGCAGGACATAAAATGAACTCTCTGGGAAATTATAAAAACATGCAAAATAAAGATCTGTTCTTAATAAACAGTGTCTGCCTCTCATCACAGAAGCCCCATAATACCGATTTGTAGGCAGTGGCTCTGAGACCTCTTCTCCTCATATAAGGTTTCCTGGAGACTCACAACCAGAAGAGACTTTGAGTCCAATGGAAGCAGCATCCTGCAAAAGAAGGCCACACCAGACTCTGGCAGGAACAACTCTTCCTCCACAAACAATTCAGCTTAATTAAAATAAGAAAAACAAAGGATGGAATCTCCCAATCCCAGCTGAGATAGAATCAACTGCAGCTTTCCAGGGTGGTCATCAACCAGGCACCAAAATCCTGTGGATCCTTTCCACCTGGACACTTGCCTGCAGGTGCTCATCTTATTTTGGCATACTGGGGGCTCAGAGACTGACTCTGGGCTTGCCAACACCTATTCTCAGCTCAGACAATTCCCCAAGAAGGGCAGCTATTATTTGCTTAAGGTCTGTCCCTCTGTGTCACTTATCTCAGAGTCCTGAATGCCTGGAGTCTAACGCCAAATGGACATTCAGTAAATACCTATTGGTTGGTTGGAGAAAATGCTGCCAGAAGGACTGGCCATAGCTCCTGGTCTATCTTGACCACTATGTCCTGCTGCCACCACGTGGATCAGACCTTCTCCTGTCTCAGTCCCCTTCCTCTAGGATTGGGAGAGATGAGGACAACCAACAGGCTTGGAGGACTGGACTAGGTTCCAGGCAGCTGGAAAAGATAGAAGCTCTTGAAGATCTTGGAGAAAGATTCCTTGTACCCAAAGGGAGGCATGTTTGCTGTGAGCCTTAAGAGATGTGTAGTTCTCAGATCAGAAAAGAGAGGAGAGAATCATAAGGAGGAAGCAGAAAGTAGGAGAAAGTGCAAAACTTCAGAGAGGTTGGCAGGGCTAGAGTATCAGAGCTAAAAAGCTAAAACAGATATCTTCCTGCAGAAAGGGGGAGCTGCTGGCACATTGGGAATAGGGGTGTGCCAGATTGGTATTTTACAAAGATCATTCTGCAGGCCACTGTGGACAGATGTTAGCAGAGGCAAAGAACCTGGGGGCTGTGGCAGTTTATAGCTGCGAGATGATGAGGCTGAGCAGTGGGGCTGCAGAGAAGAGGCAAGACCATGCTTTCTTCCCCAAAATGGAAGAAAAAAGCCCCAGTACCCAGAGGCACAGTGTTGCCTGCTAATACAAGGTCCAGAGTGGAAGACCAGCCTGTGTTTCATGGCTCCAAGCAACGTCCCTTCTTCCTGGCATAGAGGCTGTTCTTCAATGTGTCCCCACAGTCCCCATGAGCCCCCACCGCCAACCCTTCCTGGTTTCTCACTGCCTGCCTCTGCCCACATACTACTTCCTCAACACTTCTCACACACACACACACACACACACACACACACACACACACACACATCATCACCATACTCCATACTCCATCTAGGTCCTCAGGGGTTCTTCATCCTCCAGCTAAGAATGGTGAGACAAGCACTGGATTCGAACTGCCTTCAGAGTCTCTCATTATTGTGTGTTCATCCTGGCTCTGCCCCCAATTGTGTGATGACAGGTAGGTATCTTTGCCTCTCTGAATCTCAGTTTTCTCATCCACAGAGAGGGGATAATAATGCCTACCTCACAGGGCTGTGAGATAGAGTAGCAATAATATACAGAAAGCTCCTACCATGATGTTTGGCACAGAGTGAGTGTTTGATACTCAGTACCTATGACTGTGATTATCCACAGAATTTGCATTTCCCCAGGCCCAGCTGAAGCCCACCTCCTCTAAGAAGCATTCCCTGACCACCCAGCCCCACCTGTCAGCTTCCCCCTTTCTTGGCTCTGACAGTCCCTGCAGTCTGCACCATCAATCTAACACCTGACTCCTCAGTCTCTTGTGTTGGGCACTGATTCCTCTCCATGAGCTGTTCTTATCTCCCCTAATGCATAGCAAATTCTCTGAGAGCAGAGACCGCCTCCCCTCATTCTCCTGCCTCCCACAGTGTGCAGAGCTAAGCACACAGTAGATGCTCTGGTAAGCAGGTAAGATGAGGCCAGTTCGCTGATAGCTACAAGTTTGACTTTTATGACAAGGGCAATAGGGAGCTAGTGAAGGCTCTAGAAAAGGGAAGATGATAGAAAAGGGTCATTTGAGTGAGGCACCGAAGAGCAGATCTACAATATTCCCAGTCTGTTTCTTTCCTTCCTTCCTGGCTGAGGACACTGGCAGAGTGATGAATGTGCCAAAGGCTACACATTATTAATCACCTTAAAAGCAAACATTCATCTTAGTGCAGGATTTTTACTTTTCTCCTCTAATAAAGGATTAAAGTGCCCAGATATTAATGGGCCAAATAATTTACGTTTTTCTTAAGCAGAAAAAACAAACCATCAGGCTTTCATGGCAACACTACTTTCAGACAGATTGAGAGATAGGCTGAATAAATTGCTGTAACTGAAACATGCACGTATGCATGCTCACCCACTGATACATGACAGTTTGCAAACATTTTGCAACAAGTGCAATATGATTTCTGTACACAATTACCCGTTCCCCTAAAGGATTTCCCTCTCCTTCTTGCCTTCTCAATCACTTGGGGAAATTAAGCCACAGCACCCTGGGCAGCGTCCGCCCTGTGCCTCTGTTCACAAACTATGACCTCAGCCCTGAATAAATCAATACTGAGAGGAAACAACTTATTGAGGTTCCAGCACCTCCAAGAGACAGCAAGATGGGCCATGGCCATTCTCCTCTCCCTCCATGTGCTCTCGAAACAAGGATCTTGAAAAGAAAGACATTTTCCTGAAAGGAGAAACCAGAGGAAAACTTTTCATCTTCATTTTATTTGAACACCCACTGAAAATCAGCCATAGCAAAGTGTCTCAGATTCCAGCCCATGGCTGAAATGTTGTGACAGGCCAAGCCATGAAAAGGAGACAGGAGACTTATTCCCTCACAGTCACAGACTTACTATGTGACCTTGACCAGTTCCCTACCATTCTCTTGGCTTCAGGTTTTCCATCTGAACAATGAATGTTTGGTTTTGATAACTCTAAACTCTGACAATTTGTGGTTTGACAACTGCTCAGCTCCAGCAGTCATACAAGACAGGAGCATCAAGTATTGGAGCTGAGTAATAAAAAAGAGTGTGCGTGCTCAGTCCCCAGGTGAACTTTCCACAGAGCATGCTCAGTTCCCAGGTGAACTGCCCACTGAGCATGCTCAGTGCCAAGGTAATTAAGTCCCTCATCTAGGACTCCACAGCAGATAGTGTATCACCAAGCATGCTCAGTTCTAAAGAAAGGTGATTCTAGGCATGCTTAATCAGAGGGCAAAATCCTGACTCCTGATGAAAGTTTACCCTCATTGCTTGAACTCCCAGAGATAGACTAGACACAATAGGCCCATAGCAATTAGTTGAATTAAACAAACCAATCAATCTTAGCCAAGGCTCATTCCGTTCACCTACTGGTTTAAATAGACTGAACTCTTGAGTAAGAGTGTTACACCAAAAACTTAGTTCTCTTCAAATTACTCTTCATCAGCTACCCCAACCCCTGCCAAAATGGAGCATGTCCTCGTAATCTAGCCTCACACTCATCATACCTGTAAGAAGAGAGGATTTGAGAGGGGAGAAAAAAAATGGCATAGATGATAGAGGCTCTGTTCATCCCTCTGGCAACCAAATCAAAGTTGTGATGGAAACGAGGAGCAGCAGCAAGGAAAAATCACCTGGGATCTAGATAAACAAGCCATATAACTACAGAGAAATCCAAGAAATCACCCTGCAATGGCAGAAGGTAGAACGGGGCGAGGACGCAGAGCTGCCTGGTCCCAAGCGGCTGAGTGAGATGGAGGCTGCAGCAGCAGCAGTGGCAGATGCTTCTTAAAGGGGCCGTATCCGCGAGCAGATTTTCATGGTGATGGACCTGCTCCCTATGAGCACCAGTGCTCATTCGGCTGCACACAGGGGGCACCAGGGACTTACAGGGAGACATTGTTGGAGTGACGGCCGAGGCGAGACTTGCTTGGTACAGAAATGCTGGCGGTATCTATTGTTCCCTGTTGAGTCCTCCCCACATCAGTGTGCTGGACATAGCACCACCATAGCTGTGACATCATCAAACTGGAAAACAGAGGTAACTCCGCCCAGAGGATGCCCTGAAACCCTGCCTCTCCCAACTAGAGCCCCAACCAAGCCACATCCAGGTATATCCCCAGCAAGTCAGGTGCTTCTTGCTGCGCAGCGCCTAGACTCACACTGGAGGCAGCTGGCCTCGGTTGCTGGTGTGGCCTTTTGATGTAACTATAAGCACAGCATCTGTGGATTGCTTGCTGAATCTTGACAGGTGGCCCCAGAGCGGTAGAGGCTTGAGCTAAGTTTGGCCTGCAGCTGAACCCCTCTCAAGACTGTGCCACTGGACACCTACTTCACAAATCCACACTAATAAGGCCAGAAGACTTAGGAGCTTTGCTTAGTACATGGAAACAGACACGGAAAGGCAGCCAAAGTGAGAAGACAAGAAGAAACCATATGACAGAACAGAACAGAGATCCAGATATAATGGAGTCAAGTAATCTAGCAGATGCAGAGTTCAAAACACTGATTATAAAGATGCTCAATGAACTTTTGGAAAATATAGAGAACTCCAACAAAGCGATAAAAATAGAGATGGAGATTATAAGAGGGAACTAGTCTGAAATGGAGAACACATTGTATGAGACGAGAAGTATATTAAATGGAATAAACAAAGGAATAAAGAGAATATAGAAGAGGATCACATGCCTTATCTAGAGGACAAGAAAGCTAATCAGGACACTCAAACAGAAAGGCAAGAAAAAGATGCCAAGACTGTAAAGATGATTTAAGGAGGATGTGGCTCCAAATATTCGTCTGATCAGCATAACAGAAGAAAATCAAGATGTTGAACGGCTGTTTGAAGAAATAATGTTGGAAAACTTCCCTAACCTGGTGAAGGAAATGAACATAAAACTCCAGGAAGCTCAAAAGATCCAAAAATCAAGGATGCAAAGAGACCCACACCAAGACACATCATAATTAAAATGCCAAAGGTTAAATACAAAGAAAGAATATTAAAAGCAGCAAGAGAAAAACAGATAACTACATATAAGGGAACACCTATACAACTGGCAGCTGATTTCTCAAGAGAAATTATGCAGGACAGAAAAGCTTGGCAAAAAAATATTTGACAGGATGAAGACCCAGGATCTACAACCAAGAATAATTTATCCAGCAAAACTATCATTTAGAGTTGAAGGACAGATAAAGAGCTTCCCAGACAAAAATAAACTAAAGGAATTTATCACCACCAACCCAGTATTACAGGCAATGTTGGAGGGACTTCTTTAAGAAAAAACATGTATCAAAAACAAGCATAAAGAATGGTAACAACTACATTCCTATCAATAACTACCTTAAATGGAAAAGAATTAAGTGCTCCAACCAAAAGATAGAGTGGCTGAAAAGATAAGAAAACAAGACCCCTACATATGAAAAGGAAGGGGATGGAAAAAGCTATTGCTTTGATGAAACTAGAAGTTATTTAAGTCAGACAGAAAAAGATAAACACTGTATGATTTCACTTATATGCAAAATTTAAGGAATAAAAAGAACTAATCAAAAACAGACTCAAAATATAATGGACAATTTGATGACGGGCAGAAGGAAGGGTACTGTGGGGAGCTGGGAGAATGAAGTGAAGGGTTAAATAAGTACAAATTAGTAGCTGATGGATGGTCACAGAGATGAGAAGCACAGCATGAGGAATGCAATTAGCATTAATACATTGGCGAGGTGGAGGGTCAGGGGAGGGAGGGAGCAATTGGGGGATCATTTTACTAACTATATAGATGTTTAATCAATGTACTGTATACTTGAAACTAATTAAAATTTAAAAAATTATAAAATTTAAAAAAGACCAAAAAAAAGAATAGAGGATTTGAGCAATACCAATCACCAACTTCACCTAGTTGATATTTAGAGATCACTCTGTTTAACAGTAGAATTCGCATTCTCTTTAGGTATACAAGGAATAATCAGCAAGACAGGCCATATACTTGGCCATAAAGCATGTCTCAAAAACTCTTTAAGATTCAAACCATACAATTTTATTCTCTGATATAATGAATTAAATTAAAAAGTAACAACAGAAAGCCATCTAGAAAATCATCAAATATCAAGAAGTTAAACAGAACACTTAAGTAACTCATAGATCAATGCAGAAATAAAAAGGGAAACCGTAATATATATCACACTTGATAATAATGAAAGCAAAACTCATCAAAATTTGTAGGATACAACTAAATCAAGAGTTAAAAGAAAAATTAGACTTTTAAATGCCTATGTTAAAGTAAAGAAGCACAAAATCAATGATCTAAGCTTCTACTTATAGATGCAAAAAAGAAAAGCAAATGAAACTTGATGTAAGCAGGAGACAGGAAACAATGAGAAGAAAGAAAATCAATGATACAAAAACTTGACAAACAATAGTTAAATCAGCAGAGTCAAAGTTATTTCCTAGAAAAGATTAATAAAATGATAGCCACCCAGAGAAAACTAATCTGAAATAAGGAGAGAAAACACATATTACTAATGCCAGGAATTAAAGAGGGAATAGCATCATAGGTTTTATATCTATTAAAATAATAGCAGAGAATATTATGAACAACTTATGCCAATAAATTAACAACTTAGGTGAAACAGACAAATCCTTGAAAAAAAAATAATAACTCACCAAAACTTACACCATGAAAGTATGGATCTAAATAACCCTATGTATATATTAAGTAATTTTTAATCTATAACCAAAAATTTCTTCTCATAAAGAACTTCCAAGCCCAGATGAATTTATCAATGAATTTTACCAAATATTTAAGGAAAAGGTAATATCAATATTAAACACTCTTTCAGAATATCAAGGAGAAAGGAATATTTTCTAACTCATTTAATAAAACCAGAATAACCCTGGCACTAAAAAATGGCAAAGATATCATAAGAAAAGATAATTACAGATTAATATTTCCCATGACTAGAGAGATAAAAATCTTTGTGAACCAATTAGCAGATTAAACATAGTGGTACATAAAAGTATAACACATCATGACCAAGTGGTGCTTATCACAGGAATGCAAGGTAAATTTAACATCTAGAAAATGTTTGGGGAAAAAATCAATGAAATTCTCAAAATTAACAGAATAAAAAAGAAAAATGTAATTCACAACATTGATTATATAAAGAGGAAAAATATGACATATGATTCTGATAAAGCATTAGACAAAATTCAACACCCATTACAGTTAAAATAAAGAAACTGTCAAAAAATTTTCTTAATCTGAGAAAGACATTTATTAAATACTTAGAGTTCACGACATACTACCTAATAGTGAAACATCAAATGTTT
The DNA here is from genome assembly GCF_902729225.1 of Pteropus medius. NCBI lineage: Eukaryota > Metazoa > Chordata > Mammalia > Chiroptera > Pteropodidae > Pteropus > Pteropus medius. The sequence continues at coordinate 17,922,147 of NW_024349799.1, read as the reverse complement.
TTCCTGTAAGTTGTTAGATAACTACCTTCAACATTCTCTAGAAACTTTAGACAATGTAAGAAAAGAAAAGTTAATAAAAGTATAAGTATTGGAAATTAAGAAGTAAAACTGCCATTATTCACATATAATGTGTATGTGTACATAGAATAGGAATGTACCAAAAATACTAGAATAATTGAGTTTATTAACTTTGCAGCATCCAATGTCACTATATAAAAATCAATTCTTATTCTATATACTAGCAACAAAAAATTAATGAAAACTTTTTTAAAATACCATTTGCAATCAAATTACTAAAAGCAAATAAAAGAATAAATCTAATTTTAAAAGGTGCAAAACCACTATACTGAAACTACAAAATATTGCCAAAAGAAATTAAAGAAGATCTAAATAACTGGAAGATATACCATATTCATAAATTTGACAACCTAATATTAAGATGTCAACTCTCCCCAAAATGATCTTTAGATTGTAATCCCAAACTCTAAGAGTTTTTGAAGAAACTGACAAGTTGATTCTAAAATCTATGTGAAAGTTAAGAGTAGCCAAAATAGTATTGAAAAAGAACAAAGTTGAAGGACATAAGCTAGCTAATATTAAGACTTTATATAAAGTAACAGTTATCAATTCAGTATGGTTTTGATATAAGAATAAACAATTAATTTTTGACCAAGTTAATTCAGTAGAGAAAAGAAAAGTCTTTTTATAGACAGTGCTAGAATAACAGAATATCCATGTAAAAAAAAATTCTCAATTCTTACCTAACTCCATATACAAAAATATATTCACAATAGATCATAGACCTAAATATAGTGCTAAAACCGTAAAGCTTCGAAGAAAACATAAAAAAGATATCTTTGAAGCTTGGGGTAGATGACTGTGAGATAATAGAAAATATATCTATATATATACATGTATATATATCTATATAGATATAGATATAGATATATATACATACATACACACACACACGTGTGTGATGATGATAATAATGATGATGATATTCATTAGTAAGTAGTATTGTGTGTGTGTGTGTGTGTGTATTGGCTGCCGTTTCTTGGTACAGAGCTCCTAAATCCTTTGGAATTTCCTGGGCTGTGGGAATGTCTTTTGTTCTAATGAGATGACCCTTAGTGGGCTCCTGGATGAGAGCTTGTCACCAGAAAGACCAAGTCGTGATCAGAAGCTTGGAACTTTCAGCCCCACCCCACGCACCCATTCTCTGAACAGGGACTGGAAATTGAATTTGATCATGCATACTTGATGAAGCCTCTATAAAAATCCCCAAAGTACAGGTTTATGGGAGCTTTCTGTGTTAGTGAATACATGAAGGTGCTGGGAGAGTGGTGCCTGGAGAGCACATGGAAGCTCCAAGCACTTTCTCACGTATCTTGCCCTATGCATCTCTTGCATCTGGCTGTTCCTGAGTTAAATCCTTTTATAATAAACTGGTAACCTAGAAAGTAAACTGTTTTCCTGAGTTCTGTGAGCCCACACTAGCAAATTAATCAAATCCAAGAAGGAGGTCCTGGAAACCTCCAATGTATAGCAGTTGTCAGAAGCACAGGTGACAACTTGGACTTTTGATTGGCATCTAAAGCAGGGGAGGGCAGTCTTAGAAAGCTGAGCTCTTAACCTGTGGGATTTAATGCTATCTCCAGGTAGATAGTGTCAGAATGGAGTTAAACTAGCTGGAGTTGCAGAGAATAACTTGGTGGGGGAAAACCCCGACACATTTGGTGACCAGAAGTGTCAGAAGTGAAGTGTTCTGTGTGAGTATAGTAAAGGAGAGACATACAGAAAAAGGGAGTTTTTCCTGTTCATGAAATTTCTTAGGATACAGAAACAATCATCATAAAAGAAAAACTTAACAAATCCAATTTATTGAAATTAAATTTACTGCTCATCAAAATATGCTATTAACAAAATTAATAAGCAAGCTACAAACCAAGAAAATTATTCACAGTACATATATCTAACAAGAGACTAATGTAGAATATAAAGGAATCCTTATATATTAGTATCAACAACAAAAAGACAAGTAACACTACTTTAAAAATGGGCAAAAGTCTTGAAAAGACATTTGATAAAAGAAATAGATGAATGGCCACTCAAACTTGAAAAATGCTCAATATCTATATTTATCAGGAAATGCAAATTAAATACATTTTATTTAATTAAACACAATGAAATACATTTTATACCCACTAGAATGCATTTTTTAAAATGACAGCAATGATCACAAGGAATCTTTTTGAAGAGATGGAAATATTCTAAAACTGAATGTGGTGATGGTTGCACAACTGTATAAATTTCAAAAAATCATTGAACCATAGTAATTACAATGGGTGATTTTTTATATGTAAATTATTCCTAATTAAGCTCACACCTTGCTAATTAAAATATCAACAAGTATTATAATTTAAAGACACAGCATGTGAAATTATAAAGAAAAGCTAGAAAACGATAAACATAAAATTCAAGATAGTTATTACCTGAGAGGAGAGGGAGAGGGATAAGAAGTGATAAGAGCAAAGAAAGAACTTCAAAGGTATTGTAATCATTTTTCCCAATATTGGGCAGTGGTCCACAGTTCATTGTACCAATATTTTTTATAACTTATATATAGTTTATGTGTTATTTAGTTTCTACCCTATAGTTCATAAAAACAAGTTCAAATAAATAAAATAAATAATCGAAGAGATAGGGGCGGACTTGATAAGAACATGCATTATAATAACAAACTGCCCAGTGGGGAGATGGTGGAGTAATATGAAACCCATGGAAGAAACTTGATAAAAGCACCAAAGGCAGAGTTGGAAGACCGTCCCCAGAGGTGAAAGCCAATGGGCAGCCACACAGACTTATAGAGAAAACTGATAGACGGTAAGGAGGAGAATAATGTGTTGGCTGAAGGCTTTGGTCCCTCTATTGTGGGTGGACTAGGGAATAAGGAAACACTGCACCTGATTTCTCTCAACCTCACTCAGCTCAATGCTACTTTGATGCCATACCTTAACGCTTCGGGGAAGATATGTACAAATCTTTCTTTGAGTTCATTGTCAGCCCGTTTGGAGAAGGTAAGTGAGGAAGTTTAGAAACAGAGAAGAATGTTGAATGGTTAGTTCCCTGCAATCATTGGCAGTCCCTTCTCTAGGGATTACTGGGCAAAGCACAATATTTCTACAGCTAGAGAAATATAAGTTCTAGGCTGAGCTATCATAACAAATAGACCCACAAAATATTAGTGATGCAAACACAATAGGCATTCATTTCTGCCTTCCGTTTCCAGTCTGAGGAAGGTAGTCCTTGTTGGCACCCCTCCTTCATGCAGTGATTGGATTCCAGGCCCCTATAGTCCTCTGGTTTCTCTATTCCCTTGGGCCTGTTGTCATCTGCTTCCCACCAAGGGAATAAGAAGAAGGCAGGAGAGACACATCTGTTTTTCTAAGCTTTTGGCCTAGCAACCTTGGGACGAAGATTTCCTAGACAGGACACAAAAAGAATAAACCATCAAAGAAAAAATTGACAAACCAATTAATTGGACTGCATCAAAATAAAAAATGTCTGCTTTTCAAAAGACACCATTAACAAAATAAAAAGACAAACCATAAGAGATCATTTTTGTAATCCATATATCTGACAAAGGACTTGCATCCAGTGTATATAAAGAACTCTTAGAACCAATAACAAAAGACAGAAATAACTTTTAAATAGGTGATTTTTAAAACATTCACAAAAGAAGAAATACAAATGACCAAGAAGTACATCAAAGATGCTTGATATCATTAGTCGTCAAGAAAATACAAATTAAAACTACAGTGAGATACCATGACACTCCCACCAGAATGTTTAAAATTAAATAGACTGACAGTATCAAGTGTTGGTGACTGTGTGTAATAAGGAAATTCTCATATATTGCTGAATGTAGAATGGTACAACCACTGTGGAAAACATTTTGGCAGTTAGTTTATTGTAGTTAAACATGCACTCACATGACTCAGCAATTCCATTAGTAGTCATCTAACCAAAAGAATAGAAAATATACATTCTGCAACAACCTAGATGGATTTCAGAACATTACATTAAGCAAAAATAGCCAACCCAGATGACTTCATGTTGTATGATTCCATTTATACGATTTTAGAATATGCAAAACCAATCAATGGTAACAGAAAGCAGATCTGTGGTTGCCTAGGAATGGGAGGGGTTTACTACTAAAGAGTGTGAGAAAACCCTTTGGGATGTTGGAAATGTTCTATAACTTGATTGTAGTCAGAGTGACATACATCAGTCTGGTCATGGGGACATACATTGAATGGTATATATATATTTTTTAAACTCGTTTTTATTTTTTTCCCCTTTCTTTAATTCCTCTCCACACACACTTCTACCCCTGACCAATGGATGTTGCCTTTTCCACTTAAGAACTGGATCTCTGAAGGCGAGTCGTCTCTGCCCACCCACACACTCGTGGCATGCACCTGGCGCCTGGAGCATCCAAGGTATGGCCCCTGGCTCCACCTGGGTGCAAACCCAGGACCTTCTGGGTGTAAAGCAGACATGCTAACCACTACACTATGGAGCCACCCACAAATAGTATACTTTTAATGGGTGCATTTCATTGTATGTAAATTATATCTTAAAAACACCAATTTAATAAAAGAAGAAAATCTTAGTCCAGAAAATGCACACATAACTTCTGCTCACATTCCAGTGGTTAGAGCAATCCATCATAAAGGCAATCCAACCTCAAGGAAAGCTAGGGAATGTAGTCCAGCTATGTGGCCAGGAAGGAGGGGAAAATTAGTTTTAGTGAACAGCAGCACCACTCCCTCTCCACTGTGACACAAAGGGCTCCTAGAGACCCCTTTCAAGGCAGATAAGGCAGGGCTGAGGCAAGGGCAGAGGTGAGGCCTGGGACAGAGGGCTGAACATGGAGCTCTGGGGTAAAGAGAGAGGGAAGATGTTGCAGAGAAGGCATGTTTAAAAAGTAATCCCGAAAGAATAAAGCAAGTGGGAATGGCATAAACACAAGCATGGGAACATCCTTCATCACCTGGAGCTCAGTAGCTGGCACAACTCCCTCCCACGTGGTCCCAGCACCTAGGAATGGGGGACAGCCACTGCCTGGGACACAAGCACAAAGACCAGGCTGGAGGTAGTTACTCCAGCCAAGGAGATGGGAAAAGTTGCATGTTGTGACTCAGACTGCACATCATAAAACAGGAGCCAGTGTCACAGACAGGAAGTATCGTGCAGCCAATGCCCACTCACAAAGCCCACATCCATCTGAGTCACAGCACTGAGAAGGCACCTCTTGCTCAGGCCCCAGCTCTGGCCTTGGATTCCCACCTGATTAACCCATCACCTGCCAGGTAGGGGGAATCTGGCTACCAGCTGCTGAATGTCAAAGATCTAGACTCATCTGGATTAGAATACCTGCCATCCAGCCTATTCCCAAAAGCACATCTCAGAATAGAGAATCAGAGCCTTCTTCATTTTGCTCCTCAGTGTCCCACCAAGGAAATAAAGGCTCCGAAGGGGCCAGGCCCCTGCCCAAGGTAACACAGCTAACAAGTGGCAGAACTGAGATGGATCCCCAGGTGTCCTGGCTTCTTCTGTCTGCATACGAGGTTATTTTATTTAGTAGGCATGATAGAAGGAGAGGCTAGAGTTTATGAATATATTTAAGGCCTGGAAAAGATTATCGGTTACAAAATATGAAAAGAAAACTGCAAAATCAATTTAATAAAATTTTTAAAGTTTGCAAAATGGAATGTGGAGGTTGGCTTCATTAATGGCTAAATTTGGAATGAGTAAACATTTCCTTACATTTGAAAACAATGTATAGATTAGCTTTTGTCACCTGGAAAGAATTCCTGAATATTTCCAAGGGTGTCTGAGAAAACTTGACCAACACTAATTAAATTAGTTACTTGTGACCAAATGATTTTAAAAGCAAAATTGTAAATATTTTAATTTGTTTATAGTAAGAAAAAAAATCCATATTTCATATGGGATATGTGTTGTATATGATGGGAGAAGCTTCCGGTAGTAAAGAGGTGGGATCCCAGTGGAACTTGTAAATGGCTCTGACCATACCACCTTCCCTAGTCAGAGCTCTTTCAGTGAGAATCACAGTGCCTACCTAAGGCTACAAGCAGGGGACAGAGGGGGCCCAGCCTGGGGGCTGCCTCTCCCTCCCTCACCGCCAGGCAGTGAAGCAGGCTGGAAAGGTGCCTGCCTCAGAGTAAAATGGCCCTGTATGATTTTCTCCTCCTGAACAGCAAAGCTTCTCTGCAGACAGAATTGGCAGCCAGGTGAGCTACGGCCACAGAAACAGCATGCATCTTCCCCGCCATGCTGAGTATGCCCACCGCACACTTGCTGAAATGACTGATCCTATTAGTGATAGGGTGCCAGGGAAAAGCCTAATTTCATGTTCAAAGCAGGTTATGTAGATGGAAACAAGATAAAGGCTTCGTGCTGGGTTCTTAGTTGTATCAGGAGTCCTGGGGAATGTTTCTTTTCGATAAATGGTAGCACATTATTTGCTCTCTTGGGCAATAAGAGATTAATAGTCCTGCAGTCTCTCCTTTGATTCTGAAGTACCTGGAGAGTCAACATCCCAAGGCACTCAAGAAAAGCTTAGAAATATAGGGGAAGAGAGCACAGTTCAAGGACCTAAAGACATGGGCTCAAATCCTGAATACAGTTACTCACTAGCCAACCCTTCAAAGAGAAGTGATTCACCATTTGAGGCCTCAGTTTCTTCATCCATAAGATGTAAGAAGGGGAGGAGATTATCATTTCAAAGTTTTCCTTCAGCTCTTCAGTTCTCTTCAAGAACTTTGGCTTCTCTCCATGGCCATGTGGCTCCTGCCCTGAGCTCTTTTAGTCTTAGTGACCCCACAGGTCTATATTAGGACCACTTTGGTCCCAAGCAGAATATCTGCTGCAGAGGCTTCCTGGCTTCCTGCCTTCCCCGCCCCGCATCTCCACCACTGGGGCTACCTGCCCTGTGCCTGTCTCCATCACTCAGAGTAAGTGTGCACCTGGGACACCAGCAAACCTGGAGTACCCAAAGTATTTTTTAATGTTAGAACCATAACAGTATAATTACATTTACCCCCCCCGTAATCTGTAATTTCTGCTATTCTTATCACATATTTTCCACTTTTATACATTATAAACCATAAAATATAATTCTATACTTTCCTTGAAACAGTAATTTGTCTTAAAAACAACAAAACAAGAAAAAATATTGCTTTCCATATTTACCCACATTTCACCATTATCAGTGCTTTTCATCTTTTTCTTTTATATCTGAGTTTCCATCTGGTACCATTCCCCTTCATCTTGAAGAACTTCCTGTAGCATTTTTATGAAGGTTAGGTCTGCTCAGCTTTTGTTTAGCTGAAAATGTCTTTTATATTGCCTTCGTTTTTCACATGAAAAGGATTTTTTTCACTGAATATAGAATTTTGAATTGACTAGTTCTTTTTTCCTTTCAGCATGTTGAAGATGTCATTCCATTGTCTAATGACCTCCATTGTTTGTGATGAGAAGTCAGTTCCCATTTGTATCAGTCCCTGGTATGTAGTGTTTTTTGTCTCTGCTTTCAAGTTTTTCTCTTTCTTTGGTTTTCAGTAGTTTGATGATGATGTGTCTCTGTACAGTTTTCTTTGCATTTATCCTGCTATGGAGATTACCGAATGTCTTGGATCCATCGGTTTATATTTTCATAAAATTTGAGGAAATCTAAGACATTGTTTTTTCTGTATATTTTTTCTTTCTGCCCAATCCCCACTTCTCTTATGACTCCAATTACACATATGATAGACCACTTGATATTGTCTCATAGAGCACTGAGACCATGTTCAACTTTATTTCAGTTAATTTATTTCTCTACTCTTCAGATTGGATGATTTTTTTACCTAGATTTAATTTCACTTAGCCTTTTTTCTGTCATCTCCAATTTATTATTAAGCCCACTTGTAAATTTTTCACTTCAGATATTTTGCTTTTCAATTCTAGAATTTCTATTTGGTTCTTATTGTTATCTTCCTTCTCCTATCTGCTCATTACTATGATCAAGTCTTTGTATATTTTAATAGCTTCTTTTTAAAAACTTATCAGCTAATTCCAATATCTGTGTCATTTTGAAATCTTTTTCTAGTGACTGTTGTTTTGTGTATTTTTTTTTCATCTTTTTTGACTGTTGATCACATTTTCTTGTTTCTTTGGTCTAGCAAATTTTAATTATCTGTCTACTGATCATGGTATACAATTCATTGCAGAGACTCCGAATTCTGTATTTTTTTTTCCATGATGAGTATTGATTACTAGATGATCATCTTGAGTTACTAGCTGATCACCCTCAGCTCTTACCAGCTTCATTTGACACATTATTAGAGCAGATCAGTTTCAGTTATGCCCTTAGTCCTAGAGCAAATCCCTAGTTCTGGTACATAATCTCCACTCTGATAGTGTGGCCTTTCTGGGATTCCAATGGAAAGCCCAAAGATCCATCAAACCTCTCTAAACTGATAGGATTCAAACTCTAAACTCTGCCTGTCCTAAAATCTGTGTTCAGCTTCTTTAGCCTAATAGGGATCACTTTTTGAAGGGCTCCCTGATATCTCCCCTACGTATGTGCATTTCAGAGATCAGCCAAGGATTTCAGGGGAATATGCAGATTCAGGGGCCCCTCTATGACACCTTCCCCTCTCAGCCTTCATACCTTCAACCTCTATCCACTCTGAAAGTCCTAAACTCTAAGCCAATAAAAGTGAGGCCCTCTGCCTAAGTCTCAGCCAGCCCCTACTGGAGAGTGCCACTTGGAAAAGCCATAGAAATGTACCTCTCATCTAATACAGTTCCTTTCTTTCAAGGGTAGAATATCTTTCACTATCTATCCATTTGGGGGCACCCTGAAGTGTCTTCAAATAGATACTTTCCACAACTGTCTACGGTTCATAATTATTATCTATAAGAAAGATATTCTGATATAAACCATTCCACAATGATCAAAACTGGAAACAATCCCAAAGTATGTTTTATTTTATAATTTATATTGCTTATACTTTTAAAAGAGAATAAAGGTAGTTACAGGAAAAATCAAAACTTTATTGAACTTGTTTATACTTATTTTAGGGTTAGGTGTTGCTTTACTATAAATTTCATACTGGAAGTTATTATAAATATGTCAGTGCTTTGGATCTCTAAAGAATAAAATCTGCCTCTGCCTCTCACACCTCTTCAACTCAAGGTTACCAGACTCTGATGCTCATTCTGACTTGAGTGAGATAAGATTAAAGGCCGTCCAGTCCCACCCTGTTACTTAGCCCTGAACCCTGATGCTGCTGGTGCAGCCTTGGTCTGGTGTCTCAGGTAACAGCTTCTGCCTTATCCCAAAATCCAGCCCTCACCAAGAGTATCATTTCTGACAACAGAGTTCCCATCTTCTTCCCTCGGGCACAAACTTTATAAACCATGCCTGCCCATCTCTGCCTCAGAGATATGAATCATCGTGTTTTGTTCAGCATGTCACAGGTGTTTAATACTTGTTGGTTTGAGTTGGCCAGTGATTCTTGATTCTTTTTTTAAAAAAAAAAAATATTTTAAGGACTCTATATCAGTTAATTATTCGTAAATAACAAACTGCTCCCAAACTTAGTGGTTTATTGCACAACAATGTATTATTTTTCATGTTTTTGTGGGTTGGCTGGAATGTTCCTCTACAAGGTTCATTTATGAGCTACATTAGCTGAAAGGTTGAATGCTCTGGAAGATCTATGATAACTCTGCTTGCATGTCTGGTAGTTGGTCTAGCTATCAGCTAGGGTGCCTTAGTTTGCCTCCATCTTCCTGTAGGGTAGACAAGCTTCCTGGCCCAGTAGTCTCAGAATGTTATTCATTCCAAGAGAGTGAAACCAGAAACTGCAAAGCATCTTACGGTCTAGCCTCAAATGTAATAATATCCCTTCTGCCATAACCTGTTATCAAATAAAGTCACAAGGCCAGCCCAGATTCAAGGATATAAATAAATAAACTTTACCTGCGAATGGAAAGGGTAGCGATGTCACATTGCAAAGACATTGACTACCTGGATGGCAGGATTTTGTGGTTATTTAACAATCTATCATAGGACCCTTTACTATCATTAAAATGAAAGCATAGAAAATGGAACCAATCTAAACTCAAACTTTTAAAAACTCAAAATAATTTACCACCTGTAGAATAAGGGAGGTAGAGAAGGAAAATAATTTGTAATAAAACAATCTTTATTTCCATATGTAAATGCTTGGGCATAATTGCACTAGAAAACATAAAGAAGTAATCAGCCTCATATATGCAGATCTACGTATGCAGAGTCACACAGGAGTGTTACATTGGTGACTCAGATATTACAAGCATCACTACCACAAGTAATGATTTCCAAAATGGTTAACAACTGTTGGTTACATTCAGAACAACATAAAATGTGAAATTCCCCTGGTTTACACCATAGTTGTATTCCTGGACTATTTGAAATAGATTAAAGCTAAGCCAAAAAGTACTTATGTGCTAGGTTTCAATGCATGTGAACAAGTCTGGCACCTGCAAGAATGTCTGGCTGGGCATTCACAGTCCAGTAGGACACGGGATCATTTGTTGAGAATATTGCAGGATAACTAAACACACCCTCCATCTTTGGTTCACCCAAAACCACACTGTAGAGTTTGAGATGCCCTAAGGATCAGTACTACTGGTTGAAAACCATCAAATTAGGGGCTATTATATCAGGGCTATGGACCAGAAATGCATGAACGAAAAGTCCCCTGGTGCATCATCAGAGACAAAGCACCACTCGAGAGAACCACCAGTGAGGTTCCGGAGACAAAAGGAAGAAAAGGGAAAGGTGCCCAAGAGGGGGTGATAAAAGAAGCAGATATGGCTCCCAGCAGATCATGAAGTGAGTGCTCTCTATTTCCCACCCACATTCAAATCAGGAAAGACTCACTAATGGGACCCCTTAGGAAAAACAAAGGCCAGGCAGCCTGCCATACCTGTGCAGTTCGTAGACCCCAGCCTGAAAGCTTGAAGGTAGGAGACTGGCAATGGACTGCCCACTCCGACATCTGGGGCTGACCCTGGGGACTTGCTTCTGCTGGGACAAATTCAGTAGCTCTGAAGAGGGCTTCTGGGGCAAGGAGATACCTCAAGATTTAGTTTCTACGGCTATGCCCCCAACACAGCCACTAAATTTTTTCTCGAGGAAGGAAGGACTGTCACAGCTTGATTTGAAAGCTGTGGAATCTGTGACCGAGTCCCCAGGGGCAAAAGGAACCAGTCGAGAGCCTGTCTGTGTCTGCATGTAGCACACACACTTAGAGTGTAATCTATGGGTTATGGAGTCATTTCTGTTAATTAAACTCTTTAATATAATTTTGAGGTAAGAGTGCTTGGCTTGTATTTCAGACAGTCCCTGGAGGACCGGGAAAAAGAGAGAATATGCCATCTGCAAAGCACCATGAAACTTAATCACCTGAGAGAATTCGCAGAAAATTGTATTAATGGAAGAGGGACACATAGATGGACAAATTGACATAACGAATCTCAACTCACTTTACTGGTGATCAAGGTCAAAAGGAGGTTTCTGTTTACCACACAATGGCCAACCCACCCATGCAGCCTCCCGCAGTGTCTGAATCCCCTAGAGGCCATAGAGAGGCCTCATTTAGCCACAAAGCCCGGATAATGGAAGTTCTCACTTCGGTGTCAAGACAGGCTCTCCCCTCCTTACCCAGAGGTCGGGCTTCTCTGACTTCCCCCAAAAACTGAACCTTCTTATTCCTCAGATTGTGTTTATGCAGGGCCGCAGAAGCACCGTGTTAACTCAAGGCCATGCATCTTTGGAAGGAAATCAATATATAATTATGTGTTCTGTCTGTGCAGCATGGCCCAGAGCCAGGCTGAGTGGGAATTAGATAAAGTAGAAATGGAGTGGTCAAGGCTGGCCAAGCAGACCAGGGGACATACCCTGAGTGAGTAGACGTTGCCGGGCTGAGGTCTGGCCACTAGATCCTGAAGTTGTAACACCTCTTGGTTCTCATAGCCTTTCTTCTTGAAGCTGCCATGTCCTAGGACACGTTCACACAGGCAGAAACAGGGGTGCTGGCTCTTTTGCTTCTCTCTGTTGAGGATTCACTGCTGCGTTTACAGAGGGTTGGACTCTGCAGCAGCCTCCTATTCTCTCTCTCTCCTCCCCTCCCTCTCTCTCTCTCTCTCTCATCTACCCTCATGGGTCCCAGAAATTCAAATGATCTGCCTAAAGTACAAATATGACCATGTTGTTTCTCTGCTCAAAGTCATTCTTTAGTAGCATGAGGGTTACGAGCATCCTCTATAAAGTCAAAAAGGCCTGAGATTGCATCTTTCTGCCTAAATTACCGTAAGTCATTGGACCTCTCTGTTAGGTGGACAAACAAGGACAAACTTACAGGTTGTTTCTGAGGGTTCTATGAAACAATATGAACAAAATATGAACACGGTGCCCAGCATATAGTAAGCACCATGTAAGTACTAGCCATCATCATCATCATTTTTATGGCTTCCTAGAGATAGTGCCTAATGAGCTAAGTTAAATAAAGAACCTTCAGAACCAAGAAGAGGGTGGAGGAGGGAGGTCTTAGTCCATTTGGCATACTATAATAAAATAGTGTACAGACCAGGTGACTTAAACAACAAACATTATTTCTCGTAGTTCTGGAGGCTGGAAGTCCAAAATCAAGGTGCCAGCGGTTTGAGTGCCTAGTGAGAGCCCTCCACCTGGTTCACACATGGCCACCTTTTGCTGTGTCTTCATGCAGTAGAGACCTGGTGTCTCTTCCTCTTCGTATAAGGGCACTAATCTCATCATGAGGGCCCTACCCTCATGACCTCATCTAAGACCAATTACTTCCCAAGGCCCCACCTCCAAGTACCATCGCATTGGGAATTAGGGCTTCAACATACGAATTTGGGAGAGGACACAACATTTTGCGCATAGTAGGGGGAAATGTTAGAGGAAGATCAGGCATCTTCAAAGGGCATAGTTGCTGAGCAGGTACCCAGCTGGTGTTTGGGTAAAATGCTTACTTTCAAGCCTCCTTTCATACATTTTCAGCAGTAGCACTTATAATTTGGGAAATCTCAGCCATCTTTCCTGCACCTGTGGAATGCTCCAAGCCTAATGGATGCAGGACCTCATGCAAGTCATAGCTCAGTGTAAGGAAGGCTGCACTCTTTTGTGGGCTTTTCTATGACAATGACATATGCTTGTCAGATGAAGGGCTTGGCTGCAGCTGGTTCACAGCTCTGACTGTGCAAAGACCCAGGCTCAGTCTGGGGCTAGCATTTGGACCTCAGTCTCGGGCCAGGACCAGAGCTTAGTCTGGAAACAAAGTCAGAACTCAGCCTGTGGCCTTCACTGGGGCTCACACTGGGGTCAAGGTTGAGATTCAACCTGAGGACAAGGGACGGATTCCTTGATGTGAAGGTTAAAGATTCCTGTGAACATAAGCCATAGCCGAAGCTTTGTGGACATCAGACTCTAACCATGCCATGGATGCATCATTTTACTTCATGATTTTAATGTATCCTCCAGCTCACATGTGACATTAATGCAGACACTTTTTAAAACAAGAGTACCGACCTTTAGTGATTTAGTGATTTATCTTCTGCAACCAGCACATCTGCCATAACCATTCTGCCACTTGATGTCCAAAAAGATCCTCAACAGGAATACTCCTGACCCTCATGACCCCAAACTGGCAGGAAAAAAGCAAAAATAAGCCTCTCTTGAATACTTCCAAAGACCCAGGTATTTGGATTCTCTGAAGCCTACCCCTCCCCTGGCAAGAAGGAAGCCAAGTGGGATGAAAAGATAGAGTGTGTGATTCTCGTGGCCATTGAATATGGACTGGAAAGTATTCACCAGGAGGGAGTTGAGCATGGGCTGGAGAACAGAGAAGAGGAGCCAAGGGTCCAAGAGTCAGAATGTGTCTGAGGAAGAGGTGTTCAAAAGGGACTCAGGATGGGGCCAGTGTCTGTGCTTTGTATTCCACAGTGCTCTTCACCAGTGACAGGAGCCAAGGCAGAAGGAACAGTGGACAGAGCCCCGGAGCGGGGCCCATCCCTGCTCCCTCAGAGTAAGGAATACATCTCTGGTCCTCCCAGTTGTGTGGCTCCAGATGCCATGTCTTCCCTCCAGGCCCTTTCTCTATGGGGACAGCAGTCCCGCCCACGTTCAGCCTTCTTCTCCATTTTCTCGCCCAAGCCTTGATTTCCCCAGCACTCTGTAAACTCATATCTCTATTTCATCTCCCAATTCTTTTACTAAGATGATTCCAGAAGGCAAATTCTTCCACAGCATTAAAAAATAATTTATAGAAATCATCTTCCTTTAATAAAAACCACATAGAATTATATAATTTTTGTAGTGCAAGACAGAATAAGAAAGTTCTGAGCTCTTGCAGAAGAATGACCCTCACCCACTCCAGTTTACTCCAAGTGATACAACCTCCTGAGGCTATATGGAATATTGACCATATTATATAGTATAGTCAACAAACTCTAATGACTTGGAAAATTGAACTTGTAATGTGATTGGACCACACTGGCCACTCATTCTCCTCCATAGAATCCTCAAAGGCAGGCTCTTTCGGCCTGGCTTGGAAATATGAGGACAGGAAGAACAAACTCACTTCTGCTGCTTCTTGTCTTTTTAAAATATAATTAAACAGTTAGTGGCTAAATTACATTGTGATTGATTGCGAAATTGCTTTTTTAATGAGATTTAGACACTAGGAAATAGTTTTCTTCGATATGCCCAAAGTGAACTTGGTCATTTTGATAACAAATTGTCTCCCTGGCCTTCTCCTAGGCACATATAACTCTGAGATTAACAAGAGGAGGGTCCAGTGCTGTCTTATAAAGAGAGAGCCGAAGTGAGCAGTCTCTCCCTGCCCCCAGGTGGGATGGCAGCACCTTCTCTCCAGTACCCTCGGAGTACCTTCATGCCCTTCCCCACTCCAGGCAAAGTGTCTGGTCTGTCAGAGCTGGGGCTCCTTAGATCATCCTGTCTGCCCCACCCCTATTTCCCAGTTCAGGATGCTGCAGGCTGTTCTGGGAAGCCCTATCTCTTACAGCTCAGGCCACCTTACTATGTGCTTGTCATTCGGAGGGAAATCTGAGATGCCCCACTCTGAGCATGCATGGCAGAATGACCCACCCAGCAGGCGGGACCCAGTCAAAAACTCAAGTTTTCCAGAATACAGTAAAGGAGTTTCTCATGCTTAGCTGATGAAGATACAGAGGCTATTTGTGCCTTCCCAGATGTCCTTCAAGGCCAAGACTGTGAATATTAGTTACCAATGGCTCACAGTGCCCCATTCTCCAGAGCCACCTGTCTTCGTAAATGAAGTTTATTAGAACACAGCCATGTCTATCCATTTACATATTGTCTATGGCAGTGTTTGCACTGGGACAGCAGAGTTGAGTAGTTGTAATCATGTGGCCCAGAAAATATAAAATACATACTATCTGGTCCTATATAGAAAAGTTTGCTCTAGAGAATTGCCCTTTGCCGAACAGCAGCCACCTTGCTTGAAGCTTTGCAGCCCACAGCCGATGTGTGACTAACACTGGGATCTGAAAAGCCCACAGCCCTTGTTTCCAGAAGGTTCCAACCTCGTAGCAAGTCCATGTCCGCATAGGGTCAAGCTGAAGCCAGCACCAGTTGGGAGCCCCATTTGCCTAGCCCCTAACTGCTCTTCCCTGCCTCCCTCACCCACCTTCTGCTCCGAGCGCTCCCTCCATGAGTCACATGTACCGGAACTCGTCTCAGACTCTGTTTCTAAGGATCCTGACCTAAGTCTCTAAAACTTTTTCTCAACAAAATCTTAAGTGGAACCCCAAATTTTCACACAAATCAAAGCAGAGTGGTCCCCATGGAAGCAGAGTGGTTGGGGGTACACTCCTAGTCAGCACCTCCTCCCCCTTTGGCAGGCCCTGAAGCAAGCACCTCCTCCGAAGACCAAGGACCTGCAAAGCAGGATTGCTAAACCAATGCCTGGGGCAGGGTGCGCTCCGGATGCCCTGGTCCAGGAAGGTTATTCTCTCACCTAAAACCGCAGCAGAGCCTGTCCTACCCAGGTGCTCACCCTCATCTGCTTTCTCCCATGGCGGCTCCCGCTTTGCCTTCTCTGAATATCAAGTCGTGAGCTCCTTGAGGGAAGACCTGTGTCTCATTTATCTTCTTTGTACCCCAAAACACTCATCGTTCAGTTATTCACTCATTCAAAATGACATTTTGACTGTCACTTCACCTCAAGCCTTGTGCTTGACAACGGGACTTCAGAGATGAATAAGACAGGATTCCTAGCCCCACAAGTTCACTGGGTGAGAGGGAAAAGACAGAAATGATCTGGCACCTTGACAGATCAGAAGGTCAGATAGTCAGAAGAGCCTGTGCAGAAGAAGGAAGACTTGCACTGGGCTTTGAAGCGTGAGTAGCAGCAGGAAAGGGAGTGAAGCTAGAGAAGGAATGTTGCACTCCCAGCCTATATGGGGTGTTCAGTGGATGAAGCCATGAGGGAGGTGACTGTGGCAGTAACTGGGCCACAGCCAGATGGAGCTTGACCAAAGTCTTGGGCAGAGTCTCCAGTCTTTGCTTAGCCACAGCCTTTTTGGGTGAATTTGGGTAAGTCCAACTGATTCATTTAAGAGCTAGTTTCTCCACTGGGCACTGAAGCTATAAATGTTAACTACAACGGATACTATTTCTACTCTCCTAAAACTCAGGGCTTCAAGGTGATCACAGGCAGATGTACCAACACATTTTTACATTTCAGCCCCATACAATCTGGTGAAGGAGACAGACATTAATCAAATGGTCATAAATAAACACCAAAAAAAAAGTGTAAAATTCCAACTGGGACAAGTGCTAGTGTAGTTAAAAGAACCTATAAGAGATAGGCTCTAACCAAGGGGGTAAGACACGACTTTCCTAAGGAACAGATGCTTAATCTGAGATCGAAAGGATGAGAAAACATTAACTGCACAACTTTATTTACAAAAAAAAAAATGCAGCAGGCAAGATTTGGCCCACGGGCTGTAGTTTGTCTCCTGTTTCCAACTGGCAAAGGAGATAAGGAAAGGGTAAAAGAACACCTACTGCTTAAGCTCCTTCAGCCAGAAGTGTCACACATCACTTCCAAGTACGCTTATGTCCCTGCCTAAATGAAAATGCAGTCCCTGGCTGGGCAGTCACTTCCTGGCAATGCTACACTATGGAAGGGAAGTGTGGATCTTTGGTGATCAGCTAGCCAGCCATCTCTAGGAATTTAGTTACATTCGACTATGACTTTCGAGCATTACATAGACATTTGGTCTAGAAGAGGAATTCTAGTCCTGCCCGGAGCCAGAAGACTTAACTCTAAGACTCTGTAACAATAATAGTCATCATTTAATACTATACAATTTTTTACATCTTATAAAATGTATCCACATTCATGAGCTCATGGGAAACCTCATAAATGATGTGAGGTAGATAAGGAAATTTCCATTCTGTCCATTTTATAGAAGCGGATGCCAAAAGGTGAGCTAGATTCCCCAACTAGAAGATTCCTGGAATCAGGACGTAGAGGTCAAGACTGATTTTGAGATCAACGAAAGCCTCTCTTGTCTACTGGCCTGTGACTCTGGCTTGAGAACATAGTATACCTAAGGACTGATTTCTAAAATTAAACTCAGGTTTTTAAAATTTTATACCAACTTACATCTTGTCTAAAGAAAAATGATATAAGGCATGTATTTTTTTTATACGAAGTAGTTTTAATTTTGTACAGTTTAGAGAATGAAGTGCCCTGGGGCATGTTTCACAAAAGAAATTGAATTTACACAAAACCGAGAGACAGGGACTAGGAGACAGTCTTTTATTATGTGACCTCTGGCAAGCCACTTTCTCACCCAGGAGTTTATTCTGAGTTGTTACACAGGGAGTGGGATCAGATGCTTTCTGGAGTCTTTCCCTACTCAGAAAAATGCTATAATCAATTATATCCAGGCATTCAGCCAACAATTTCACATTCTCTCAATAACCCATTCTGTAAGTATAAGGGGGAGTTTATACTTTGGGGTTTACTCAAAAGCACTGGGGGAGCCTAGGGTGATGGCTCTCCAGGCAGCCTCTGGATCTGAGTGTCTAGCCAGAGAGCTCTGGGAAGCCAGGAAGACAGGTTGAGTGCAGCTGAGTCCTGCAAGCTGCAGGAGCCGGAGCATCTCATAAACATCTCAGACACAGGTATACAAGAGCTATTCTTCCCAATCCATTTCTTTGCAAGGACACTGACCCTAGAGAACATCTCTCTCCCTTCATCTTCGGAAAATGATCATTATTGTGATTATGAGCCATTAACGTAATACTAACGAGCTCGAAATGGAGTACCACAGGCAGTGGTGAGGGATGCGGGGGCAAGTTCCTTACCCAGAATCAGCAGGCAATGCTCTGAGTATACCCTCTGCAGAGCCACCTGGCTGAGAGGGGCTGAAAGGAAGCAGGCTGGAAGCTGGGCCGGTGGGAATTTCCAAAGGAGAGCCTGTGTGCACTGGGAAGAAAGCGTTTGACAGAACTTCTCAGGGGTTTGTTCTGAATAGTAATGAGTGGCATGCTGAAGTCAAGATCCGTATTTCTTATTTTTCAAAAGCTGCATTGATGGGAGCAAGCTCACAATACAAACAGTGGTGATTGCAATCACTTGCTGTTCCCATAGCAACAGACAAGATTAAAAGGGCAAACAACGGAGCTGGAACTCTCTTCAGATTAAACTCTCCCGATTTTAATTGCCAGGCAGCCCGCTCACACATGGAGTCCCTCAGCTCACTGTTTTACAGAATGAAAACCTGTCTTCAGTAACTGATGCAGGGCCCGTCATGCTGAGCACCCTAGATCTCACTCCTCCCTCCCAGGGCACAGCAAGAAGTCTTCTGGTAGCTTCTTGAACACCTCCAGTAATGGGGAGCTCATTCCACCACTGGCCAGATATGAGTGCTCAATAAAGAGGCCATCTTAGCAGCCAGAGGATGAAATCATGAAGCTGTGGACTCAGGCAGCTGAAACAAGAATGAAGATCATGTTGGATAACAGCATGGATTTTAATCAAAGTGAACAATTATAGAGGTGTGGGTCTCAATGTCCACCCTCGCCCGAGGAGCAATGGCACCAACGGCTAGCTAGTGAACCGAACAACTGCCATGTGTCACGTGCTGTGCTCATGCATGACCTCCTCTGATCCTCACAACAGTCTGCATTGTTAGTATTATTATTCCTACTTTGCAGATGAGAAGACCCCAGCTTGGGGAGATGAAGGCCAAGGTCACACAACTAGAAGCAGCGGAACCAAGACTGAAACTCAGACCTATCTGACTCCAGAACCCATGCTTTTGCCACCACTTTACCCCTGGAGAAAGGCATCAGCTAGATTGGGAGACAATTGCCTGGCAAAGGCAGGCAGCGGTGAGAAAATGAGGACTTGGGCAGAGCTGGGCTAGAAGACGCTGGTCCTAGTTGCTTGCCAAGTTGTTCTCTCTGAGCCGCAGGAGCCTCTGGAGAGAGCAATAACAGTCCTGGGCTGTGGGCTCAGTTTGTCTCTCTGGCTGTGGCCTTGTTGGCAGGGTGGCATTGTTACTGTTGCATTCTTTGGGCTTTTGTCTGTGGTTTCTAGGGCCCCAGCTTTGCCTTGCTCCAGCTTCCTTCTCCGCTGAGGCCTGAGTTCTCTCCTCACACAGCTGCCCGACATTTGATCAAACGCCTCGTTCAAAGCAGTCTCCACAGTCCCAGGGAGAAGCAGATATTTAGAAAAATACGACTGAAATAAAACAATAGTGAATTCGCAAAGAAAATGATAATTAAATAAGGCACCTGGGACATCTGGTGTTAAGCCACAGCTAAATAAGATCTGTTCCCAAACTCAACCATTCAGTCTCAAATGGTGATAGTGCTATGGAGAGAAATAAAGGGGGAATGGAGGTTCCACTTGAAATAGAACAGTCAGGGAAGCCCTGACTTTCAGGTAAAAGACCTGGAAGAGATGAGGGAGGGATCCATGTGGATATCTGTGGGACTCAG
This sequence comes from Pteropus medius, assembly GCF_902729225.1. NCBI lineage: Eukaryota > Metazoa > Chordata > Mammalia > Chiroptera > Pteropodidae > Pteropus > Pteropus medius. Next base: position 17,901,992 of record NW_024349799.1, on the reverse strand, counting down.
AGGCAAAGTTTGTGTGAAGGGAGCATATCCAGCATGTTCAAAAATACCACTAAGACTTGTGAGGCTGGAGTGGTCTGAACCCAGGAGGAAAAGTCACATTACAGGGTTGTGAGTAGAAGGCAACATGGTCTGATTTATCTGTTAAAGGAATCACTCCAGCTGCTGCATTGAAATAGACTATCAGAGAACAATGGTGGAAGTAGAGAGACCGACTATGGGACATATTGTAAAAATCTGGGTGGGAGATAATAGTGGCATGGACGATGGTGGTGGCAGAAAAAGGTGATGAGAAACAGATGCTGAGTGTATTTTGCAGGTAAAGGTAACAGAAATTGCTGAGATTGGATGTGGAGTAGGGGAGAAAGAAGAGCATCAGAAGGACTCCAAAATTCTGAGCCCAAGCAATAGGAAGGATGGAGTGGCTAGTAACTGGGGTAGGGAAGAGTATAGATGTATGTGGGGAAAATAAGATAAAAGATGTGTTTTAGACATATTAAGGCTGAGAGCAATTGCACATTCAATTGGTGATATTGAGAAGGTGATTGGCTACAGAGGTCTGGAGTTCAAGGCAGAGGTCTTTGCTTGAGAGCGGAATGTGGCAGTCATCAGTACATTCCTGATATTCAAAGCCATGGAGACAGGATGAGATCGAATGAAGTACCATGAAAGCAAAAACCCAAACAAGGACATGATAGGAGGCATCATCATATCATACCTCTGGCTTGCAAGTGAACAACGTTTGTATAGTCATAATAATACAAACACTAAATATTGATTTAGCCAAAATTATCATTTAACTGTGTTGGGAAGATTTAGATTTTAGTGGGATTTAAGAGTGTTAAAGCTTAGGATTCATAATAGGAAATAGATAACATATGAAATCTATAAATCCAGACTTAGTAGTATTAGACATTCCTGGTTTGGAGCAGACTGGAAATTGCCCTAAAAGACAGTGCCACCATTCCCCTTCCCCATGGTGGCCTTGTTCAGACCCTTGTTTGGCAGGAGCCTGGGGAGGAAAGGCAGGAACAGCTCTAACTTGGTAAACAACACGTTTCTGAAAATGCAACTGTATGAGCAGTCATCACTCAACAAACGGCACTGTCAGCATCACTATGGACACAACTCCATGCCAAGATGCTGTGTTTGTTCAGTGGCTTGATATCATTATTGGGCATGTTGTTGAAATAATTAAATTGGAATTAATGTTTGAATATGTGTTTAAAAGGATACTTTTATTTTAAACATGCTCTTTCTTTCATTACATGCTGACTTGCTGACTGCTAGGAAGTTCGTTCCTGAAAGATGTATGATTTTTTTCCTATAATTCTGTATTTTTTTAGGCTACAATGTTTCAGCTAACAGTTCTACAGAAGAAAAAAAAACATCAGAACTATTTGATACAAAATATTGTTATGAATTGGACTCATTAAGATGAAAGGATGATATGTGATTTCTGGTTTTATTTTTTAAAACCATTTATTGGGTGGCTTTTTTTTCCACAGGAGACACAGACCTCTGATAATCAACGGGCAATAAGTTGACTCCTTCATTGCTGTCTTCCAGCTTCATGTGTCTCTTTAAATAATCTGTGTTTTATTTAGTAGTTTTACTTTTTCTTTAGTCGAAACCAGGAGGGCTGTTGCTTCCCTGAGTAGATTTTAATGCCACTGCTGAAGGTTGCAAGAAAAAAAAAACCTACTAGTGAAAGGTGCCCCATTAAAGTAAGATTGAAGCTAAAATTGAAAATCGAGAGCTAATCTTTGTGTACCTTTCGAATGGATGTATTTTTAAATTGGCAATTTAAAAAAAGAATAAAATTGGTTGGAATAATACAGTGCAATAGTGGAAAGCAAATGGAGCAGTATTATCATAATTCTAATTAGGTGAATTTCCCTGTTTGAGATTTACTTACAGAACTAGCTCAGTTTTAGTGGGAATAAATCCTTATTGATGAATTTGATTACAATTATGGAATTCCATTTTCCTTGTAATAGGTTGTCCCACAAGAGGAAACTCTATAAAATATGAATTTGGGCATACAGACATAAAACCACTCTTCTTAGCAACTTGAACTCTTACATTCAGAATGCAGAGTAATTTACTGAGAAATACTAAGTAGCCACACTTCTGTTTCTTTATTTCAAATGTTCCAAGTGGTACCAAAGATAAGCAGGAATTAAGTTTTCATAATATCCAGGGACTACCTAGAATTACAGCTGAAAGCTAGGTCACCCATACCTTACTGAAACCAGTGGTGTCTCTACCTCTTTATCCTTAAAGAATGTTTCCTCCCTTTGGACTATAACTGGTTTTACTGATTTAATTCTTGGCAGTGTGGGTAGGAATATATGGACTCCTCCAGAGAGTGTCAGTCTTGAATAGCTTGAAAGTCAGGAATCTCATACATAAGGGGTAAAATATTTAATGAGAGACAATTGATAAACAGAAGGATAGGAATGAAGATAGAGATACAGAAAGGATGAGAGAAAAAGACAAAGAAACGTCAAGTGAACAGAAGCATTCTGATTATATGGTCCATGAAAGAAGTGGAACCAGACAAGAAATTGAGCAGAGGAGAAGCTCAGGCCAAACTCTTTGCCTTGGTTTGGCTCTGGATGTTGCTGACCTTGCAAAGCTGCAGCTAACCTGGGAGCTAAGCTGTCTTGAGTTCAGTGATGCTTCTCTCCATCTGAAATCTGTTCTTGTATACCTGAAAGCTTTCCGCCGAAGACCATAACTTTGATATATACCACTGTACTGTATCAGTTTTCTATGGCTACTGTAACAAATTTCCACAAACTTCGTGGCTTAAAACAACACAAAAGTCCTTATCTTACAGTTTTAGAGTTCAGAAGTCCAAACTGGGTTTCACTGGGCTAAAATCAAGATGTTTGCAGGGCCAGTTTCTTCTGGGAAATTCTAGGGGTGAATCCATTTCCTTGTCTTTTCCATCTTCTAGGGACCATCCACATTCTTTGGCTTGTGGCCCTACTTCCAATTTCAAAGCTGGCAATACCAGGCCAAGTCTTCTCACACTGCCATCGCTGCTTCTCCCCTCCCTCTGTTACTTTTGAAGACCCTCATGATTATGTTGGCCCCACTCAGATAATCCAGGATAATCTCCCTATTTTGAGGTTAATTGATTTGAAAATTTAGCTCCATCTGTAAATTTAATTCTCCTTTGCCATGGAACCTCATATAGTCACCGGTTCTGGGGATTAGGATGTGGACATCTTTGTTGGGGGTGCTTGACTACTACCATGGCAATTTCACCTGGGCACCCAAGGAAGTGGCTGAGGCAGACGTTGAGCTAGAGAAAAAGATTCAGGCAGCCAGTCCTAGAGTTGCTACTGGGACAGAGGACACTGTCAAATCAGCTTCTAATCCACAGAATTTACCACAAAAACAGAAAAGCAAGACAGAGTAAATGCAGGAGAGGAATTTAAACCACGCCCAAATCGTTCTTCCTGCTTTTCAATACCTTATCTCCCCATAGTCGGGGGTAAAACATCAGACACACATTTACACTCTTAGTTTAATTCTCTGAGCCTCAGTTTCCACATCCATGTGTTAGAAAAATAATATTTGATATTACCAGAGTAACCGCTGATCCCCAACTAACAAGGCAAACCAATTGATTGGCGTGTTCGGTGTGTTTGCACCATTCACTGTGTTTATTACCGTCATTGACTTAATTGTCCTAACCAATGAAAGCCTCAGTTTTTCAACTTGCCTGAAAACTAGGATAGTAATAATCCTCACCTAATGGGCTGCTGCGAGGGGAGAACAGCTGGCGCATGCTTCTCGTAGGTCCTCTCCCTTCAAAGGAGTCACCCCTCCCTCTGATAATTAGTCTTTGCCTACTTATCAATTCTCCCCTCTCTTTCTCTCTCTCTCTCTCACTCTCACACACACACACACACACACACACACACACACACACACTTCTTTATACTTCTTATCCTTCCCCATTTTCCTGGCTACAAGCAAGCACGGACTTGCCTCATCCCAGATGAAACTTCCATTGGCCAGCCGTCCCCCTCTCTTCATTGGTGAGCTTTTCTAAACCCACAGCCCACCTTCCTCACTGATCAGTGTTTGCATTTTGTCTTCTAGACTTACCACCTGTCAGAAGCTGAGCTACTGATCACTCAAATGTCACCAGCGGCCTCGTAGTTCTCACTCTCTCTAACCTCTCCGCAGGCCTGATTTGGCATGAGGCCACCTTCTTCTCCAGGTAAGGCCATGCTGTGGCATTACACTGAGCAAGCCCCCCACTGGATTATAAACTCCGGTGAGATAAGAAAGCAACATGCCTTTCACTTGCCTCCAGATACTCAGAGCCTGAGAACCTGAAACATAGTGGGCTTTTAATAAAGCCTAATATGAACAGAGTAACAAATGAACCAAATGAACCTATAAACACCTTATCCCATGGCTTGCCTGCTGAGGTTCCACTCCAGTCCCCTCTGGTGACTGAGATGCTGATGAGGGCCCCCCACATTCTGGAGAGAGCCAGTGCATCACCAAGCCAGCAGCTCTGTGAGATCCCCATCGAGATCTCATGGTCCTGTTGTTCCCAAGTCCTTTCAGTGAATGACACACATGAGAGGAGGTGATCACTTATAAGAAGGGGCCAGGAATAATAGGACCTGCTCTGTTCTGCCATGGCCCTTGGCCATGGGGCTTTACCCCTTCTCCCTGAAAACCCTGAGTTTAGAGGCCTACCTGTTTTGTTCTATGGAAGTTCTGCTTATTAAGAGGATGGGGAGGTGTGAGTTCACCAGCGGACCTCGGACCTCCTCAGCCAGGTCACAGCCACTGAAAAGTGATGAGAAAGCAGTTTTGGATGGAAGAATGAAAGTAAGCATCCTAAGGCCCCACCCGCAAAGCATTCTCAGAGTCCAGACACTAACGACCAAGAAGGAAAAGTCTCATGGGCTTAGGTCAAAGAGGGAGTCAAATATTTCCTAATTCCAGTGGTGTAGAAGTGGATTCTTTTAAACTGAAGTAAGACAGCAGGATTCTGGACTCCAGTTCATCCCCTCCACCTGTACAGACTGCATATGGTTTTATCCCGAAATTCCCAAAGGCAAGCCCATCTGACTCCAGAGGGGATTCATGTCCCCATGGTCATCACAGTCCAATCTCATGTAAAGAAAGTGTCTTCCTCCTTGAACATGACTTTAACCCTACAAGGTGTGATCCTGGCCTATGAATGCTCTGAAGCATCTGGTCCCTGTGAAGCCCCTTGCATTTTGTGGGTGCCCATCGTCCATGTAGGTGTGTTGCCAGCCCAAGTAAATTATTTCTGCTGCTGGATTCCAGTCCTTGATAGCAGGTTCATCTCTCATCATTCCCTCACATCTTCAAATAATAGACTTGGACACGCTGACCATGAGCATCTATATCTCTGTTTATCAGGCCATGCCAACTACCACAAGAACTCCTCTCAAGATCCCAAAAGATTATATTTGTTGAAAACAGTACAGGCTTGTTCCTAACTCCTATTACAGTCTAATGAGCAGTCCTTCATGAGTCCAGGCTCCCTCTGTGCTAGGGTCTCACCATCATCATACTTATAACTTCACTGACACTTTAACATCATCAGTGGATAGACAGGAAGGTGACCACACAAAGTGTTTTAGGGGTGAAGCCTGGAAGTGTCACATATAACTCCACCCCATTTCACCAGCCAGAGCTCAGGCATATGGGCCCCTATAACTGCAAGGGGAGCTCAGGCATATGGGCCCCTAAACAGACCAGCTGAGTGCCTAGGGATAAAGAGAGATGGCTTGGGTGACTATCCATCTAGTCTGTCACAAAGCTCCTTCCACTATAGTTCTAGGTTCTCAAACTGCTTTTCACTCTCCCCAGAAATAGCCAAGTTCATTTACTCATCCTGCAGAGTGGGGCTCCTCCCCAAAAGAAAAAAAGCATTGAAGTGGCATACCCCAAGAGATCTGTACCTCTAACCCAATGTTCCCATTCCAGCAGCCATCCTGATGAGCTGGCTTCTGCACACTGCCTGAAATTGGTTCCCATTGAGGGCAGCTGTTCTTAAATTAACCAAAACAAGGCATAGAGGGGAAGGAGAGTTTGGAGAGACAGCTGATGGCTTCATTGAACCAGAGGAAGCCTCTTTGCTGCCGCTATTCCCCTGCCAAGCTTCCGCTCCCAGTGGTCCAAAGACTGTCTTTCATGTTCCTTTCTCAGATCTGAACTCTGGGCCATTTGCAAGCCCTGGGAGATGGAGCCTTCTGATGCTGGCCCCAGGAACTGACAGGGCAGCCCTGAGGGGCTAGCCAGAGAGGCAAGTCCTAGAGGCAAGAAAAAGGCATTTCTAAGAGACAAATGCAAAATTGTCAGCAGGATGAATACAAAGTTTTGAGGTCGGTGTCACTTTTCTTACTTAGAATTCCCCAAAGGGGTCCTGAAAAGTAGCTGTGAAAGAACTGAAGACTAGTGTTGGCCGTTTGTGATATTTATTACGAAAAAAAAAGGAATCCGTAAAAGGTCGCACCCCATCACATTGGCACAAAATATGCAGCAGGCTCCCTGAGGCTACGTATTCCTCACTCCCACACTGGCAGGAGCTGCCAGAGCTACAAGAAGGCTGTGAAAATCTACCCTCACCTAGAGCCAGGGAGTGGGGTTCTGCAGAAAGACAGAGTTCACAGAGATTCAGAAGGCAAACGTCAAGCCAGGACTACTAGGGTACGGCCACAGTATGTGTGGGGGTGACCCTGAAGTGACATCATGCATAATTAGTACTGAGCACTTCTTGTCATGGTAAGCCTGTCTAAGTACTGTACGTACATTCACGAATTTAATCCTTCCAACCGCCCAGTTAGGTAGCAACTATCATGATCTTCATTGTACAAATGAGAAACTACAACTAAGAGAGGTTAAGTAACTTGCATAACATCACACAGCTGGTCAGTGGTCAAACTGGGTTAGGAGTCCACATCTGTCCAATTCCAGAGCCCTTGCTCTTAACTTTCATTCTATGCTCACTTCTGGTGTGGCCCTTGAGATAGGACAGGTATCACTGAGATGGTCTCTGAGGGACCCCAGGAAACCATTATGACAAATGAATACTAACCACAGTCAGATTTAATTTGACAACTAAATTGATGGCAGCAATGGTCTCAATGTCATATTCAAGAGGACAGCCAAGAGGACCACTGATAAACAGTCACCTGAAAATCACTACAATGTCACCATTCAGTGGATGGATGTCTAAAAGATGGGACAACTCCAGGCCAAGCTATAAAAGATGGTGGCAGCAAAACAAGAGTTCTACTCTGGGGTCAGAAAGTTAGTTCTGGTTCAAATCCCAGCTCTGCCATGATCTAGCCAGGTAACCTTGGACAAGTCACTTAACCTCTCTAGCCCTCAAAGAAAACATGGTGGTGGGAGAGGGGAAGGGTGAAAAATTCAAAGATTATGAGAAAGATTACATTACATAGGCAGGTGCATGAGTAGAGATTTAATAGAAAACCTATAACACCCATAATTTGGGTAATTTGAGGAAAGGTTTTATAGGGGACTATACAAGGGTGAGGGCAGTACACAGCAAAACCATAAGTGCTGTACCCCTGACCGGAAAGAACACAGCCCTGCCAACGCCTTGATTTCAGCCCCACAAGACTTGTTTTAGACTTCTGACTCCAAGAACTGTAAGATAACAAATGTATGTTGTTTTCAGCCACCCAGTTTGTGGTGATTTCTTCCAGCAACCCCAGGAAACTAATACAGAAAAAGCTGGCTACGGATGACTGCTCTGACAGGAGTTGTGGCCTTCGGTCAGGCCAGGGGATCCCCCCAGAAAGAAAGCTGGCCTCACTCTCCCAGCCCCCAAATTCTACTGGGGCTTCCACTGAAAGAATCTAACTGGCAGGCAGAGGGAGCCACTGCTATGTCCATACAGATCAGCTTCTGAAACAGAGTACAGAGGTGGAGAGCAGATCTGAAGACAAACAGGAGAACCAAGCACCCCTTGGACTCACCCTACTCTCAGAACAGAACTCCTCAGTTTTGGGGTATAGAAGGTAGACATCCTTCCGGAACTTTCTGGGAGGAGGGGTCTTTCAAGGGCCTAATAGCCACCATTGATTCCAGTCTGCGAGGGTGGTCAACCCAGATACCACCAGCCCTCGTCCTGTCTTACCCACCAACCCCAGCCCTGGCCACCCCTCCCTCATGCCACACCATTCAAGGATGAGATTCTACTGGATGAGAGGCACTCCCAGGGTCCCAGGCATCAGCTAGTCTGGCTGTCACTCCTAGCTTGGCTCTGGCCAACTGATACGCCAAGTGTCAGATGTAGACATCTTCAGGCCCTGCCCTTGGAAACTAACATCCACAGGCAAACTTAGCTGAAACCTACAGCCTGGCACTAGCCAATATGGCCAGTGGGCAAGTTAGGAAAGGGTTCCCCACCCTCAAGACACTTTCCTGCCATCTACTGGGAACTTGTAGTAACTACACATATCTAAGATGACAATGGAGTAAACATTGCAATTGCACAATGCACAACTTGCACAACTGGAAGTGGGGGGCCGGTAGCCTTCCACAGAATCCTCAACACAAATGGAACAGTGGTGATGATAAGGTGGCTTTTTTTGGATAGTTGTCTGTCTCTCCAGCCCCCATAAAAACCATCATCAATGCCTCCCAGCAATGACCACCAAAAATATACCTCTAGGTAAACACATTGGGCTCATGATCTGTTGCAGCGAGATGTACTGTCATGTTACATTCCTACGAAGCTCAAGAATGAGTAAAACTACCGCGTAGGGTCTACGGTCAGAGCGGGCTGGGTGTGTATATTTATTCTAAGCCTGCACTGCTGATATAGTAACCTCTAACCACACGTGTTGACCGAGCACTTTGAATATGACTAGTCTGCATTGGGCAGTGCTGTCAGTGTCGAAACCACTTTAAAGACTTAGTGTGAGAAACAGAACACAAAATAGTTACTAAGAAGTCCTAAATTGATTACATGATAAAATGATATTTTGACCTATTGGTTTAAAATTGATGCCATTTATTTCTTTTTTTAATGTGGCTACTGGAAAATTTTTAAATAGCTTTGCAGTTTGTATCAGGTCCCTACTGGACAGCATTACTCTCAACCCTTCCTGCCTGGGCCCTTGTGGGAAGCTGGTGCCTCAGATATGGGCTCAAGATCATTCTGCATTAGATTATAGTAAACTGGACACAAGTCTGCTGGCTGATGCCATCCCCTCTTTGAGGGGGAACGTAGTTGGGACATTTTATAGCTTCGGCAGAAGGTTTAACTTGTTAGGATACAAGAGTGTTGCACAGGAAGAATTAGATCTTAAAAATCCTCCTTTCTCCCACTTCTCCCTCTTCCCCCTCTTCCCCCTCTTCCTCTCCCTACTTTTCTTCTCTTCCTCCTCATTCTCTCCCTCTCTCTCTCCCTTCTGCACATTTACCTCATTCCTCTCACTTACCAACTGGCTTCCCTATCTCTCACACCATGAGAGGGGAAATATGGTGTCTGACTGCTCCCCAGTTATGCTGCTTACATGTTCCCATCTTGTGGTGAGAGAGACAGAGAAATTGTCTGCCTCTGTCTCCGAGGTCTCTCTCCTAACTAACTCCTCAAGAAGGAGCTGGCAGGCCTGACCACGGTCATGTCACACCCTGTGCTAACCAGCTACCAGAGCGTGTGTCTTCATGTCTCTTCCTTCTTAAGAGGCTGGGAGATGAGACCAGCAAAAAGGCATGCAAACCAGGGGCCTCATAAGACATGTAGAAGATTAGAGTGAGGGTGGAAGTTTAAAAAGAGCAGGAGATTCTATAATGCCACTCAAAGGTAGGAAAAAAATGGGATGAAAACAGAGCCGCAGATTGCGAGTAAGCTGGTAAATCCTGACTGGGAGTCAACAAATTCCATCCCAGCCCTGGGTCTGTCAGTGACTGATGGTTGTGACCGTGGACATGTCCCTTCTTACCGCTGATGGTTGTGACATGTCCCTTCTTACCACTGAGCCTCAGTTTCCCCATCTGCAAAATAAAGTGTTGGACTAGATGATTCCTGTGGGTCCTTGCATACATAAGAATTGAGATGTGTTTTTCATAAAGAAAGTAATTCATTCAACGAATATTTCTGAGCCCCTGGTACCACAAATCAGGTGTTATTCTAGCTGCTGGGGATACAGCAGTGAACAAAACAGGCAAAATTCTCTGATTTGTCACCCTCAGTAAAAGCTGCCAGCCTTAAGACTGCTGAGGGGATACAAATGCTCCTCTGCGTCTTCAAATGATATTTTTATTGGTGGCAAGAGGAAAGGTGAGATTCTTTGTTCATCAGATTCTCACACTAATGAGAATACCTGAAGTAATGGAGCAATTGTAATTAGGCCAGGAGCTCTGCACACTCAAAACGACCATAAATAAGAATGGGGCTTTACCTAACCATTCCATTAAAGCCCCGAGAGGGGGAGGGGTGGGGAGAGAGGCTGAGCAGGGAGCAGCCCCCTCCCAAATAGCAGGTACTCGGGATGGGAAAGGGTCAAGATGGCCCCTCACCTGTGGCCCATTCAATCAAGGTGAAATCCAAGGCTGAGTCTCCAGTATGAAACTCGGAAAGCCCAAGGAGGAAGAGTGAAAAACAGGCATTGGCTGACAGGGACTACCATGTAGTCACCACGTAGACGGCTGACATGGTGGCAGGGCTCCTGCACTTTCCATGGAGAATCTATTATTTGAAGGAAATCAGAAGCCAGGGAAGGCCCAGGTGGCCCCTCAGTCCTTAACTCTCTCCACCCTCGCCTGCTGCCAGGACCCCATAAAAGCAATGAATGGCCTTGTAGGAAATGAAAAGAAATGCCAGCTACACTCTGCTTAGTTTGGTTCGTCCTCACTACTGCCACTTATTGAGCACTGGACATGCAGGTGAAAGGATGCCAAGCTTTGGATCCAAGCCGTGTGTGTCAATTCCAACCTCGGCCACTCACAGCCGTGTGACCCAGGCAATCCTCAACCCCCCTGAGCTGAGGCTCCCTTGCCAAGTGGCGCGAACGCTGCCCATCATGAAGCAGGGAAAGGCACTCAAAAAGGGGCACCTGTGAGTCCCCAGGCCTCCTGCAGAGACCGTGCCATTGAAGGTTGAACTGTTGGCTAAACACATCTGACTGTGGTTGCCTGGCCATTTTTCATGAACTAACAGATGCTTGCCATAGCATCAACCTCGGGATGCACGCCAAGCCCTTAGATGTCACTTCTGGCTGAGCCCTCTCACAGCTGGCAGTTCTGCAACTGAGGGTGTCCTTGCCTCCTGAGAGGGGCCCGTGCTCTACTGGGGCAGAAAAATGCTGACTCTAGTCCCTATTTGCCGCATCTGGGCCTAAATTCAAATTTCGACCCGGCCACTGACAAGCTGGGAGACCTCTCAGCCTCTCTCAGCTTTCCTTTCCTCCCTCCAGCCTGGGGGAGACCTGACACCTGACCAGAAAGGCCTTGTCAGAAAACAGGGCCCACTCAAAGGAGGGGTTGGGAGAAACCGTGTCCTCTCCTCCACGCAGATCTCCGACTGGAGATTCTCTCCCAGAACCTCCAGAAGGAACACGGCCCTGCTGACCCATTTGAAGACTTCTGACCTCCAGAATTCTAAGAGAATAAATCTGTGATGTTTTAAGCCATTAAGTTTGTGGTAATTTGCTACAGCAGCACTGGGGGACTAAGAAACCTGCCGGGGGATCCCTCTGGCCACCCAGCCCCCTCTCTGGTCTTGAGGTCCATGTCAGCTCTAGCTAGACAGAAGTCAGGAGGGTGGCTCGTACCTGGCACCAAATGCCTTGATTAACCAGGGGCGATTCTCAGAGGGCAGGAGCAGGCCAGAGGGGGCCACAAAGCCCACACAAGCCCCTTTCACGTTAACCCTCTAACTGCTCCCAAACAAAGGCCACGGACATGCTCTGGATTTCTCCCTAATGCAAGTTTCATATTTTTTTCTCCTTCCCTTTTTTTTGTGTGTGTGATACCTCATACCTGTATGTGGACTGTCTGGTGAGAGAGGCACCATAATGTAGAACAGAAAGCCCCAGGCCAGAGATCTGGAAACTTGGATGCTAACCCTGAGTGTAGCCCAGCTTCGAAGTGGTATTAGAAAGTTATTGCCTTTCTCTGAGCCTCATGAGGCTCCCCATGAGCCTCATGAGTTTCCCCATCTATGCATGGGAGTGGGACTGAGGCCTTGGTCTACTGGCATTCTGATTCCATGGTCATGAACAGCTCCTTCCCTGTCACCAGCCAGCCTGACCCTGTAGGAGTAGGGCCAGTCAGGGTTGGTGGAGAGGTGCCACATCTGAGACCCAAAGCTTTCTCTGGAAGATCCAGCTGACCCCCAGCTCCCGGCTTAGGGACTTGTTCTCTGCTGCCCCCTGCTGACCATTTGAAAACAAAGGCTTCCAGCCGGATCCTTTGCAAAGATTAACAGCTGAAAGAGACCCTCAGGAGATGCTCCCGCAAACTTCTGCATCCACTTGCCCAAAGCTGGCCAGCCAGGACCTCCCTGGAGGCTGCTCTCAGGGCCCACAAGGAAGCCAGTGCTGAGACTGGAGTCCCGGATGGAAAGACTGCCTGTTGGGGGGCCCTGAGTCAGCTCCCTCCATTCCTGCATCCATCTCCTCTGCACTGGTGAGACGAGGTGTAAGATGCTTTTCTGAAAAGTGGTACTGTTGTCCCATTCTCTGCCTTTGGGTGAGAGTAAGAAAAGGATGAGATGTTTCTGTCTCTCTCTCTCTCTCTCTCACACACACACACACACACACACACACACACACACACATTGCATAAGAGAAGCACACTAATAAGTAAGAAGTGTGCTTGACAAGGCAAAAATTACCAGTGAGAAGTCCCACTGACAAGGCTCCAAGAGGGCCACCTCCAGAAAGAGAAGAGATACTGCAATACCACGGTTAAGAAGGGGCATACACCTGAGGGCAGGTCAAAAGCACGTTATTCTTTGTATCCACCGTAAAAGGAAGACAGTCAATTAGAAATGCTGGGACAGGTGAGGCTGCGGGAAAGCTGACTGATAGAGTCGTGAACCAAAATGTGGCTTGATTTCAATCCACTGAATGACGTGTAAGAAGGAATTCCTGGGGCCTTTCTAACCGAAATGTCCCTAAGGACAGCTCCAGCTTGAAGGAGAGAAAGGGGATCTCTAGCTGTTTCAGTTCAACACCTCCTCCGGGTACTGATGCCACACACTCCATGGGTGTCCTGGCCCCCACCCCTTTTTTTCTTGGGCTCGCAAATGTCCTGGGGCATTAGGAACGGAGACTTGCACACAGGATGAGTTGGACAGGGCCATGAAGTGTCCTGGGACACATTCAGGCATCCATCCTGCTGGGACCACGGATAAAGTGAGATTCTTGCTGTCCCCAGAAAAGGGGTGACTGGTGGGAAGGCTGCATACAGAAAATAGACAGGATAATGGAGGCTGGGAAGTCTGAGGGCAGTAGTTTGGTCCCTAAATAATGCCCCTGTCACATTCTGTATCTGCTTCAGAGCCACAGTTGAGGCTCTGGCAGATCAGACACCTCAGGAGCAGGGGAAGGCCCTTCTGCTCTCCTCCCCCAGCCTCCACCCTGCCCGCCCCCTTCTCCAGCTCAGGAGCTCTCTCAGGCCCCAAGACGTGCCTCCCTTCCTGCTTCCGAAGGTCATAATGATCCTTTCCTTTGATCTCTAAAACCTCCTCCTGATTCTCTCTCAATAAACCTGGATGGCCCATTAGATACCAAGCCTGGATCAACCAAAAATTAACCTTTTTTCCTGGCCAGTAGGAGAGCTTAAACCTCAAATCTCCTAGTGCTCCAAAAGCAGGAAAGGAGAGAAAAAAAATAAAACACTCCTCCCCACTAAAATATCCACTGCCACTCCCAATGCCATGAATATCCTCAATCTGTGGCCTGGGGGTTAAGAATTTGGAACAACAGAAAAAAATGCAATCACAGCCTGTTGTAGGTCCCTGCAGAGAAACGCACTCACAGGGCCATTTCATGTAAATGCCATTTATTAATTTTCAAATTCTGGAGTCAACCTTTGGACAAAGCACAGAAGACCGAATTTCGGTTACAGACAGAACGCAGATATTAACAGCCGTGAGGGCGGAAAAGTAAAGGTACATCAGACTGCCAGGAAAGAGGAGGTAGAGGGGGCGGGGAAGGGTCTCAGTGCTGCCACCCTCATCCTACACAGGAGAGTCAAGGGGATTCCGCAGAGAGTTCTAGATGAACTGGATAAAGTTACAAAAATAACCAAGCAAAGAACCAAAACTGTTACTATCCAAAATCGGAAGAACGGTAAAGAAAGAATGAGAAATCATCAAAGTGTTAAGTTCTCATTTTTCATTGACATGGAATAAAAATGACACGTGTAGAAATTGTGATTTCAACATATTATTTGGAGATAGAGAAAAATCACCAAAAGAGTAAAACACAGGGTCAAACCATTGGCTCTGGACTAAGAAATGGAAGATATGGGGCAGGAAACTTCACTTTTGTTCATAAGCCCTTTTGAGTTTTTTGCGGGGTTTTTTTCTTCCCTACCATGGACATTATTTTGATTTTTAAAATTAATTTAAAAATTTAAGAAGTGACACCCAAATCCTCGTCGACTGAACCAGAAGTGGCCAGGCCATCTTCTGGTTGCCCAGTACCCGGCTGTCTGGTGGGCGCAGAGGGGTCAGAGCGGTGGTGGGTGCCCTGGTGGGAGGCACGGACAGGGGCGGCCAACATGTTCCGGCAGCGAAGCCGCTCCTCCTCCCGCTTCTCCTCCAGGCGGCTCTCCAGCAGTCTCAGCTCCCTGTGCACCGCCTTCCGCATGGAGGGCTCCAGCTCGAGCACCCTCTCCAGGTCAGCCTTGGCCTCCTCCTCGTTCCACACCTCTGAGTGAGCCCGGGCCCGCAGGTAGTAGGCCTTCACGATGCCTGCGGGGAGGACCAGGCTGGACCAAGCTCCCAGCCCCAGAGGCAGCCCCCACCCACGGGTCCTTCCTTACCAGCTTACAAAATCCTTAACCTTGACCGTGATCTTTAACTTCTCTGTACCTCCTAAGCCTGTGTCCTCCACTGTAAAATGGGGGGGATAATAATAACAGCAGTTCCTACTCTTCACCCTTGGGTGGACCCTTCCCAAGGCCTAATAACTGATCTTATATTTTAACTTTCTATTCTTTTTCTTATAGTGGCTTGCCAAATTGTGTACACTTCAGGCCCTACCCCTGCAGCTATCCCATACGGTAATTACGCAGATTAAATGACAGGACGAATGCGGAGAACTGAGTGCCTGGTGCACAGTAAGTGTTTGATGTTGTTGTTATCATTATTTAAATACCATCTTCACATACGTAATTGTGGTCCTGCCTTAGCTATGCATCACAGATACAAGTATTTACTTAATAGTGTTCTCTATATTGATGGGCCCTTTTTTAAAAAACCTGTTTACTGCTCCACACATCAACAGGTTTGGCAAGCTACTTATATATTTGTCCTAATGCACATTAAAATAAAATACCTCCACAAGAAGCACTGCTCATGCATCACCGTGATACGGGTACAGACGTGGGAAGCCCTGCTGGGTGCAGGCAAGGTTTGGCACCTTGACAGAATCAGAAGAGTGCGTGTAGGTCTGTGCGGGTGATCCTGCAGCTCTGGCCAGACCTCGACCCCCACCGGCTCCTGACCCACCTCGACTGCCCACCTGGATGTTGCCGAAGGATGTCACTGGTGTGCTCCAGCACCTCGTAGTACTCCTCCCTCTTCAGCAGGCACTGGCAGTAGTTGAGGATGAGAGTGTTGATCATCTTTTCCAGCTTCAGCCACTGTGCCTCCCAGGGTTTCTCCTACCCGTGGAGGAAGGTCTGCTGTAAGCTCAGGCTGCTCCCTGATACCTCCCCTCCCCCATGGCCCCGGCCCAGGCAAGGCTGCTCCCCTAATGCAGGGCAGCCTCCCACCTTGGTCTGCAGGTTCCTCAGGCAGACAATGGCTTCCTGGTACTTGCTAGAGGCCTCCTCATAGCGGCCCAGCTTGAACAGCCGGTTTCCTTCTCCATGCAGGATGGGCACTGCCTGCATCCTCTCTGTGTTGCTCAGGTTCCAGGTCTCCCTCTGGTACTCACTTGGGGCCTCCACCTGGCCCAAGAGCTGAAGGTCAGTGAGGTGGGGCCCCGGTGCCTGCACCCTAGCAGTAGGGACCCCAGCACACCTCACTGAAGCCATCTCTGCATTTTCTATAGTGAGATTCCGCTGGCACAATCATGCTTGCTGATCAAACACATATAAACAGGGGAAGAAAGTAACAAGATCCCAGGAGCCCTACCCTAAATCAGCAACTTTGTGCAATTAGGAAAAGGCAACACTTTGTCAACACACTTTATTTCCAATATTCAGAAAATTGCCCTAATACTCATGTCGTTAGAACAAGACACTTCATTGCCATCTGCTGGAAAATAGTCAATATAAACAATACAAACACGCAATGTCTATAATGAGCACCTTAGAGGTGATGCCCTCGTGCAGCGTACAAACCACACACCTGTTCAAACAGGACCTTTGGCAACACAGTTCTCTTCTTTATTTGTTTTCAACCACATATCCCTCAGGCTGAGCCTCAGCCTTGGCCATAGCTGAGCCCTGACCCTCTCTCACCAGCAGGTAAACATAGGCTATCAGTCACTCTGGGCGAAGGGATATGGACAATTCCATGATGCCTCTCCCACTATTGGAGAACCAGGTCTCAGCCCACAAACCGGGAGGACTGGGGATGAGGATATAATTCTAAACTTTTGAAAACAAAAATGGAAGTAGAGTACCAATAGAAGTAAAATGCCTCCAAAATGAAAATGAATGACATTTTTTAAAAATTGGTCCCAAATAGACTTTTCTCTGGGAAAAGGCAAGGTCAAATTCTAAAAGGGGGTCAAATTCTAATTCTCCTGTGGTTTATGAACGCTTTCTTGTTCTCTAAAGAGAAACCGGGTGATGGCCAGTGTCGGGTGGGGCTGGGCTCCCATAATGCCCACTGACCCTGGTCCCTCTCTGATGCTGGGACAGCCCTCTCTGCCTACATCCCACCCCACGAGGCCCCACCTGCAGCAGCTCAATCACAAAGATCAGAGGCTGTGGCTCCCTCTGCAACTCGTCCAGGTCCTCATAGCCCAGTGTGTGGTAGGCGAACATGTTGGCCAGCCCGCATGTGTGCACATGCCACTCAGTGGGATCCTTGCCCTCTGCCATCTGACGCAAGCTCCGGGACAGGATGGGGTAGACTCCTGTGTGCTGGGGAGAGACAGGCAGATGGCATTGGGTTGTCTATTCAATGCCAACAGGACGTCAGAGAGCCCCCACTCTGAGCCTCTCCACCAGGAATCCTCTTGCCCCCCTGCACCTGGCTATGACCACCTAATGCTCCCAACATACCTCCACCAATAACTGCAGGTAACTGTATGCCAGGAGAAG
Organism: Pteropus medius; assembly: GCF_902729225.1. NCBI lineage: Eukaryota > Metazoa > Chordata > Mammalia > Chiroptera > Pteropodidae > Pteropus > Pteropus medius. The sequence goes on along the minus strand of NW_024349799.1, from coordinate 17,884,493 downwards.
TACTCTACATCTATTAGCTCTTTCAGTCCTTAATATGACCCAACCAGGGAGGCACTACTGCTATCTCCCTTTCACAGATGAGGCAACTGGAGCCCAGAGAGGTTAAGTAACTTGCTTAAGGTCACACAGCTAGGAAATGACAGAGCTGGGATTCAAACCCAGTTCCAGACGCCGCGCTCCAGCCACAATGCCATGCTGCCTCTTGCTGGCCCTTGCAGTCAGCTCTAAAGAATTTCTCTCCCTGAGTCCATAAAGCCTGTGACTCATGGGGCTGGAGAAGGGGGCTCTTCCGAGAGGGCTGCGTCGGCATCCTGACAGTGCTGCTGGTTAGCAGTGAGCCCAGGCTGCCAGCCCTTTCCGAGCTCTGGACCCCTCGGTTGCACCAGTAGCAGTGCTGTTGTAGGGATTAAATGAGATGGTACAGATGGATATAGGTCTGGCTCACCACAGCCAGCTACTGGAGCTGGGATTGCCACCTCGAGGAGGAAGAGGGCTGGGGAAATCAGCCTCTTACCCTAAGGCCAGACTCGTGCCATTCTGGGCCTCAGCTGCCCCATTTATGAGCTGGGAAACCCCACGGGGTGGTCTCTGAGAACCTCTCTCCTTGGGTTGGGTCCTGACATGGCCCATCTCAGGCTCACACATGACAACTCCAGTGAAGACACACTGTTGGGAAGTGTGGGGGCAGAAATGGTTCAGCTTGGCCTCATGTCACCAGCATGGGGATGAAGGTCACCCTCTCCCCTCCCCCAACAGCCAGGATCAGCCCTGAACGCCCTCGGCTTCTTTGTGAGAGAGGTAACCAGATGGCAGTTAAGCCTGTTGGGATTAAGGCTGGACCGTGGGAGGGAGAAGCCCCTGGGATCAGCTTGGGATGAGGAGGAGGCACTCCTGGGCCTGGCACGGCAGCCCCCACCTCACAGGCCCCTGCCTCCAGCCAGCCGACTGTGAGCTGTGGACGCCCGGTCAGTTTGTTCTTTGTCCATGGCCTCAAAGGCCTTGTCCAGCTGAACACCTGCCACCTGAGCACTGCCAAGGCCTGGTCAGCACGGCAGACTGTGCAGTGCTGCCAGGAGTGGGACAAAATTCCAGGAAGGAAGATAAAGGGCAGAGAAAGAGTAGAACTCCAGAGTGTCCCCCTCCAGCCCTGGGCAGCACCTCAGAGGGAGGAAAGAGGGTGGAGATCTCTGCTCTGTGCCCTCCTTTGAGGCCCTGCTTGCCCAGCTGCAGGCCAGAGAGGCAGCCAGAGTCACAGGAGGGTCTCTTTGGAGCTAGACTAACGCCCTTGGGATTTGCTCGGCCTACAGGGCTGTGACTGAGGAAGTGGATGCCTGGGACCACTGCCCCTCTCTCTGGTTCTGAATGAGTGGCTCTATCTATACTGAAGGTTGCAAACTGGCATGCTACTGGCCCTATTCAGCTCACAGACTGGTTTGTCACATCCTTCACATTGTAGTTTTTTGTTAATTAGTTTCCAACATATGAACACTGAAAGAGTTCATATGCTAATGAAGATTTTTGGCTTGCCTCAAAAACTCAGAATATCCAGCCACAATGGATCTGCCCTTTTCACATGTCAACCATCCAGTGTGAGCTGAGGGGCAGCCGCCTGCTTTGGATGGGGCAGATGATTTCCAGTCAACCAGGGCTCCTGGTCCCTTGTGGAATTTGAGTTTGCAACCCCTGGCCTCACAAGACTGGGCACCAGCAAAAATGCCACATAGAGACCAGTGTCCAGGGGACATGGGAGGGAGTGCGGGACAGGCAGAAATGCATTTCAGGGCAAAAGCTCCCAGAGCCCCTGACTGACTCTGTCTCTTTGGTTTAAGGGAGGAGGAGGAGGGAGGAAGCCCTATGCCCCTGCAGAGACCTAAACTTCAAAGTGATCCAGTGAGCATTGTCCAGGCAGAGGGCTCTGCAGGGAGTGAGGAACGGCCATTGCTGGGGGAAAGCCAGGCCTCTTAAGTCCTTTGTCAAATACACATGATTCCCCTCTGATTGTTTAGTCTTTCCAAAATTCAGATTCTGAAGTTGAGAGATGCCTCATAGAAGAGAGAGGCCAATGAAATGAAACATGCAAAGCCTTTTTCCACTTCCTGTCCTGGACGCTGCCTCTCATCCCACTTCTAGACCTGGCAAAATCATATTCATCCTTCAAGACCTCTTCTTGAAGAAGTCCCCCTAAAACTCTAAAGCAGTTAGATGCCCCTCTTCTGTAGCCTTAAAACACTCTGTCCTCACTTAATTATGTCATAGCACCAGCTGCCCTGCACTATATTTACTTAGGTGTCTGCTCCTTCTCCAGAATTCAAGTTCTTTGAGAGCCAAGGACTTTGCCTGTTTTATTCCTAACATTCAGCACAGGCCAAATCTGGTGCCCAGTGAATATTATTAGATGATAGATAGATAGATAAATAGATAGAGATAGATGATAGATAGATAAATAGATAGATAGATAGATACTTATTGATGGAAGACTGGATTATGAATAATATTGGTTGAAAGAAGGGATGGATGAATTGATACCTGGGTATATGGATAGATAGAAAGATGGATAAATATGGATGTGTAGGTAGGTAAATTATTCAAGAAGGGGTGTGTGTGTGTGTGTGTGTGTGTGCGCGCGCGCGCGCGCGCGCCATCATGGCAGCTGTGAGCTGGAAGGAGATGTGGGGGGCTACTAGAAAAACTAAGTGTCACTGTGGTTTAAAAGTTACCAGCCTGTGAGATGGGCAGTGCACTCATGTGACTATTGATGTGGCCAAAAGAACACAGACAGCACAGGATCAAAGAGCCATGCCCACATTACGAGAATAACAGCAGCTTGTGGTTTTGCAAACAAACAAACAAAAATCAATCAACCAATCAATAATCTATTGACAGCTTTCTATGTGCTCAGTTCTCCTCTATTAGAAAATATGCGTGGGAAGAGGGGGCCCTTGTGGTGACCAAGCCTCTAACATATCGCCTAAATTACAGCTACATATGGGTCTCAAAAGTGCAGGAGCTCCTAATTGTAAGCAAAGTCAATAGATATCATTTTAAACTAACGGAAAACACAAGCCAATTTTCTGAAGATCTAACTTGTTAAAATAAAACGTATTTTAAAAAATAATTAAACATAGTCTTAAAAAATTTAAATATCAGAATGAAGAATGATACAGGGACTCGTACAAAGGAAAGATGTTCAACTAATATCTGCTAAGTGAATGAAGAAATGAATAATGCATTGGGTGGGATCCCTTAGTGGTAGAGGACGGCATTGCATGCTGACTCTACTAGACGTTATAGAGAGAAACAGACATTGGATAATGAGCGCGGGGGGCGGTCTCCACCCCGATTCTGTTCCTTAACTTGTTCTACCCAAAGCAAATTACTTATTTTCTCTGAGCCTTAAATCTCATCAGTAAAACAAGGGAGTTAGTCTCTAAAAATCTTCTAGTGCAATATAATAGCTTCTATTTTTCAGTCCCTGTACCATGATTTGCCCTAGTATGCATCATATCATGTAACTACAACAGCCCTTAACATAGAGATTTGTTTATTTGTAAATGAGATAATATATTTCCAGAAAGAGAAAGGACTTTCCCAGGGTCACATAGCTAATAAATGACAGCAGAATTCAAACTCAGGGCTCACTCACTCTCTCCCTCTCTCTCCAATTGCTCTTTTGAAAGGTCAGTGGCCCCTGATAAAATAATGAGTCTGGGCACCCGCCATCAGTGGCTGCTAAATGCATTAGGTGACAGTCAAGGGAGAGCTTTGTAACGGCTAGATCAGGCTGTCAACATTTGAACCCATCAATCAATCCTATCATCACAATGAGAGGTAAGCAGACATGGAGTGCCTCCCAATGGGAAGCACACAGCACGATTTCTAGAAAATTTAGGGGGGAAGGTGGGGATAGTGGAACATGTTAGACAACTCCATGGCGAAGCAATTAACAAAATCAGAATGTGGGAACTTCTACAGGACAAATGACCCCGTTCCTCCAACAAGTCCATGTCAAAGGGAAAAAAAAGGAGTCAAGGCCAGAGATTAAGCGAGACCTGAGGGATGCAGCAACAAAGCTCTGTGCGTGGACTGTGTTTGGACCCTTATTTGAGCAAACCAACCACAAAGAGTAAATGAGGCCACAACTGGAGAAATTTGAACAGTACTGGATATTAGCTGATATTAAGAAGTTATTAGGGGGTTTTAAAGATGTAATAGTGATACCAAAGTCATGTTTTTTTAATAGCCTTCTTTTTGTAAATACAAATTTTAGTATTTACTGAGGAAATGACGTGGTGTCTAGAAGGTGCTTTAATGTGAGATGAGGAAGCGATGTGGGTGGGGAACAAGAGGACGAAACAAGATCGGCCGTGGGGTGATGGTGGCTGGCATTGCATGGCGAGACCTTGGAAATTCAGTATACTTTTGTCGACTTTTGTATATGTTTGGAAGTTTCCATAAGAAATGTTTGTTTAAAGGTCAGTGAGTTTTGCCGTTTCCACCCGAGCCACAGAACAAGAAGGCTAACTTATACAGGAGATTTGTAAGAGTGCCATAAATGTGAAAACAATTTTGCAATGTTGGTTGGAGTGGAGGGGAGGGCAGAAAAGTGACTAGTGGCCGAAAGTCTCCAGCCTCTAATAATCCTGTGCAAAAGTGGATACTATGAGGTGGGCAGGCTCATCCTACAGGGCACAGCACTGCTTCCACATCCCAGCAGCCAGCCACAACACCGACTGTCACTTTAGGGGTTAGTTTTGGGGGGTGAATCTATCTCCATCTTTACAATGGCAGGGAGTGAGGATGCAGGATTTGCCTTGCAGAATTTTGTTTTATCCCCACTTTCCAGAAATATAGCAGCCCTGCAAGGTGGGTAGGTGGGCCCCGTAGAAAGGAATGGGCCGACACAGCCTACTTACGATAGTGTCACACCAGAACTCGGCCACCTCGCTGACCCGCATGGATGTCAGCAGGATTTCCCAGACCTCCAGCTTGAACATGTTCCCAATGATAATGTGCATCGGCTGGCCCACCTGCTTGCTGTCATCTATCACTGTCCGCTCCTCGTCGCATTTCATGGTGCGGAAATGGAAGGTCACCTGGTCACCAAGAAAGTGGACCCCTGGTCTAGACACACCTCCCACGGCCCAGCAGAAGTCACCCAACTGTCACCAGCTCTCATGGCTGTCCTCAGAGGTCAGCTCGCGCAGCCCCAATGAGATGCCTCAGACCCTGAAACCATTCCCACCCTCACTCTCCCAGAGACGAGGCATTGATTCCCCATAGAGGACACTATCCCACTCTAGACAGGTCTGTGGGTCAGGATGTCCTTCCCTAAACAAGCCCTATGTCTGAGGCCACAGACCCAGCCACTCCACTATCTAAGGAAACCTACCAGAGATTTGTGGACAAGCACCATGATCCCTGAGGGCCCTTCCTTCTCACTCAACATTTGGGGCTCCAGAAAATTCCCAAAAGCCTTCCCCCACCCCATGCTGAAGTTTAATTTGCAAAGTATCAAAAATGCCCAGTGAATGAGCACCAGTTCAGAGCTTCCCAGATGTCCAGGGGTTGATAATTCCAGGGAGAGCCCACCTGGCCATTTTTTGGCAAAGCTGAAGCCTGTTTGCAGTGCCACGTGGCCCAGTAGGAATGCAGAGGCTTCCAGGGAGGGCCCACCTGGTCTAGGGGGATGACCTCACTCACTCGGGATCCAGTGATGAAGTTCGGGAGCTCCCCTGTGCCCCCATGCAGAATGGTTTTCTTGATTCCTTCCACATTCAGGAGCAGAGCAGCATCCATGGCTGTGGGTGGAGGGGGTCGGCTAGGCAAGGCCGAGATAATCTCACCCACAGGAAGCCACTCAGGCAGCTGAGACCTGGGGATTTGCCCTGCTGGGAGGGGTGCAAATAAGAGGAGTAAGGAGGGGTAGTGCCCGAAGCTGGCCCCAGGCTGCTCCTCAGGGCCATTCAGGCAGCCTAGCCTTCTGCCCCAGCCTTCACTGCTCCTCATGGGGATGCGAGGCCCCAGCCTAATTGCCTGTCAGTTTTGGTTTTGTCCCACCCCAAGCAAGAAGGAAGTCAGCTGGAACTTTCTAAAAGAAGACAGGAGACAGGGAGTGAGCAGGAGAGAGGCCTCAGGTCACCAAAAAGGAAAAGGAAGGGAGACCTGAGCCTCTCCGCCCTGCCTGGTCCCTGGCGCTGGCCCTGGTCTCTGACTCTTAGTCCCTTTGGACCCCAGCCCAGGGTGCTGAGGCCTTTGCAGTCCCTGCCTTCCTTATTTCGTGTTTCCTCCTCCTCTCCTCCCCAAGCTCTATCTGCCCACAAGAGAATGTGACATGTGGTAGGAGGGAAGGGGGGCTGGCTTCTGGCTTGGGAGAACACAGAAACAGAATAAGAGAAAAGGGGTAGGTTTGGGGAAAGTTAAAGAGCCCTCCCCCAGCCCCACTCCTGCCTCCCCTCCAAGGTCTGGCTGGGGGCAGCCGGGCTCTCCCCTCTGCTTTGGACTTCTGCCTGGATTCCAGGCAGAGCTTATTCAGGGTATCAGGGATTGCCTTTCTAGTCTAAAGTGAAAAATCATGTGAAGACTTGGTGTTTGGCGCTACCTTGTGGCCAGTTCAAGTTTTTAAGGCTTGGCTCCCCAGGGTCCTGAGGGTAATGATTCTGAGCACCAGAAAACCTTTCTCTTCTTGACCCTAGACTGACTTGTCACAAAGAGGGGGACACAGGACCCTATCACAGGGAGAAATGAGAACACTGAACTAGGAGGAGCCAAATACGGCAGCATTCAAAGGGCCGATCCCACTGATTATTTCCTGACACGGTGGCCTTGGATGCCTCCTATCCCTAACTCCATTTTCTCAACTGAAACAGGAGAATCGACCTCTCTTGCCTCCCTCTCCTGGAAGCTGAGAGGCTTCCTTGGAGCAGCAAGCAAGACTCCAAAACCCAGCCCCCCTGAAAGTCTCCCATGAGAAGCCATTAGCACAGAGGAGGCCCAGCCTGAGCCAACTGGTCTGGGCCCAGGAACCCAGACTAGGGCGGCAAATCGGGCCCCTCCAGAACTCCTCTCTGAGTGCTCGGACCTCCAAGGGCCCCGCTCTAGGCCTCGCTGGGAGCAGGGGATCGGAGTGGAGGATGCACAGGTCCTCTTCTCTATTCCATCCTTTCTGTGGCAACACAGCAACCTAAAGCAGTCTGCATATGCAGGAGGTAAGATGTATACTTAGATGATAAAACTACAAAGAAAAATAAAAGTGATTTCCATAAAGTCCAGGGCAGGAGGGAGCACACACAGTAGGGGTAGGGGGGTTGCTCCTTCTGGGGTCCTGGCAATATTCTATTTTTTCACCCAGGGATGGTTACATGAGTGTTTGCTTTATAAATATTCACTATACTAAGCTTTATGATTTAGGTATTTTTCTGTCTGTGGTATAATTCACAATGGAATAAAAAGATCTAATCATGTCTCACATTTACAACGCTCCCACTCTTTCAATTGCTTCCCTTCGTAGAAGGGTCAAAAGGCATGCAGAGATTGCAGTTATCAAGAAGGGGTAGAACTGGTCAATTGTGCCTCAGTTGGCAGAGGTGGGAAGCAAGGGGGAGTGAGAGAAAGGGGGTGTTGAAGCTGATACCAGGGATTTTGGTTTTGCTGCTGAGAAGGATGAGGTGCTCAGGCCACAGCCTCTAGACGAATCCCCAGTTACCACTTGGCCCCCAAACTAACCTCTTCAAATTCAGCCAAAGCTTCCCACTGCCCTCAGGATAAATTCTAAGCTTCTTCCTTGGCCAAGGAGCCCTGCAGCCCCTGCCTCTGCCACCCCAGCCCCTGCCCTTTCTATCTCGCTCAGCCTTCTCTGGTCCTGGAACCTGGCAATGCTCTGGCCTCCTACCATTGGCCTTTGCAGATCCCTCTATGAGAAAACCTTGTCCCTCATTTTGTCCCCCTAATTCAGCTAAAGTACCATATGCTAAAGGCAGCCTGCCCTGACCCCCACCCCCAGTGGGGTTCCTTATCCCCCTTATACCGTCCGGTAGTCCCCTAGTACTTCACATTCATAGCATTTTGCACAGTTTAATGTCTGCTGCTTCCCTCAGAATGACAGTTCTGTGAGGCCAAGAAAACTAGTGGAAGCTTTACTGTTGGACAGGAAGCCCCCAGGGCAGATTAGGGCTGGAGGTGAACCTCAGAAAGCCTCAGCTTGGAACAACTGACTAGTTTTTCTCCTTTCAAGGAAGAACTGGAGCCCCTGCACCCCGCACCCCTCAACAGGAGCCTGCTCAGCTCAGCACATCCTCTTCCCACCCCCTCACTCCACCATTCCCCGAAAGGCAGAGAGAGAGAGAGCCTTCTCATTCAGAAGAAAATGTTTCTTCCTCCTTCTCTCGTTACCATGGAGACTGCTCTTCCTTCACCTGGCCTGCCAGTTACAGTTCTAATAGAAGCAATTGGAAAGCCCCAAGCAAGGAGGGCCTCTTCCTGCATTCATTCATTCGACACTGATGCTTAACGAGGCCATGTAATCAAAGGTTAAGAATTCAGGTGCTAGAGTCAGACATCCAGGGTTTAAGTTCCAGTTCTGACTCTCCGCTCCATCCTGGGCAAGACACTTCACCCATCTGAGTCTGTTCTGTCATTTGTAATGGGAATAAAAATAGTACCTTCTTCATAGAGTTGCCATGAGGATTAAGGCAGAATAAAGAAATGCACTTAGCATGCACGTGGGGAGGGCTCAACAAATATAAGCTGTTGCATCGATGCCCGTGATGTGCCAGGCACTGCGACAGGCACTGATAGACAACTGTGACAAGACAATCCAATTCGAGAGACTCTGTGTCTAAGTGTTTCACCTTCACTGACTCTTTCCCACACTTTCAACCTAGTTTTCCCAAAAATATCAATTCTTGCTTTACCCCTTCATATTTTATTGGAAAAGGACATGAATTAAACTTTCTAATTACAATAACAAATACTACTGACATAAACAGGCTTGGGAACAAACACTTCTGACACTTGGGAAATGACTCTACTAGGGAAACAAGGTGGGTAAACAGGCAAACTAGAGCAGTGAGCCATTGTAAAATAACTGTAGTAAGCTGTCGCCATTAAAAAAAAATAGTAGAATATCAAAAGGTGCACACATAGTCAAGTATTGTTTCAGGAAACATTTATTTCAGTTACACATATGTGTATGCTGGGTCTCTTACCTGGGTACTGGTCCCCTTGATGTTCCCTGTGCAAGACACAGAAACACAAACACACACATTCAGACACACACATTCTTTGCTTGGTTAACTTATTCCCTAGGTCTCAGCTTTAAATAACCATTTTCGTGTCATAATTTTCTTTGATTAATTAATTGTTGGTTACTTCACTCATTAATGTCCATTCCCGCACACCAGATTTGAGCTCCATGAGAGTGAGGAATGCTTTGTGGCCCATTTTTAGCATAATGTTTAATCTACCAGACACTAGTAGGTATTTGTAAAGACATAAGAGAGGGGACACAGGGAAAGAGGAGGAAGGCTGGAAGGAAACACCAGGGAGATGTCCTTTGGGTTAGTTTAAGGTTCCTGCAGCACCCAGGAAGAGTTGCGTATCCAGGAGATGGTTGGATATACCTGTCTGGGAGAGGTGCAGATGGAGGAGAGACAGTGTGATGTGGTGGTAAGGCACGTGGACCCTGACCTCAGACTGGCAGACTTTGAAACCTTGGCCCTGCTACATACTAACTGAGGGAAATTGGGGCCCAACCCAGGGTCTCTTTACCTTCGCCTCCTTATCTAGTCCCAGGCTGCACTGAGGGTCAAATGAGTTCATAACATAAAGTGCTTGGAACACAGGTACCCGGTGCATAGTAAGTGCGCCATACCCTCGCTACCCATTCATCATCCACACCACGAGGAAGGTGCCGAAGGCGGGGGTGGGGTTTGCGGGGGCGGTAACTGAGGCCAGGAAAGTGGATGAAATCACCCAGAGATGAAGAAGAGGCTAAGGACAGAGCTTTAAGGAGCCCAGATGCAAGAGTGGCTAAAGAGGGGGGAATGGAGGGGAGACCATATGAGGATGGCAGCAAAGAAACCATCACCGAGGGACAGCGGAGTGGCCAGTGCTGCTTTGAGGTTCTGTAAAAGGGGTTTGGGGGATAGAGCTTTCTAAATAGCATGTTTGTTTGTTAATTTGTTTTTAGCTCGTTTGGACGCTAAGGGAAGAGAGGGAGGCATTCAGCTGGAAATAGGAGAGGGTCAGGGAGTGGGGCCCGGGGAGAGAGGCTTAATTGGAGAGGGGCGGGAGGTGTACTACGATCTGTTCCCTCTTTTAGGATGGTTTCTCCAGGGCAGATTGTGGGGCAAGTATGGGGAATACTGAAGGGCAGTGCCTTGTCTCATGAAGGCAGAGGGTCAAGAGAGAAGTCTGAAACAAAACCTCCACGGGAACCCAGGTCCCGAGTTCTTTGTGACAAAACCACTGAACCGTCCGGACAAGAGGGGTCCCGGGACCCCGCCTCCGCCCCGCCCAGTCAGACCAGCCAGAACCCTTTGTAGTTCGAGGAGGGGCCCCAGCAGCCTGGGGTTGGGTGTCCGGGAGGTGGCGCGGGTGGCTGAATGCAGCGTCGGCGGCGGCGCCGGCGAGACCCGCAGATACAAAGGAGCAGCAACGCCCGGCGCCCAGCCCAGGGGCATCTTGAGGGATGAATGGAGACGGCCGGGCCAATCCGAGAGCAGAATTCACAGCCGCTAGAGCAGAGAGCCAATCGGATCCCCGGCGCGACAGCGACGCGGAAACGGAGCCAATAAGCTGTGAAGACAGAGTCGGAGGAGGATCTGCGCGGAGTTTCAAATCGGCTGGGGTGGGCGAGAAGCAGCTGTGTTCTGCGTCTGGTCGACGTCGGAGTTGTTGGGTGAGTGCGGACGGAGGAGTAGTGGGGCTTCTGTTCAGAAGGGACCTGGGCCCCGCGGGGAGAAGGTTCTAGTTAGGACGAGCACGCATGTGGGGCGTCTCGGTATTGCAAGGTGGAAATCAGGGGTCTGGTAAGCCGAAGGGGGTCTGGGCTGGGCGGGAGCATGTTGGCAAATTTGTGAAAGAGCCGCCGATGGTACCCTGGGCCCAGTGCTGAGGTTCTACGAGGGCCATTTCTAACTCTGCCTCCCTCCCCGCCTCAGAAAACAACGGAGATGAAAAGATAACTGTTTTAGAAGGAAATACCGACTAGCATTGTTCAGCCCCTGCCCTTTTCTGGGCCTTGCTGACCCCTATTTCAAGAAGCATCCTCCTCCCCGCACCCAGAATTGCCAAGTGCCTCCACTCCACCCCATGGGCTTCCATTCCATCTCTTCCCCTATAGTCAGGGTCTCTGTGGAGCCTGGAGATGAGATGGGGAGGTGGGCGCCTTGCTAATCTGCCTTTTGACCTCCCCCAGAGTCTGGTGAACAGAACAGACTCTTGGCCTGGCAGATGGCCTCTCGGTGGCCAAGCATGGGGACCTCCATGCGCAGGCGATCTCACCAGGACCGGGAACAGCTGGAGGAGGACGAGGTGTTACAGCCTGCAGTTGGCCATCTGGAGACCTCCAGCAGCGCCCTGGGCTCTCTCTGCAGACATTTCCAAAGAAGGCTGCCCCTAAGAGCAGTCAGCCTCAACCTTGGGACGGGTTCCTCCTGGAAACGCCTGGAAACCCCTGAGCCAGGGCAGCAGGGCCTCCAGGCTGCAGCTCGCTCAGCTAAAAACGCCTTGGGTGCCATGTCCCAGGTAATGCTGACCATGTCCTGGTATGGAGGGCTTCCTTGGTGCTGGACAACTGCTGCCCTAAGGAGCCCCCAAGAATATAGCTTTCATGAAGACAAGGACTTTGATTTGTTCATTGCTGTGGCCTCAGCACCCCAGATAGTTCTTGGCACATAGTAGGTTCTCAACAAATAGTTGAGTGAGTGAATAAAAACAGGGTCGTGGAGAAAACATCCTCATAACACAAGATGGTAAAGATGTATTGTGAAGGGAAATTGCAAGCAAGTGGCTAATGGTGGGAGTAAACCAAAAACAAGCTTAGCTGGTGAAGGCTTCCCAGAGGAGGTGATTTATGGAATTTACCCAGGAAAGGGGCAGAATGAGGAGCATATGAGGCAGGTGAAATAGTGTGAATCTAGACCCAGACCTGAGAGAGAGCAAAATGCTGAAGAGAGCTAGCAGAAGCTTAGTCTGGGTATGGCAAGAGAACAGAGAGCAAGGTGGGCAGTGGGAGGGGGTCTAGTATACTAAGTTTAAACACTGGATGCTCCCAAGAGGCATGGGAAGAATTTACAACTGGGTGGGAATCAGATCCAATTAGCATATTAGAACTTATTCTTTAGCTACTTGATGGAAAGGGATTAGAAGCAGATTCTCCCATGATGAGCCTCGGGTTCTGGCCCTGCAGGGGAATGAACAACTCTAAGAGCTACTCAGAATGTAGACTTGAGAGAGTTTTGTATCATATGAGATGTGTTGGCAGAAAAATGTCACATATGTTGGGTGCGAAGTGCCCATGGGCATTCCAAGTGGATGTATCTTTAAACCTGGAGATAGAGATGTGTGGAGGTTCATCTAGAAAGGACAGAGGCCATGAGAGTGAGTGAATAGACCTCAGAGGAGAGAACTGGGGGTGGGAGGGAGGTTGTCCTTGGTGTCTGCTTGGGAATCTGAAGATGTGGGAGGGGGAAGCTGTTTCTGGACCCTTTGTAGAGAGGTCTCTAAACCAAATGTTAATCCTTGTCTGAAAGAGCCCTACAATTGTTTTATCCCCGGGGATCAGGGATGAAGTAGCCTGCCCAAGGTCACATAACTCACCAAATGTATCTCTGGTCTTGCTCTAACCTCTGGACTCTGGTTTGCCACGGCAAAGACAGTCTAGCTGAGGAAGAGCTTTCACAGCTGTCCCCCAGCTGGTGCGAAAGACCCAAGAGTTAGGGCTTGCTCCTGTGGGTGATGGGGAGCCATAGAAGTGTATTGAGCAGTTGAATGCCATGATCAGAACTACCCTTGAAAGGATCTGTGTGCACCAATGTGGAGAATGGATTAGAGTGAGACCAGAGGCAAAGAGACAGATTATCTCATGGTATCCTGGGAGATAGGCTTTGCCCTTGAGTCTCTGGATCAATCCCTGTCCCAAAAGAAGGTTTGGACTTAGGTAAGTAGAGGTTCTACGAGCCAGTAGTCTGCTGCTGACCACTGGGATCTCTGAGCTGGTCCCCTGCAGTGGACCTATGTCACATGGCATTACCCACATCCCTCACTCATGAGGCTAAAAGCTGCCTGTGTGTGTAGGACAGCCAATAGATAGAGGGGTTGGAAGTATGGCTTAGAGACTAGGATGGGTCACCCTAGCTTGTCTGTGCTCACCTTTCCATGTAACTGTCTCAGAGAATCCAGGAGTCCTGCCAAAGTGGAACCAAGTGGCTGGTGGAAACCCAGGTGAAAGCCAGGAGGAGGAAGAGAGAGGCACAGAAGGGCAGTAGCCCCCTAGCTCGCAGCCTGAGCCAGAGGAGCACCCGCCTTTCTGGAACCGCCCCTGTCCGCTCAACTCTGGGCCCCTGGGAGAGGGAGCGTCACCGCCTCTCCACTCAGATGGGTCCATGTGCTCACCCACTGAGGCGGTCCAGGAGGGAAGCTGCCTTCCGGAGCCCCTACTCCTCTATGGATCCCCTCTGTTCCCCCAGGTAAGTGGAAAAGTGTCCTTCCCCCAAAACACTAACAGGCCTCAGGGGTTTCTGAGCCCCTTCTGGGGCTCCATGGAGGCAGGGCACCCTGAACTGAGTCACATTCATGTTCTGTCCTCCACTAGTTGGAGACCTGGGGAAGACCTTTAGGGCTCTAGTTTCCTCCTCTGTGAAAGGAAGAGGTGAGCTTAGCTCTGCCCGTATCACACTCCCCTAAGCCTCCTAGTGAGCCCAAAAGCCAGTTTTGAAGTCATCTGGAGGCTGAGACTCAAGTGGGAAACAGCAGGGCTCACCTGTCTGCAAGATCAACTGCCCTTGACCTTGGCCTCCTGAACTTTGATCCATCTGTTCTCTGCCAGCTGCTCAAAGTCACTCTGATGTCACTTCTTGGAAGGAGGGTCTGGGGTGATGACCATCCCCATATGGCCCCAGGCTGCCATGCTGGGTTGGGAGGGGCTCTGCCATAGGTTTCCAACTAGTTACTGGTGCCTGCGGCTTTTCCTTCTGTTCAGTGAATCTGACAGTGACCTAGAGCCGGTGGGGGCAGGAATCCAGCATCTCCAGAAGCTGTCTCAAGAGCTGAATGAGGCCATTGTGGCAGAAGATAGGTGAGTTGGCATCCCATGCTACAAAGAGAAATGGCCAGGAGGGTCCCCCTTGAGCTATGCTATATTTTTAGGTAGGCCTCTAGGTCTGGCTCTGGCCCACCGTGTGACCCTAGCCAGTCCCTCCCCTTCTCTGAGTCTCAGTCTCCTCTTCTGCAATATGAGAGGGGATCAAAGACTTAGATTCGGGTGACAGTTAAGGGTAAACACTGGCTCTACATGGCCGCCTGGGCCTTGGGCCCCCACATTTGTGTATCGCCTGGAACCTCACCAGGCTGGGTACCAGGTTCTTGAAAGACTTCCCCTCCCTCCAACACTCCCCATGGCTCCTTTATGCCCTGCCTGCCCACAGACTTGGAAAAAGCTGCATGGCTACTATGCAGTTCCAGATCTATCTGCTCGAGACCCTATCTTAAGGACAGGGCCTGGGCCTGGAGCTGCCCTCACTTGGGGCCATTTGTTCATGGCTGTAATGGGCTCTTAGGTAGGTCCCTGCCAGCCTTGACTGTATGCCAAATGGGCCATGTTCCTACCACGTTTCCAGGTCTGGTTTTGCCTAGTCTAGGCTGGGAGGGCCCCTTAGAGCCTGCAGCACCCAACGGCATTTGTCTCTCCTGCTTTCCCATCTCTAGCGGCGACATGACCATTTCTCTCCTCCGTGACTGAGGATAGTGCCCTTCAGGTAATGCCCTCCTCCTGAGCATCTTTCTCAGTGTCCTCCTCCTCCTTTTCATGCATGAGCTCATACGCATATTTGGAGGCATGTTAAAGAACTTAGTCTTTTCTGCAAAAACCCACAAAAATGATGGGCCCAGCAGAGAAGAAAGTGTGCAGTCTTCCTACCTACTCGGAGCCAGAGCTTCTGACCTCACTGATCCCATCACAAACTGAGCATACCGGGGCCCCAAGTAGCTAGAGCCACCTTTCAGCTCCTCATTTTGCAGAGAAGGCTACAGTTCCCATACTTCCCCTGCTTGAGCACAGTGAAGGGCATGAAAGGAACTCTGTCTTACAGGAGCAAGCCATACCTGACCCTCACGCCCCCACGCCCAGGATCCGTGCCTCCCCGTGAGTTCCTGGAAGAAGTCCCCGAGAGTCGACGGCGCCCCTGGGCCGCTGCTAACAAGGACCCAACTAACAAAGACCCAACTAACAAGGGCCCAGGTAGGGGCTGCCCTGGCGCCTCTGCTCTCTGGCTCCTGCCACATCTGGGCCCACCAGTGACCATCAGCCGTAGCCCGAGAGTGACTCGGGAGACCTGAGAGGGGTGGAGGATTGTTCATCCTATCCCCTTTTGGGCTCTGAAATACACCGCACACCCGAGCCTTGTGATTATTGCCTTGTTTGCAATGTGAAGCGCAGGCTCCAGAAGATGCTCGAGAGGGCTGAGCTATGTGCCCAGGAGTGAGGGCTGCAGGGAGTCACCCCCTCTGTCACCAGTGCTGAGGCTCTTGGAACCAGCTCCTGTCCCTGCTCTGGAAGAAGGGATAGGAGGGATTTCCGGGCTCTGAGACCCTGGGCCCACGGGTACCTATTTATATGCTTAGCACAGGGCGCTGTGGGTGTGCAAGGAGGGGTAGCTCTGCTCGGCAGCAATTTCTGCCCTTTGTAAATTATTTAAAAAATCTGCTTTGTCATTTCATTAGAAAGAAACCAGTGTGTAACTTTCCTAGATAACATTACTTTCTCTATTATAATAAAGTCTCTTTCTGTATTTGACATCTCTTCTCTGTCACTGCCATCCCTCATGCCATTCTGGGCCATAGGTCTGTGGTTTGGGGCTAGGCTTTATTGCCCTAGTTCATCCCCACTCCAAGACAGCCTGCCCCCAGCTCAGGGAGAACAGAAGTAATGGGAAAGTTTTCTCAGCTTTGTTCAGAGCAAAGCACATTTTAAAGGCAAATAAGGTTTTTATTTAAGTGACAATGTTTGAGAGTTAAAAACCAGCTCACATCAAAATCAACACCAGTTGTTAAAAATCTTTTTAACTCCATAATGCTGTTTTTGTCTTGTTAGAAATCTGATATTTTACATTTGCTTTCCTAACGGATTTTGTACAAGGCAGCCATGAGTAATATAATAAACCTTTTTCACCACAGAACCATCCACCACAGATAATACTGAGAGTTACACACTTAGGAACAGTCAGATCACAGACAAGATCAGACAGGCTGCCACCACCAAGTAAACAAATAGAAAATGACAGCGGGGTCCGAGGGTGGGGGTCCCCACGAGCAAGCTGCCCTCCTGTCCTGCCCTTCCTTGGTGTCAACTGCCTCTCCTTTTCCCAAGGAGAGTGGGATCCAACTGATATTTCTCCCAATCACTCTGTTGTTTCCTCAGCAAAGAGAGCAGGACCCAGACCAAGCCTTGCTGCTCGGACTTAACCCTAACTATGATTTTTAAGGAAGCTCCCCCAAGCCCAGAGGGAGCAGAAGGAGGGAGGTGACTTTTCTTTTGGCTGAGCCAAAGAGAATAGGTTTCCAGAGCACTTGGCACCCAAACCCCCGGGATTCGGTGGAAAAGTTGTTTAAGGCGGGGTCAGCTGCAAGGCTCCTTCGCAGTCAGGGCACCCTTCCGGGGTAGGGCCACACCTGCACTGGGTTAGAGAGTGT
The DNA here is from genome assembly GCF_902729225.1 of Pteropus medius. Classification (NCBI taxonomy): domain Eukaryota; kingdom Metazoa; phylum Chordata; class Mammalia; order Chiroptera; family Pteropodidae; genus Pteropus; species Pteropus medius. Next base: position 17,867,585 of record NW_024349799.1, on the reverse strand, counting down.
CCGTGCAAAACCGCACCACCTCTGGACTCTGCCTCAGGTCCAGCTTTCATTGAAAAATTGGTGCCACGTTTTGTCAGCAGGACACTTCTGGGTGTGGGTATGGACTCCAGAGTAGTAAAAGGAGTTTAAAAGCCATGAGACTCAGCCTCCCCTCTTTCAGAGAGCCCGCCTCCCAGTAATCTGGAATACTAGGGTTTAAACATGTTTGTTTTCTCTGGCCCAGCATCCAGGCAAGAGGGGCATTCATTCAAATGCATGAAAAGTCTTCTTTATTTTCAAAATATTTTGTGGAGCCTAAGGGAGGAGTCAAGCTCTTTAGAAAAAACCCAGGTGCCAGTTGTGGGTGCACCCTGAACTCCCAACAGGGCAAAGAGAGAGGAAGGCGGCAGACAGGCCCTCTGTCAAGACAGCCACCAGACTGGGAAAAACAAACAGGCTATGCAAGAAACAGAGCTTTGGTCAGGCAGGAAAATCTGTTTTCCAGCTCCTGAGGAGCAGGCACACCTGAAGCTAGATGGATTCTCTAGAAAACAGCCAGACTTGGGTCACAGAACTACTCTGGAAGAGGCAGCGGCCCCCGCCTCCAGAGAACAACAGGACTTGGTTCTTTGTTTTTTCTCCAACGTAACTGGACAGACACAACTGAACAAACCACTAGTAGAGAAAGTGCATATTAGTTACAAAGTTGCCAGGAAAGCAGTACTGAAACCTTCATTATCTGAGTCTGGTCACCACACAGAACCGCATATACACACAGTCACACACCAACTAAAGCTCCTAGAACGTGTGTTCACAATATCTCACTGTACACCTTCAGCATCTCAGATGTGAGTCATCAGAGCCCCAACCGGGAGCTCCGGAAAGGAAGGAGTGGTAGCCCCCCTGCTGGGTCTCATGTCCCAGCTTGGTCCCCCAGAACCACAGAACCTTGTTCCGATTCCACATTCCCCAGGGGCCCGGCATGCTTTCTCTCTCCTGCTCCAAGCTTGGGGTTCTCAGAAAGGGTAGAGGGAATCGAACTTGGGGAGAAGTATCTCATGATAATTATTTGAGAGTAATACATCAGTGGCTTCTGCAAAAAGGAGATGGTAGAGAATCAGACTAAGTCTGCCCAAGTTTAATTCAGGGTATATTCTGGGAAGGAAAAGAAGGATTAAGGTGGAGGCGGCCATGCCACATGAGCTGGGGCCTTATGGAGAGCCATGAATGATGACATGTGAAAGGAGGAATGTGAACCACCAGGAGGCAGGACCAGAGAGGAAGCTGAGGGTGATCACTCCTTCCCAACAGACTTGCCTGCAGCTCAGTGCTGCTTAAATGCAGATGTAGGGCTGAAAGTGGAGAAGAGAGCTGACAGGTTGGGTGGATGTGGCAGGAGCTGGCAGAAGACACATTTCTAGTAGAAAGAGCAGGGTGGGGGCTGGGGGCCTGGACCCCTCCGGCCCTAGCAGGGTGCCTGGTTTGCCGGTGGTGCCAGCCGCCCCCACCAGCAGCTGCAGTTGGGGAAGACACTGGCCACATGGGAACTGCAAGAGGTAGACATTGAGCAGAAGCGGCACTGAGCTGACACAGGTGCCTGCTGTGTATACATTTGTCCGGGCCCCGGGGCAGCCGAGGCCCTGACACAGAGCCCTGGCTGAAAGAGCTGGACCAGCCTCAGTGACAGCCTGCCAGGGCTCAGAGGCAAGCCCAGGTAGCCCCACACAGGTGTGGGCCTGGGCCAGAGAGTGGGGGTGAGAGTGCAGGAGACCAACGCCCAGGCCAGGGGCCCCGCAGCACAAGGGCCGGCGTGGGCTTTGAGGGGCCCCAGGAGAGCCACACCCTGCCAACCTCAGGGGATGACCCAACAGGAGGTTATGGGCACCAAACCAAGCTGAGTGGCAGGAAGAAGGGGAGAGAATACAACAGTTTGAGCCAAAACTACATGAACCCCGCCCCCAGAACTCTGGGATCTCAGCTCTATGCCTTTTCCGGAGCCAGTCTGGGCAGAGCTGGGAAGGAGTAGCCAGATCATTGCCCTCTGGGAGGATGTCTCTCTCCCTGGGACACCGTGTTTGGGCATCAGTGCAAAGCAAATGTCTCCATGGAGCAGGGACCCCTTCCCCCAACCCCAGGGGCTTCCTTTGAAGTAGTGGGGCAAGAGCTGCTCCCAGAGCTCCGCTCCCAGACTGTGGGGCCGATATAGGTCACTGGGCACTCAGAGGGGCTCTTAGACCTGAAAAGCCTCAGAAGGCAGAAGTATGGGACAGCATAGGAGTCAAAAACTCACACCTATCTCAGCTGAGATCCCTCAATTATTTAAGCAAGGCAGGGCCCAGAGAGGGCCAGCTACTGGCTCAAGGGCTCACAGCTAGCCCAGCTAGGCCAGAGCCCAAAGTGGAAGCCTCACAAGGCAGGGCACCAGGCAGGACTCTGGGAAGAGTAACAACTGTCCTCCAGGGCCACGGGAGAATAGTGAAGATACTGAGGACAAGAAGGGGGAACGTGAACAGCTGCAGGAAGACACACCATCAGCACCAGACCCCACCTGCCAAGGGCCATGGACAGACACCTGAACACAGGATGAGCCCCAGGGACATCCTCTCCCAGAAAGTGGCCGCTTTGCCACAGGAGGCCAGGCCCAAGATGGTAACCCAGGATGTCACAGGGAAGGCAGGCACAAATGCCACTAGCCCCTCCACCAGACAGCCAATCAGCTGTACCTGCCAGCGGCTGTCGATCCTTGGTCTGGGGGCTTCTCCCTTTAGGGCCTGTCTAGCATTGCTGTGGAGGCCTCACAAACTCAGAGAGCTGGTCATCTTTGTCAAACACTCCACCTCCAGGCAGGCCTACCCCCAGGATTACACAGACATCAACCCTTCCTTGGGCTTGAAGTCGCAGGTACAGGGGTGGCAGCAGCGGCTGCACTAAGACCCGGGATCTCACCCCCTGGAAGCCTAGGGAGCCCCCCAAGGCCGGGCAGGATCCCTCCCCGCTGTGGTCGGACACTGCTGGACAGACACGGGAGGGAAAAAGCAGGAAAAGGCCTGTGCCGGGGAGAAGGCAGCTCTCCGTCCCCTCAGGCAGCTTAGTAGTGCCCCCCTACTCCACGCACAGCCTGGCCCTCAGGGCACCGACTCGAACTTGGGGGGCCCACGTGCCCAGCTGAGCGCAGGCAGGGGGCGCTCGTGGTCCTTGTCAGACTCTGGCTGGCTCTGGGCGCGCTCGGGCTTGGGGTTGGTGGGCGGGTCTGGCTGCTGCACCGACATGGTCCTACGCAGGTGGTTGCGCTTGCGCAGGAAGTCCGGCTGCGCGTGCAGGCCGAAGCTGCCCTTACGCAGGATCATGCGCGAGTTATTCTTCTTGGGGCGCGAGCGGTGGCTGGCCTCCAGTGCCGCCAGGTGTGCAGCGTAGCCTTCGCTCAGGAACTGCGGAGGGGACAGGATTCAGCACGGCAGGGTGGCACACAGGCCCCTGTTCTGTACCCCCCCGCCACCATCACCCTTCCTCCACCCTAAAACCCTACCATGGGGTCTCTAGCTTCTCCATGGAACCTCCAGGAAACGAGAAACTCATTACCATTTAAGTTTCCCCATTCTGCTTTGGACAGCTGAGCTCGCCTATCTGTACCCGTGACCAACTCGAGTTCTCTAGATTCTTGATGGGTGTGAAACTTCCATCTTTGTCACCTTCATTACAATCCCAAAACGTTAAGTCTCTTGCACCATCCACCTTCTACCCCATGGAATTTTGACATTTTCTGACCCCACAGCTGCCCTTCTTGCCCATCCCTCTCACTGTGTCCTCAGCTTGCTACTCAAAGTCTGGTCCCTGGGTCAGCAGCAGCAGCACCTGGACCCTTGTTAGGCCCCAACCCAGGCCTTCAGAATCTGCACTTAAACAAGATCTCCACATGATCTGTGAGCAAATTTAGAGTTTCAGATCAACACTGCTCTCCCAGTCCCCACTCTGAGGTCCCTCCATCTTCTGAACCTCCATCTGCTGATCACTGTCAGACACCTCACACTCAGCATGCTCCAAAAGGAGATCATCACCTTCCCTTCCCTTGGTAATGGCACTCCATCACCAAGACGATATAGTCCAGTGCCACCTCCAGAGCTTTACCTACCCCTCCAGATGAAACCACCTCTTCCTCTGAGATGCTCACCATCTTGCCGCTTCCTCTCGGGTTTCCCTTTTCTTCGTCCCACACGTTGGATCCGTTCATTACCAATCCAACCTGCCTATAAATACCTCTCAGACCCTCTGCCTTCACTCCTCCCTGCCACCACCCTGCCACCACTTTCCTCCATCTGCCTTCTACCTGCCGCCTGAGGGATCTCTCTGAATCACAAATGCAATCTGAAGACGTAGAGTCCCAACTTGGCAAGGCACACAGGCCATGGTGATGCACTGCTACTCTAGCCCCCAAGCCCACTCTCACACTCCCACATCACACTCAGCCAGGCTGAGTCACATGTAGCTCCCAGAAATGCATGTTCTCTGTCACCTCCTGACCTTTGCTTTTGCTGCTATCTCTGTCACAAATGCTCCTCCAACCTCCTGGATAGTTCCTTTAAACTCCCCAAAACCAGCCTTACCCTGACTGAGTCCAGCTTAGCTGCTCCTGGCTGAGGCCCCACAATTCTCTGTGCTCTCTATCATTCATTATGGTTCTTGCCACACTGCACTGTCATTGTCTGCAAATTTTTCCATCACCCACTAGACTGGATGGCATGACATCCGATTCCACTGGGGACTATCCCCTGCTTCCAACACAAGCCTGGCCCAGTAGTATTTGTTGAGTGAATGAATAAATGAGTAAATGAAGGAATGAGCAAATAAAGGAATGAACCGCCTACCCCCCCACCCTTTACCAGTCCCTGCCCCCAGCCCAGCATCCACCCACCTGGCACTGGGTTTGGTACTTCTTGGTGGGCCGGCCCACAATGAAGATCTGGGAGGGTGGCAGGCCCAGCACACTGTAGACAGAGATGTCCTTCGTGGAGCCATAGGCAGCGCTGATTTTGATGAAGCACTGGAACACAAGGCAGTTCACGGTAGGAGAGGGGGCCAAGTCAAACTATTCCCCCCAAAAGATTCCTAGCTCCCTCCCAAGGGAGCCCCTACCTGAGGACCCTTTATATGCACACTGATAGACTCCAAGTCATGGAGTCAGCACTATTAATAGGTTCTGTAACAACTGGGCAAAACTCCTCTGTGGACAGGGAAACTGAGGGCCAAGACTGTAGCCAGTTCTGTCTGGCCTCTGATCCTGTGCCATCCACACCACATCAGACTATAGCACGCCATTTGGCCACTCCCTGGTGCTGGCTGGTATGATGTCCTCCTGAGAAACCTCATCCCAATTAAGAGACTTGCCCAGCTCTTCCTCACGCCAGTGTCACCTCCAGATCCTCACCTATCCCACTGGTATGAAACCACTTCCTCCTTTGAAATGCTCACCATCCTGCTGCTCCTCACTCTGAGCCCCCACCAACGTCACCTCCTTTTCTCCACCCTCCCTCCCTCCAAGTTCGCTAGAGACTTTTGGGTCTCAGCTTTTCTTCCTCCTAAGTCCCATCATCACTGGGATGACTTCCTGTCCACATGGATGATCCACCAACCACCTGAGCCTCTCCATGTCTTGCTTTCTTTAAGGTCAGTGGCTGCCACCTCCAGGACTGAACCCAGAACTATCCCCTCTGAACTCAGAACATCCGCTTTCCCAGGCTAACCCCACTCCTATCTCCCAAAGTCTTTTACAGACTCTTCTCCAGCCTCATCCACACCTTTGTTTTCTGCACACCCCTCCTGCCGCACGTGCTCCTCACCCCACCTGCGCTCCCTGTGGCCTCCCCGTGTTCTCTGGCCTCCACCTTGGAGACAGCCCTTCACCCTCCTCCCACACTCACTTGGCCATACCTCAGCCTGGAATTTCTCCACTCCCACCTTTTCCAATTCTATATGCTGACAACTAAGAGCTGCTGGAGAAACACAGCTCTGGCCCCACATAATCTTCCTGATCCACCTCCCTAAGATAAAAACATTTCCCAATTTTTACTTCCCTCCCTGAGCTGCTGCTATCCTGTCCTGTGGGTGACTTTGTCTTGGGAGTTGAACCAAAAAGAGGGCTTCCTCAGTCCACTGGCCCTCTCTTCATTGGTTGCTTTGTTCCCAGACTGCCTTTAGCTCAGAGAAAGGAGCAGCCTCTTTGTCCTACCCTGTCCTGCCTCCCAGTATGCCCTAGCTCATTCCCACAACTTCAATCCAGCAAGTCCACTCCCACTCATACTACCCATCAGAGCCAAGACCTACTTTCTCGGCTCCTCACCCCACTGCTTCTGACCCCCTGACCCTCTGAGGTGTCCCTTCCTCACCAAGGTCATCAGTGTCCAGTTTTCATCACGAGAACATTTCTCACCAAACCACACATCTTTACAAGAAAAACACTCTCCTTCTGGAAACCCTCTCCTCCCTGACACAAGGAAACTTCTCTCTCCTGGTCTCCTCCCCATCTGGCTCTCTCTGGTTCCTCAGCTGGCTCCTCTTCCTGCTGTCGGGGACCCAGTGCAGCCTCTTCTCGCCCCCTCCTGTGGCTTCACTGACCTGCTTCAGCTGGGGCTGAAATGACTCATGTCCCATGGCCATTCCAGCCCTGATGTGTCCACACATGAGCTCATCTTCTTCCAGCCTGGTCCTCCTCTGTGTCCTTTCTCATTTCATCCATTCACTCATTCATTCTACTAAGGTTTATGGAGTGCCTACTGTGTGCCATCATTGCTCCAGATGCCAGAGATATATTAGTGACAAAACAGACACAAGCTCTGCCTCCATGGAGACCACGGTAAGGTTAGTAGCACCTCCATCCCTCCTGGTCACCCAAGATGGACATCTGAGAGCTCCTCACTCCCTCCATCCAACCATCACTGAGACCTGACAATTCTATCTCCTCATTCACCCATTCTTTTTCTCTATCCATGGCCACCACCTGGATTCCTGTCTCTTGTTTGGGCAACAGCCTCTTAATTGACCTCCTTAACTAGCCTCTCATTTCTCCTACCAATCTGTTCTCCACACAGCCACTGGGGAAAAAAAAAAAAACTCTTTCTACAACCCAAATTAGACACTGCCACTCCCCTGTGTTAAGCTCTTCCATGGCTCCTCACTGCCCTCAGCAGAGTTCATGGTCTTTGCCTGGTTTCCAAGTTTTTCAAGGCCTGCCAAGCCCAGGTCCTTGATGACCTCCAGGGCCTCAGCTCCCACTTGACTTGGGTCTGACCCTACACACCCCCATCCCTAACGTCCGCAGCTCTGAGATTGTCCCAGGCTCTTTCGTACCTCAGTACGATTCTGCTGATTCTTTGGCCACCTGACAAATTCATATTCATGCTCCAAAACTCTGCTCAAAAGTTACCACCTCCTAGAAGCTTTCCCTGGTCTCCCCAGCCCTTTCTCCTCGGTTTGCCAATAGGCCTTTTCTAATTACCCACCAGTAAATTGTCCATTCACATGTGTTTCTTCCTCTAGATCAGAGATTGGTAGACTTTTTATGTGAAAGACCAGATAATATAGATTTTAGGCTTTGCACTCTGTCGCAACAACTCAACTGTTCCATTGTAGCCCAAAAGCAGCCATAGACGATTCATAGCAAATGAGCTTGGCTACGTTTCAATAAAACTTTATTTATGGACACTGAAATTTGAGTTTCATATAACTTCCACATGTCAGGAAGTACTATTCTCCTTTTGACTTTTCAGCCAATCATTTAAAAGTATAAAAACCATTTGTAGCTCACGGATCATATAAAAAAAAGGCTGTGGGCCATATTTAGCCCTCGGGCCATAGTTTGTCAATCCTTGCTCCAGATCAGCAGTCCTCAGAACTTTGTAAACATCAGAATCCCCTGGAGAGTTTGTTAAAACACAGATTGCTGGGCCCCTCCCAGAGTTTCTGATTCACTAGGTCTGAAGCGAGGCCAGAGAATTGCATTTCTAATGAGCTCCCAGGAGTACTGTGCTGTGGGTCCTGGGAACATACTGTGAGAACCAAACCCCAGCTCTAGGTCAAAGCTCTGGAGAGCATGCCCCACATTCTGTTTGTCTCTGTGTGGCCCCTAGACCTAGGACATAATAGGCACCTAGGTTTCTGTTGAACGAATAACCAAATGCAGAGACAAGAGTGCAGGCTTTAGGGTCAGGAGATAAAAGATGAAAGTCTGACTCTGAGATCTTGGACAAGTCAGTGAGGCTCGCCTTTCTCATCTCTCACTGAGAATAATAATATCTACCTCACAGGGCTGTAAAAGGACCCAGTTAGACCCACGTGGATGTGCTTTGCAAACTGGGTATCCACTTGCACAGTGGGAGATGGCAGGGCACATGGATGAGGCCCCACCAGGTTGAGGAAGGAGGAGAGGAGTGTGGAGGACGGTCCTGGAGGTCTCATCCCCTCTCAGGCCAAAGCCCCGCCTCAGGGCCAGAAACTCACCTCCTGCACGAGGTTGCGGAGGAAGATGGCTTTCTGCCGCAGTGGGTCGTGCACCAGCCCATCAGAGAAGAAGATCATGCCCTGTGGGAAGTTGTGCTGGGACAGCCATGACACCACCCGCTGCTTCTGCATGTCCGGCCGCCCCGTGATATAGAGGATCATGTAGCCCAGGTCTTGCCAATGCCTGGTGAGACAGCATTGCAGGGTCCAGCCCAGCCCCAGCCCTGCTCAAGCCACCTGCTGCCCAGTGGCCTTCCCTACCTGCTGCCCTCCTGAGAAGCCAGAGGGGCTACTCAGAGGAACACTGGAGAAAACCAGGGGGACCCCCAAATTCATCCTCCTGGTTGAGCCCTGTGAGTCCTGGATTTCTCTCCTGGATGGCCCATAGACCCGCATGCCCACAGCCCACTGATACCTCCACTCCTGCTGCCTCTGTTCATGTCCCCATCTCCATGCTGCTGCCATCATCACTCAAGTTTCCGGAGCCAAAGACAAGCCACCTTCGATTCTTCTCATTTCCCTCCACCGCCCCTCTCTCTTCCAACCAGTGAACCAGCCTTTCATTCCACCAGGAAAGATCTTTACACTCTCACTTTAATCCATTTCTCAGCCTTACTTCAGGCCCTGTCTCTCACCTGAACCACTGCAAGAGCCTTCTGGGAGGCCTTTTTGCCTCCAGTCCCCCCAACACCAATCTAACCTGGGCCATGCAATGTCGGCCAGGTTACTTAAACCCCAGCGTTTCAGTTTCTCCATCTGCAAAATGAGGATAATAATAGCAACTACTGCAGAGGTCATCCCATGGATAAAATTAATTAATCTCAAACATGCCTGGCATGCTGTGCTCTATACAGTTGCTTTACTATCAACCCCTATACTGTTTTCACAGTGATGTCTGTAAATCACAAATATAACTTCACTACTTCTTTGCCTAAACCTATTCCTGGCTCCTCAGTGCCCTGAAGTCACAAGGCCTGTCTGCACTAGAGGCTCTCCATGCTGTGCCCTTGAACTTGGCCTCCCCCTCAGTCACAAAGAGCTGCTTGGCTGTCCCAGAGAAGCCCTGTGCTCTTCTGTTGCAGACTCCTCCCTTAGACAGCCATCATGGCTGCATCTTATGTTCCTATCCTCCCATATTTCCAGGCTCCTTCCTTCAGGAAGCCTTCCCTGCTTCCCAAACAGAAACAGCCTCTTCTCTGTGCCCTCACAGCTGACTTTACATGGCATCAGGCTGACCCCTGAGATGAGATCAAGCCTGCCCAAGACCAATGTAAAGTAGAGCTTTTGTAGCACTAGCCACCAACTGGCCACTATAGATTGGGGGGTTTCAAACCTGGAAGATGATCTAAGAGATTTAGAGAGGTTTTGTAACAAGACAGAGGCCCAGGTGTCGCTCTCAGAGATTCTGGTTAGTTCTAAGGTGTGGTCCAGTGATCTGTGATGACAAAAAGCTGTTTCTGATGAGCAACAAGGTTTGGAGAGCACCACAGTGGCCCTAGGAGCCCACAGGACAGAGATGAGAGCACTGGATGGATCCCCAGAAAGAAAGGAGCACAGCCTCCCCTTTCCAGTTGTGGGATGCTGACTTAGGAGGGGGTTTAGAGAAGATGTTATAATGGGAATAAATGACCTAGCCTTACAAGGGGGAGGCTGACCTCTGAGATGAGATTGAGCCTGCCCAAGACCAATTCCTACGGGGCCAGTTCGCATGGGCAGTCTCCCAGGAGCCCCTAAGCCAGGCTAGTCTTCTCTCCCCAAAGCAATCGCTGCTACTGGGATGAGGCCAGATAGTTTTGTCCCAACCCCAAGAACTCCCACGGCCCTGAATCAGATCCATTCTTGGAGTTCTGATCACTTGGAGCCCTGGATCAGTTTCTCATGCTGGTGATTTGTTCTTTCCACAGGACTGTGAGATTCCTCCCACTAGGATCTCTCTCTGCATCAGTGCTCAGCACAGAGCCTGGCTTAGGAAAGGGTGGATGGAGGCAGGGCTGAAGGGAGGCAAGGAGGGCAGGAGGGACTAAAGTGGTACTTCTTTTGCTTTTCTCTTGGCAAACTCTTTTACACTCCTCTTAGCAATATAATAGTTCTGAAAGGTTGTGCTTCTATTCACACCTTCTGCCCTGTCCTAATCTGGTTTCCACAATCTAACTACCCTGAACTTGTCCCATCTAGTCCCCACATGCTCTGTTCTTTCTTGTCCTTGTCACCTTGCATCCTCCTTCTTGGCCTATCAAAATCAATTTTGTATCTTCTTCTTTGCACCTTTCTTCTTTTGCTAATATTTGTATAATGGGATGGTATGAAAAAATATATACATCCATCCTAGGGACTATCACAAACACCACCTCTCCCAAGAAGCCTGCTCTGCTTTCTCCAATCAGCTGGAATAGCTCCCATCTCTCGATTAGCACTGTGTGTTAGCTCATCTTGATGGCTCCCCCAGTGAACCATGTGTCCCAGTATTCACATCTTTATGTGGTCCTTTCCCCTCCAATCTAGGCTGATCCCACAACTAGCTTATAACCAATAGAATACAGTGGAAAGGACACTGTGACTCGCAAGGCTGGATCCTAAGAAGGCTTTCAGCTTCCACCTGGGTTTCTAGGAACCAGGGCAAGCCAGCCACCCTGTGCAAAATCTAAATAGTCTGAGACCTCCCAGGCTAGCCACATGGAGCAGCCATGTGGAGAGACAGAAAGAGAGACCCAGCACAGGAACACATATGCATTCAGAAGTCAGCCCTCTTGAATGTCCAGCCCAGTGGAGCCTTCAGATGACCCCGGCTCAGACCACCATCTGACTGCAATCGCTAGAGAGACCCCACGTGGGAACCTTTCAGCAGAACCTAGTCAATCCACAGAATCATGAGACAGAATAATAAATTATTATTTTAAGCTCCTAAGTTTAGAGCCATTTGTTACACAGCAAGAGATCATCAGAACACACTGATTTGATTCTGATTGGGATCAGAATGTGAGCGACCGGGACTGATTCACTGCAGAGAACATTCAGACAGCACTAGAATAAATGGAGGAAGGAGGGCAGGGAGAGAAGGAGGGAGGAACTAGGGACTAGAAAGCGGCAGGGAGTTTCTCAAGGAAGCTCAGGAAATTAATATTGGAGGTGAAGCCAGGACTTCCCAGCTCATGGCCCGGAGACCAGTGGAATTCCTAGAGGAAACCAGAAACAAAACACATCTATCTCTCTCAGGTCTTCTGGCTCCTGTCCCAGAAGGAAAGGTCCCTTGCAAGGAGGTAGCACTCACCGGACAACATCCACTGCCCCCGGCCGGACCTTTGGGTCACTTCCCATGATAGACACGCTGGCTGCAAAGGACCCATCGATGCTGAACACCACACACTCCATGCCGCGGGGCAGCACCGTGAGGTAGCTCATCGCACAGGTCTGGTCGCCCCTGAAAGGTACTACCTATGGTCAGCTGTGTGCTCAGGGTCAGGTGTCAGCCTGAGGACAGAAGTCAGCCTGCAGCTAGGGTCAGAGCTCATTCTGGGGCCAAGGTCAAAGAGAATCTAGGGGATGACCTCGTCCATTTTCCTGTCTCCCCAAAGACAGGTATGAGGATCAAAAGAGAGCACCCTTAGGACCCCATCTTCTGGACAGGCCTGGCTGGATTGGTCATGAAAATTGGCAAAACCACCATGAGAACATCCCCTGGGGCTCACCTGACAACCATCTTCACAGGGTAGACACCAACGCCCATGCGCCGGGGCCGCGGCACGCTGTACGTGATTCGGCCACTGCTGTTGGTGATCTCTGTGTCCAGGTGCACCCAGCGGCCTGAAGATGGCTCTGCCATCACCAGGATATCCACCTGCAGGCAGCAAGGAGGCCAGGGGACTCCTTGAAGGCTGGGAGTGTGGCTTCAGACTTAGCTTAGGGGCTCTCTACCAAGACAGCAGGCTCTAGGGCTTAGTGTCCTGCCCTGTGTTTCCTGGCTCCTACTATACTATTTCTCTCTCCACTGCAGCCACATTAGCTTCTCAGATGCCCCCAGGTTCATCCCTTGCTCCTTTGATCACTCTTTCTGACCTGCCAAGGCAGGATGAATGTCCCTCAGCTCAGCCCTCCCAGAGCCTTCACCCCATGTGCCACGTGGTACCATGAGGTACCTAGTGCACATGCAGCTGGCCGAGGAGGGGACAGCCCAGCCTCCATACCTTCTCTCCTGTCAGAGCCACCATGTCGAGGGGCCCATACATGAACCGCCCCACAAGGACCTGAGGGCCATCTTCGGCAGCAATCACATCGTTGGCCCGGTGGTTAGCAGTGACGTTCTGGAAGGACAGAAACCAGCTCAGCCTCGGTGAGTTGGGGTGGACCTTACATTTTCATTACATTGTTCTTAGGATTAGTTGGAGGGATATGGACTCACCGAATTAGGCTTTTCTATTAACTCCCATTAGAGTTTCTGAGACATGTTCCCCTGGAACCCATGAGAAAAAAACAGACCCTTTGCCCTAGGTCTGTCTACAAAGAGCACTGGAGTTCCTGTAGATCATCAGTCCCCAACCTTTTTGGTACCTAGGACCAGTGCTCCTATGAGAATCTAGTGCCTGATGATCTAAGGTGGAGCTGAAATGGTGATGCTAGCTAGCACTAGGGAGTGGCTGCAAACACAGATGGAACTTCACTCACTTGCCCGCCACTCACCTCCTGCTGTGCAGCCTGGTTCCTCCTAACAGGCCATGGTACTGGTCCATGGCCCAGGGCTTGGGGACCCGTGCTGTAGATGCACATTCTCTGCTCTTGATTCTCCCCTGCAATCCTGAGGAACCACCAGTCCTCACAACCTGTCATCCTAGTTTCCTAGGCCGGAAACTGCCAGTCACCTTTGCTTCTTCCTTCAGCATCATGGCTCACATCTGATAGCCATTTACTATCCATCTTAGTGAGAGCTATCAAACGTACAAGAGTAGAGAGAACAGTGTAAAGAAGTCTCTTGTACTCGGCACCAGCTCCTCCACTTATCAATTCATGGCCAGTATGGTGCCCTTCTTCCCTTGGTGAATCCTCACCCCACCCTGACCCCAGATGATTTTGAAGTCATCTTGGATGTTGCATCATTTTATCTGTAACCATCCCAACATCCTCATCCTTCTTCACCTCTGGTTTCAATTCATTCTGCAGCTCAAAGGCCTCTATTGGTCCAACCACCCACCACTCCCAGCCTGGCTTCAACACTGGAGTCACTTGGTCTGGTGCCCCTTCCTTTACAGAAAGAAGATACCTTTACATGGTATCTCTCCCCATACCCATGTTATCTCTCATCTAGTCTGCTAATAGCTTCTTAATGAAGCTTCTTATTCTAAAACAGACACTGTGGCAGATCTATTATCTTTATAAAACAAATCTGTTAACACCCAGTGCCCTCCAAATGAAGTCCAAATCCTGCACTCAGCATCAAAGCCTTGCCTGGGGAAGCTTTTCAGTCTTATCTCCTGCTGATCCGCTTCCAAGCCCCTCTGGTCTTTTCAGGCCAGGCTCCATGGTAGCCTCCAGGTCTTTGTTCATACTGGGTCTCCACTCCACATGCCATCATTGGTCCTCTGCCCCCACATTCCAGCCCATCCACTATGATATGACTCAACTTTGTTCCCTCCAAGAAGCACTGCTTGGACTCCCCAAGGATGGTTCCCCAAGGGCTTTACAATTCCTATGGCATTTTAATTCAATTCGACAAACATTTGCAGTCACCTCATCTACACTGGTCCCTGAACTGGGCTCTGGGGACACAGAGAGGGACCAGTCATGAACCCTGCCCTGGAGTTATTCCATTATGTGTGGGACATAGGTTCCCTACAGGAACACTGGAGAGGGAAGAGTTGATTCATGGAAACAAATACATAGAAAAGTGCTCAATATCACTAGTCACCAGGGAAATGCAAATCGAAATCACAATGAGATATCATTTCATACCCACTAGGATGACTAGAATCAAAAAAAAAAAAAAAAAAAAGATAATAACAAGCATTGGCAAGGATGTGGAGAAATTGGAACCCTCATACACTGCTGGGGTGAATGCAAAATGATGTTGTTACTTTGGAAAATTTTGGCATTCCCTCAAATAATTAAACTAGAGTTACCTTTTGACCTAGCAATTCTACTTCTAGGTATATGCCCAGGAGAAATGAAAATATATGTCCACACCAAACTTATACACAAATATTTATAGCAGCATCATTCACAGTAGACAAATGTATGAACGACCCAAATGTCCAACTTATGAATGCATAAACAAAAAGTAATATATCCATGCAATGGAATATTATTCAGCCATGAAAAGGAATGGAATACTGATGCATGCTACGACATGGATGACCCTTGAAAACATTATGCCAGGTAAAAGAAACCAAACACAAAAGACAGCATATTGTATGGTTCCATTTATATGAGATGTCCAGAATCAGAAAATCTATAGCGACAAAAAGTAGATTGCTGATTGCTTAGGATTGGGGGGATTCAGGTAGGGGATAATAGCTAATAAGTAAGGGGTTTCTTTTTGAAGTGATGAAAATATTCTAAAATTGACTGTGGTTATGGTTACACATATCTGTGAATACACTAAAATCCATTGAATTATACACTTTAAGTGAGTGAACTGTACAATATTGGAGTTATATCTCAATAAATATGTTTACAAAAAAAGTCAATCCATGGAGCTTTGATCACCTTCTACTTTTTAGGATTGTTTTTGGGGTCCATGTCTGATCTTTCTACCAGACTGGACGTGCCCCCCACAGCACTGTCTGTGTCTGTAAATCCCTATTCCCCACTCCCTAGCAGAAGGACTGGGACACAGTGGGCACTGAAGATTGTTTGCTAAATAAATAAATGAATGAGCAGATACCAAACTCCTATTCATACTTCAATACCCTATAGAGGTGACTCTTCATGGAATCCCTGTGTGGAATACCCTGCAATTCTTCTCTCCATCTTTTTCCTAATAGGTATCTCTCTCTATCACAGCAAATACCACACCATGGCATACTTGGTGGATCAGACTATGAGCCCTGTGTTCATGGACGGGACTCTTTCTGATTTATATCCTCATATACAGAGGCCTGGCATATAGCAATCGCTTCATAATTGGCTTCTCCTCACCAACCCCAGTGCCCTGGACCCCCATTCCTGGGGCTCCTGTGGAGCCAGGCCACCAAGCTCCAGCTCTCCCATCTCACATACACCCCATTCCCACTGCGCTGCCATGGGAATCATCTGAGCATGAAGCCTAGTATGTATGAGCACTCAGCTCTGAGGGGCAAATCCAAGGCCTTACCTGCCATGTGGATGCCCCAGCCCTCAAGGCAGCCACACCTCCCAACCAGTATGTGACCCCAGTGAGCACATACCCGCAGCTTGACCTGGGTCCTCTTACGAAGCCACTTCTCCCGGGGATTAGCAGGACTCAGTGCTGCGGGATCCAAGCCAGCGCTCTCCTTGACAGTCACGTTCTCATAGCGCATCACCTGACACACAGCCGAGCGGGGCCTCCACGTCAGGCTGTCTCAACCCTTCTCCCTCCTTCCCAGGGTACCAGGGGCCACCAGCTTTTGGCCAGCAAGCCCTCCCCCAGGTCACCCCACTCCCCAGCTTGGAACCCTCAGGAGGCTGGAGACCCTAGGACCCACCTCCCTGCCCACCTGGACTGACAGCTGGAGCCAGAGCACTGTCTAGTAAATGCTCTGGTCTAAAAGCAGCCTCTGCCCCCCACACCCAAACCTAGCAATTACCTGCATCTGTGCCCATTCTCTGCCTTCCTTACTATTACAGAAGGCCAGCTGGAGCCCTGATCCCAGAGCCTCCAACCCACTCAAGATCAATGCTCCAGCAACACTCCCTCTCAGTCCTGCATCACTGATTAGCCCCTGAGTGATCCCTAGGATCATTTTCTTTTGCATCCAAATGTGCTGTAACTGTGCCCACCTTAGAAAGAAAGAAAGAAAAGAAAGAAAGAAAAGAAAGAAAAGAAAGAAAAGAAAAAGAAAAGAAAGAAAGAAGAAAAGAAAGAAAAGAAAGAAAAAGAAAGAAAAAGAAAGAAAAAAAAGAAAGAAAGAAAAAAGAAAAAAAAAGAAAGAAAAGAAAAGAAAAGAAGAAAGAAAAGAAAGAAAGAAGAAAGAAAGAAGAAAAGAAGAAGAAGAAAGAAAGAAAGAAAGAAAGAAAGAAAGAAAGAAAGAAAAAAGAAGAAAAGAAAACTTAGAAAAAAACACTCTCCCTAGGACCCCTGGTGCCTCCAGTGACCACTGCACTTCTCTGCTCTCTGGATGTTCCACAGTGTCTCCCCTTCTCCACCTACCTTCTCCCCTTCACCCACTCCAGTCAGGTTTCTGTCCCTATCACTCCACAGAAGCTATTCTTGCCAAGGCCCCATAACTTCCATCCTGCCCTGCTCATAGGTATACGCCTGTCCATCCAACCTCAGGAGATGTCCTCTCTTCCTCCATCTCCCTCTCTCCCTGGTGGAGCTACAGGACTCACCCTTGAACTTCTACAGCTGTGGAAACTCCCTCAGTATCTGTGGTGGTGTGATTTATCATAAGAAATATATATTTGGTCTTCATCCCCGTTAATGGAACAGAACACCTAAAACCCTTGGAATTTCCTAAGTGATGAGAGTGACAAAGGTGTCTCTTGTTATGTTACTTTGTTAGGTGACTTTGGGGTTGGTTGCCCCAGGAATAGAGGGTTCTAAGTTTCAGTCCCAATTTCTGACCTCCAGGGAGGAGAGAAGAGATAGAGGTTGGATCAATTGCCAATGGCCAATGATTTAATCAATCATGCTTATGTAATGAAGCCTCCATTTAAAAAAAAATGGGGTTCCCAGAGCTTCCGGTTTGGTGCGCACATGGAAATTTGGGGAGGATAGCATTCCTGGAGAGCTTTTCACACACATCTTCTCCCCATATCTTGCCCTATGCATCTCTTTCATCTGGCTCTTCCTGAGTTGTATTCTTTTCTAATAAATTAGCAACCTAGTAAGTAAAATGTTTCTCTGATTTTTGTGAGCCACTTTAGCAAATTAATCTAACCCAAGGAGAGGGTTTTGGAACCTCCCACCTGTTGGTCAGAAGTCCAGGTGACAACCTGGCTTGGGATTGGCATCTAAAGGGAGATTGGGGTTTACTTGTGAGACGAAAGCCTTACTTTATAGAATCTGAGCTATTTCCAAGTAGATAGTGTCAGAATTCAGTTGAATTGTAGGACACCCAGCTAATGTGAGAGAATTGCTTGGTATGGGGAAGAAACCATATACTGGAATTGGTGTCAAAATTGAGCATTGTACCTGTGCTGACTTTAAATGCCATCTAAGCTCTGATGACCCCACATATTTATCTCTACGCCTGACATTTTCCCTAAGCTCCAGACTCTCTACTTGCCTTCCCTCCCAACATCTAACAGGCATCTCACTTTCCCAAGTCCAGATCCAAGATTCTGTTTCCCTACTTTACCCCAGCCCTGCTCTTCCCCAACCCTAGGGAACGGCAACACCGTAGATATTCAAGTGGAAAATAGGATCCATTGGACTCCCCTCCTTCCCTCACAGCCCAGAAGCCAGCAAGTCCTGCCACCACAACTGAAATCCTGCTGCTCCTCAGCACCTCCGTCACCAGCACCCTAGCTAGCCCAAGCCGTCATCTCGAAAGCTGGGCTCCTACATTTGCCTCATAAAGAGCCTTATGCATTTTCTTGTCCCCCAAACAGCAGCAGGGCTTCTTACTAAAAATATGTCAGTTGATATTTTTCCCTGCAATGGCTTCTCATTGGACCCAGCATAAAATCAACTCCTGACCTTGGCCATGGAGGCTGCAACCAGTTGGAAGCTGATCCAACCCCCACATGCATCCCCACTTCCTTCCTCCCAGGTTCTCCCTCAGTCACTGGCCTCTCGGCTCCACCTTTTCTTTTACAGATGAGGACATTGAGACCCACAGAGGGGCAGGCATTTATTACTCCAATCTCCAAGTTGAAAGATGGATACATTCTCCTATATAGTTTCTATTTAATTCTCTAGAAAGTACCATACCATTAATCAGAAGCCAATGCTCTTTAAGAAACCCACTATCTGGCTGTGTCACCCCCCACTTGGCTGAGTGCTCCAATGCCTTCCCAATGCCTACAGAGTAAGCGTCTTCTCCAGACATAGAAGGACTGGACCCTCCAGAGGGGCCCTGTAGGCAGGGCCCAGGCAGGGGGTGGAGTACCTGTCTCAGGATGAAGGCCACCACGTCTGTGGACTCCCAATAGCTGGCATGGAACAGGTGGGGTAGTGCCACAGTGGGGAAGGCTGTGAGGACTTCAGGGCAGTACAGGGCATAGTCGATGCGCTTGGCACCCCACCACTTGGCTGTGACTGCAGGGCCGAGAAGGGAGATGAGGACAGAATGGCCTGCCCAGGGCTGTGACCCAAGGGGCAGTATGGACATGCTACCAGGGCACAAGTTTGGGGCCAGAGCATCCAGCTCAAAATGAGCTAAGAAATGTGCTGCTCCCTCTCCCACCTTCTCATAACCCACCAGCCCCTTTGCTTGCCCACTGCTCCTCTGGGACATGTGTTACAAACTGTCCCTAGGAATAAAGACTCATGGAGACGTCCACTGTCTCGCTCCAGGGCTGCTGGTCAGCAGGAGTTCCCAGTAGGAAAATTGAATGTTGGGATTAGGGCTCTGGCTGAGGTCAGAGCTCAGTCTATGCCTAAAGAGGTCATGGCTTAGTTTATGGTCAAAGGTCAAGGCCCCAACTAGGGTCAGAGGTCAAAGTTCTCTCTGAGGTCAGAGTTCAGTCCAAATTTCCTTTACCCCACCTCCCCACCTGAGTCCTGCCCTCAGCAGCCCTGGCAGTGGACCAGTGGCCACCCAGAGGAAGGGCCCTCTCCCTTGAACCCAGGCAAGCCCCAGAAGACCCTCACTCACTGTGGGAAGTGCCCACAGGTGCCAAGCTGTCTGAAGACTCCGAGCTGTCACTGTGGGAGCTGCCCTGGCTCATCCTCCGTACCAGGCGCTGGGACCTCGGGGCCTGAGGGGGCGAGGCAGGGGCATCCAGGTGTGGTGGGCTACCCTGAGAGCTGCCCTCCAGAAAGAGAGAACTGTGGGTGTGCAGGGCGTCAGCTGGAAGGAGAATTTCACAGTCAGGGCTGAGTAGAAGATCTCAATAAAGCTGCCCATGCTGTGCCAGATCTGTGTTGGGCAGGAGGCTGGGTACTCAGAGGGACGTGCCCAACAGGAAGCCTGCACCTCTCATCCCCAGGGCCGGACGGTATCCCGCCATAGTATGTCATTTGGTTTCACATCCTCTAAGTTGTGGATTAGGCAGGCACAAGTGGGGGTCCCAATCATCACCCCTACCCCCAATAGAGCTACCGAGGGCACCTCTTGGAGAATGTCCCCAAAAGCACCAGATGAGGTCAAGGGGTGACCATTTACCATGTGCTCTTGTATCAAACTCCTCTCCTGAGCCACAGATAATGGTGGCTGAGCTTGGAAGTGAATGGAGACCCCAGCCTGGGAGCTAGGGCACTCTCTGGGGACAGGGAGATGCCCCAACCAAAGAGGGACACATTTAAGGGTGCGAGAGGGAGGTTTTGGAGCCTCTTCTCTCTATGGAAGCTCCTGAAAGAGCAGAATTTTGGATATCAAGTGCTGACTTTTAATACTGAATGAACCACAAGCACAGCATTCTCCCTACAATCTGGCTGAAACCTCGGAACAGGCTCTGGGGCATGGAGCCAAGGCTCTGATCCTCAAGCTCCTGCCTGTCCACTACGGGCCTCCCCTTGACCTCACCCCAGTCCATACCCGGCTTACCCCACTTGAGCCACAGAGGCCACGAGCGTCCCCCAAACCCACCTGCCCTTGCTCTCTCCACCTAGAGGATCCCCCAACCCCCATTCTCCAGCTTTTCTCCACCTGTCCAAAGGCCTTGGTCGAAGGCTCCCTTTTCCATGAAGCCCACCAGAATGAGACACTTCCTGCTTTGTACCTCCAGAGTCCAGGTCGGGTACCAGGCAATAGCAATCAGCAGGATCCTTGGACTTTCAATCAGGCCTGACAGTATTATGCTGACCCTAACCACAGGAGCTCAGCTGGGAGTTGTCAAGGGCAGAGCCTAAGTCTCTGAGCCCCAAGATGCCTCTAACAGAGCACAAGTTCACACAGGTGGGCCACTCAGAAGGTAGGTGCATCAGCTGTTTGCCTGTTCTTTTCCCCAAGAGGACACAGATCTTACTCAATAAGGTCTAGTCACTCCATCAGCTGACAGTTTGGAGGGGACAGATAGGATGGCCCCGGAGTGCTACCCAGCTCCAGCTCAGCAAGCTCTTTCATACCCCTGAGTGCCTACCAAGGAGAAGGGACTGTCCGTCACCCATTGGAAACCTCTGGTAGCGGGGCACGCTGATGGGCGGCACCAGGTGGAACTTGGGCTCCAGCAGTGGCTCAAGCCTCGAGGCGGAGGGGTCTGCACAGTGGAAGAAGCTGTAGACCTGGCTGCAGGCAGGACGCACCTGGAAGCCTGGGGGGTGGGAGGAAACATGGGAGAATCCCCTTGCTGGTACCTACTCCCTTGGTCCTGGGAAGCTCCCCTGAGTGCAGCTTTGAGCAGCCTAATTCTCTGCTCAAGAACATGTCATGGCTCCCTGCTCCAACAGGATCAACGTCATTATGTTCAATTTAATAGGCTGCCCTGCTAAGTGCATTATGTTCAATTTAATAGGCTGCCCCACCTAGGAGCACAGCTGTAAGAACCCAGTACTGCAGCTGTGGTAGCCAGCTGCAACTCCCCAACCAGTCTTGCTGTGGTCCTTTCTCTGTGCCTTAGCTCAAGCTGCCCCTCCTCCTAGAAGGCCCTTTTTCACTATCTCCACTAGTAAAACTCCTTTAAATTCTTGCAGCTTTTAATTAGTTGCTACTTGATGTATGAGGTTGACCCAGTGTCTTTCAGTCAGGATCAAAGGCCCCTTCCTCCAGCCCCTACTCAATTCCTACACTTGGTGGTAGTTCCTGGTTTGCCAGAGCCAGCAATACACTTCTCTCATAGACCAGCAGATGTCTCCACTGAGGCCTCCTCCTCTTCTGTGTCTCCCTGTCCCTCTAAGTCAGCCCAGGATCCAGGGAGCACTAGGGTTCCTTAGCAACCATGGGGGTTTGCCTCCTCTCCCTACTTCACCACCTGCTGGTGCAAATCGCCTCACTGTATATTTTAGAAGAATGGAGGAAGGCATTCAAGGCTGTGGGTAGTACATGAGCAAAGGCACTGAGGTGGGCCTGGGTACATGCAGGGGTCAGTAAGATTGACCTGGCTGCAGTGGGTCAGTCTGGGCACTGGAAGAGGAGGGAATGGATACAATAGGGTAAATATTTATGGCTTCTCTTCCCATAGAGCATGACAACTGGACAACAGGGCCACAAATGGACCAGAGGCATGTGACAAGGACAGTGAAATCCACCAGGGGCTACCTCAACTTTGCTCCATCTGGGGAAACTGCCTCACTCTCTCTCTTCTCCTCTCCCCTCTTTCCTCTTCTCTTCTCCTCTCTGTCTACCTACTGCAACTCCATGATCCTCCCTGTCCCTGCCCCCCAGCCACACCCTCCCCAGTTTGAGGTCCTGACATGGTGACCTAGTGACACAAAGGCATCTCAGGCCCCAGTCCATACCATACTCACCATCCAAGCCCGGCAGCACCGTCCTCCGCATGGCCAAGACCAGGCCAAGAGGCGAGCCGAAGAGGAAGAAGTCGGACACGTCAAAGTCCAAGCGGCCCAGGCTGACCTCAGGGATCTGGGGCCCGCTAGCTGCAGGGGGCTCGGCCTCATCCTTCAGCATGCTCGAGTGGATGCTGCCAGGCAGAGGAAGACACAGGAGAGTGGGTTCGGGAAGCACTGAGGATGTGGGGTGTTCACTTAGCAGGGCAGCCTGAAGTCAGGGGTGGAGAACCCAACCCTCCATCTCTGGGGAAGGGTTCAAACCAGAGTCCCCTCGCTGGATGCTGCAACCATCTCAGCATTGGTCACCAAGGCATGGCCGACATTTGGCTAAGGCAGAGGTCAGCCAACTTTTTTCGTAAAGGGCCAGATGGTAAATCTTTTAAACTTTAAGGGCCATATGGTCTCCATCATATCTACTTACTCTGCAGGCAGCCATAGATGATATCTAAATAAATACATGTGACCATGATCCAATAAAACTCAATTTACTAAAACAGGCTGAGCACCTGAGAATACCTAAGCATCCTATACACTGGCAGGCCTGCCCCGTCGTGCTGGTTTTATGGTGGCTGCACTGAATTCCTGCACTGTCTACCAGGAAGCTCAGCTGGCCAATACGCAGACCAGCTGGGTGATGTCAGTGCTGCCAAGATTTGGGCTTTTGTTGTAACTCATGTTCCAGGCAACCCGCAGACACAGATGCAAACAGCTTGGTCTTCCCTCCCCTCCAGCCCACAGATGAAACAGAGAGCTTAATGAGAAAACCACGAGACACGGAATTCAAACCATTCACATCCCAGGCACCCACTGCCCCAAAGAGTTCAAGTTGATGTTTAGCCATAAACTCAGATCACGCTTCCCAGGATGGGCAGGAAAACTGGGAACCTCCCTGACCTTCCAGGTGGCATTCGGGCAGAGCTTCGAGTTTAAGGCAATCAATTAACTGAATGCAAATTCAACTAACATACTCAAGTTGGAAGAGAAAGAGAATTTTAGAAATAACAATTGAAATAGAGTGTGAGCTAGGGTCTGGAAAGTTGAATCTGAATCCCCATACTCTGCCTCTTGCAGTGTGAGCATCTCCCAGTGAGGATGATGACTCTGGTGTTTAACAATACATATTTCATGTACAGCGTGGTCCCTAAACACACGCCAACTACTTAATTGCCAAAGAAACAGCCATCTGTCCCTACACCAGAGGGAAAAGCTGGCTATGTTGGACCAGCTACTGAAAGCCTCCAATTTTTCGTCACTCTCCAAATTTGGGGCTTTCTTAAAGGATTTTTCAAGGATAAACTAGAAATGTGATTTTACTTTGCGACCCAAACTTGAAATATAGCTGCTTTTTTAAAGAATAATCTGTCAGAGGAGCTTTAAATAGTCAGGGATTTAAATATGCAGAGCTTTTGCCTAATAATTCCTCCTCCAGGAATCCATGTAAATGAAAGAACCTAATATTTACATAAATGTTTATGCACAAAGATAGTCACCAGAGTGCTACTTATAAGTGCAAAGAATTGGAAAAAGCCAAAGTGTCGGTGACTGGGATTAAGGAAGATGTTGTCCATTTACTCAATAAAATATTAAGAATATTTACCAAGTAAAGTATTTTTAATTATATAAGGGAAAAATCAAATTTTTTTTTTTTAAGTAAAACTATACACAACACATGTAAAAATATACTGAAAGGAAATATGCCAGTGTTAGCAGTGGTTCTCTCTGGGTGGTGAGACGATCTATTTTCCAAATGCTCTACCGACCTCATGGAGGTCTTCTCCACTTGGGTAAGAATGGAGGAAGGGAAGGAGGGAGAAGAACATTGAGGAGAGAGAGAAGAAGAGGCATGTCTTCCAATTTGGGTATATGCTCAATACTCACTCATATCCTGAATAAATGTGCAGATAATTCATTTAGTCCGTGGCAATGAATATGTCTCTTCTAGAAAATTAAATGGTGGACAGTTCTATGGAGGGCCTCACCTGGCCTACACATAGAGGGATGTTTTATACTGGGGAATGAGAGACCAGAATGCTGACCCCAGCTCTTCAGTAACTGGCTATGTGATCCTAGGAAAATTTTGACCTACCTGGCCTCTGTTGTCCCATCTGAGAAATAATAAGAACATACCAAGTTGCTCACAAAACATACCTTTACCTGTTCTTTCACTAGATTCTTAAAGCCATCAGTCAAGTAGGCTGGGCAGCATTTACCCTTTTGCAGAAGATGAAGCTGAGGCTCAGAGACATGAGACTGATTGTCTTGTCTCTCTGCAAGTCCAGGTGAAGCAGGTACAGAGCACAAGGGTCCCATGGGGAGCAGCCTTGGTCTCAGCATTTCAGTGCTTGTCTATGGGCCCCCATGGAAAGGCCTGGGACATAGACTGGTCCCAGACCCCCCGGATGACTTCGAGCCAAGGTCCTCTCTCCTCTGGAAGGACGGTGGGGCACAGAGAGTGGTTACCTTGATAAGAAGGCATGATGCTGGGTGATGGCCTCGCAGTCATAGGTGGAGGAATCGCTCTGTTTCCGTGGCAACGGCCTCTTGGGCTCCTCATCCTCCAACACGCTGGAGACGTCAATGCTGCTTTTGCTGAGCCGCTTGCTGTTGGCCAGACTGCACTCCTCATCCGCTGCAACTGGGGTGTCCTTTGAGACCAAGAAGAGGATAGGAGGGCACTGTGGTCACCAAAGGCTATGGGGCCCTGCCTCCTCTTCCAAGCACAAATAACCCTTTTTTCCTAGATGTGAGAGGCAATACCTCTTCCAAAAGGAGTGCGGAAGGCACACCCACAAGGCTGTCTCCTGCATCCAAATGGATTGGCAATCCAGTGGGATCCTGGGTAGCTGTCTAGGGACCCAACCCTAAATTGCCCCCTCTGGGCCTCAGTTTCCTCACTTGTGATAGTAATCTCTTGCTACTCTTGTAAGACTATGATATAACACTTTGTAACCTGGATTTCATGGTACAAATATTAAGGGCTCTAACACTACCTTCCCCAGAGAGACCCCTGCTCCCAAGTCAGACCCCCCGCCCCACATTCCCACCATCTGGCCCGCACCTGGGTGCTGCTGATGCTCCCCTTCCGGCTGCTGCTGCCAGGGCTGTCGCCTGAGGGCCCTGCACTGTAGCAGATGGCATCAAAGGCCAGGAGGCCCCCCACACAGTCCCCGATGAGACACACCTAGAGAAGGCACAGCTGGGACTATCGGCCTGGCCACTGCTGACCCCTAACCCCCACACCCGTCTAGAACTCAGGTTGCCTGTCCATGGGAGAACAAAGAACCTGTCCCAGGGAGGCCTGGGAGAGCCCCAGCAGGGGAGGGGTGCTCATTCTGGGGCCAGGGTCAGCCTGAGGACAGGAACCAGGCTAGGGTCAGGGGTCAGCCTGGGGCCAACGTCAGCCTTGGGATAGGAATCAGGATGGAACTAGGGGTCAGGCTTGGGTGGGGTCAGCCCGAGGACAGGAACTAGGCTAGAGTAAGGGGTCAGATTTAGGCAGGTCAGTCTGAGGATAAGAATCTGGCTGAGGCCAGGGGTCAGAATGGGGCCGGGGATCAGCATGGGCTCACAATCAGAACTCAGATGTTGGCCTCAGTTTTCCTATATGTAAAATGAGAATGAACCTAAAGATCTCAGAAGCCTCCTTGGATCTCAGAAGCTATGGCCTCAGAACAGTCTGGTCTGGATCCTTTGGTCAGATCCCAGCCTCTCACCAGTTGGGGCCAGGACAAGGACATGGGGGCAGGCTGTCCTACCTGCCCACTGAAGCCAATGCCATCAGAGGACTTGAGGAACTCTGCGTAGACCTGGTTGGCTCGCTCGATGACGGTGGCAATCGCATCCTGGTACTGCGGGGAAGAGATGGCCAGCAGGGGCAGGGCGGCCAGAGGCACGTGGTCCTGGATGTTGCTGAGACAGCCCTCATCATGGCTGTAGGGGTTCAGGCTGCGGACAGGGGGGCAAGGGAAGCCCAGCTGGGATCAGACGTGAAAGCAGGTTTGGGGCTGTGGAACAGGCAGAAGAGAGCATGTGCTGGCTGGGAACTGGGCCCTCCACTCCAGACTCTCCAGGAAGACCCAGGCAGGAGCCAGATGAGACAAAGCACACGGGTAGGGAGGTAGGTGGGGGAGCCAAGCCTATGCTGACTCCCCTGCATGTCCACCCAATGCCAGCCTGTAATGTGTGGGCCCTGTATTCTCCTGCCCACTTCTGCATGGCTCCAAAGAACACCCCAATTGTGGAAGAAGCCAGTAGTATGAATCAGGGTGAGGACATATCATCACGGTAGACTTCCTGGAGGTGGTGGGGTTTGAACTAGACCTCTAAGAAGGCTTTAGGGAAACTAAAAAGGTGGAGAGAGGGCATGCCAGGCGTGCGGATCGCATGTCAGCCACAGCTTAGAGGTGGGCACACAGCTGCATACACAATAGTTATGTCCATCTTTCTGGGACAAAGATCTAGAGACTTCATTGGATTTACAGGAAAACCTGTGAACCCCAGAATGGACTAACAGATCCTGCCTTATAGCTTCTCCACTGCCAGTGGCCCCACCATGGGCTCCCCTTTATTCCTTGCTTCCCAATGAGGAAGTCCCTTAATTGCTGGGCAGCTCCGACCTATCTAGGCCCAGCTCCCAGCTGCCTACTCCCACCCGACCCCACCCATCCTGCTTCTATCCCCAGGGGCATCGGACTCAGGAGGGACCACAAGGGGAGAAACTGCCCACCCCCTACCCAGAGGCTTCTCTTCCCCTATAGTCAAGCTGAGGCTGACAGAAGTTAAAACTGGGGCAGGTGACAGGACTCAGGGAACCCTGGGCAGGTTACAGAGACTTTATGGAGTGCAAGGCAGGCCTAACAGCCATTTCTCATCTCCAAAGAACACAAATTAGAGGAAACAGGCCTCAATTGCAGCTGGAGAGATTTTAATTAGCTGAGAAAGAGCTCCCTCCCAGTAGTGATTAGGGCTGATGGATAGCCTGGCAAGACACTGCCTGGGGGAGAAGTATGCTCCCTCCCTCAGTTCCCTCAAGTGGTCAGGCCATCCATCTTCTTGGAGATTAGGCTTGGGATGGCTGACCCAGCTCTGGGGGTCAGATGTCCTGGGGGTGAGGGATGGGGGTACTGAGATTGATTATGAAGGAACACAATTAACTGCAACTGTTGGAGTGTGAAGAGAACAGAGCTGCATCAGCTCAGCTTCCCAAATCCCGCTGCAGAGCAGACACTCAGCAGATTAATCTGTTAAAGAAGCAGATTCCAGGGCCCTCCCAGCCCTATTAAGAAGCCCCCGGGGTGAGGCCTGCCACCTGTGGTTTAACAAGAATCACACGGGGATTTGGGCCCTTAGCCAGGCTGGGGAATGACCCACCTAAACTTTTTTCCTTCCAACTCTGATTGAGATCTGCCCTGCCCACATTTCGGAGCACAGATAAATCAGAGATAGGTCTCTGTTCCCTGTCCAGGGGCCAATCTTCCTTTCTCTCATAGACCAGAAAAGCAAAGCCTTCCAAATACACTCTCCCAACCAACCAGAAGCTGAGCACCAGGCCTCCTGCCCCTCCCAACACTGCTGAGCCCTCCTCAGGGCCAGGCCTGACTGAAAGGCTGTCTACCTTCCCCAAACCCCATGTGGGTGAGGGCTCCTTTCTACAAAGCCTCAAGGTCTGGCAAAGTCGACAGGAAAGGAGGTGAGTGGCAGGATAGAGGTGCCCCTGGCCTCCCGTTCATCCTTAAGTGCAGAAAGTTCTCAGTTTCCAGTCCCTGCCATTTGCCACATGCTGTATCAACATGAGCTCTACAAGTGCTCAGGCCTTCTTTGCCCATGTTATCTGTGTGCAGCCAGGGCTCCCACCTGGCTCTTGGCGCGCACTTTTGGCTAGTTCAACAGGACAGGGACCTGGAGAGCACAAAGCCCTCAGGTCCTGGAGCAATGGGCTGCATTTCCCATAGGCCCCCAGCCCTGGAGGAGCTCTCAGTCTCCAGGTTTACTCCCCACAGGGCCCAGGGCTTATTTGGATGAAGCGCCCAGGCCCAGGCCCAGGCCCAGGCCCAGGCCCGGTAAGCATGCTGCCTTATTCCACCCAGCAGGGTTCTATGCTGGCAGTCAGGAACAGCTCCCTCCCCAGTCCCCTGTCCACCAGTGAAGAGAGCCTCTTCTCACCCCTGGGAAGATGACAATGTGAGTCAGAGAATCCCTGCCATGCTCTTTTTATGTGTCCCATGCTGTGCTTGGTGCTTCACATATACTAGCACACAGAATCCTCACAAAAACTCTAGGAGGTGGTTATTACCAGGAGTATACCCATTTTACAGATAAGGAAACTGAGACAAGGAGAGGCTAAACAATTTCCCTCAGGTTACACAGCCAGAACTCAAATCCAGGCTGCCAGAGAACCCCCACACTTAGCCGTGTTATGCTACTTTCACAGAACACGCCGAAGTCACCGCCTCCGAGAAGACTCCCTGGCCCTCATCCTGAGTGTCTTCAGTGCTCTGTGGCATCTCCATTACAGCGCACATCCCTACTGGGCTCTAAATGTGTGGTCTGGAGTTGGCTGCCTATGTTTGACTCCTGGTCCTACTCACTAGGTAATTGTGGAGGAAACTGCTTAACCTCTTAATGCCTCAGCTTTCTTATCTGGGCCTAGGAGATGAGGGTTTATTGAGACTGGCCCAGGACAGAGGAGGGCGGGGGCACAGTGCTAATTGCTCTGGACTCTGGCTGAACACTTCCCGCACGTGATGCTCATGGTCAGTCAAGATCTGATGTCTCAGAGAGGTGTCCCCCTGCCCACCAGGTACACACATGGCAAGGGCAGCCCCTCTGCTTATTCCCCCTCATCAGTCCCACCCAGTCCAAATAAGCAGAAAGGGACTCACTTGGAGACAAGAGAGAAAGCTTCAGAGCAGATGGCAGGACAGGGGACAAATTTAATGAGGATGTGGCCCAGGGCTGCAGGGAAGTGGGCGCGCGTGACCTTCTCCAGCACGGAGCTGAAGGTGTGGATGTCGGCTGCCTTGCAGGATGGGTCTCCCGAGCCCACGTCCAGGACATTGCCCCCGTGCAGCACCAGCAGGAGGACATGCGTCTTGCAGGAGCGCTGTGGGCTGACTTCCTGAGAGGAACATCGGTAAAGATAGAGAGTGACAGGCAGCAGGGAGATGAGGTGGGGAGTGGGGGGTAACCCAATGAATCACACACACACACACACACACACACACACTCATACGGGGCTATGGCCCAAGAAGCAGGCACCGTGTCCAGCCTATCTCAGCTCCACACCAGGGAGCTCTCTAGCCTCCTCTGTGATGGGACCCCTTGTTCATTCAGGGTGAGGGACACAGGCTGTCAGGAAGGCAAGCCCCTCACTGTCAGGGTGGGAAGTGTCCCACGAGGCTCTTTTTGTTCATACAGGAACTGGAAGCCCAGAGAAGGACAGGGAGCTGTCCAGGGTCACACAGCAAGTCATATGAAGAGCTGGGTGGAAACCAGACAACCTATCTACTGTCCCAGGGCTCTTCCCAAATTCCTGGCCACAGAGCTGGGCCCAGACAGCCTCAGTAACTCAGCGCACCTCATTGTCTTCGTGGATCTCAATGCTTCCCTGGGCCGGGAACCTCTGTCTTCTTAAGGAAACCCGGTACAGTTCTCCTGTGGGGAGAACAGAGAACTCAGTTTGTACGAGGCAGGAGCTTATAGGTGAGCAGAATGATAGTGTCCAGAACTAGGGAGTCACTACACCCAGCCCCTGCCTCCGAAATCAACACAACATGAAACTCTTTCTTCTAAGAAAAGGAAGACCAATAGGATGAGGCTATCACAGATGCTGTCCCTAATGCTGGGCAGGGGGATATCCTAGAAAGGGACTATCCTGCTTTTCTTCACCAATCACAAGAGCAACAGCATGAGGCTTGTCTGATGGCTTCTGCTTCCAGTAATGGACAGAAATTTGGGCCAAGCATCCCTCTGAAAACAGCTGCAATTGCTAGATAAAAAAAAAAAAATTTAAAATATGTTTGAAGTTATCAGAGAGAGAGAGCAAGGCCTTGAATTATGGAACCCCCGTGGAAGTTGGACCCCCAGAGAGTTAAGGCCAGCATATGGAATCACACTCATCATCACCCATCACTCATGAGCTTTGTGCTGAAGCCAAGTGCTGAAATGCTCTCCTTGCTTCTCTCAGCTGCCTGGGCTCAACTTCTCCTCCAGGAAGCGCTTCTCGGCATCCAGCCCTATCTGAGCTCTTATTCCTCTAACACAGGGATCAGTAAAATGGACCAAATCTGGCCCTCCACCTGTTTTGTAAATAAAGTTTTATTGGAACACAGCCACACCATTCATTTACATATTGTCTGTAGCTGCTTATCTGCCACAGAGACCTTACAGCCCACAAAATGTAAAATATTTACTATCTGGCCCTTTCCAGAAAAGTTTGTGGACCCCTAATCTAACGCCTACATTCCTGAATGTCACTGCTTTGGACTCTCAGGTTCAGAGAGTCCTCAAAGACATCCTACAACCCCCTCATTCCCCACCCAATGATGCTGCCACCCGGAGGAATCCTTCCTTCCATCAAGCTGACCTCACCTCTTCTTTTCTCCCCATGAGTATACTACTTTCTCCGTGTGCTGAATCTCATAGCTAGACTGCGAACCACTCTGCCTTCATCTCCTAATGCAGCCTGTTCCAGGCAAGAATGGCCCTTTCTTCTTCACACCCCACCCCCTTTCTCTGCCACAAGCCTGCTGCACCCTGCTAGGAGGCACATTTGGGGAGGCTCCTTCCCAGGGGTTTTGGCCCCAGAGGGGGCGGGGGAAGGGGCGGCATCTGCAAAGAATTCCAAAAGAGGTTTTCTCTAAAGAAGTCCATTTCTGAAATATTCTGTCCTCACAGACACAACCCTGGTCTAAGGGTAACTGCTTTATGAGCTCAGAGCTACTGCCCACACAGACAGGAAATCATTTCCTAAATGATGGAGGGCTTTGGCTTGGAAGAGGAAGAGGAAAAATGTGTTCTGAGGCCTGGCTCTGACCAGCACTTCCTAACACTCCTTCCAGTGGCTCCGACTCTTCTGCCATATTTCTAACATCCTCTAGACCTTGCCCTGGATTTGGCTAAAAGAGACCTGTGCCCTGCCGTCAGGACAGGGTCAGAATAAAAGACAGTGGTAGATGGCTCTGTTTTCCTGAGCACTTATGTCCCAGGCACTATGTGCTGTACAGGTATCATCTCATCTAATTCCAAGTAACCTCTGAGTTTTGGTCCTCTTGTCATTAGTCTCATTTTACAGATGAAAAAATTGAGGCTCTAACAATGTAGGTCACTTGCCCCATGCAACTATCAAGACGGAGTGAACCCAGCTAAGAGGGCCCCACATTCAACAGAAGATGATGCTTGACACACTGCTCCCCCATCCTTCTGACCTGCACAGCTTCCCAGGGAGTTATACACAACAATATCCAGTCTGTAGGAGAAGAAACGGGAGCACGAATTGGTAAGTGGCACCTCAAAGACTGAAGTCCAGGTCTGCCATGGGAGACCAATTCACCAGCAGGAAAGAGAGTGTCCAGGAGGGAAGCCTAGTATGGCTTTGTGCGTGCAGGTTCATGTGCTGCTCCGGGGCTTGTGGAATAGGAGAAACCAGGAACTGGCATGGCCGAGGTTGTGGATGTGGAGACCAGGAGGCCCCTGACTTCTGGGGCTGGGAGGGACCCGGTAGAAACCATGGCCTGAGTTCAAATCTTGGCTCTTACCAGCTGTGTGATCGGTTTTCTTGTCTAGAATGTGGGGATAATAACAGTAGCTACCTCTTAGAATGGTGATGAGAATAAATGATTCCATATATACAAAGGGATTAGAATGGGACCTGGAACATAGTTGTTATCATCCAGGGTACATCAGGGGGCACAGAGCCAGAGCCACAACTGGCAAGATGGGACCAAAGGCTGATAGGAACATTGCTGCCTCCATACTCTGCTGCCGTGTCTCTGAGTCCTTCTCTGAACCCTGGCAGGCTCCAGGGCCTCGCTGGGCTGGGTGCCTGCCTTGCACCAAGGAGCCTGCGTGCAGTGTGATTATAGGATTAAATACTGTGATTGCCACAAATTACCATAGCAAGGCTATAAATAAGTCACAAGGAAGACATGAGGGTCCTGTCATCTCCTGGGCACCATGCCCTCCATTAGGTGGGGGCTGCATCCTCACTGATTATACAGACTGAGGAGCACCCACATCTTTGATCTATCTGTGGCCAGCAACCTTGGGGCCCACACAATATTCTGGGCATCAGATCAGTGGACAAGTGCTGTATCCTGGCTACAAATGATGCTGAGGCAGTTCCTGGCTCAGCGGGGATGGAGACTGGCAGGCTTGTCCTCAGCATCCCTCATGCCCTCCCTAGCAAAGGGGAAGAATCTGGCCTACTGTGCTGTTTGGGGGTGGAGCTTTGCTTCCTTTCAATGCACAAAATGCAGAGATGCCTTACTCTGGAGAGGGGAAATCTAGCCTGCCAGATCTAGATTCTGGCCCCTAGAGAGTTGACTAACAGGACCAGATTTACCCCCACTGGAAGTTACCCCACTGTCTCCAGTCTCAGCATAAGCCTCTGTAGACAAGTGGAAAGGCAGCTTAGATGCCCTCCTGCCCGTACCTTGCCCGCAAGGGCTCTGCTCTTCCAACAACCAGACATAATAATTGAGGCTGTGAATCACCACAAAACAACTCTTTCACTCCTCCATGCCCTTGCTCATGCTGAGCCCTCTGCCTGGTAAGCCCTTCCTCCTTTTGCAGACTGGCAAGTTCCTACTTGTCCTTCAAAACCCTGCTCAATTGTCACCACCTCTGGAAAGCTTTCTCAGCTGAGTTGGACCTGTCTGATTGCTGTGAGATTACTTGTCAATTTCCTCATCAGACCGTGGGCCCCTTGAGACCAGGGTCTATCAACTGTCAGGACCTAGATAACATTTTTATGAAAACTTATTACAAGTGAAGATCCAGGGTGTGCAAAGCCTGTGAGACAGCTATATGCTGCCAAACACCCAGGAGAAATTGGGTTCAAGGGAGCATCATCCGCTGGGAAGCACATTTCTTAAAAGTCCCCAGGGAAATCATATTGGGGGACCTCTGAGAATTCTAGAACAGCCTGGCCTGGGCTTTATGGCTCCACATCGAGGCTTCTGGTGGTAACAGCTGCTGGCAGGGTTCCTGGGTGGTGGGGAGCCACATGCCAGGGCCCACTTCCTGTTCATTTCCATCTACATGGCCCTGCTGTGCCCAGATATGGGATGAGGGGAGCCCACAGCTGTTTTTGTGACAACATTTTGTGACAAGCTTTGAGGCAGGCCAGCTACCACAGTGCTGCTCCCAGCACCCCTGCCAGCCCTGGCACTGGGACAGGTGGCCCACCCTGCTCACCATGGCTCCTCCTGCCAGCTAAAAAATGGAGCCTATTTTTGCTTAATCACCACCTTGGGAAGGCACGGATCGTGATCATCCCTTCTAATTACCGATGTGCCACACTGCTCTTGAGACAAAAGCCAAGGTCGTCACCCACACACTCGGCACCCTAAGCAAAAAGTCACCCGGCTCGCCTGAGGAGTCCAACTATCTTCATCTGTTTTGCTACCAGCTGCTGGGACCTATTAGGGGTATATGCTGGGGTGCCCTCTAGCTAAAGATGACCACTCAATTTCACCCTCCATCTTATCAGTCCCTGCAGTGCCCCCATCCCCATTAGTCACCCCTGGGGTCAACTAAACAAAGCTAGGCTCAGCTTGAGACCATGGAGCATGTCCTGAGGTATGCACAAAGGTATGGAATCCTCCGTGAGTACATGGAAGCATGCACATGGGCATAAGCACACACATTTTGTGGATGAACCCAATGGCTTTGCTATCTTGCTTTGATGTGGGATGCAGGAGATATACCTGGGAATATCTGGGAAAATCTAGAGCCTCCTTCAGCAGTAAACAGGGGGCTCAGAGCCCCTCGGTAAACCCACACGGAGAAGAACATGAGTGGCAAAACCTGGGAGAAGACAGGCCCTGGAGTCATGCGATGGGAAATGAATGCCCTAGTCAGAGGGTGGCCTCGGTGCCCTCTCTACAGCACCACAGAATGAGAGAGTTGGCCTATAGTCCCTCCTAAGGCCCAGGCAGTTGGAGATTCTCTGAGACCAAGTATGAGGGGCTGGTGCCCCGCATGAGTTCAAGCCTCCGTGCCCAGCAGAGTTTGTCCCAAGGACCATGACAGCTGATTGGAGAGCTGCTCTAAGGGCCCGTGGAGAAAGGGAGAGGAACCAGGAAACTGCAGGTGGCAACTGTTACCTAGATGTCCAAAGTAGCTGATTGCAAGTAGGGAGCTTGGCGTCAATTCCCATGCAAGTCCTGGTGCCAATTAATAAACACATGTTCGGGGTGCCCTTAGCAAAGGAAGCAGTGGCACCTTGAAATCTGATAGGTTCACTTGAAATGTATCTTGCCAACCCTACCTCATTATTTGTTGAGTCGGGTCACTGGCCTGGGAATTTAAGGGAACACCAAGGCCATCTGGGGAGGAGGAAGACACTGGCAGAATGACAAACTATGTAGGGGAACCATGGCTCTCACAACAGTTCAAGGGGTGCAGGTTAATGAATCAGGACCAGCACAAGAAGCCTTGATGCCATGCTTCAGGGCTCTGTTGGATAGCAGGATATGGATGGGGCAGCATGAAGCAGGGGATGAATGGGCCTTCATATGATGGGTTTAAAACTTTTTTTTAAAAGGGAAATCTTTTTTCCCATGAAATTTTCTGTAGGAGCCTAATCTGAAAAAGAAAGAAAGAAAGAGAGAGAGAGAGAGAGACAGAAAGAGAGAAAGAAAAAAAAAGAAAGAAAGAAAAGAAAGAAAGAAGACCAGCTCTGGCTGAAACAGGTTGGGGGCCCAGAGCCCCACTTCCTTACTCTACCCCACCCCTGCCCCTAGTCGGTCCCTGGGGCTCCAAAGAACACAACTGAAAAGCCATCAGCATGTTTACCAGCCAGATTTCAGGCCACCCTCTTCCACAGTGCCCCAGGCCCCAGCCTTATAGAAAACAACAATCTAGGTGGAAAGTGGGGTGGGTCCAACACTGGGGGCCATGAATTAGAAGGAAACATATCCAAATGTTCAGAAGTGGTTTTCTCTAAATGGTGGGACAATGGGTGACTATTTTTTTTACTTTCTACTTTTGTCTATTTCTGATTTTTCTCTAGTGAGCCCATATTTCTTTTAGTTTAAAACTATTTATGAATGTATCTATTGAATAGATAATATAAGCATGTGTCATGTTTATGATAAGAACATTTTAAACAAGCCACAACTCCCTACTTTACTAACTGCAGACTCTACAAACAAAATAAAGCAGTGAAATGTCCTGCCCTCTCAGAGCTGACAAGCTAATGAGGGAATGTAAACAGGAAAAGAAATACTTGTACAAGGAACAAATAAATATGAAACACGATGAGTGAATTATTATCTTGATTTTGGGTTTAAAAAAAAACAACTCGACATCGCCTGCCGATTCCTACTCTATTGATTATTGTCCAAATTTGTGTCAGGATTGAAAATACCAAGATGAATCAGATACAGTAAATAACTTCAAAGATCTTTCAAGCACCTAGGGTCACATGATCTAGGTCCAGTCACATGACAAAGACCTGGGTCATGTGACCAAGCCTCAGCACATGACCAGAGGCTGCAAACAGCCAGAGCCAAGGAAATGGGACTGTCAGAGGTACCTCTCAGCCTCTGAGGCTGCATGCACTAGATACTTCAGTGCAGAATAAGGAGGGAACACTCCTGCTCTGCCCTGCAGCTCAGGCCACTTTGAGGGCATGTCTGGAGACCAATAACTAGGCAGGAAAGCTGCAGAGGGGGGCCCAACCTGGAGAAGAGCAGGCTCTAGGAGAAGTGGTAGCTGCCTGCAAATCCCTGCGGAGTTATGTTTGGGTCACAGGAACAGAGGGCAGAGCCAGTATGAATGGGAATGGGGCGGTTTCTGCAGAGTTCCAAGTTTCAACACAACTTAGGAAATATTTACAACAGTTCAGGAATGACCCATTGCTGGCCTAAAGGCAGGAAGTTCTCCTTTACCAGGTTATACAAGCAGTTATGTAAGTGGCCCCTTAGCAGGGATGCTAGGGCAGGAATTTCCAACCAGGCTTGGGAATCTAAGAGGCTGAGGCCTCTCTTGTGAATCCTTAACCCTTTCAGTGGCAGAATCCAATCAGGTCAGTCTGGATTCATCTGCCTAATGCGGCCAAAACTCCAACAGACCAATTAACCGTCCCCCCCACCCCCACGCACACAGAAATTCTAGCCCAGGCTAAAGCCTGGCCCTTGCTAGGGTCTAGGTCCAGATTTTGCCCCTTGAAAACATGCTGTTGGCCAACCCAAGTGAGCAGGGGGGTAGCAACTCCTCTTGGAATCCAGCTCGGATCAGGAGTGTTGCCATCTTGAACGAGGCCCAGTGAAGATTCTAGATATACAACCACAGGAAAACCCTCCTACCGTGCGACAAAGTGATGCTAGAAGGGCTTGACATCCCCTATCTTGGTGACTGTCCTCCTAAGATTTGTCTTGAGTTTCTCAGTGTCATCCAGTGTCTCAGGCAATCTTCACATTCATCCTGAGAGGTCAGGAGGGACTCTCCCCATTTTACAGATAGGAAAACTGGGCTTACAGAGGTTAAATGATTTATCTCTGTATG
Organism: Pteropus medius; assembly: GCF_902729225.1. Classification (NCBI taxonomy): domain Eukaryota; kingdom Metazoa; phylum Chordata; class Mammalia; order Chiroptera; family Pteropodidae; genus Pteropus; species Pteropus medius. The sequence continues at coordinate 17,830,663 of NW_024349799.1, read as the reverse complement.
GAAGTGAATGGGTACGGATTTGAACCTGGTCATCAGGTCAGGGCTCTTCCATCCTCCTACACCATCACCCCACAAAGATGAGGTATAAGAAAAAGTTCTTGTCACTCTTTCAAAGGTCTCCACACCACTGCTTGCCCTACAAAGTGATCCCTGGCAGGGAGGGCAAAGGAAGAGAGAATATTATCAGGAGAAGAAGGCTGCTTGGTCCTTTCATCTCACCCCCCTAAGGCAGCAGTCCCCAACCTTTTTGGCACCAGGGACTGGTGCTCCTATGAGAATCTAATGCCTGATGATCTGAGGTGGAGCTGGGGCAGTGATGCTAGCACTGGGGAGCTGCTGCAAACACAGATGAAGTTTTGCTCCCTTGCCCCCTGCTTACCTCCTACTGTGTGGCCAGTTCCTAACAGACCACAGACTGGTACCAGTCCACGGCCTGGGGGTTGGGGACCCCTGCCCTAAGGAACCCCTGCCAAACCCGCCTGGCTCTGTTTGTAAGTCGGCACAAAAACAAAAAAATAAAATAGCATGCTCTGACCCACACATTCCCTCCTACCTTGGTAATCCCCTTGAAATGAATGTGGTTTCCAGAAAAAGAACTGGGAATAGTTCTTAAACTTATGAAAAGGTGCTCAACCTTAGAACCCTAATCTAGAGGAATGCTCATTGAAATTACTCTAAAATGCTTTTGTTTGTTTGTTTGTTTTTTGTTTACCTCTCAGACTAGCAATTATCAATACCATGCTGCCCGGGGTATGGGAAAACAACCCCTCTTATTCATTGCTAGTGAAAGTAAAAACCAGTACAACCTCTGTGGAAGGCAATTTGACAATGTCATTCAAAATAGCTAATGCCCTTGACCCAGCAAATCCAGTTCCATGTGCAAAATTCCGCATGTACAATGCTAACCATTGCCACCCTATTTATAATATAAACAAAAGACAGAAAGCAACCTACGTGCCCGCCAATAGGGGACTGGTTAAACAAATTATGCTGCAGTGCAATATGACACACCGTTGCAAAGCAATGCACCTCTAAATGCATTGAGATAGTAAGATAATCCCAATATATTATCTGAGAAAGCAAAGTGCAGAGTAGAATGCACCATATGCTCCCATCTGTGCAGGGTATATATAAAAATACAGATGAATGAATATTTATGGAGGTGTTCATGTATGCAGAGAATATCTCTGGAATGTCTGTAAGGAAATCGTCATAATCAGTGCTTCTGGGTAGAGGGGACCTAGTAAGCTGGAGGACGAGAGGAGTCATACTCCTCGCCTTTTGTTCCTTTAGAATTTTAAACCATGTATGCATGTTACCTACCCAAAAGACAGATTAAAAATCAGAATTTTTTTCATTGCGCACGTAGCAGGGTAATTTTTTTCCGAGATAACTAATTTCTGTTTGCTCCAGTCTCTGGCTTCTCTGCCTCTAGGGTGGTTTGTGGCAGAGCTTCCTGGTCTTTGTTTCCAAAAACCCCTTTGTTCCCAGGAGGAAAGGATTTGAGGAAACAGAGATTCTCTCAGGCTGAAAAGAGATCCCCACTCCACCCTAGGTTGAGAGGAGGACAGATATCTATGCAGTGTGCCTTCCCAATTTGGGGTACCCTCTCAACTCCAGGAGGATAAGAACAACCCCAGCGGGCCTGGTCACCTTGTGCCCCAGGAGATGCAGACCAAGACAGCAAGGACCACCAGGCTGGAGCCCCACAGTATGGACGGAGAGCTCCCTACCCATGTATGCATGCACATGGGTGCGTGAGCGCACACATACGCCTTACCTCCACCAGGGTGTTGGAGAAGACACCTGGGGGCTTTGGGACAATGGCAGGAGAATGGGGAAAGGAGAAGCCTCTGGGGTCACAGAGAGGGAGTCTCTCACTAGCACAGTTGGATGGGTATGAAGAGTCACAATTATAAACTAGCTTCTAGACAAATAAAGAGAAAGGTTGTTCTTTCTCACATGTTAAGTCAGTGGACTGTGCAGTGTGGCCTCCCTCTGCCCGCTCCAGACCCACCCTCTGCCCTCCCATCCCAGCTAGGGCCTGAAGTGGAGGCTCCCTTGCTTCCCGCTGGACTTGGCCCGTGGAAGGCACCCGAGGAGAACCAGGGAGAGTGAGGCTCCTTCCCTGCCAGGTCACCAGAGGCTGGTCCCTCTACTGAAGGCCACAGCTCCTATGGAGTGGGCGCTCTCTACACAGCTACTTTCAGGGGCGGGAAGGCCCAGGGCATTGCTCTGCACCTGGTGGGTTTCCTTATACCTGTGAATAAAGTCTTTTTACTTGACTCCTCCAATCCTGCAGTTAGCGTGAGCCTTCCTTTTCCACTGGAGCCCTGGCTGAATCATGCACTAGAGTCTAATTGCTCTACAAAAATCTTATCGCATCATCCCACACCCTCATTTCCTCTGGCTTCCCACATCCTGCCCACTGTGGTCTGCCCACAGGCCTCACCCTCTGCCCACCTCTCCCACTACTTGACCCTCCCTCTCTGAGCTCGACCAGTTTTCAAACGACCCATTTTCCCTCTCATTACAGAGCCCCTGCACAATTGTTCCCTGTTCCTGGACTTCTTTCACACTGCCTGTGCCCAAATATTTCCTACAGGAGCTTCACTGTTCCTTCCTCTCTCCTCCTCCCAAAAGCACCACGGCCCTCTTTTCTGGGACTAATCCTTATATGTTTAGTTTTGAGGTTTATTGATTTCTGCCTTCCTCTCCTCGGTCCTCACAGACTGTAAGATCCTTAAAGGCTGGGACTGGCTTTGGTTTTGCTCCATTTTATCCCTAGACACTATCAAGGTGCTGGCATATAAAAGATATTCATTAGACACTTTTCAAACAAATGGATGAAAGAACAAATAATTTGTTCTCGCTTTGCACCCTGTGTCAGAAGCTGTACATGTCCCTAGCAGAGCAGACACTACACAGATAGAGTCACATAGACACACACTTATCCTCATGTAAATGAATGCGCCAATGCATTGACACACACTAACGCACACACTAATGCATGGGCGCACACACATACACACGCATATACACACACACACTAGAACAGACCAGGCCAAGCATAGACATACGCACACACACAAGAAAAGTGCTCCCAAGGCAGACGTCTGCCACCCTGAGCTCATTAAAGCTGGCTAAATATAGCCCGTCTGCAGCTGTGCTCAGCAAGCTGCCCACACAGGCCAGGAAAAGACACCAGTTACCAGGCAGAGGAGTGGGGAGGCCAGCTGTGGGCAAGGGGCTTCATGCACCACGCCTGTGTAAACTGACAGGGAGGCTGCAGGGCTGACAATACACAGGAGGGGAAGCTCCTTGGTGGCTGGGCATGCAGATCTCTAGTCGCTGGCCCCAGGCAGTAAGTCGTGAGGTCAAAGCACATCCCCACGATGGGGATGGGTGACATCGAGTGCCCCCATCTTCTCTCTCTGTCCCTTTGGGAAAACCATACAGGTTTGTCTGACAGTTAATTGGGTCAAGGAGCCAAGCTCAGTCCAGGACCAGGAGCTTGGGCAGGGAATCAGGACACAGCCTGGGACAAATCAGGGTCTGCTGGTGACTAGGGTAGCAACTCAGTGGGGATGAAGGCCAAGGTTTAGTCTGGAACCAGAACTGGGACTCAGTCTGGACCACTGACAGGTCTTGATCTAGGGACAAGAGAGGGTTCAGAGTCTCACTGAGCACCCCACTTTGATGAGCAGGCTTGGCCATGGGCAGAGCCTCCCCACACCTTGGGCAGCTGCCTGCTGCCTCCACCCCCACATCTGGTGCCAAGCACCAGCCCTGGGAAAGCCATCTGACAACCGTGAGTGTGGGTCACATGTGTTAGGTCACATACTCCACACTGAGTCTGACTCAGAAGGCCCAATAGTAAATCCTTCTGTCTAGGAATCTTCCCCCGCCAGGTGGGGATGAGATAGAAAAAGCCCCTCCAACTCTTACTTTCCTGTGTGCATCTTGGACCCCAAGGTGTTTGGTGGTACAATGGAGCTAGCTCTTGAGGAGGCATCCATGTAACACAGGAGACAGTGGGGCACCTCCCCCAAGTACCTGGGGTGAACATGGAAAGGAGAAATTGCAGGAAAATGGGAGTTCAGACCAGATATGGGAGCAAGCTCTGGAGATGGAGGAGTGAGGAGACTGGGTTTGAGCTCCTTCCTCAGAAGGTTATTTACTCCGAGACTTCATTTTCTCATTGTGACATGCTTGTAATGACTGTAGCCCTTCCCAGCTCCCAGGTCATCATGAAGATCAGGGAGAAGGGCCTGCACAGCGCCCTGCACACTGTAGAGCTGCTGAGATGGGAAGGGAGAGAGTGAGGCAGTCACAGGTCTCCTGAGAGAGTCATGTTCCTCCTTGAAGATGGACCTGGTGGGCAGAGGAAGGAGAGTTACTACACCACTGAGCCAGTAGCTCTGCTCTCAGCCTCTTTCAAGATGATGGCAGGTCACAGCAGGGAGGGGAGGGCCCAGCTCCCTGATTCAGAGAGCAGTGATGGAACAGAGAGGGCAGAGGCCCACAGTGCAGGATCCCAAGGGATCACTCTGGGACCCCAAGTTCTTTCTCAATCTGCTGTGGAGGGAGCTGGTTGGGTCCCCCTCCACAGGGATGAACGAAACGCTCAGGCTTCCCAATTAGCTTATGAGAAAACTGTGCTTATCGTCTCCACACTCCTTCTAGAAGCCAGTGTGGACAGGAAGGGGGAGAGCTGGTGGGACAGTGGGCAGGGGGTCTGAGCAGAAGCAAGGATCATCCTTTACGGAGAAGAATCACAGGAGGGCATCAGGGGACTGCAAGGATGTATTTGCCTCCCGTAGAGGTCTCACTGACACTCTGGAGGAAGGACTGGAATGGGAGAGACGAGGCAGGGAGGCCAGCATGGGGAAAACGGGTCAGTCTGAGAAAGATGGTGGCCTCAACTAGAGGAAGGATTGGGGACAGAGAGGGGTGGAGGCATTGAGAGCTCTGTTGGACGTAGATGGGAGAGTCTCAGGGATCTGATCTGGCTCTGGAAGGTGACAGATGAAGGAGTCTAGTAGAACCCTACATTTCCCTCTTGAGTTCATGGAAAATGGTACCATTGCTCTGGATGGAAGAACAGGAGTGAGGTTTGAGGAACAGAAGATATTTTCCCCGAGACCCACACCCAGCACTATGTCAGATGTGCTGGAAGCACCCCGTAAATGTCTGCTGAGCTATGGAGCAGCGTGAACAGAGTAGAACAGAAAGACATGTAGACCAAGGAAATCAGGAGACAAAGAGGCAGCAACAGAAAACCAGAGACCACTATAACGTCAGAGCTATAAAGGACTCTATGCACAGACAGGACAGGACACAGGACACACACCACAGCTGAGACTACACAGCAAATTAGTGGGAGGGACTTAGGGTCTCCTAACCCCCAATCTGAGGCCCTCCTTCTTCTCTGTGACCCACCCAGCCCCTCACACAATGGCTCCCCAGACTTCCTCAAGTCTTATTCCAAATAACAAACATAAGCCAGTGGCAACAGGCTGCCAGGCCATCTGTGTGACTACAGGATGAAGGGTGGGGCTACCTGGCAGCCACCAAGGAGGGAGTGATCTAGGACACTACGCTGCAAGGCCACTGCAGACGGCCTGGGCAGGCTCCTTCCCTGCACTCACAACCCTGTGGCCAGCTCAGGAGGGCAGCCTGGGGACTCAGACTCATGAAGAAACACCTATGTGACAGTGACACCCAAGGTAGCCACAAGACCAGCAGAGTATCAAAAAGACTGAGCTCTGCAAGGTGATGAGATTCATCCCCCACACCTGTGCCAAGTGTTCAAGTTGTCCAAGCTCATCCAAAAGCCAATAATAAGTGAGAATCATTAAACGCTTCGTCTATGTGGGTGCGGATCTTGGCACCCACATAGATTATCTTTATACCCTCAGGAAATCTAGGAAGTAGCCATTATGGTCCCAGCTGAGTAACCCAAGGTTCAGAGATATTAGATAACTTGCCCAATGTGGCACAGTGAGTAAATGAAGGAATACGGGCCTTCATAACTTAAAAGTTCACGTGCTACAGCTCTGGATCCAGGATTTTCTGACTCCTGGTCTAGGGCAATTTGTACCACTTCTCACCTTGTTTTTAGGTTTTGAAAACCAAGTGGAAATATTAAATAAGATAATATACATGGAAGTGACTGTAAATGGTAAAGAATGTTAGAAACATTGGGTCTTGCTATTATTCTGTTCTTATTCAGAGTCACAGACTTTTATTTTGCCAATTTTGGATTAAAAATAAATAAATCACCATCAATTACTACTTTCATTTCATATAAGAAAAAGTATTCAAATGCTCAAATCTGTAGGCAGAACATAAATGTGGAATAAAAAGCAATCCTCCCAATTGAGAGCATTCAACGCTATAGAAAAACACGTAACAGTGTTTCTATTTTTCTCACTGTCAGAAATGTTGGGTTTATAGTGGGAATCACTGATTTCAATGACCATTGCAGTTCCAGAATCCTTTCGTGCACCTACTGTTATTCTGTACTAAATAAAAATATCCTTAAGCAATTCCTACTAAAATCTATAACCATGGTGGAAAAAAAAACTTTGCCTCTACTAAAACGCGCGTATTTTTCAGCCAGCTTCAGATGACACCAAACATCTGATCAATTCAATTGTGTCTGTGGAAAACAGAGCTGTGGTCAGACATCTTGGAGACAGCCCCACGGTGGGCAGGTGGCTGTTTCTCACTTTGTGGCTGCAGTGTGGTTTCCTCCTCTTAGAGGCCCAGAAGGAACGATCTGGGTTCTTTTCCTCTCTCACGTTCCTGACACTCTGACACTCTTGTATTAACCATGATTTTTATTATATGATGTTTTGACATCTTGGGGGTGCCTAGCTGGCCAGGGAGGGCCTGCCGCTTCCAGGGCATGCTAATTCCTGGAGACAATAAACATGGCCTTCACCTTTCATATGCAAACCAACCAATCCACCCCCTTTATCTAACTCTCACACACCAAACTGATTATTTCCCTGCCCTAAATTACCCTTGGGCCAGGCATCAGAAAACTAGAGACCACCCCTGCAGCCCAGCGGCTCAGACATCACTCAAACTAGCCAGTCCTAAGCGGTTTCCTATCCTTCAGAAAATATGAAAAAAGCTCATGCCTTCCCCACGTTCCTTCCGCCTCCTGATCAAACCTTGCGCTTCCTCTGTGGCCCTCTGTGATATGGCATGTCCCCTCCTCTTGGGAACTGTAAATAATAAATTCTTTTAATGGCATTAATCTCTCCACATTGTCACTCAGTTACCTCTATAAATTAAAACCCCAAGGTACATTTTAACTCAGCTTCTCCCCCTCCCTCTCCCCACTTGCTAAGCTCAGTTCCTTACATTCTATGAGGACACAGAAAAGAGAAGTACCCCTCTCTTCACTGCCCTTCCCCTTGCCCAGTGCACTTGTGGCCTGTGCCTTGGGGGTTCTCCTGACAGAGACACTCATGCCTCCCAGCCTGAGGGACTTTATCTATGAATTGCCACTCAATGTTAGACACATAGAACACGTTTCAGGAGGACTGTGCACCTACTCAGGGCTGGAGCCAGGGCCTGGAAAGCTGGCATTGCAGGTACTCCTACTGTATCTGAAGGATGGAAGAGCTTAGAGGAATGGTTTGAAGAAGGCCTGCACCTGGGGAGGGGGTGGGCAGAGTGGGCTGAGTCCCACTCTGAGGAAAAACAGAGTTCGCCACCCAAAAAAATACCTATTAGGATAATGATTATTTCAAGTCAGTTATTTTAAAGAAACAAAAGACTCAGAAAGAGCATTCTACCTCTGCCTCACCTGCCTAAAGGAATTCAGATAGAAAAACCTGCTTAAAGGAAGAGAGCTATCACCTCTGCATAATATGAATTAAGTGTGGCAGACAGGGAGGAACCTAGCAAGTCTGTGAGACTCTCCCCTGTGACCCATTGTTCTGGGTGGCCCAGCAAGAATTTGTTGACACCTTTGTTCCTTCTCGTCCACCTGTGAATTACCTACCTTCCCTTTGAAGTCCCAGACCCCTGCCTCCCTCTCCTTAGTCCAAAATGGCTCATATTCTTAGGGGACCCCAATATGTACATATGAAATAAATGTGGTCATTTTCCCCCTTAATCTGTCCCATGTGAATTTGATTATTAGTCCATCTAGAAGAACTTAGAGGGGTAAAGGGCGATTATTTTTCTTCTCCTACACCCCCAAAGCTGCAACAACATTATCAAAATAGCAAGAGAGAGAAGTAAGGGAAGTAAAGGAAGTTCTGAACAGATATTCCACCCCCGCCACCCCCCGCCAAACACTCACATAGACTCCTCTCTCTGTCCCCAGCCTCATGAGAAACTCAGTACTGCCCAAAGCAAAAACATTTGGCTCAGACATTGCCCACCTTGTCCACCCCAAACCTCTAGGAAGTGTCCTGAGGTAACTATGTCAGCAAATTGACTTCTTTAACCAAGTCTTTCCTGAGTCCGATCCTGCGCTCATATCCCTGAGAAAACACAGGCAGAAGGAAACCTGGAGAAGTCATATGATGTGAAGGATGACAAAGCCTTTGGAGGACCCTGGGCCCTGCAGGCATGGCCTCTGAGTGATGGGAATGTAAGGATTATAACCCTGGCATAAGCCTTGAATGCAGAGACTCTGACCTCAGTCACCGTATCACCACCTGAGTTCCTGAAAATTGTGTCACCCAAAAATGGTCTCAAAGGCTCAGGAGGGTTTGTTCCCCATTCTTGTCCTCTTTCTCTCTTCCTATATGCCAATGACACACACGAGGCTTTCCATGGTCCCATCTGGGTTGGGCTTGGCTCAGCCTCCCAGCCCACTAGCTACAGGCCCTCACTCTGGCTCTGATGCCTAAGCTGCCCAGTGTATGAAAACTCAGGAGCCAAGGGCTCAGCTCATAGAACAGAAAGTAACCCCAGACCCCCAATCCTGCCTGCAGGCATGGTGGTGGTAAAGATCCTACCACCCTCTGAGTTCTGAGTGGACCAGAGGAGCCCCAGGTCCACAGAGCTTGGACTCATCCGAGGGGAAGAAAAGACTGTTCAAGGGGCAGGCTTAACTCACGCTGCTTCTCCTGGAGGATGCTGGATGTGCATGGCGTGCTCCCTTCTCCTGCAGAAAAAGAAAGAAGAGTGAGCACACTCCCCTATCTCTGTTGGCCAGACATTGAGAAGCCACTTGCGACTGCTTCTGCCCCTCCTCTCAATGGCCCCCACCTCAAGCTGGGGGCGGGCAGAAGTCTCTCCCATCTCCTTGTGCCCTGTCACATTTATATGTTGGTCCTTTGTGCAAGACAAAGCATGGAGCCATGTTGCCATTGCCTGGGGAGGTGTGGCCTGGCCATCTTTCACCTTGGCTTTCTTCCCTGACACTTCCTATCCCGCCTTCATACAGCAGCTGCTTACCTGGTGCTGCCCTCTATACACTTATTACTCTGATAGTATTGAGCATCACATCCACGCCAACAACTGCCGAATCTCTGTCTCTAGTCTAGCTCTCTCTTCTAAGTTCTGGACCCAAATCTTCTGCTGCCTCCTGGACATTAGCTCTGATGTTCCCCAGGTAGCCTATGAGGAGCCCACTGGGAGCCCAGTCAGTTAGCAACTCTGCTCACCGTGACCACCAGGAGGGTCCTGGAGCTGCCCCTCTTCCCAAGTCCCCATCTCAGAGAAGGTACCACCTTCTCCACAAGCCTAGGAGTCATCCATGATCCTTGTCCCTCTCTCATCCCCACATTCAATCAGTCACAGAGTGCCGCGGGGTCTGCCTCCTTATCTCTTCACGACTTCCTCCCTTTCCACGAGATATAGAGTCCACAACCTAAGGTATTTCTATGTTGTTCACTGGTGTGTCCCCAGGCCTAGAACAGTGCTTCTCAATCACTGTCTGTTGAATGAATAAATAAATGACATCTCTTACTCCAAATACACATACATACATACTACTCAAGTATAGAACTTCATCCTACCTCTTTGGACTATCACAATAGCTTCTGCCTTTTAATGAGAAGCTTTGTATCTATAATTATGAAAGTAATTCAAGCTCCTTATTGAAAATTTAGAAAACATTAACAAACATAAAGAAAGAAAAAATTTCTTATAATCGCGTCACTGACAGAAAACTGCTGATCCTATTTTATGCCATTCTTTCCAGTCTTTATTACATACACATGAGATCAATTAGCTCTTTGTGGGCAAGAACTATGTTATTTATCTCTGTTTTCCCAATAAATAGAACAATGGCTGGTTCATGGAAGACATCACATACAATAAAGAAGCACAAAATACACTTTCCATACTTTAAATTGAAGTTCCCCAATAACATTAAAAACAACAACAAAAAAAAAACAAAAAAAAACCTCTGTTACTTGATTCCAACAGCTATATGACCTTCTATTGAGAGAATACATTATGGCTGACTAAAATTCTCCCGTTGGTGGAAAGTTTCGAAATGTCACCATTGTAATTACTGCTGCAACGGACATCTTTGGGTCGGTGCTCTTTCTGCATTTTCTATGATTTCCTTAAAATACAACCAAAGAAGGAGAATTCTGGGTTAAAGGGTAGGAACTTTTAAGGCTCCTGATGTTTTTGCCTGTTGGTTTTTCGGTGAGACATACCTTCTGATTTGCACACCCACCCTCAGCAGAAATAAATGCTGTTCTCAACAGATACTCACCTCCCTGGCATTTACATTGGTCTGTTGAATTTCTCTGCCTCTGTTTTCATCAGATTAAACTTTCTAAAGCTAGCGGGCCCAGGCCATTCCCTTGCTTAACACCCTCTAGTGGCTACCCATCATCAGATTCTGAGCCTGGCCCCTGCTCACCTCCATGGCCTTTTCCCACCCCTTTCTGCTCACCACCTACCAGCCAAATCCCTATTTCTGGATATGCACTCATGGCACCACTTGCACATCTCTACCTGTGCTTCCACCTTCTTCTGTCAAACCCACTCTATCTTGCAGGGTAGGTTGAGAACCAGCCCTGGGGCCACCTCTTCCATGAGGCTTCAATTCTTGCCCAGAAACCTCAATTTTCAGGACCTCTGTCTTCAAAGGTCGGCTCTGGGTCCTAAGGGCCAGCATAGGGTCAAGTTCAGCAAAGACCAGTTTCCTTCTCTCTCAAATGCTCTCCTCAAGCCCATCCCACCTGACTAGAAGGCTCAGAAAGGGACATAAGCCAGAACCCCCAGGAGCTAGAAAGCTTCCTGTACCCACGGTGAGGCTAGAATCTGAGAAGTGGAGTGTCAGACCCCAGATCCCAGACCCAAGCCCTCTGGGAGCCCAGTCAGTCAGTAGTTCTGTCTGAGCTCCCAGGCTCTGCAGCTAAATGGAGCCTCTTGGCATCAGGCGTCCTAGCCCTATAGCTCTACTGCACCATATGTTTTAGGTCTCCATTAGTCATACCTGTCCAAAGGAAGGTTGCACTCTATCATGCTAAAAGGCTCCCCTGCTCTGCCTTTTCTGCTTCCCAGGGCAAGGTGTCCCAGGCCTGGGGGATGCCACAAAAGAGGCTAGACTGGGGACCTGGGATATGATAAAACAATGTAGAGATTATGCCTCCAGCCTGAAAACCCTAGCTTTAGAATTTTCAGGCTGAATCTAGAGTCAGGATCCTACTGCCTGGTAGGACCATCTCTTCTGAACTTGACCATGCTAGAAGATATCAGATCTGCCCTCCCAGCTTCCTGAGCAAGTCTGAATTCCCCCTAAAAATATGTCTGTAACTTCTCCAAGAACCCTAGTTCTCCAAGGAGGAAGCCAGGAATGAGTGTCATTGAGATGTTAGTGTGTAGGATTCACATGGGGATCTCCATGAATAGAAGTAAGAACGTTTAGAATGAAGGTAACAGCCAGCCCACTTGTGTCCCTGGGCATATAGAAGCTTTATGGTTTGCCCAGTGCTTCTCACTCATTAGAGCGTTGCAATTGCACACCTGGTGAAAAGCCCCATTCTCAGATAAGGAAACTGAGGCTCAGAGGATAAAGTCACTTAACCCAATGTTTAGATCTGGTCCCTTTTGATACTCCAACACTGCTGAGGGCCCTTCTCATGACCTCATGTCTGCCCCCTATGGAAGTAGGTGCTTTCTAGAGCAGGCGCTTCCGGGATGGCTCAGGAGGCAAAGGCAGTGCTTCCTAAAGCGAGGAGTCATTGAGGCAGATGAAAGCTATGACAAGTCAAGGTCTAAAGAATAGGGAGTAGGGGCATTAAGAAGGTGGTATTTGCAAGGAGTGCTGGGGAGAAGCATCCAGAGGCTTTGGCTGACCCATGTTTCCTCAGGCTCAGTCTCTTCCGCAGTGAAGCCTGAGCCAAGCATCCAAGGGTGAGGCCACCAACCTGGGCAAGAAGGAGCTTGCTGGTTGACAAGATGAGTACGGAGCCAGTACAGCAGGAAGCTGTCCCTGCACTACTCAGCTCCAGCACCCGTCTTCATCTTCCCTCTAGCTATCATAGAATAAGCGGAGTCGGCTGTGAACCCCAGCTTCCTGATTAGCAGGCTCCCAGGATGATGGTGATTACTACATGTGCAGCTGGCTCAGCCACTGCCTAAATGAGACCCCACTTGACCTGAAGCTCTCCAGGGCCCTTGGGCCCCACAGCCTTGCCTCAGCTGGAGCTTTCTTCATATGCAGAAGCTGCCAGGATGGCTACACAGAGAGGGCTGAGAACAAGGAGAGCAGGGCCTTGGTCACCTGTCCCGGTCTTGGCACACTAATCCTGCCTGTCCCAAACTCCCACAGCCCCGCACATCTGAGCCACATCATCTCCTCCAATGATTTTCTGCGTGATTTTGTTTTCTCTTCTCAATCCCCTTCCAACAAACCAAGCTTCCAAAGAGCAAGAGAAGCGAAATGGGTAGCCAAGATCAAAAGCGCTTTCACCGAACACCTGAAACAAGAGCGTCTTCCTGCCTCTAAGGGGAGGGTTAGGTGGCTGCTGGGGGAGCAATTCAGACAGATGGGCCTTGGGGAAAAAAGAATTGGGAATTCTCCTCCTGATACTCCAGAAAGCATCTCTGCCCCCATGGAGCAGGAATGGGAGCAGCTGAAGCCCTGTGATTTGTAGGCCTTGGGAGCCCCAACCAGGCTCAGGCCCAACTTGGTAACTCAGCTCATGGAGCAAGGCTGACAAGAAAAGACCCACACACTCCCGCCCTGCTTAGGGTATTCCCCTAACTCTGAGCCTCTGCTGAATTGCAGGGTCAAGGTTCGCCATCATCATCTTTCACCCAGCTCATCACAACCCCTCTATACTCATTCCCTGACCCCTCCTATAATCTTCCTTATTGGCTTCCAGAATGAGCTTTCTAAAAGGTAGCTTGTCACTCTCCTGCTTACACTATGCCATAGATCCCCAGGGGCACTCCTGAGAAGAACCCACCTTCTCAGCCTGACATTCAAGGTCTTCATTTCCAGCTTTCCCACTCTACCTCTTCTCCCAGACCTCTTCATCCATTTTATCACCCCCCCGCAGCCCAAAACCTTGTACCTCAACTTTAGCCAAGATGAACTCTGTGTGGTTCCTCCAATTCCTCTATCTCCTTACACCTCGCTCTACATCTCTGCACCTGCTGTTCCCTCTGCCTGTTGCACCCTTGTGGGCCTGTCTAGAGGCCAAAAAGGCCTCCTTAGCTCCTCATGTCTCCCCCCAAGCTCCACGTCCTCTTTGATCCCTCTGTCCTTTCTTTCCACTCTTGTTAGAGCAATTAGCTCACTGGACCATAACTGCCCTACCCCCAAGACTGGGAATTGTTCAGTTCTGAGTCTATTTCTGAGTCATCAATCTGTCCCTAACATTGACCGGCAGAAGGTCTGACACAAAGTATCAGTGCGTAGTGAATGCATTAGTGAGGAAGGAAATGTGTGAATGCATGATGAGCTCCATCCCTGCTTCAGGTTCAGAAAGAGAGGCAAAGCACATACACAGAAAGACACAACTGTAAGCAGACTGGTCGGCCCTGCAGGAGATGGCCCAACTAAGCTGCACTGGGCATGAGGGAGCTAGTCTGGGAGAGGCTGGGGTATAAGGGAGGCTCCCTGAGGAAGAGCACAAGATTGCGAAAGCTAGACATGAAATCATGAGGAAAGCGGGGTGAAGGCAGATAACAGAAGAGCTCAAGTGGGCAGGCCCAAGAGTCAGCAAGCAGCCCCTGGGCATTCGGCTGGAACACAGGGTTAACAGAAAAGGAGAGGTGTGGCCAGGAATTCATGAATTGCCAGAGTCAGAGATAAACTTGGGATCATGGGATTTAGAAATAATCAGACAATTCCTCGATAATATCCCTTGTGGTAGCTATTCCAGGGCTGTTTGATTCCAGTAATGATAGGAAACTTACTGTCCCTGGACAATTATAATTGTTAGAAGAAAGAACCACTGTGATGGCCTTCCATGCCAGGCCGGGGGATTTATACTTCATTCTGCAGGCAATAAAGACCTAGTTGCCAACTCCACAGCAGAATTATATTACTGAATTTATGTTTTACAAGCATTATAGTAGGGTTGGATAAAGATAGTAAGCTGGCAACACGATCTAGTCTTTTCTCCTACCCCAAATCCCTAAAAAATGACATTACATATTGTCTATGAATTAATCTTTAATAGCATTGTAAAATAACAAGGGGTGTCCTTAGCAGACCAGAAATTATAAAGTATCCCCAAAAGGCAGCCAGCAGAGAGATCTGGTGCAGAGAGGCAGGACTGGCTACCTAATTTGCAGAGCCTATGAAAAAATGAAAATATAAGGCCTTTGTTCAAAATTATTAAGAATTTCAAGATAGCAATAACAGAACATAAATTCAAGTATAAGACCCTGTGAAGTATGGAGCCTTGTGTGACTATGAAGGTCAAATGCCCATAAATCCAATTCAGGAGACAGGAAACCATAGCTTCAATCCTACAAAGGAACATCCGTGGCCAAAGATGGGGACAGCTCAGAAGGAACAGCAGGCTCATAGGTAGAAAATACAGGAGCAGAAAGCTCTTGCAACTGTCTGGGCTTCCATGGTAGAGGACCCAGGTGCTGTGGTCCTTCTGCTTGTGCCAGCCAGAGGCATTTGTCCCCAGGTATGAGAAGCGATGAATGTTTGAGGGACAGGACACCTTAGAAGGCTGAACATACCCAAGAAGAATAAACCAGATGCTAATGGTTCAACTTACCCAACAACATTTTCTACCATCCCCAATAATTAGATAACAGCAGGTTGTAGTAAACACACATAGCACATCACTCAGAGATGGACTAAGAGGAAACTGCAAATACAGAGTGGAGTATACATTCAAATATTACAAAATATCAGAGGGAAACCAATGATATGGGAGAAAGATATCAAACTCAATGACTGAAGGAAAGAGAGTATAGGGGAATGGATCTGTGGTGTCCTTGAACCAACTTAGTATCACAATAATTAATGGTTCTCAAATTTTAGCAAGCACCAGAATCACCTAAAGGGCCAGCTAAAACACAGAATCTGCGCCCTGATGCAGTTAAGTCTGGGATGGGGCTCCAAAATGTACATTTCTGTACATTTCTGTTTCCAAGTGATGCTAATGCTGTTGGTCCAGGAACCATTCTTTGAGAACCACATATCTAGATACAAGGACATAAACTAGAGTCAGGGCAGGGGGAAGTGAATGGTAGGGAAAAATAGCGCTCTGGAAAGCTAAAGGCAGAGAAATTGATCAGAAGCACCTGGGCAATGGCTGCTTTCTTCTTTTCAATGAGAATGTGGCCTGATGACACTATATTTGTTTAAAAAAAAAAAGAAGAAGAAGAAGAAGAAGAGCCCTGAATGTAAATAGCTCCTTAAGTAACAATTCATAGAATGTTAATATAAATTATACTGGAAGAGATATGTAAACCTTGAGCATAAGAGATTAGTGACATGGCAAGGACCAAGTGGAATTTATCCCAGGAATGCAAGGTTGTTCAACATATAAAAATTAATCAACATTAATAAAACATCATATTAATAAAACAAAGGATCATTTCAATAGATGCAGAAAAAGCATTTGGCAAAATCTAACACCCTTTCACGATAAAAGCACTTAACAAATTCTGAATAAGAGAGAACTTCCTCAACCAGACAGAGGACAATTACAAGGAACCCACAGCTAACATCATATTTAATGGTAAAAGACTGAAAACATTACCCCTAAGATCAGGGACAAGATCTGGCTCTCCCCATTTCTATTCAATATTATACCAAAGGATCTAGCCAGGAAAATGAGGTGAGAAAAGGAAATTCAAGGCACCCAGATCAGAAGGGAAGAAATAAAACTACCTCTGTTTGACATGATCATATATGTAGAAAATCCTAAGGAATCCCCTGCAAAACAAAACAGAACAAACAAAACAAAACAAAACAAAAAAGAACAACTAATAGATGAGTTCAGCAAGGTTGCAGGATACAAAATCAATATACGAAAATCAATTGTATTTCTATACACTTGTAATGAACAACCCACAAATACAATTAAGAAAATAATTCCAATTACAATAGCATTGAGAAGAATAAAACACTTAAGAAAAAATTTAACAAAACAAGTGTAAGACTTATACACTAAAAAATATGAAACATCACTGAAAGAAATTAAAGAAGACCTAAATAAATGGAAAGACATCCCATGTCATGGATTTAAAAGACTAATATTGTTATAATGGCATTACTCCTCAAATTGATCTACAGATACAACACAATCCCTATCAAAATCCCAGCTGGCTTTTTTGCAGAAGTTGATAAGCTGATTCTAAAATTCATATGGAAGTGCAAGAAATGCAGAATAGCTAAAACAAACTTGTAAAAGAAGGACAGAATTGGTGAACTCCCGTTTCCTGATTTCAAACTTACTACAAGTGTAGGCTAGTCAAGATTGTGTGGTACTGGCCTAAGGGTATACATATATATTAGTAGAAAAGAACTGAGAGTCCAGATGTAAACCCATATATTTATGATCAACTGATTTTTGACAAGGGTGCCAGGACAATTCAATGGAGGAAAGAATAGTCTTTTCAATAAATGGTGCTAGTACAACTGGTTACTCACGTGAAAAAAACTGAAGTTGAACACTGATACAAAAATTAAAATGCAAAGAGAAAACATAGAGGTAAATCTTCATGACCATGTATTAAGCAATGGTTTCTTAGATATGACACCAAAAGTACAAATAATAATAATTAAAAAAAAATACATAAATAAATTGAACTTCACCAAAATTTTAAAAATTTGTGCTCCAAAGGACACTATTAAGAATCTGAAAAGACAACCCACAGAATGTGAGAAAATATTTGTAAATCATATATATGATAGGCATCTATCATCTAGAATATACGAAGGACTCTTACAACTCAACAATAAAAAGATAAATAACTCAATATAAAAATGGGCAAAGGATTTTCATAGACATTTCTCCATAGAAGATGAACAAATGACCAATAAGCACATGACAATATGCTCAATATCATTAGTTATTAGGGAAATGCAAATCAAAACCACAATTATATACCACTCTACACTCATTAGGATGGCTATAATAAAAAAGACAATAACAAGTAAAGGCAAGAATGTGGAGAAATTAGAACTTATACAGTACTGATACGACTGTAAAGTGGTACAGCCACTTTGGAAAAAGAGTTCATCAATTCTTCAAAAAGTTAAACGGAGTTATCGATCATATGGTACAGCAATTCCACTCCTAGATATATGTCCAAGAGACTTAATATTATGTCCACACAAAATCTGTACATGAGTACTTATAGTAGCATTATTCATAATAGTCAAAAAATAGAAACAATCCAAATGTCCATCAACTGATAAATGGATAAATAATATGTGGTATATCCACACAATGGGATATTATTCAGTCATAAAATGCAATGAAGTGCTGATTCATACTACAAGGATGAAACTCAAAAATATTATGCTAAAGCAAAGACATCAGACACAAAATGCCACATACTGTTTGATTCCATTTATATGAAATTCCAGGGGCTTGAGGGAGAGGAAAATGGGGAGTGACTTTTAATGGGTATGAGATTTCTTTTGGGGGTGATGAAAATGTTCTGGAACTAAATAGTGGTGGTGGTCACACAACTTCATGAATGTACTAAAAAACACTAAATTGTACACTTTATAAATGTGAATTATATAGCATGTGAATTATGTCTCAATTTTTAAAAAATTGGCAAGACCTATTTTACCTAGACGATGGTAATGACAGCTGTGTGCTTCCTTAGGTAATTAGAATTAAGCTTGCTCCTGCTCTGTGTTATATTCTCACTTATGGATCTTTGGCTAATTAATCTAATCTGAAGCATGTGTGATCTTTCCCACCTACCCCTGACCTACCAGAAAACTCTGATACTTAAAAAAGAAAGATGAAGACTTTAAAAAGCCATGAATGAATCCATGGCACCTATGAATCAAATCAGGTTTTACGAAGAAGAACCAGGCAGAGTGCATGAAAATGAAAAGGTGATTGTTTAAAGAAATCAAAAATCCTCCACAGAAGAGCTGACCAGAGGAATGGAAACAGCTGAAAACAAAAAAATTGATGAGCTGTTGGCTCGGTTAAAACCAAGGTATAATTCCAGAACTGAGTAAGGACCGAGAAATAAGAATAGGAATGGCAAGTTGAGACACGTTCCAGCATCTATCTAACATAAGTTTTGGAAGGAGAAAACATAGAGAAAGAAATATTTGAAGAAACAATAAAAAAAAATAAATGTCACGATAATGAAGAAAGAGTATACCAGGTGCAGGAATGGCAAAAAACAACAAAACCTTAGCCACAAACATTGTTTGTGACTTCAAGGAAAGAATAAATATTTAAAAACTTAAAGCTTCAAGAAAAGGGAAAAATAGACTTCCCACAAATTTACCTCAAACTTCTCACCAACAACACTAAATGCAAGAAGACCATGAGGAATCTCTTTAAAGATAGTTGGGAATATGTCTACAAACAGGCAAACTTGCATTCAAATGAGAAGGCCAAATAAAGATCTGTCTAGAAGGACTTGGAAGGTTACTATCACAGTTCCTGTTTGAAAGAATTAACTTGAGGAGATATTCTAGTGAAAAAAGGAAGTAAACCCAAGAGGAAGTCATAGAATTTAAGAAGCAGCAGTGAGAACTATACACTACAAATAGTGAATTTTATGGAAGTAAATCATACCTCAATATACTTAACCGAAGAGGAACGAAGAGCAAGAGATACGGTGGGAGGGGCGGGGGTGGTGGGACGAGAAGGGGATGGAGATCACAGCATTACAGTCAGGAACAAACAAGAAAGCCTGCTCTCACTCCTGCTACTCAGCATCTCTCTAGAGATCCTATGCAATGCAATTAAACAAGAAAAATTAGGCAAGTACAGTAAATATTGGCAAAGATGTAACCATTAAGGTTTGTCAATGATATGACATGCTACCTAGAAAACCCAAGAGAATCAACTGACAAACTATTAAACTAATAAAATTCAGCCAAGTGGCATGATTCAAGAAATAAATAATTCAAATATATAGCTAATAATTAATACTCAGCATATACCTAAAGAACTACGAAAACCAGTAAGAAAAAGACAAATCCAATAGAAGATGAGCAAAAAGCATGTTTAAGAAATTCGGAAAAATGAAAATACAGTTGGTCAACACATTTATGAAAAGATGATTCATCTCACTAGCAATTGAGTGAGGACAAAATGCAACAAGAAATGTCTTCACTCATCAATCAAGTAAAATTTTAAAGTTTGATAATTTTAAGTCTAGCAACATTGTGGGGAAACAGCTAACCTAATCCACAGGTAGTGTGAATCTAAATTTGCAGTCTTTTTGGAAAACCGTTTAGCAGTATCAGAATTGTCAATGCTTATACTTTCAATCCATGTAGCTTTTTATAATAATAAAAAATTCCAATGTTTATCACTATAGAATGGTTAAATAAATTATAGTCCATCTATTGTAAAGGTATAGTACAGGTAAAACAGATAAGTTGACTCCATGTATACTCATATAAAAAGCTCTCTAAAATCTACTATTAAGTGAAAAATAAAAGTTAAGTGGCAGCAATAATGCCTAATACGATGTATCTCTACAGAGAAATTCTCCACGTTGCTAAATTCTGCAGCATGGTCTGCAGTGGAAAAAGTAGAGAAGAGAGACTTTGGTTTTCTTTGGTTTGTTTGTTTGTTTACAATGAGAATGTACTCAAGAAATAAGGTGGTTATTTGTGCACTAATGTTTATAGCAGCATTATTCACAATAGCCGAAGGTGGAAACATGTCCAATAGATGAATGAACAATCAAAATGTGATAGATATATACAATGGAATATTATTCAGCCTTAAAAAGGAAGGAAATTCTAACACATGCTACAACATGGATGAACCTCGAGGACTTTATATTAAGTGAAATAAGCCAGTCACAAAAGGACAAATACTGTATGATTCTACATATATGAAGTTCCTAAAGTAGTCAAATTCATAGAGACAGAATATAGAATGGCAGGTCTGGGGTCTGACAGATTATAGAATGGCAGGCCTGGGGTCTGACAGAATATAGAATGGCACCCCAGGGTCTGGGGTAGGAGAAATGGAGAGTTCATTTTAGATGAGCACAGAGTTCAGTTTGGGATGATGAAAAATTTCTGGAGATGGGTGGTGATGATGACTGCACAACAATGTGAATGTGCTTAATGCCATAAGCCATATGCTTGAAAATGTTAACATAGTAAGTTTTATATTATGTATACTTTACCAAATTAATGTCAAATAAAAATAACAAGACAAGCAATAATAATAATAATAATAAAGATAAATTGAGCTTATGCTTAAAATCCCTTTCCATTAAAATGCCTATATTACCAAAAAATGTACACATATAAGCAAGTTCAAAATAAAGAATGGATTGTACACAAGTGCCAAAAACAATGAGGGAACTACAATCCAGAGACAAAAGCAGAATCTGACCTGGAGGAGACTCGTGGAAAACTCAGATGGATAGAGGCTGAAAACCGTATTGTTAACTTTACAGATTTGGCCTCAGCCTGTGGGAGGTGAGGAGCTAAAGTGGAGCCCCCTGTACAGTACAGATCCTTGAAGGGTGGCTCCATCCATAACAGAATTTCAGAAAACAAAACACTCCTTTGGGGAAGCGGCAAAGAAACAATTCACAAACAGTGGGAAAGAAAAACACCACACATGAGTAATTAAAACCCTAAGCCTCCACCACACATTGGTAAGGGGTCTAAATTTACACCACTCACGTAGAGTGGAAACACTAAACTGTAAATTGATCATATAAAATATGTAAGATTAGTGAAACACTCAGGCCCAGCAGACACATAAAACTGGTATCTAGAAGGACATTTCCACAGCCTAGGGCACACAAAATTCCCACAGGAAAGGTGGAAGGGAGTGACCAAGATGAATTTTCAATAAAAAATAAAGAAACAGAACCCATGAGGTACACTTAGCTTGCACTCACATGTGCGCACATACACAAACACCCCAGAATCAGCACCCTCAAGAACTGGCTTAAACAGAGCAATCTGAAAGTGCCAATGCAATATATGCTTTAAATGGCTAAGGAGATTTAAAAAAATAGACTAAAACATAATTAAGATTTAGGAAGAAGATCAGCTCCATTTGGAACTCGTATAGCACGAAGAGTCTTCAGAACATCTAGGCAGAGGTAAGTAGAAGGATCCCAAAATTCTAAGTCTGGAGCCCAGGAGCGAGGTCTTGGCTGGAAATGGACTTGGGGGTCATCGCCAAAGGGAGCTTGATGAGCCAGGGCGTATTTCCTCTCACTCCATGAGAGGAGGTCTCTGGAGTGAGCCCTAAGGGCAGGAAACTTGAGGGAGACAGAAGTAGAGCTCTATCTATACCACCAATTTTGACTGCAGCCTTTTCTAGGAAGTGTTTTCAGACTTTCCTCTCCCCAAAATAGTCCCCAAGAGCCTCTCTCCCAAGGCCCCTTACTCAGCCTGTCTCTTCCTCGCTACTGCCAGCTCCTAAAAAGGTAACAATGCCAGCCTGTTCTTGTTTATTTCCCCCACATCTATCACAGGGTTGAGCCCCTATTGTGATTCCATAAATGACTGCTGAAATGAATGAAATTAATGTGTGTGTTCGGTCGTGTTTTGGGAATTCACATTATGAATCCACTGGGGAATGAGACTCAGAAGGAGCTGGAAACACGGCTGGTTTCTTTATCCTCGCCCCCTCTTCTCTCTCTCCCTTCTGCTCCCCATTCTATACTGGGAGGAAACAGCATCTATTCTCGGACTCAGGCAAGCACTGCCCCTAATTCAACCTCTTATGAGCACCATGAAGCATTTCTGAGAATTGTATCTGTGCATGATCTCTCACTCTTCTCTCTGCCAGCATTCTAATGACCTGTTATTGAATGGACTTTGCAAGTATTAGCTCATTTAATCCTCACAACTTTTGTACTAGTTCTACTCTGCAGATAAAGAAACAGGTTCAGAGAGGTGATGTGACTTTCGCTGCTACAAAGCCACAGCCTGGCAGGGCCAGGGTTCAAACCCAGATCTCCTAGATTCTAAAGCTACAATTTCAGCCTCTTTCATCAATCTCCTTCTGCTTCCTTCTCCCCTGCCCTCCCAGTCATATGGACTCTCCCTCGCTCCCTCCTTAGCTCACACTGTCTAAGCCATGCATTCTTTGGCAGATGAGTGAAAGTGGCGGTGGCAAATGGATGACCAGTTGAGTGGTGGATTTGTCTTTTCGTGGCTACCAAGCATTGTCCTGGGGAAGCACCTGGAACCCAGGACCCCATTGGGGACCCCTCCAGGATTCCTAGGATAAAGGAAAGAACAGACAAGGGTCCATCTGCAAACATGTAGCTGTAAAGTCTGGGATATTGTCCCTGGACTGCCCTTGGTGATCAGACTCAGAGCCTGCCATTCCTGTAAAAGTGATAGTGGCCTATGGGGAGCCTATTCCTTTAAGACCCTGGGTTTCTTGAACTTGACTTTGTAGGGACCCAGGATTGTGCCTGGCCTTAGTCCGATGTGGGAGGTAAAGCCTTTGTCTGGAAATCGGGAGACTAGAGATCTGAGTGTGATGCTGCCACCAACTTGGAGGACTTTGGGCAAGATAGAGCTTCTCTGAGCCTTGGTTTTCTCATTTGGAAAATGGAAGAGTTATCCCAGGCCTGTCTAGTTCTCAGGATAGATATTTTGGCATATGGAGGGCTCCAAACCAAGGAAACAGGATGGGGGTCTGGGGTGAGGAAGGGAGCAGAGGCTATAAGCAAGACAGCCTGGTACCACCAAGATGGGCAGCTTCAAGATGTGTCTTCTGTGGGGCTGGGCCAGGACTATTTCACTGAACACCTCCTGATAGGAGGCCTTACCCAGTCAAGCAGCTCTGGCCCAGACCATGACTGAGAAATGGCAGGGCCAGGAGAAAAAGAAAAGAGGAGATGAGGAAGAGGGGAAGTTGGAAGAGTGATATATGGGGTGGGCAGGAGGGACAGAAAAAACTGGCCTCCTCAGGATAACAGGTACAGAAGTTAGCACCCTGGATTCTGGATAGCATCCTAGCCTCAGCTCTGTTCCTCACTCCCACAGCACCTTAATCAGGTATAGCTCCAAAGCTCAGTTTCCCCATATGTCATCTCAGATTTTATTATTTCCTCAGCTATATCCTCCATTTGCCTTTCAAAGTATGACTCCATAGCTTTATTGTCAGGAACTCTTCCTTGAGCCACCGTCTCCTGACTCCTAGAATTCCTGCCTCTCCTTTCTGTGCCCTACAAACCTCAGCTTGAGCTTGATCCCCTTATGTCTCGACTTATACTGTGTCATACATCATAAGGCAGAAGCTACTGTGGAGTCACCTTTGGTCCCTCCTATCAAGCACTTTATACACTGTTGGTATTTAACAAACATCCTGTTAGTGATCAATGTGATCAAATGGACAGATGGATGGATGCCTAAAAGGATATGTCTGCTTTTGTCTGCTGCTGATTAAGCTCCTGGTCAAAACTCCTCTCCATAAAAAGCCTCCTGGATCAATTCCCAGCCACACACTCTATGTTCCACAACTTAGCCAAAAAAATTTACAATCTCCACTGCTGCCCCTCTCCCCTGTCCCCTCTCAAAGTCTCCTCCAGTTGCCACCCTACTTAACCAACAGATTCCAATACCACAGGCCTGACAGTCCCAGGAGCTTGGACCCTGCCACCTGTCTTTAGTTATCCGTGCTCCTGGGGTGGTCATCCTATAAACAAAGGATGCTCTGTTGAAGTACCATGGAGCTTTTGTGCCACCGAAAACCCCACAGAGGTCCCTAGGAGGGTTACTGCAGGTCACAGAATTCAGGAGTTACAGGCTCAGGGAAGGGAGGTGCTTAGATAGATAGATGACTGACTGTTCATAGAAGATCCAAGTCCTAGCACTTTAAGACCCAAATTGCCAACACTTTAACCCACCCTGCAACACACATACGTACACCCCCTGGTCAAGAGAGAAGCAGATTCTCACCTTGATGTTCCTCCAGTTTGCCCATGGTCTCGATCTGTTCCACCAGGTCATTTGAATTCCACTGGCTCATCCCAATGAGGATGGCATTCTTCCCTTCAGCCATCTCCTCTGTGGGAAGGAGCAGAGATGGGCATAAGCAGGCAGGGGTAGGTATAGGTAGCCCTAACAGGAATTTATGACAGGTATGAGACATACAGGAATTCTTCATTGCAAGAAAGTGTTGTTATATCCTACTGAGCCTCCACATATTACAGCAAAAGAAAATAAGAAGGGGACAGTCATGAGAGAGGCTGAAGACCCATAGAAGCCTCCATTCCTAGCCCTAAGTGCAATATTTCTTAAAAGAAAGTATGTTTGGGTAGCGGCGGGGGGGCCTCGCCACTGCTAGTAGTTTTTCTTTGGGTAAGTTAGTTGCCTTCTCTGATCCTCAGTTTTACCATCAGCAAAATGGGACTGGAAATGTCTAACTCACAAGATGGTGTAACGGCCAAATGAAATAGCGGGTATAAATATCTTGGTGCATAGGGGGCATCACAGATGAGAGACATCATGGTCATTTCTTCACATGAGAAGAGAGTTGCCATCAGTATTTGAGTGGGCCAGGATTTGAGTGGGGCAGGAGCAGCTCTTGAGTAACTGGAAGAGCAGAAGACTTCTGGCTCTAAGCAAGCCTTGAGCTGCGTGGAACCCTTAGCCCACATCACAACCTTAGGAACCTCTTAATGCCTCCATTCCCCACCCCAATCCTCCCTTCAAACCTGTCTCTATTCTTGCTCTTTCCCAGCCTGAGCTTAGTGATGATTCTGGAAAGAATCAGTGGGGCCATATTCCCTAACCACACTGAACCCACATCCCTAGGTCTCACACCTCTGGTTCAGCCCTTCACCCCAGAAAGAGGCATTTCCTCAATGACAAACCCATAAGAACCCTACCCCTGGAAGAGATGGTCCTTCTTAGTGAAGAGCTTTGTGTCTTCTCTCATAGAATAGATATTAAATGGTGATGAGGAGACTCTTCATGCTTGATAACCAAGAATAAAAGAATGAGACCCATTTCACTTCTAAGAACTTCACAGAGCAAGTGGAACCAATAGGATAGATTTGAAGCTTGGGGAGCTGTCCGGAGTTCTGAATAGCTCCAGAGTTAGTGATCCAGACCCTCTCTCTGGCTGGGGTCTGGGTGATGGTGGTGGTGGTGGTTGCTGTTGTTGTTGTTGCTGTTGTTGTTATCCCTGCCTTGTTTGATTTATTTAACTACACTTATCAAATCTTTACTATGCACTGAAATTTTTATAAGTAGTTCACAAATATTCATTCACTTAATTCTCATAACAATACTAAAAAAGGTACAATTATTATTATCTCCATTTTATAGACAAGGAAAGTGAGGTATGGAGTATTTCAGTAAGTTGTCCAATGTCACTGTGTAGAGCCATGATTTAAACCTAGCTACACTATTTCAAGAATCCTTAAATCTTGTCCTCCTGGTGGCCTCCCCTGAGCATCCTGTATTGGCTGCCTAACACTCCAGCCAGGCACCACTCATACCCTGACAACTTCCTGCATGTGATGCATTCCATCTGGGCACCAGTGTGTATCTCTATGCAGCACTGTAATCTGGGCAGAGCCCTGACTGGGTTCCAGTCCAGACTCTGCCACATGTGAGCCTGTGCATTGCACACGTCCCTCAACTCTTCTTGTTTTCTAATCTCTTAAATGGGAATAACACTCTGGTTCTACAACTCTTTCTAGCAAGCTGTCATGAGGACAGTAATATAGTAAATTTGCAAAAGCTCCACATGCCAAAATTCTGTAAACAAATATGAGGTAATGTTATTCTGGGGGAAGCAGGATCACAAAGGGGATAAGAGCTCAGTTCTGGTGTTATGTTGACTCTTTTCAATCCTGGATGCACCTGGACAGTAATCCTGACCTTGGACAGTAGCTTATGCTTTCTGAGCCTCAGTTTCCTCATCTATAAAATGATATCATAGTCATGCCTACATCATAGGATTGCCATGAAGATTAAATGAGATAACAAAGGTTAAGTGTTTACAAGCCTGACTAGCACACAGTAAGAGCACAGGTGTGGATAACAGCACATGAAGATAATGGTCCATCCTCACCGCCACCACCAGAGCATGCGGTGTTATTCCCCAACACCCACTCTCAGTTCTAGTTAGGCTGTGGTCTGCTCATACGACATTCTGTCCCAGCTCCAGAGTCGGGTAGTCAGGGTCAGCCTGTAGCCCACCTTGAGCGTCTATGTCCCCTGGCTCAGTTACCCAAGCATGTGGTTGTCCACTTGTTCATTAACTAATACTCATTCTACACTGAATGGTTTCCTGAGCATCTGCTGTGTACTGTGGGAGATATGATCTCCATCCTGTGGGAATCCAGTTTTGTGGGGGAAAAAAAAAACCAACAGTAAATAACTGACACAGGAAGATAAGCGAGCCAAGGCTCCTGGTCCAGTGCCCAGCATGCAGCAGGTGCTCAGCAGGTACTTACATATCCTAGCTCCTGTTGTTTTTTCTGCTATGTGTAAGCCCTACCCCAGGGGTGTATGTGAGGCTGTCAGAAACTGAGGGGGCTTCCAGGCTCTGAGATCTGAGCACACCTACTTCTGTACCACCTTGGGCCTCTTCCCTCTCTTCCTACTTTTGTGCGTGACCCTCCTCCATCTTTCTCTCTTGATCTTTTGTCTGTTTCTCTAGTAAATGTATCCTCCTCTCAGACTCCTACCGTGTTCCTCTATGCTTGGTATCTGACCCTGTCCCACTCAGATCTGATCTCACTAGATCTCTTCCCATTGATCTTTGTCCCTCAGGGTCTTTGTATTTCTCTGTCTCTCAGACTCAGTGCTCTCCTCCACGTCTGCCCCTCTCTCTGGGTGGGCCTCGATAGCTCACTCCCATATTCTCTGCTCTCCTCTCTCATTATCCCAGCATCTGTCTCTCTCTTTTCTCTGGGTAGATATGTCTCTCTTTCTTGATCTCTCTTCCTCTCCGTGTTTTTCTTTCTCTGGGTCCTGCCCCTCAGGATCCCTCCACCCATGCAGGCTTTTCTTGCTCTCTCTGGTCTTCTCTCTCTCCTTTTGGGTCACTGTCTCTCTTTCAACTTGCTCTGGTTCTTTCTTGGTGTGTCATATGTTTGTGTCCCCCTCTCCCATCCTCTCTGACTCTCTCTTGCTCTCTCCCTCTGTGTTTTCTCATCATTTCCCTGGCTTTCTTGTGCTCTCTGCCCCTCCACCCAGTCTCTGTCTCTCCAGCTGCTTTCCTGTCCCCCGCCTCTCAGATATAGGCTTTCTCTGGGCCTCTCCTCTGCCCCCTGCTCTCAATATTCAGCCTTCAGATCTTCACTCTGGCAACAATAGCCTAGTCTCCTGAGGCAGAAAACACACACACACACACACACACACACACACACACACACACACACACACACACACACGCAGCCAAGATTGCTCCTTTCGGAGTCATTCAGGCAAACTAAGAGCCATGAGTCTCTGCTCTACTTCCCCTCACTGTGGTACGTGCCTCCCATCAGGGCCCACAGAGACCACAAAGGGCTTCTTTGGATAAATGTCCTGGTTATTGATTTTGCTTTTCAACTTCGAGTGACTGTTCCCTGCATGCAAATTTTTATTTCCAATGACCTCTGGTGTGGACAGTTTTTGAATCTATATCATCCTCACTGAGCCCCAGTCCCTGCCCAGATGAGGTGCCATGATGAAGCCCACCCAGAGGCACCAAAACCCTGGGGCCTCTGGTTCTGCTGGATGCACAAAAGTTCAGAGTAGGGAATTTCCTTGTTCAGTGCCAGAAAGTTTTCACCTCCAGGTCATGGAGCAGAGAACATGATCACCCTCTGCAGTTGGCTGGTCCAATACTGTCCGTCTCCCCTAGCATCAGGCCCATGAAGCCAGTCTTTCCATGAACCTGGATATGCATTGCTCAGGGCCTCTGGGCTATGTTAGTGCTAATCTTCCCCTGGTGCTGTTTAACACTAACCCCTATTCCCCCACCTATAGCCACCACCACTACTCTCCATCACAGAGGAGAGGTCCCCACTCAGTCCATTTCCAGGAAGCTTTGGGGCCAGCTTCCTGATACTGGCTTCTCCACTTCCCTGTCCCCAATGAGGGAGAGAGCCAGGGTCAGTAACACACCTGTGGTTTGCCTCTGTGAGGGTTCCTGTGCCCAGCTTCCCATGGAGACATCCTCCCACTCTACCCACAAGACGAACAACCCTACCCCGGGTTGTTTGGGAGGAACCCAGGGCACAGTGGGTCAACACTTGCCTAGGGGCAGACAGTGGCCAATCAGTGGCCCAACCATGATGAAAACCTGAGTCCTCTGACCTCAATGACCTGCACTGTTTTCCTCTACTCTCCACGCTCAGCCCCCGCCCCACCCCCTGCCCGAGGCTGTGCAATCACAGTAAAAGCCCACACAGGAAGGAAAAGGCCTGGGATGTGCCCCTCATTCTCTGTGACACCCACCCCTGCCTTAGCCCCCTTGTCTGTAAAATGGGATGCTATATCCTGTGCTAACTCCTATCCTGGTTGCTGTAAGAAACCAGGGAGTTAGAGCAAGAAGCAGAGTCTGTAAGACAGAGTCAGCTCCTTGGCTGCCAGGTAGCGGGAGGGGAGGATCAGCGGGTACTGGGCATGGAGAGAGCAAGAGCACAGAGGACACAAAAGATACAATGGGCAAAAGGCAGAAAGGCAGAAACTTCCAGCCTCCACCCAAGGGAACTCCCCACCCCCAACCGAGGGAGGACCCCAATGTTTTGCTCTCTGTCAAGCTACCCACGGTCAGATGTGCCCTGAAAACAAACCCTGTCTTCATCCCCACCCTCAACTCAGCTCCATTCTCACCCCCAGCCCTGCCAGCATTTCCTACCTGCAACTGTCAGGGCCTGGCCTGCTTGTGCGTATTCATAGCAGGAGAAGGGTTATTATTTAGACACTGGTGGGGCAAGCCAAAAGAAAATAAATATTTCCCATGAAAGTAAAGGAATGACCCTGGGCACTTCTGCTAACGGGGCCTTACGCGGTCAGTTAGGAGCTTCCTGGAATGTTTAGAGCTGAAAGGGGCCACAGAGGTGAAGTCCAGCACCCTCATTTAACAGATGCGGAGCTGCACCTCTGGCCCAGGCCTGAGCCAAGAATTCAGGTCTCCCAGGCATTTCCCACTAAAACTCTTGCAGCAGTTGAGTTCATGGAAAATAGAAGACTTTGTACCTAGTTGCTTGGTGGCTCTTAAGTTTCCTCTAATTGGACTATTTATTGCATCTAAGGTTAAAGTTAAAAGATGTGCCTGATATTTTATAAATGAAAACATATTGGTATAAGAACAGGCCACATGTGACCAACCAGACCCCCAATTAACTCATCTGAAGCCACAGTGGTCATACTAGCCCCAATCCACACCCTTCTAGGGATGGTGACTCCAAAAGACATTTTCATTTTCTCTCTAGAACTCGGCATTTCATGGCCAGGAACCGTACGACATCTGGGCTGCCCCTCTTTGGCTTACTGAGCTCTCCTCACCCACAGTTTCTGGCCAGAACACCTGCCACCCAGCAATTGTCATCAACTGCAACGAGAGCTCAGCCTCTCAAGGCCCAGGCATGTTTCCATTGTGCAGGTTCATCCCGAACCAGAGATTCTGAGTTCTGAGTCTCTGGCCTCCTGTGAGGCAGAAGCAGGGTACCCAGTGCCACCTCCAAGCCTGGGCAGGAGAATACTTCCAGAGTCCACTGAGGTGGTGGGCCCACAGCACTAAGCAGGTGCCCCCTTGCTCACTCTTGCCATGCCAGCCTTCCTGCCCATGTAAGAGCTCTGTGCTGGCTGTTCCCACAGTTCAGAACACCATTCCCCCAGATCCTCACATGGCTCATTTCTTGGTATTCAGCTCACAGGTCAAAGCCACATCCTATAGGGGCCTCCTACAGTCACCTAGTCATTCTTTTACATGCTCTTATGTTATATTGGGGGGAATTTCTCCATTTTTTAAACAGAATTACTGAGGTGTAGTTGGCATTCAATAAAGTACACATATTTAAAATATACAACTTGAGGGAGCACCTCTCTATTATTTACTAGATGGGATCCTACCTGATTCATGAATTGATCAATAAAGCCAGTTATATCTTGAAATTAAAGAAAAAATTTTAATTTAAATGTAAAATTCTATAAGTTTTGATATATATACACACCATCACCCCAATTAATAAAGATACTATGAACATTTATGGACATGTCTTTAGGTAGACACATGCTCTCTCTCCTCTTGGGTAAATACTTAGGAGTGGAAGGGCTAGCTCATGTGGTCGTAAACTATGATAACCTTTTTAAGATGCTGCAATCTATTTTCCAAAACGGTTATACCACTGTACATGCTCACCAGCAGGATTTGAAAGTTCCGTTCTTCCATATCCTTATCAGTTGTTTCGATTAGCCATTCTAATAGGTATGTAGTGGTATTTCATTGTGGTTTTAGTTTGCATTTAATTTGCATTTAATGACTAATGATAGTGAGCATATTTTCATTTTTTGCCATTCATCTATCTTCTTTGGTGAGGTGTCTGCTCTTTTATTTATGGTAATTATCAACATAGTTTGCATGCTCATATATTGTCTTACCTCCCACCACCCACCACCACTAAATTATAAGCTCCATAATGGCTGGGACCGAATCTATTTGCCCCTGTATTCCCTAACACCTAGAACAGTGCCTGGTACTTGATGGGCAGAAGCTCAATAAATACTTGAGAGAGTGAATGAATGAGTCTGTATTCTAGCCACTGCTCTGCCTGACTCTTCGTGTGACCCTGAGCAAATTTCCCAGTTCTCTGGCCTCAGTTTCCCAGTCTGTAAAATTTGGGGTAGGGTGTTGAATTCAAAAACCTGAGGGGCCCCCCAGCTCTGATTTGGTCTGGATTTGAGACACATCTGCCCTTGGCCACCTGGGTTTTCCCTCACTCTGCTCTCCAACCTTGGTAGACAAGGCCATGGCTCCCCAGATGTCCTTTCACTACATTGACAGGAGAGGGAGTGGTGCCTCTTCTGGGTCTGGGAGCCTGGACCCCATCTCCCACCACTCAGCATCCAATTAAGGGCACCAGCCACCCCTCAGGCCCCGAGCCTGCTACCTTGGCCCAAGGGGTTGTTATGGACCTAGACGGTTTCATACTCCTGCCTGACTGTCCCCCAAACCCTTCTATGCCTTATGTATACAATTAGAGCTCTCAGAGCCTAAGAGTCTCCCTTCTGCTACCAAATCATGAACCATGATGTCTCTCATCCTTCCAGGTAAACCCAGTGCTGGGCCAGTGGGCTGGAGCTTAAAGAAGAAATGGAAGGAAGAAGGTCCCAATTTCAGTCATAGGACAAAAAAAGGCCTGACCTGGACACTAAACTTCTAGGTTCCAGCCCTTTCATCCCCACCTTGATGTGTGATCTTAGGAGGTCCCTTCCATGCTCCAGCCTCAGTTTCCCAATCAGTACGTTGAGCAGGAGGACATAATGTTCCAGGGGCCTGGAACATTATGTCCTCCTGCTCAACGTACTGATTGGGAAACTGACACCCACTGGCATAGCTCCACCATGGCTGGAGTTGGAATCAGGCAGTAAGATTCAGGGCCCTGCTCAGGTGGAGACAGAGACGACACCCCAGGTCAAGGTCAGGGCTCAGCGTGGCTGGAGAACAGAAGCCAGGGAAGTGGCCCTTCAAGGCATGCCCAGATGCTGAGAAAGCAGGTCAGGTAGAGCCTGGACCAACTCCTGGGAGCAGAGAAGGAGGATGCCTCGAGCTAAGGAGACACACAAAGGCCTTGTCCAGGGAGGCTGCATGGAATAGACAGGAGGCCAGGAGTTGGCAACTCAGAACTAAAGAGGGTTCCAGCAGCCTCTGGCACAGCTCCTGCAGCAGCGGGCTACAGATACTCTGGAAGGGGTGAGATGCGAGAAGGGAGCAGAGACTCCAAGGTCTGGCAGGAAGTGCTGAGAGGTAGAGACTGGGAAAAGGACAGGAGAGCCTGGGATCCTGGGGTAGTGGAAAGATGCAGGTGAGGAGCTGGGAGGGAGGTGAGACAAAGGGAAGGAAGAGATGGTGGGGCCACCACGGAGAGGAATGAGAGATGCAGCCAATTGGGGAACTGCAGACAGAGCTGTGAGATCATGCGAGGGGACGACAGAGAGCTGAGGGAGGCAGAGGTCAATGTGTCCACAGCTGCTCGCCGGGAGAGCAGGTGAGCAGGGCCCCAAGGGATGGAGATGGCTCCACCCACAGATGCCTCGCATAGCGAGCCATCACAGTCATCTGGGAAGGCAGAGCCCTGATGAACTGCAAAAATATTTTAAATAAAAGTGTTCTAAGCATCAAAATATTGAAGCATGGCTGGGTGGTGGGATACTGTTCTGGCTACAACCTCCCTCATTCTTGGCTCTGGGCAGAGAACCCCCTCCCTGATGCCATCCCCAAACCAGCCCATTCGAGACTCATTTCCTGTCTCCCGTGGGGTCTGATTGGAGTGGCTGCCAGGGCTGAGTTTCTCCATAGCAACTAACCCACCACCCAGCCATGCTTCTTGAAATCACCTGAACTGAGTATTCCCCATTTCTGGAGGCACAGAACTGCAGGGAAACTGAGGCCTGGAGAAGGTAAAAGATTACCCAAGATCACAGAATAAGCCAATGGCATGGCTGAGCCCATGTCCCAAGTGTCCTGCTCTGGGTCCAGAAATCTTCCCAGCACAGTGTTTCTCTTTCAAGACCCCATTTTCCCAGGCATTTCAAAGTTGGCCTTGTCTCAGGAGTAAGTCAACCTCTCAGATATGGTGACTCCCTCTCCACTGGTCCTCACACCTGCCCTGCACATTCTCGCCTACGAGCCTTTGCTCAGGCTGATCGCTCTGCCTCAAATACCCACCCCATTTGATGCCCTCTTCTCCAATTCTTACAATGCTTCTTGTTCTTCCATCCCTTGCTGTGTCCTGCATGCTGACCATGCACCCAACATTGGGGTCAGAGCTGATGTCCTTGCCCACCATCATCTCTCACCTGAACAGCTGCAATAGTCTTTCTAACTGGTCCCTACTTCTGCTCTTGTTCTCTTCACATCTATGAGCTGATCTAAGTTACTTACTGGATCACAGGCAGCCTCATTTCTCCTGTCCCCCTTGCTCACTACCTCCCTGCCACATGGGCTTCCTTCAATTCCTGGAATGTCCTCATCTTTCCTACTTCAGCACAATCACATTTGCTGTGTCTTCTGTCTGGAAGGCTCTTTCTCCCACTCCTCAGCTGGCCAACTCCTACCCTCAGTTCTACAGAGAGGATGTTAAGGACTTCCCCCACCAACTAAATTAGGTACCCCAGTCATCACTCTTTCTATTAGCACCTGGTGCTTTTTACTCAGTGGCATTATTCCCCACTTATAATTGTATTCCCCTTTGTGTAACTTAAATGTTTGACTCTCTCATTAGACTATAAACTTAATGAGAATAGTGACCATGCCTATCAGTTTACTACAGTATCTTGAGCACCTAGCACAGCTCTTGAGGTAGATTAGGGACTCAGCAAATATCTCAAAGAGTGAATGAATGCTAAGCCCCAGTCCTCAGGGAACTCACAGACTGGTTAAGTATGAAGTGTGGAACTGCAGGATCTGAGTGGAAAGAGATACTAACCCCCAACAGAAATTCCTTCTTGGTGCTTCCACAAAGGTTCCCCAACCTATGATGGGAGGATTGGGTTCACTCACCTCTAGCATCAAAGAATTCATCATCCGAGCTCTCCACAGAGTCACCGAGGACATTTCGAAGGTGCCAGGGGGCACCGCCGCCCGGGGTAGGGCCACCTGCCAAGGGGAATACACCTGTTAACTAAGCCCGATACCATGTTCGTTCCAGCATGAAAGAGGTAAACCCAGACCACTCCTGGACCAAGGGCCAGTCAGCGTCCTTCACGTCCCTGCCCTCTCCCTTCCAGTGCGCAGGACCTCACAGAGCACTCCCACCACCGTACTTTCATTTAAGCCCCAAATACCTCTCTGAGACAGCTCAGCGGGACAGCAACAAGCGTGCCCATTTCGTATGCTCTAAAACCGAGATCTGAGGTAGTGAGAGACATTGCCAAGGTGACACGGTGTATCAGTAAGCACAAAATAAGTTTTGCTGTCCTAACAAATGATCTCAACTGCTTAAGACAACAAGGGTTCACTTCTCACATACAAGTTGGAAGGGGCTCTGTTCATGACAGTCACTCAAAGGCATCACCACCTTATGATGTCACCGTCTCAAAAGGAGACCTCAAAGTCTGCCGAAGCAGGGGAGAAGAGCACAGAAAATCACGCCCAGGCATAAAGGCTTCTTCCCACAAGTGACGCATTTCTGCGCACATTTCATCGGCCAAAGCAAGTCACATGGTAATGCCCAACTTCAGTAGGGTTGAGGACAGGAGAAGCAGACATCCTGATGAGTGCTAGTAATGTCTACTACACACAGCATGTGCAGGCCAGCCCAGGACGGCAGCCTCCAGGAGAGAAAAAGGGGGACCTGAGCTTGAGCTCTACCCTGTCTCTGCCACTTATAACCCATGTGGCATTTCCCTTTCCATATTGCAGCCTCAATTTCCTCATCTACAAAATATCAATAACAATCAATCTTGAGCTCAAAAGATCAGAAATAATGTGTGCTCAGCACCTGTACCTCAGGAGTCTCAGTTCTTGTACCTCAGGAATCTCAGTAATGGCAGCTGCTATTACTACTATCTATAGAGGCCAGGACATGGGGCTGAGGGGTTCTCCGGAGCAGGCAGGAGCAAGGACATACAGAGAAGGTGGCTCCTTCCCTGAGCTCTGCCCTAACCCACCTCCTGCCCCAGAACCAGAATGAGGAAGGCCAGAGACAGAGATGGGTTCAGGAGCCTCTCTCCCCACCCCCCATTCCCTGGTCTCCCTCTGCTGGGCACTTTGGGACTCACATGGAACCAGCTGGTGCCCAACACATCCGTGAACCTCTCCACATGTTCCCTGGACACAGGAAACACTGGGGATTGCAGATAGAGTAAAATCTAATAGTAAAAATTAAAATTATAAAGATGTTAGAAGAAAATTGACCTGGTAATTTTCCTGAGGAAATAATCAGAGAAGCACACAAAGATAGAGGTGTGCAGGTGGTCATCTTGGTGTTTTGGTAACAACCAAAAAAAAACTGAAAGAAATCCCAGTGTCTATCTGTAGGGGACTGGCTGTACATTCAAATGCAGTCATAAAGGGAATTCTTCGCAATTGTTAGAAAGATGGTCATGAAAAGATGCCCATGGAATATGGATTAGGAGAAAAAAATGCAGGTAGGTCCCAGAATAGTATGTTCCTTTTGACCCCATTTTTGAAAAACATACTTACATCTGCATACTGAGGGCATGCGAAACATGTTAGTTAAGAGCTCAGGCTCTGAGATTGAAGTGGCCTGGATTCAAGCTCAGGCCTCACCTCTTAGATGCTGTGTGATGTCGGATGAGTCCCTTCACCTCTGTGTGCCTCAGTTTCCTCAGCCATAAAGTGAGGATAGCACAGACCTGCCTCATGAGCATGTTGTAAAGATTAAATAAAATGCCTCAAAGCATTTAGCACAAGGCCTGGCATATAGCAAGTGTTCACAATGATAATTATTGTATAAATATATTTATAGATGCTTTAAAATGTCTGGAAAGACATGCACCAAAATGTCAATAGAGATTATCTCTACCTAATAGAATTTGATAAGAAGAGACAGGGAAAACTCAGCTTTTATACACTGTACATGTAATTTTATGTGACTTAATTTTTTCAATTTATCTTACTTTATCAGTTTATGATGCACATTTTTTAATACGTCTACATCTTTAAAACTGAGGTGCATCTTATATGATGGCATGTCATAATTGGCATTGTTTAATTTTTTTCTCTGGGTATAGAAAATAATCGTGTATCTTATAATGGATTGCATCTTAGATTCAATAGAAAACACACACACAGTGTTCATCTTCCCTGGGGCTTCAGCCCTGGCCACCAGACACACATGTCCTATCTCTAAAGAGACTTGATTTCCTGTATCAGCAATACCCTTGCCTTAGTTTCCCTATCTATACAATGAGAAAACTGACAGAGACTGTCCCTTGAAACTTTTCAATTCTAACTGATGTTTGAGGAGCCCATCTGGTACACAGTAGATGTCAATAAACAAGTGAGAGGTAGGCGTTACCCCTAGCCATGGCTAGCATGCACGTTATGATGCAGTCTTGGGATGACCTACTGCAGCCCCCGTTCACCATGCTCTGTCACCCTGCAGCATGCCGGCACTGCTCTCTGCCCTGAGCCCAGATTCCAGAACATAAACTGGTCCTGAAGGGGAAGGCTAGCCCAGGGACACAGCCTTCCTGCCTGTCCCTCCTGCCCCACCCACCATGATCTTCCAAAAACACACCTACCTTGAGCACCATGGCTTGGAACCATGCAAGAAGCATGTTCTGAGACATAGAAAAGGCAGAAGCCACAGGGAACACTGACCTGGGATTCACCTCTGGGTGCAAAGCTGGGTCTGTCCCACATTCCTCATGGGAACCCTTTAAATTTTGTATTCTCACCCACCAGTATGGATAGCATGACAGTCTGGTAAGCAATTTTCTACCCATAGGCCCTGGGTTTACTGCAAAGGAGTTTGAGAATCCAGATGCATCACTGCTGTGTATTTCTAACATGGATATAGGACTGTTTCCTAAATGAATGTGGAGGGAGTTCTAGCTAGTACAATAAGACAAGAAAAAATAAAAAAAAGTATACATATTAGAATGAAAAAATACATAAAGCTGCCTTTATTTTCAGTTGGCATGACTGTCTATATAGAAAATAAAAACTCTACAAAATCTATAAAAACACCCCACTGGAACTAATAATTGAATATAGCAAGATTTCAGAAAACAAGGTCAATATACAAAGTCAACTGGACTCCTATACATCAGCAATTAATAACTAGAACTTGAATTTTAGAAACTAATACCATTTATAATAGCACAAAAATAAATAAATAATAATAAAAAGAAGTACTTAGGTATAAATCAAATGTATGTGGAAGATTTCAATGACTCAAAAAATACATTACTTAAAATTCTTTCTGAGTTTACATTAATTTTATATATTTCTCAATCGACAGATACTAAAGGTATAAAAATTATCACACATTCTATATTAACATGCAAATATCCCTTGCTGTCCAAACCTATTCCATTCCATTCCTAAGAGGGAAGAGTTTGGATAGTCAGGACAGTCATATTACCTTCATCTGTTTGATTCCTGAGTTTTGGGTGGTGAGCAGAAAGAATTTAAGTGGCGACGGGTATATCTGAAGATTTATCCGAGTCTATTTGGCTCCTGAGTTTGAATAGCAAGAGTTTGAGGAGAAGTTCCTGGATATGGTGGCCCTCATACCTGTACAGCGTACACTCCACCCAAGAACAAAGACAAGGACATTTCTGCCAACCTCCCCTCACAAATGTGCTAGAGCCTGAGGAAATGAGGAAAGTCTTAGAATTTGTCCCTCCCTCACCACCCCCACCTCATTTATCCCTTCAGGCCACCGTCATCCTAAGTCACTACAACACAGATAACATGTGTCATGGGCGGACCATCGTGGGAGTCCCAGCTGGGAGAAGTGGGCAGAGGGAAGGCTGCAGGAAGGCCAGCTCAGCTCCACTTGAGGGAGGTGTTCTCTCAGCTAGTGGTGGGCAGAAAGGGAGAGGCTTTGGGGCGTCAAAGGGAGCTGCCCATCCCACAGGCACTGTGTTAAGTGCTGGAGACATCAGGATAAATAAGAGGGACAAGATGGGGCTCTCACAAAGCTTATATTCTGCAGAGAGCCAGAGGAGACAGACCCGGAACAAGTAAGCAACAAGGATAATTTCATTCATAGAAAACAGCAATGGACAGAATATCTTGGGAGGGGTGTGAAGGGAAGATCTTCTGAAAGCTGTCAGGGGACTAGAAGCTTGAATAATGAGAAAGAACCAGACATGCTAAGTGTATATGCACACATGCCCCTGCACACACACACACACACACATGGGATGGATGTGCAGAGCCCATGAGTAAGAGCCTTCCAGGATGAAGGAACTACAGGGCAAAGTTGCACACATGAGTTTGGCACGTTTGAGGGACAGATAGAAACCCATGTGGCTGGAGGTAGTGATGGAAGCGGGAAATAGGTAGAAGAGGAAGTAGGAGAAGAAATGAAGCCAGAACAGTTGGGTGTTCCCTGTCATGGATGGGAGCTCGAAACATGTGAGTTTTAAGGTTCCAACCCCCAGCCAGAATCTATAACCCACACACTTCAGGAAGAGGGGGACACAAATGCCCAAGAGGGTCAAGAAGTCTCCTGAGGGGCAGGGAAAGTGTAGTACAGGTCAGGTGTGCTTAAGGCCACACACAGACTTGAGAGTCAGAGAAGGTGGGCACCATGATCCCAGAAGAGTAAGAGCAAAGGCCCAGAAGCTCAGTCTCCTTGAGGTGGGTCCCTGACCTACACCTCCCTGCATTTTCAGTGTCCAGTATGCAGTCCCGGGAGGAAGAGAGCCAAGAAGAGTTTTTGGCTCACAAGAGAATTAATAAAAATGATCTGCTGAGTAAATACAGCATGCCAGACATTCTGCTAGCTGCTTCATAGGTATTATCTATCCTAACCAAGCCCTGTGGAATGGATATCATGAATCCCCATCTTATAGCAAAAGAAATACTCAGAGATGGGAAGTCCTTTGCTCAAGGTCATAAAGCTAATAAGTGATGGAAGCAGGATCTGAACCCAGATCCACCTGGCTAAAAGGTTTGTGCTCAGGATTATTATGATGGGTGCTTTGTATCGGTACTCAGGGAGGGGGTCCCAGGTCTCCTTCTCTCTCTTGGCCAGTAATAACCCTCTCACCTGCTGCTAGGTAGCTGGGCAAGGCGCAAGGGGCCAGCCCATGGCTGCTCTCAGTGGCCCAGCCCTGGGGGCAGCTCTCCCAGTTCTAGAACAATCCACCCACTGGATCTGCAGATTAGTATCTGGGTATCCTTGTGTCTGTGTGAAAATCTAAATGTGTGTCCACATTTCTTGGAGAATGTGAGCCTCCCCAACCAGCCACTCCCCATCCCTGAGACACACACTTGTACACAGGTTCTCATGTACTCTCTCCCTTATTCTCTTTCTCATGCTCTCTCATGCTCACTCACTCCTCTCTCTCTCTTCTCTCTTCTCTCTCTCTCTCTCTTCTTTCTCTCTCTCTCTCTCTCACACACACACACACTCTCTCAAATCAGCTCCCAGCTATGGGTGAAATCTCAGCAGGAAGGTTAGAGCATGGGTTTCAGAGCTACACAAAGCTGGATTCAACGCCACCACTTCCTAGTCTATGACCTGAAGCGGATCGATCTCTCTGAGCTTTACTTTCTCATCTGCAAAATGGGTATCGTAGTTCTTACCTCACTGTTAGATTTAACAAAGACCATTCACTAAAGTATTCATCACTGCCTGGCGCTCAGAAGATAACACCACTCATCAGCTGCAGGATCAAGGTTCAGGCTCTGGCAGCCTCCTGTGCCCTGTGGGGCTTCCAAGCAGCCTCCAGGGACCCTCCCCAAGACTGCAGATTTCTTTCTGTGTCCTCTAAGACCCAGCCTATACTCTCCAGGAGGCTGTCCTTCTGTCTCACCTTCATTGCCACATTTATTTAAAACTCTAAATCAGGATAAAAGAAAAAGGGGGACTATCTCCCCACTTCCCCAGCAATCCAGAAAGAAACACATGATCCTTCACACTCCATGATACCCTCATCTCCCAGCAGAGCTCCAAGCTGGGTCCTGTGGTGGGACGGGCTGCTGGGAGCCATCTCTTCTCTCTCCTGGTCCATCTACCCACCACCTGCAGGTCCACTGTGGTCTCCTGGACCTTGTCACAGGCCTAGGTCTCTCCAGCATGGATGCAGCCAAAAGTCCTGGCTTAGGTCATCTACTGTACACGCCCACCTTCCCCACCACAGCCCTGGCTCCCAAGGACACAGGAATAGGCAGATGGACAAAAGGCCGGGAGCCTGCCATGGGTGCTCTGCTATATACCGGGACCCTAGGCGGCACCAGCTTGGGGGCCAGAACCCCACCAGAGAAGAGAAACCACCCTGCTCTCAGGTGTCCAGTCTGAAGGGAAAGATATGTCACAGTGAGGAAAACTCTGGCACAGTAGAGTGAGGGAGGCAGGTATTGGCCGACTCTTCCTGGGCCAGACCTTGGGCCAGATGGTGCCCAAGAGGAAGGAGTTGGGAATAGAGCTGAACTAGATTAGTCTCTGCCCCTGGGATGCCAGCCTCGGGGCCCAGCCCTATACCACCCCTGCACAGAGCACAGGACAAACAAAGAGTGGGCAGCCTGGCCCCTAGGCTAAATGCCACAAACCCAGCATCCCATGCATGTAGACAGCACTTCCCTGAGGTGGAGACCCAGCAGGCTGGAGGGGCCAGGACCTGAGCCTCAAAGGGAAGGGACAACCTGAGCCTGGGGGAGGGACAACCTGAGCCTCAAAGGGAAGGGTGGGCAGGGTTGGACAGGCTGAGGAGGGGTGAGAGGGAGGAGAGACATGGGTCAAACAATCGGGCCATTTCCAGGAGAAGCTGGATCTAGAACTTTCTCCTCAAGAGAAGTCTGGCTAGTCAAAGCAAAAGAAGGGACAAGGGTGTCTGCTGTGAAAGCTACAGCCCTGCAGGTGTTCAAGTAATACCCACCAAGTCCCAGATCTCCAGGGGGTCATAGGCACCTCTGAGTGGGCCAAGGAGGACTGTCTCATGCTGGGCCTGCCGTGTGTGACTATGGCCACAACTTCTATGCCCAGCCTTGCCTAAGGCTGTATATGAAACCACGGCCTGGCATTCCTGCTGGATTCAGCAATCTGTGCCTCAGAAGAGGAGAGGGGCCAAGGAACAGAAAAGTACTTGGCCACTTGGCTGCAGGCTTATTCAGGCACACCCATATCTCCTCTTTCTGTCTTTGTCTCTGTCACACACACTCTTTCTGTCTTTGTCTCTGTCACACACACACACACACGCGCACATTACACAGCCACACACACCACAGCTTCACAGCCACACACACATAGCCTCACACAGCCACATACACAAACACACACACAAACACAGCCTCACAACACACATTAATATCACATTTCTCTGCTCTTCAGTTCTGACCTGGAGTCCCTGGGGTCCACATGCAGGATGTAGAGTATAAGACACACAGAGTCTGGGTGAGGCTCTCGTAGGTAGGCGGGGTGTCTCTAAAGGGCTCCCTCCTCTCTGCCCCTCCTCCTGGAGCCTAGCCCTCTGCCTCTCTGCCCCCTCCTCCTCTCTCACATGAACCACTGTCCCACTTGAGGCTGGATCAAACCCCAGCTATGCCACTTATCAACTGATGATCTTAATAAATGTCACTATACGCCACTCTGCACCTCAGTTTCCTCCTCTGTAAATTGGAAGTAATAATAGTACTTACATAGGGTTGCTATGAGGATTGAATGAATATTTGAAAAGCATTGAGCATAATGCCTGGCACTCAGTGCTTTATTTAAGAGGGTTTGTTAAATAATATAAATAATCATGGTTCTCCACAGGCCTTTCTTTGGTCCTTTGCTATGTGGAAACTCCCAAGCATGGGTCCCTCTCTTCCTCAGGCCCCTGGAATGGGAACCCAGAACCCAGAAGGCAGAACAGGAACTGCCTTCCTCTCCCTGAGGCTGGAAGTGCCTGTCCCCTGACATTTGTGGGGCACTCCTGGTGCATGGCTGTTCCCTCAACATAGCTCCCTGGAGCTGTGTCTTGTGTGCCTCCCAAACCTTGAGCTATGTCCTAAAACATCCTCTGCTTGTGCCTGCCAGAGCACCTATCCATAGACTGGGCCCAGTCCTGCCTGCCCCATGGGGCTATGGGTTCCCCCAAGGCAGACACCTAGTAGAAATCCTCTCCAGACCCATAGCCTCTTCCAGTTCAGGGCTGGGCACAGAGAAAGCTCTTGTTATGTTCAGCATGGCCAGACATGGGGTAGATCTCAGGAGGACCTCCTCAGGGAAGTTTCCCATAGGGCACAACCTCAGGCCCCCACTCTGGATCAGGATGCGTCTGGGGACCAAACCGATCCAGGGTCAACCAGGCTATGCTCAGACTTCAAGGGGCTATGGGGCCACCCAGGGAGGGATGAGAGGCCAGGAGATGCTGCTTCCAGAAAAAGGCATTATTGAAGGAAACCAGTGCTGGTTGGGGATTGGTTGCTATAGAAACACGTCCTAACTATCTCCCAAACTGCTGTATGCGCCACTGATGAGCTTGTGTGCTGGGCTGTTTCAGGGGACATGCCGGGAGCCCCAGAAGAGCTTGTCTGCTGGGATTCCCAGCACCTGGAGCCCAGATTCTGAAGGACACAGGAGGAATCCAGCATCTGGGGCAACCAGGTAGCTCCATCAGTCCAGGGATGGACTCAAGGACTGAGGCTAAGACTCTAGTCTGCAGAATTATTCTGAAATTAGCCACAGCCCCAACCTTGAGCTGGCCACAGACCAAGTCACAACCGTGATCACAGAACAAGCTGAGACCCAGCCACAGACCAGGCCACAACCCCAATCTCAAACCAAGCTATGAAGCTGACCACAGACCAAGTCACAAACTAAGCCTTGACCCAGTCACAGACCCAGCCACTAACTCAGCAACCCACCAAGCAATGACTCTAGCCACTGACTTCAGCCTAACCCTGGCCATAAATGGTACTGGGCACAACCAAGGGTCTGTATCAAATAACTTCAAGGATATTTTCACAGCTAACACTAACTTCTGTACAGCACTTCCCACCACTGCCAGGCATTTGCATGGCCTTCACTTCCTTTTGTCTTCACAATAGCCCAGTGAGGTCAATAAAGAAGAGCCATGATCCCCGTTTACAGATGAGAAAAGCTAAGTTCCGAGGAGGAATCTGACCTGCCCACTGCCAGGCTCCCTGTCCCCGGGGTGGGCTGGGTGGGGTTAGAGTCCCTGTCTCCCAGCAGGACACAGTTGGCCGAATCAATTGCTTTGGAAAAGATGTTCTTTTTGAAGACCTGCTGGTATCTCATAAATATGCCATTTAAATACCCATTAATTACTTTATTTGGGAGCTAATTAGTGATTAATAGCTTTGGCTATCTATTGTACTTCCATTTGCTCTGCCAATTCGGCTCCCAACAATTCCGAGTTATTTGGAACAATTCTCCCAAGCCCCAGATGTCCCCCCTCTGTCCCTTCAGACTCTTGCTCCGTAAGGAACTTTCTCCTGCCTCTAAAGGGAGCTCCCATAGCATCTGCTACTGATGGCTCTGCCACCTGCAGGAGGGTAGCAAGGGGGAGCCCCCAAAGAGGGCCCCCTCAGCAGCTGCAGGAAGATATTCCTTCCAATCATCCCACAGGGAACCGGGAAAGGAGGTTAGGAACCCAGGCACCCAACCAGGGC
The DNA here is from genome assembly GCF_902729225.1 of Pteropus medius. Lineage (NCBI taxonomy): Eukaryota > Metazoa > Chordata > Mammalia > Chiroptera > Pteropodidae > Pteropus > Pteropus medius. Next base: position 17,786,594 of record NW_024349799.1, on the reverse strand, counting down.
ATGGGGAGGCAAGGTTGGGGTCAATGCTGAAGGCTGTTTTGCAGACCCCCACCTCAATGAGCCAGCCAGCTTTTTGGGAAGGGCACCAAATGCTACCATCAGCCTGATGCAAGCAGCAGCAGGGGAGCAGCCCCACACCCAGCAAGGACCTAGGTGGGCCATTCGTACCACTGGCCACTCAGATTGCTATTGAGCAAAGATGGGGCTGCAGGCTGCCTCTGCCCCCAGGCTCTCCATTTAGTGCTAAACCCCAGCACCTGGAATTGCCAGCCGGGGCCTCAGAGGCAGGGCTGCCTAATATTCTCATGGCTGCTCCAGATTACACTGTACGACGAGAAGGAAACAAACAGGCAGCAAGGAATAAACACCCCCCACCCCCACCATTCACTGGGCAGTAATGGGAAAGCTGAAAATAGCTTTTTTTACCACTAGGGATGATTCCAGGGTTGCTCAGCTGGGACCAGCCTCAGGGAGGCAGGAGGCGGGAAGTGGGGGTGAAGAAATGAAAAGGAGGCCACAGGGCTATGGGAGGTCGAAGAGAGTTTTGATCAAGAGAGCAGTGATCTGCACCATTCTGGAGCAGCCCAGAAAATGTCAGAGGTGTGTAAGTGATGATGCTCTAAACCTCCCAAAGACAGACTCCTAGAACAGCTGCCACCCCTGTGAGCTCACGGTTCGAATCCCGCACACCTAGGTCTCTCCCCAAGGAGGTCAGGAGTGCAGGCGTGATGTGCTCAGCAAACACTGAGAGAGAGCCAAGCAAACACGGCATCAGCAGCAGACGGCTCAGAAGAGGCCTCTCCATCCACCAGAACTCAGTGCCCCTCCCAGACAGAGCCGGACGTGTTTCTATTTTTGCTTTCAACCCTTGTTTGGCATCCCCAGCTAACAGACGGCTACTTCCCCTCCCTTCAGAATAACAGGGCATCTGGGAAGGGGAACACCTCCTCACTGGCCTCCCCTGCCCCAGGTCTGCAAAGAAACAGACTGACCCTGGCAAAGAAGGATGAGGCCCTGGACACCCCCAGGCACCTTCCTCTGGCAGGACGTCAGCAAGAGAAGAACCTCACTAACATGCCTAGAGAACAGCTTGACACCAAAGAACTCTGGTTTCCAGATGCAAAGGCACCAGCCCCCGCCAGCTCTAGCTGCACACGCTGACCCCGCTCCACACAGCCACAAAACCTTCCCCCCAGGGTCTGGAATTCACCCCATAGTCAGGCCACAGCCCAAGCCCCTACACGCCATCCTCCACCTTGACCCAAGCTCTGATAAGGCTACAGAGGCTCTCAGCCTGGGTCCAGTCTGAGCCATGTCCTCATGTATAAGTGAACCTCACAAATTCAGCTCTGAGGAGAGCCTGGAGGAAGCAGGGTGTAGCCCCACTACAGGAACCCAGCTCCCACCCCAGAGTTGCTGCCAGGCAGGAGGCTCCCCCACCCATCCACCCTCTCCACACACGACCCCCATGGGGGCTGGTGGCCACACAGCTGTGCAGGCCTCCGCAGGCAGACGTGGGGCCCTGGAGGTGGCATTTACCTCCGGAGTGACTCACTAAGGCTCCCATTCCTTTGTGAAAGGGGGTGCAATTTAGCATTTTCTTTCTCCTTAGACAACAAGAATTTTAAAAGCGAGAGTGTAGAGATTTGAGGGAGTGGGTGGGGAGCTCAGATCTCATTTGATTTCCAAACTCATTTGTTATACATTCTCTCCTCCCCCCTCCTCCCCCTCCCCCCTTTCCTCGGGGGCTCTGACCACCCACTTCCACAGTGGCTCCTGGCTGCAGATCTGGTGATGGGCTGGGGCCTGGGGCCCTAGGAGGCACAGCTTTCTGTGTCCCAATCCTCAGCATTTGTTCACTCATCCCCACCACCTCTGGGAGGGTCCTTATGAGGTATGAGAGCGGGGAGGTGAGGCCTCTTAAGGCACTGTAAAGCCAGCAGGAGAGAAGCCAAAAAAGGAGCAATGTTAGAGCTGGAACAGACTTTAAAGCTTATCTTGACCCCCTCCCCAACTCTTCTCTTCCCCTTCTTTAACAGATGAGGAAACTGAGGCCCGGATGGGCTATTAAAGGTTAAACAGTTACAGGGCCGGGTCTCTTCTTTCGTAACACAGTTTGACTCCTAGGAATGCTGACTCTCAGAGTAGAAGAGACCTAAGTTCTAATTTCAGTTCTGCCTCTAACTTTATGTGTGATTTAAGATCCAGACACAATCTCTCTGAGCCTCAGTTTTTTCATCCATAAAATGGGAATAACTTCAGCCCTACCTCAAAAAGATGGTGTCAAGCCACGGGACAGCAGAGTGTGCTGAGGACTGCTAGCAAAAAACGAAGCCCAGTTGCTCCCAGGCTAATCCCTGACCCATCCTTCCTTCTCTCAAGCCTGGAATCGCAGAGAATACCTGGGAGGCAGCTAGGTTCTACTGGGAAGTCCCCAGTCCTCGAAGTTGCACTGGTCTCTAGGTGTTCACACCCTGTGTCCTTAAAGACACCAGACCTCAGAAAAGCACCCTTCGCCTTTCTGGCCTCAGTCTCCCACCCTGCACAATGAACACATAGGACTGGAAGACCTCCAAGCCTCTTCCAGCCATGAACTATCATAACATACGGAAGTATATGTGAAAACATCGCACTTTCTGTCCAATCTCACATAAATAAGGACCCAGCAAGGAAGGGGTCTAGCCATGTCCTTATACTCTGTGTCCCACCAGCTAACAAGCTGCCTCCAATTGGGACAGGGGTTTCTGGGCCCAGGGTCACATGCTTGAGGTGGGGCCTTCTGTTTGAGCTGCACTGTCTTTGACTCATCTAATCACACCACAGGCATGACTAAGAGGCCGCAAAGGGTCTCAGACTGGGTCCTGCTAGGGCCTGCTGGGGCCTGCCAGGTTTGCTGAGATAGGTAACTCAGCCAAGGAACAAGACACCTGCCCAAGCTCCAGCACTTCCCCGACTGCAAGCATGTCTCCAGTCTTCCTGGGGGGAAGTTTTAGGGAGGCCTTGAATTGGGACATTGGCATCTGATTTTGCCCCAGTCTTCCCCCGGCCGACACCCGAGAAGGTGAATTTGTAATCCCTTTTCAGAATGTGATGTCCTTCCCAAGATACATTCCAAAGTAATCCCGGCACCCTGGGCTTGGGAGTTTCTCAAGGATCCTGTCTCAAATCCCCTGGCACCAACCAGAGTCCTGAGAATCCCAGTGCTGGTTCCTTTCCCTAGCTTCCAAACATTCCCTCCTCTGAGAGATCCAGACACCTGTCCTCACCCCTGAGAGCCACAGAGCAGGGGGCCCAGAGGTCTGGCTTTGGGATGATGAGAAGCCAGCTGACTCAACCGAGCGAAGTACAAACCGAGGCTCCGAAAAGTCAGGTTCTAGGCCCAGCTCTGCTACCACCTTTTTCTGTGGTAGTGGCCACATATCTACCCCTCCCCAGGCCTCAGTGTCCCCCTGTTGACGAAGGGGACATGACTATCTGGAAGTGTCCTGCAGCTCTGACACTGTAGGATCAGTGTTTTACTGAGTCATATTACGAGGTTTGATATACTCCAGCCATTGTCTCCTCCCCTCAGAGCAGAGGCCAACACCTGGGAGCAAATAAACTGGTTCCTCCAGCCTGAAAGGCCCAGCCCTGTGGCCCCAGCCCAGCCTCTCCTGACAGTCCTGCCCAGCCTGAGAGTTTCCAAGACCCTCTTGGCAGCTCACTCTGTTTTTTCTTGGATGGGGCCTCCCACTTGCACTGCCCCTTAGGCTGGCAGATACCCCCGCCAGCCTGCTAGAGAGCAGAGGGTGGGCCCAAGGAGTGTAGAGACGAAGGGAGGGGCAATGCAGCTGGCAGGAACTAGAACAAACTCTTCTCATCCTGGCAAAGCCTCTCTCCACCCTCCCAGGAGCCCTCATGTAGCAGCCAGAGAGACCTGCCGAGACACCCAAATCTTACCGTGTCATTCCTATCTTCGAGGCTCTCCAGAGTTCCTTTAAGCCTTCTGCACCCCTCTAGGAACCTGCCACCCCAGCCAGACATATTTCTCCACCCTTGGACACCTCCTGTCCACCCACTTCCATTCCCACCTGGCGGCAGTCCCTCCACACTTACGTCTTTCTCATTCCAACCTCCTAGTCTTTGTTCAAACTATTACCCCCACCTGGAAGCCTGCACCTCTCCACCTTCCTATCCAAATTCCACCAGCCTTTGAGGCCCAAGTCCTAGAGAAATCCAGCCTTCACTACTTCAAGCCACCACTGGCCCCCTCTCTTGTCTGTACTACACTGAGACCTGCCCATGGGTAGCTCTTATGGCAGATTATTGTTCCCTAAATGGAGTTCCTGGATCCTTCCCCACCTCCCTACAGCTGCCTTTCATCCCCAAGGTAGGCCTCTCTCTCCTCCTCTGTCCACCAGACCAAGGGCTCCCTCAGGGCAAGACCAAGGGCTCTCCCTCCCTAGCCTTTCCTCTCAAGACTGAACATGGGGCACCACAGCGATCCAGGTCTGTACAACCAAAATCTCCTCAGAGATTGGGAACTGGTAATAACCCATTTGAGATCCATATTCTGCAAATTGTCCAATCCTTCCTAGGAACTGATTACATTTCTCTTGTACCTGGGTTCTCTTGGCAATGTGAAAAATTTCCCTGCCTCCCTTCGTTCCTGTCTGACACAGTTGACACAGCCATGGCTGAATGCTCAGGATATGTACTGCACAAGTGTAGGGACATCATTCACTATACTACAATATGATGACCCTGGAGCCAAGCACTATGGTGGCCCTGGGACCCAAACCCCTATCTCTTCCCTCAGTAAGTGGCCTCTTGGACACTTCTTAGAGGGAATGCCTCACAAGTAATGGAGCAGACCCCTCACTCACTGGCCAGGTTCCCACGGCCTCTACTTCTGGCCTTTGGCTTCCCTGGGTTCTAATGTCACCCCCAGAGTGAAGGCCTGATTATTTATGACCATCAATCTATCCATGTGAGGTAAAAAGGTCCTGAATAACCACCCCTCTCTGTGTCACATCCCCTCCTTGGGCCTCAGTTTTTCTAACTGTAAAGAGAGGGACTTGTGCTCCTATCTCTGAGGATGCCCTCTGTCCTAAAGCTCCCCAATCTATTCTACAGCAACTTTGCCAGTGGGGGAGATGTGACTCCTATACACGTACACACATGACTGCATTCTGTTTTCAATTGAGTAGGCTTAGGAGCCTAAAGAAGAGGGACATTTACAAAGTGCAAAGTAGCCTAGAAGAGCTGAGAAAAGAAGGACTAATCCGATTTTGCTGAGGTCAATCCCAAAAGGCTCCTTGGGGTGGCAGCTGGGAGAGAAGAGCCTGGGCAGTTCCAGTCACACAGAGGAAGGGAGGCTCTGCTGCCCTGAGGGAAAGGGCCAAGCGTGAAATTGCAGCAGGAAAGACAAACTGTTAGAACAGCACGAGGTACTGATGCTCAAAGCAGGGCAGTTTTTTTCACCTGTCACTAGAACAAACTCCCACAGACTCTCAGCCTAAGGACCATGGGACCCATAGGCCAAGGCAGAGGGGCTGGCACAGCACCCCCATTCCATGACTAGGGTGACCTATCAGGGCAGCGATGGAGAAAAACCCATCGCTTAGAGTCTTGAGAATTCAACAGAGTTGGCTCAGGGACCAGAGTTTGCCCAGACCCTCTAGACCACCTTGAGGAAGTTGTTTCTCCAGATGTTTTTAAAAGGGGGAGAGTAGCATATCCCACCTCCGAGGAACCCTGTGCACATTATCTGGTGCATTGTACAAGTAATAAGTGTTAACTGCTATTGTGATGGCAGTGCTCTGGCAAGTGCTCTATGCGCAAGGTGTGCATGCACACGCACACACGTACACACAGTGCGGGGCGGTAGGCGGACGCACACCCTCTCTTGTGCCCTTTGGGAGGAGTGGGGGTGATAAGGACCCAGCTCAGTGGAGGAAGGAGGGAGATAGCCCTTTCCAGCCTCAATGGTGTCATCTCACTATGCCTCCCCCAGGAGGGGAGAAGGGAGGAAAGTGAGAAAGGGGGTGTTTAGATGTGTTTCATACGTGCCATGTCTCACACAATTAGCCATACCCCAAAAGGACTCCTCCAGGACAGAATGGGTATATATTCTCAGGCACCTAAATCACATACCCAGTGCATGTAGAGAGGGGATCTAAACCCAGCCCAGGGTCCAGGACAGCATTTCTGGGATAGTAGTGGATTTACACGGAGACCAGTGGTATCCATGCCAAATGTGTGTACAGGTGAATTCACACTCATTCCATCACTGTCATCGCTCATGGGTAGAGTGGTGGAGTTCATCCCAGGCCAAAGCCTAGTCCCAGGGGATGGCATGGCACTTGCCAGTGTCACAGGTTGGGTATGAGTTCATGGTACATTTACACATGCCAGTCTCACAAGTCAGCCCTGCTGACACAGGGCTTGCTGCCTCCACTGTATGGCCAGCCCTGTGGGCTTTCCTCAACCCAGGCCTCCCAAGGCACCAACCAGCCCAGAGTGTGCAAACAGGGGCAGAGTGTGGTCTCTGTCCTGATCCCCCGGTGGCCAGCTCAGGGCCTGGCACAGAGCAGATGTTGGTGAATGAATGTCTGGCTGAATGAATGAACGAATGACTAACGCCCACTCTCTCACCTAGGACTACATACACCTCTTGAGTCTAGGGGAGGGCAGCACCCATGGGACGCCAGAAGAGGCCCTACCTTTATAGCTCCGCACCTGAGGTTCTGCCTCCCGGGGTCAGGGGGTGGGGGAGGACACCTAAGGGCACTGGCCAGCACCCCTCCTTCCCAAAGAAAGAAATCTGTTCCTAGATGAGCTGGGGGGGCGGGGTAGGAGAGCGGTGTCGCGTCCTGGATAGAGCTAGCGGCAGGACAAGGGGGCGCGTCCTGGTTTGCGTTGGGGGGCGTGGGATGAAGTGGCAGCCACGGGACAGCCCTACCGTCCCCATACCGGGGCAGGCCTCCGGAGGGTGGTGAGCTCCCACAGCTGGACTAAACAGGGGCGCTGCAGCCCTGGTCCCTGCCAATGGGGCCATGGCGAGGGGGACAGGGTGTCCCACGAGGTGACCTGGGGCGCAGGAAGGACGCGGGGCGCGCGGAGCCCCCTCTGCACGCTCCGGGGGTCTGGCCTCGCCGCTGCCCGCTGCAACCCTTCCGGAACCTCCGCCCACCTGCGTGCGGGGCTCACCTGGGCCGCCTGCCCCTCCTCGAGCCAGGCGGGTCCCTCCCCGGGTCCGCGGACCCTGCCCTCCCGGCGCACGCTCGCCCTCACCTGCACGGCCCGCCTTGGCCATGTCCCGGGCGGCGGGCTCCCGCTGTGCTGCCCCGCTTCTCGCGGTTCTCTGGCCGGGCCCCGGCGCCGAGCCGCCTCCGGCCCGAGCGGACTCCGAGCGCCGCGCCCCGCGCCCCCGCCCCGCGCGCTCGGCTGCCGCCACCGCAGCCGCCGCCGCCTCGCCGCTCCCTCCCGCTCCCTTAAAGGCGCCGAGCGGCAGCCGAGCGGCAGCCGCGCCGGCCCCCCCGCCGCCGGGGTGGGACTGACGGAGGAAGGCGCCCCACCCGCCCCCGCGAGCCCGCACCCCGCCCGGGCCGCGGCCGCCGCTCCGGCCCGCTCCACTCAGGCCCGCGCGGCCACCGCAGCGCGCGGGGGGCGACAGAGACCGAGACCCGGCTGGGTTCAGAGACGAAGAGCAGAGACCGTGCGAGAGACACGAGACACTGCGGTCCAGACGGAGATGGGGACTCGGGCTGGAAGTCAGGAGAGCAGAGACACTGAGACACAGCGCTAGAGAGACACCTCTACACACACACACAAACCCGGGCTGAAACACCAGCGGGGAGAGAGAGAGAAATTCAGAGATAGAAATTGAGACTGGAGACCCAGAGCCTAGCACCGGGAGAGCGCCTGAGCCTACAGAGATAAGGAGAGAGGAAGGAAGAAGGGACACAGGGAGGCTCCCACGAAGCCAAGGAGGTTGCTCCAGGGATCAGAGACAAGAGATGGACCCCCTCATCAGCCTGTCCCACTCCAGGGCTCCGGACCATTTCTAGACTCTGACCTAGCCTCAAAGGGGAAGAGATTTCTGTGCCCTTAATTCTAAAGGAACATGTAAAACATGCAAATCCCATCTGGGACTCCAGGCTGGAGCAGAGTTTGGGGAGGCCAGTAGTAGCCTAGATGTGAGAAGTACCTGCTCCACCTTCCAAACCTGGGATGCAAGTGTTCTGGCCAACAGGCCTGGCGGGGGCTGGGGAGATTCCTGTTGTGGCTTCTGCATACAGGGATCCACAGTCCACCCCCAACAGGGGGCAGGAGATGGCCAATTGTCCTGGTGGTACCTGGGTGGTAGCCAGGTGGGAGATCCCAAAGAAAAGCAGTCCTCCCTCCAGCTCAGGGCTGTGGGCCCGACTGATATCTAACCAGCTTTTGGTGGCTCCCAAGCCAGTTACCTAGCTCCCTGCTGCTGGAAAGAGGTAGAGAGTAGCCACTCCTCAAGTGACTTTTCAGCTATCACCAAGCCCTCCCCTGAGAAGATGCCCTCTGCTTCCTTGGTAAGGGCTAAAGCCCACTTACAATCTACAGCCAGGTACCTCCGATAGAGAGTTCTATCTTTGGATGGTGCTGATCGTGAGAATGTTTTCACTCATTTGAGCTGAATTCTGTGTCTTATATGACCCACCTATGGGTCCTTCTGATGGCTCGCCCAGCGAATTGAAGGCTCCCCAGGGCCCTGTCCAACCCCCTAGTGTGGCTTCACCAGCCATCATGGTTTGCCAGAGACTATCTGGATTTTAGCATTGAAAGTCCCACATCCCAGGAAGCTCTGGATCCCAGAACCAGACAGCAGTGCTGACTCCAGTAGATAGAATTTCAGAAGCTCCAAGGTTGTGAAACCAGAGCTGTTCACCAGTATGTGCCATTGGTCACCAGTGGGGAGAGTGTGACTGGATCCCTGCAACCCTTCCCCATTAGCAGGGTGTGGTGGGGATGGGAATAGTGTGCTCAGGGCTTTACACTCATCATGTCACTCAACCCTCAGATGCTTCCTGAGGTGTATTGTATTATCCCCAGTTTACACACAGGGAAATAGAGGCTGAGAAAGTTTGGAGCTCATGGTCATGCAGGATTAGATTTCAGGCCTATGTTCTGTTCTGCCCTCACCCTTCTCTGCAAGTGGGGTGCAGTCAGAGATCTGACCACCTGGATAATGTCCAGGTTTTGCCACCTGGTCTATGGGTGTGAGTGGTCCCCTCAAAGGGGACACACCTGGTCCTGAGCCCTTGGCTCACACAGTCTGGTAGGGGCCCTGATATTTCCTTTCACTTCCGTGTGTGTGTGTGTGTGTGTGTGTGTGTGCGTGCGCGCACGTGCACATGCACACACACACACACATACACACACATATCCTGCTCAGGGAAGATGCACCCTGAGGCGAGCACTGAGACCCCTCCCTGCTTCATTCCAATCACTACGAAACCTAGGGAGAGGGTAAGTGGAGCAGTTAAGGGGAAGTGTCAAGTTGATGGGAATTGCAGAAATCATCTAGCCAGGCCCCTTTCCACATCCTCATTTCTCACATGGGAAGACAATGGGCCAGAGATGGAGGGGACTTGCCACATGACAAGAGACTAGATCCAGAGCTTCCCCTTGGTAAACTGTTGTCACGGCCCCAGCCCCAGCACCATCTGAAGTGCAGTCCCTTGCATGGATCTGGAATCTGATGGAGAGTGTGGGGCCCTGGCCCCCTCAGGGCAGCTTCTGAATATGCTGGCTGTTAGCAGCTGCCAAGGAAGTCCTGGCCCAGCCTGCAGACAGAGCAAACACATCAGGACTCAAGGCCATTAGATTAACTGGTGGGAGTTAACTTCCGGCATTGGTAGAATCACCCTTAACTAAAAAAAGGAATAACTAGCAATTTAGAGGCAACCTCAGGTACCTGCAGAAGACAGAAGCAGAGTCCAGCAGGTGTTTCTTGAGCCTCCCAGTTCTGTGACAAGAATGACAGTGTCAGGGTTCCAGACAGATCCCTTTCTCTGGGACCTGCTGCCCAGGCCCTTTCCTCTGATCACAGTCTGTTCTGTCTCTACATCCAGAGCGGCCAGCTGCTCCCAGACCCAGTCAAGCATTACGCCCAGAGAACTGGGAAAAAAAAAAAAGCGTAGAGGCCAGTGCTGCCTATTACCTGGGAGAATGTGTGCACAGATGTGGACAGATTAGAGAGCTCCAGGCAAATAGGAGCGGGAGCTGGCTGGTGTGACTCTTCAACACAAGAGACCCAAGGCCAGTGGTTTCAAGCACTTGGAATGGTACGTGGTGGTCTTTAGGAGCCAACATGGCCCCACGGAAAGACAGTCATGCCAGGCTACACTCCCTTCCTTTTTGGACATGTTACAACTGGTGGAGTTAAGTATTGCCATTCCTGCTGGGCCTGGCATAGCTGCTGCCCACTTGCTGAGAGTGACTCTGTGAATAGCACAGGAGTCAGGAGCAGGACAAAGGGTAGGGCAAGTGACTTATTTCTGTCCACTGCTGATGGAAGGAGGCCTGGGGCAGGACTTGGGCCAACTCAAGCACTTCAGCAGAGGTGCCTACGGCAGAGGAGTCCCACTGCGTCTGCCAGCGTCACATTGTTATCTCTCACTTGAGCCACTGAGGATGACTTCCCTCCCTGCAATGTCTCCTGGCCTGGCTCTATACCCTGCTCGACCCCCTTTTCACTGGTTCCCACATTTAAAAGTCCCTTGGTTGTTGTCCACTGCTGTGGGGATTGCCTCCAATTAAAACAGCAGCCCCAGAAACAGATGCTCTTCTTTGGAGCCTTCCAGAATAGCTCTGAGAGTGGCTAGTATGTTCTCATCACCACCTTCTTGCCTCAGGCTATCCCAATTCTGCCCACTAGCCAGGACACTAGGTAGAATAGACCTTTCCATCAGCACTGCTGGTTCTTCTCCTCCTTGCTGTTCTCTGTGGCTTATTTAGGATTATTCGTGCTTCTAACTTCAACCCCAAGAAAGATTAGAACCCTGCCTGTTCCCACCCACTCTGGTGAGAGCCCCTTCTTAGCAGTTACATCAACAACCATGGCTTCCTCCTCACTGAGTCACCAAGGATCTCATTTGTGGTCTCCTACAAAGGCAGGATGATTCCTTTAAGATCAACAAATTATCCCTAAGGCGAGCCTCAGACTCCCATGTGTAAGGACCCCCAGCCAAGACAGACCCCCCCACCCCCAGTAGAACAAGCTGAAAGCTCTAGTTTACATAGATTGCGGTCCTGCTCTATGCCACAAAAGTAGACTGTGAAGTCTAGACAGCATTCATGTGCCTGTGTCCTCAGTGTTTTCAAAAGGTATTTGGGGACACCTTGCAGAAGCTGCTGAACAGGACCTCATCAGATTTTTACTTGAGTGCTGAGATGAACTGAGGCCAGAGCCTGGATTTCATTTCATCCATTGCTGTTTATTTAGCTCACTTCTCTAACTGAGTGGGGGGTGCTAGTAAATGGGATTTTGAAGAGAGGGTCTGAAAAGGTTGAGGGGTAGGTTTTTCAAGGCAAAGGGTAGTTGGTGGAGGCAGAGAGATGTAGCAGCTGCTCCAAGCAGAATGAGCTGCTTAGGGGGAGGTTCTGCTGTGTACTGTAGAGTAGGACCCCTCCCCCACGCCCATGGAACAATCAACAACAATTTACCACTTCCTCAAGCTTTTGCAGTTGGAGCTGTGTTTTGTGTTTGTTTGATGTCAAGACTGTTAAGATTGGCCCCAAGCAAGCCAAATTGTCTTCCAGTTATACTTAGACCAAAGACAAATTAGAAACTAGGTGAAAATCTAAAACTCTGCTGCAAAAGTTGCCATTCCCGTCTGCACTCCTGCAACACCCATCAGCGCCAGGTGCTGAGAGAATGCACATGCAGATTTTCACCTCAGCCTGGTTGCTACCTCATCCTGGCTCCTGCCCCATCCTGCTCCTGCCCCCCCCCGCCCCCCCCCCTCCGCAACATTGTTTATTTATGACAGGTTCCAGAACAAGAAAAACCAAACACAATTGTAGATGATAAGGCACTAAAGAAGCAATAGATCAATGGAGAAAATCACCTGTGGTTCCTGATGACTAAAGCCACAGGATCTACAAAGGCAGGAAATCGCAATCAGACTATGTAAATAGATTTCGTAATAGTCGGTGGCTTTATCTGCACCTAGTATACATACTATCTACGTCTGTTATGGCTCTTGTACACCTTGCCTCACATTCGGCTTTCCCGTCAGGCTCCTCCTGCTCAGGCATGGTCCTTGCTCTTGACCCTCGCGAGCTTCCAGTTCTGGCCATGCTGCCGAGTACCACAGAAATACTGGGTGGCAATGTTGGAAGGTCATGAATGATCATCTGGGCCTAAACCATCTTTATTTATTTTGTTGTAACCTGAAATGCACCTAATAGGATGCAATAGCTTTGGTGTTACCGTCCTATTCCACAGCTCGGGGTGTTTCCCACCAATCTGGGCAACTTTTTTCTTTTTCCTTTTTTCTGTGTGTGTGTGTGCTTGTGTGTGTGTTTCTCTTATATTCATCCCTCATTCCATTCCTCTCCAAATGTTGTGTGTTTTTCCAATCTATCTTCAAAAGCTTTCTCCTATATGTATATGCACAAACATGACATACCTGTATGTGTACGTGAAAAGCATTACATAATGGCATCTTGGTGGATAGTATGTTCTGCTTCTTATTTTCCCCCTTAATATTGTTTTTGAGATCTGATATTTATTGATTTGGCTTATTCCTTTTGACAGATGCATAATATTTTATAATGTGATAACGCCTCATCTTTTTTCTTTAGTCCCTTCTTAATGGCCCTTTAAGTTTCACAGCTCCTCCTGCTATAAATGCTGCTGGAACAAACATCCCGGTGCTTCCTGTGTTCCTGTGAAAGGGATTCTCTAGGGTACATGTGCACAGCATTGTATCGTGAGGCTGTCAGAACATGAACCTAAATACTTCATCACCAAATTCTTCTCGAGAAAGGTTATTCTGCCAATGCCTTCACTGACGATGTTAAGACTGAGGCCTGAGCAGGCCAGTGACTTGCACTAGTTTAGAATCTGAGTGTTCTGACTTCCAGCCCGGGGTCTACCTGCTCAGAACATTCCACTGCCTCTCTCGGGATCCTGGCAGTCTCCCATGGAGCCAGCCCCGCGGCTGCAGCCTCTTAGAGCCAGAACCTCTACCTGTGATAAAAATTTCATCTCTCTCCTCCATGTCCAAGCGCAGTCGTACCCACCACAAACTTTCCCAGGCGGTGGTAGAGGTGGGAGGTCTGAGCTGAAGTCAGCGCGGAAAGGCCTCCTGTACAACCATAGGAATGAACCTGGGCAGCCCCATTGCCTGCGTGTGATAAAAGCTCCCACTACAGGCCCTCCCTGCACTGCTCCACTCGGTATTTGTCGATACAGATCTCACAGTGTATTCATCTTGACTCCCCAGAGAGGACCCCGCACTGCTTGGGGCTCAGGCGGCTGCTGAATAAATGCCAAGAGGGAGTTACTGGGGGAGAGAACCCCTAAGAAAGGGTCATTCTGTCCATCCTCCTGCCTCCAGACTTTGCTAAAACCTTCAGACCTCTTAGCAGAGAGGCTGGCTGGGAAGCTCTTCCTCATGTCTGCTCTAGTCTCTCCTACTGTAACCACAACACAATTATAATAACAACGACAACAGTAACAGATATTTGCTGCATAATTACTATGTGCCTATAAGTGTTTTAAGCATTTTTCATGTTACCTTATTTAATCCTTATAGCAACATGATGAGGGAGGCGTTATGACCATTCCCATTTTACAAATAAAGAAACTGAGGCTCAGAGAGGCTACGTATCTTTCTTTAGGTCACATAGCTAGTAAGTGGTGGAGTAAGTATCCCTACCCAAGCCTTTTGATGTCCATGAACCTATCTTAACCACTAGAGGGAAGAAGACAAGAGAAAATAAAACAAAAACGAGACAGGAAACCAAGAAGCTGAGGCTCTGCCACTAACTCCAGGTGCAGCCTCTGACAATCCACCACCCACCCTGTCTCTGAGCTGCCTTGTCAGTACCAGACTTGTAAGCTGCCCAGATCCTTTGCAACTTGGCTATGACCCTGGGTTCCCAAAGCCTCCTGGGAGGTGCCCTGGCAGGTTGAGAATCTGAGTCAGCAGGATTCTCCAGGGCACACACGACTTTGCAGCCTTGGCCTTGGCAGAGGCCTCCTGGGGCTATCGATGCCTCCCTCCTTTGAGGCTACCAACCCAACAGCCCTGGGCAGATCTCCGGTGCTGCTTAGACTATCTATTCATATTGGAATTTGAATGCTTATGGTCAGAATGACTAAAAGGCTGAATTTTACAAGGGTTTTGAAAGTGAATTGACTCTACTTATTAAAGATATACTAGATTATTCGCTGAATATAAGGACACTCCAGGGACTGGAGGCATCGCAGCCTTTCACGAAGACAGAAACATCCCTTTCTGAGCCTTTCCTGGTAAACCACGGTGGGAGACATCTCACCAGGCAGGGGCTAATTAAATTACCGGCTGAAAGATCGCAGTCCGTTAAGGAAACATTCTGGCCCAGAAGGGCTGCGAGTGAATAAAGAGGCAGCTCTAGAAATCCCCTCTGGTTATGTTATGTAAATTTTTTCCAACGGCAGGAAGGCAAAGGCTTTAAGGACAGTATTCCTGAGAAGTCTTGCCTTTCAGTCCTGAAATGTATAAAGAAGGGAGGGAGAGTCATGTGGGATGTTCAACGCTGAGAATGTGATGGACGAGGAGACTGGGCAGGGAGTACACGCTGCTCTTTGTTCTCAGATTCCGTGTCCCTGGGGAGTGACTCCTAGGAGGGTGGGGGCGGGCCTTCCTTATGCTGTTGGGGAAGTTAAATAGTTAGAAGGGTACAAGGAGTCAGAGCCTGTCAGAGTTGGCACTGACACGAGCCTCTACTCACCAGATCCAGCTCTACTTCAGTGAACTCAGCACCTCACTGTACAGATGGGGAAGTAGGGCTCCAGGCACTGGGGTGGCGGGGCGGGGGGGATGTCAAAATAGGGCATTGGTGGCACAGCAGGGCCTGCAAAAGGATCTCCAGGATCCTAGCTCAGGGCTCTCTCCTCACACCATCCCATGGAGCTATAGGGAGTGCTCACTGGCTTGTAGCAAGGAATTTCTTCTACTCTCTCTCTGTTTCTTCTCCATCCCTCGCTGCCAGGAGAAGCAGTGACATGTTGCTGGTGCATGGGCAGCATTTGCTTGCAGAAATAATACAAGGTCCAGATGGTGTCCAGGCAACATGGATGCTTCCTGTTGTGACAGGCACAGACTTGGTCTCTTTTAAGCAAAAAGGGAATTTAGCGGCAGGCTACTGGGGTCTCAGAGGCTCCAAGCAGTCTGCAAGGACAGATCTGGAGAGCAGACAGGAACGGAGGCAGCTCAAAAAGGCCAAGAACCATAAAGCACAACCCCGACTTGTAGCAGAATGACTCTGGCCCCAACGGTCACTCTCTTCACCACGACACCCCCACCACAGAATGGGTTCTGAAGGAACCTCATCTTCGCACCACTCGTTTAAGCCAGGCCTGATTGCCCAAGTCTGGGACTTGTGGCCATGCCTCAACTTCCAGGGGTGGGAGAGGAAGCGCTGAGAATCTTGCCATGGGAGGGGGGCTCCTGCATCCCCAGGACTCTATTCTCAGGGCACTGAGTGTGTCATACACCTCTGAGGGCTGGACAAGTTCCATGAAAGACAGCATCATGCAATGCAATTTGCTTAGATATAGGGGTCTGTGTCATCTCACGGATGCTGCAATCCCCCCAAAGCTCACTCCTGAAACCTTGCCAAAGTCAAGGGTTCCAGGGATCTTCAGGAAAGTGCCACTGTCTGCTGTTAGGGGGGCGGGTATGAGTGAGGACTTGGTAGAGTCATCTGTGACTGGCACTCCTCCATGCATGAGGGGCCTGGGGCATCCTCTGCAGGAAACTTCAGGGAGGGTGCTAGATCAAGGGCACCGACACCTGAAGAGGCCGTCAGTCCTTCTGTAGGCCTTTTAGTTGAGACTGCCACAGGCTGTATGGTTTTCAGCATTTCAACATTGTATTTCATGTTTGGGAGATAAGAACAACTATGATTTTCAGAGTTCTAATTATATTTCAAGCTGCAGAGAATAAAACTTAACAAAAGCCTTCTTGGCCTGTGATACAATGAACCTCAACTTGGGTAGGTGCATTTCTGCTCCCCTCCCAACAGTGAATTCTTAGAAATTCCTGGGGTGGGGGAAGTGAAATTTTTTCTTTGTGCATCTAAAGGGAGCATAGCCTACAAAGTGAGCAGAAACAATGATAGGACCGATGAGCCCCAGACCGGGCAGGAGAAGACCTGGGATCTAGAACCAATTTCACTGCTGATTTCTTGTGAGGTGCATCACCACTCTGGGCTTTTGTCGTCGTCTCAGAAAAGGGGGTAATAAATCCTTCTCTGCCTGCCTCAGAGTAAGAGATTGGGAAATGCTTTGTGGTGAGGACACTGCTATGTACATAGACTACTTCGGGGAGCATGAGAGGGGCTGGGCCTGGGCCCCAGGATCCTTCATTTCAGGATTCCTTCACCTGGTGTCCTAAGAATTGTGAAATTGGATATGAAACTGCAAGTGTGTGTGCATGTGTGCATATATATACTTGCGTGTGTGTATAGGTGTGTTTGTGTACGTGCGTATGTACATACATGTGTGTATAGGTGTGTGCATATGTGTGTACATGTGTATATTTGTGTGTACGTTTGTGTGTTTTCTGAGGAAAGGGTCCATAGCTTTTTCCAGATTTTTAACAAGATCTTGACCCTTCAGAATAGCAATAACTCCTATTTTAGTCCATCCCTTTGTGTGGACAAGAAACAGGCTCCCGAAGTGAGTGTGGAGAATCTGGGGCTTGTTGGCGTCTAAAACTGTGACCGATTATCTGAGTTAATTAAACGCTTTGGCAGAGCCAAGCCAGCATCCCTGTCCCCTCCCACAGCCAGGCGGCCTTCTGTCACACATGCCACAGGTCACAGGGCTGCAGCTGTGCTCTACGTGGATTTCAGGCCCCAGCATGGAATGAGGAACTGATCTGCCAGGCCTGGCTTCCCTGCAGAGAGGCCGGCGACCCAAGGCTGGCTTAGATTGTCCTCACAAAGATCCCCACAACTCAGTGGGTCCCGCATCTGTTTCAAACATGCCTGGCATTTCTTTTTGACACTAAAGTAAATGCTGGCTGGAGAGCCACCTACACAGCTGACGAAGGCTGCCCGCTCCTCATTGGAGGGCCCGGAGGAGATTCTGCAGGTCTTTGAAGATTGCCAAGACTCTTCTGTCACACTGAGCAGATATAAAATCCATTACCAAGCGCTAATAAAGGCAAGGAGGCCAGGCCGAGGACGATGCCCAGCTGGCCAAGAAAGCACACGCTCAAACCCAGAGCTGACGGGGCTCCGTGGCCACCTCACCGCAGCTGCTCAGGCTTCAGTGTTTGCCCCTCTTGTGTGCACCTCTGTCGGACTCTCATTGTTCTCAATTCAATAGTTTGGGCAGTGATTCTGTTTCTCATTCACTATAAAAGCATGCCCCTGCAGACCTCTCGGCACATTTACCGTGAGGCTGAAATTTTTGACGGATTGGATTTCAGAGGCGGAATTGATTACAGATGCAGTGCCTGGCAGAGACCTGGGGCTCCCCATAGACTCCCCCATTTAGAAACAGAATAAAGATTAGGAAGCTTGAGCAAGAGCAATCTGGGGCAAATCATGCTTTCAAGGGAAGGGAGGGTGGACGCAGTGAGGGAAAAAGTGCTTATCCCTGTTCAAAGGCATCTTCTCGAAGCCAGACAAAAATTCTTGGTTGAAAGGTGTAATGAGCTGCAGAGACCACTCTTCGCTACCTCAGATGCACTCAGTCTCTGGCACACATGCTCTCCTATTCACCTGTGCTGGGACTGAGACAACCGTGAAGTTGTCTCAGCTCTAGCTAAACCCTCTAGCACCTTACCCTAATCGCATTATGTTCTCATATACACCCTCCCCTTTTCGAGATTTCTGGCCTTGTCTGTGCTGTTCCCTCTGCCTGGAGGGTCCTCCTCTTATCTTTAATTATCAGAGTCTCAATTATCTTTCAAGGTCTAATTCAAATGTCAGCTCCTCCACGAAGACTACCAAGCTTGCAACCCTCACTCAGTAAAAATGAATCACGCCTTTCAATGCATAACCACAGGATTGCTGTTCTCTGTTCTATTTCACCTTCGTTTTCATTCTGTCTCAAGAGGGTCTGTGACTTAACTATCTCTGCATTTTCATAGCATGTAGCGAAACTTAAATGAACGTTAATGCAAATTAAAATGTGTCTTATTACCCAGTCTTAAGGAGATATGCTACTTTGTGCAGTATGCACTGGCAGGTTTTGCCTGTCCAGCATCAACTCCCTCTGTTTCAGGATACAGGGCCAATCAGTCCAATGAGCAGTTGCCCAGGGGTATTCCCTGGCCCTCCTGGGAGTGAGCAGCATCTTTCTGCTGTGGTTGCTAAATGGAAAACTGTCAGGCTGCGGCCGCTGGTGCCCAGTATGCCACCATGTGGGGAGGGGCTGCCTGAGAATGGTAGGTACCTTTAGGAGGCAGAGGAGGAAACTAGAATGGAGGGCTGGGGACACTGGCTTTGTCACCAAGGCTGGACCAGATGTGGCGGATCATCTGCAGAACAGTGTGGGCAGGCACAGTCAGCCCCAGTACCACTCAAATAAGGCTGGTACCAGCGTGTCCAATTCAGCACATGACCTTGGAACAAGAGGTGAGGACACAGGTGAGTAGTATATGACTGTGTTTGACTCATGCCTGCAGGGTGGAGCCTGAGCCCCTGGCAGGAGGTTCTGGGAGGAGGAGCCTGGCAGGCAGGATGCTGGTGCCAGGGAGGCCACTGTGGTTCACTGGGAAAAGCCAAAATGTGTAGTCAGACCTAGTGACAACCACTTTCCAGTTGGGAAAAATCTTCATATCAGTTTCATCTGTAAAATGGGTTAATAATCTCTATTTCAGGATTAGTATGAGAATCAAATAAGATCATGTAAATAAAGCACCTACTTAGTACATACTCAGCACTCAAGCAGTGGATTATTATTACTCTGTGGGCTGGGTTCTGGGCAGGGCCCCATCCTAGAAGAGTGCCAGGGATGAAGGAGGCAGATGATGGGAGCGAATGAAAATTGAGGCAGCAGCTCGGCTCTGGCCACCTGAGCCACTGTCTGGGCTGTGTTAAGCAGGTAGGAAATATATCTTAGTCATCTTTGTACGCCCAAAACTAAGCACAGTGCCTAGCATAGAGCAAGGCCATAGCAAATATTTTAGAAAGGAGGTTGCACTTATAATTGACATCTGCTAAAATTTTCTGGACCATCTAATAATCATCTACTTGACAACAGGAAGAAGAAGACAAGGAAAGCGCTTCAGAACTAAGGCTGTGAAATATAAATCACAAGGTTCCCTCTTACAAGGTTCTGAGTGATAAACCTAATAGTTAACATTTATTGAGCACTTACTATCTGCCAGGTGCTATTCTAGGCGTTTGTGTACATTGTGTCCCTTAATCCTCACAATAACCCTGTGGGAACTCCTGTGATCACCCATTTCACAGATTATGAAACTGAGGCATTGAGGTCAAATGGGATTTAACTGTGGCTCATGTTCTTCACCAGCCCAAGTTACTATTGGTATCCAGAGCAGGGTGGTCACAATGATCTCCAGTGAGAGAAGAATATATTTAAAGGCATTTTGCAAATTCTCAGGTGCTGAGTAGATGTGAGATGGTGTTTTTTACCTAACCTCTTGGTCTCTAGGTAACTCTAAGAACAGTGTGTTGAACAATCATGGTTAAAGAGAACCACCTCTCCCCCTGAGCCTGGCCCTGGAGACTGGACCCTCCAAGGAGGTATCTAGGGGCTGGAAAGGAAGATGGCCGCACGGGTCCCAGTGGCCAGCTTTGTCTCCCCCAGCCTCCTGTGAGCTCCCAAGGAATCAGTGTCTGCTAGGGGCTTCCTGGGTCAAGTTCAGCCCAGGCTTAGGGAATTCTAGGAATGTGGGGTTGATGGCAGAGCCCACAAGGCCGGGATCTGAATGTTCCTGTCCCTCTTGATCACAGCATTTCAGAACCAGAAGGTTCCCTGGACTTCTCTCATTCCCAACCAGGTTGCCAGGCATGGACAGAGACACTCAAGTCCTGAATGCTCCACCCAGTGGGTGGCAACAATGTGCAGTGGGCTTCTCAGCACAGGCCAGTAATCTTTGGCAAGGCTCTGAAGCCCACGAGTGGGAGGGCTTAGGCTGACCTCACCAAGACCAACTGAAGACAGAGGAAGGATGTGTGGGTGGGAGATTCTAGGGAGCCAAGCAGAACAGAAGGGAAATGCATGATTAGGGCCCAGGAGGGAGGCAGTGAGGAAGGCTGGGGTGGGGGAGGGCAGGAGTAAAGTGAGGTAAGAATAGATCTCACAGGGAAGCAGAAGGGGCAGGAGTGGAGGGCTGCGATGAAAGCAAAGGGCCAGCAGCACCTGGGGAAGCAAAGGCTGTGACGAGAAGGGAGGACCAGCAGTGCCTGGGTGATGATCAGCTCCCAGGGCCACACTTACGGTTGAGCTGCTGAGGAGTTAAGCAGCTTTTGGTGTAAGAATGCTCCAGAAACTACTAGACTTTTTAAGGTTTTCTACAAAGGATTTTAAGGTATTGGAATGGGCAGAGAGAGGACTCAGGGGTGTCATGAGGAGTAAATGACAGGGATGGCATATACTGGTGGCCTGGACTTCCCAAGGGGAGAAAACACTGTGATAAGGGTACAGCTGTGGCCAGGAGGAAACAGTGGAAGCAAGCAGAGACAAATGGCTTTCCTGGCTCCACAGAGGAACAGGAGGGGAGCAGCCTTATGGCAGACCCCATGGAGAGCCAGGCCTCAGGGAAGGGAGGAAGTGAAGGCATCTTACTTATTTCGTGGCAGCAGGACAAGGTGGGGCCTATCGTCCAGACACACACACTAGGGTGATGAAGGTGGGGGCAGATTGGGTGGCAGGAATGGATGGATGGACTTAGTTGTAGGCCACAGGATAAATGGAAAGTCAGCCAGAAAAAAATGGGAAGAGGTAGTAGGTTTGGTTCAAGAAAAATAGATGAGGGTTACCAGGCAGATGGAGCACAGAAACAGCTAAGGGGAATTGAGGAGGGCAGTAGATAAAGGGAGTTCATCCAGGAGGGCAGGTACAGTCTCAGGGCTCCCCACCCCAGGCTGAGGGTCAGAAGCCAAACTTTAGGCCCTGCGAAGACTGGTGAGAGCAAAGCAGGGTCCAGTGTTACAGGAACAGGGCCCTGGGCAAGCTGGCAAAAGGAGGACCTAGTATTAGAGCCATATTGAGGAGAGGGCCTGATCACAGACCCAATCGAAGTCCAGGGTAGTCTGGTTTGCAAAGTGCTGTGCTCTGGGTTGGGGTGGGACCCACAATGATGGGTCAGTTGACTGAATTCACCTGGACCTGACAGCAGGCCCCGGGTCCCAATCTAGGATTCCTGAGGCCCTTACTGAAGACAACAGGAAGCACTCAGGATGTCCAGTGGAAGCCCTTCCAACCCAGCCCACGCTGTTGGGCTCAACCATCTAGTAAATAAATGTGCCAGTCAGTGTCCAAACAGAGCCCAGATCTCTGCTCTTGAACCAACAAAGAGCTGAATGAGAAGGCCAATGCTTAGGAAGATAACAGCCATGCCACTGCCTTTCTGCTGTTTTTCAAGAGCCCAAAGAAGGACGAGATCTCTTACCAGCTGGCCCTTCCAAAGGGCACTTCCAAAGGGTGACGATGACGACATGGTGATGGGGTAGTGCGGACACTCCTGACTTACAGATTTCGCAGGGAACTCTCATCATTCTCTCAAGCTGCTGAAATAAGAGTTCCTCTCAGAAACATATGAGTTAAGGAAGCCTACATTGTGCCACAGAGAAAACTGGAAACTTTCTGACTGGGTGTAGAGCCCCTTCCTTTCCTGTTGGCCCTGGGGTTTCACTCAGACCATTACACTCAGACGCAGATTTGCAGCAATACATACCTCCTCTAGGCACTCCCCCTACACACACTCCCCCTTACCTTCAGGGCAACAGGAACTGTGAGCAAGGAAGGCAGACGAGGGAGAAAGAAGACTCTCTCACCACCGTCTCTTCTTAGACCCCTATTTCACTCTCCCCAGCACCGACAGGCAGAGAAAGGGATCACAGCAGAGAAAGAGTCATTCTATGGTCCCATTTACCTCTTTCTGTCCTCTTCCCAAGTCCCAGGCCACTCCAGGCCATTCTGGCCCACAAGCCCACTCTGTTGTTCGCTGACAAAGGCACTCAAGGCCAGCAGTAGCACAAGGCCGTGAGGTGCGCTGCACTCCATTTAGGAGGGAGACAAGCTCCTGGGGTTTTGAGCTGGAATTCCGAATGCATCAGTGCCTTGGAGATAGGATCTGCCATTCTTCATATGTGGCATCCCTATCTCAGGTCACAAAAGGTTAACACAAATTTTTGTAGATTATATAGAGATGTGATAGATCCCTGAACAAAAACTATCCCAAGAAAAGGTGCGCGCCTTCCTTCTTTCATTAATTCAAAAGAATTTACTGAGCGCCAACTACATGCCAGGAAGAGGCCTTGCCCTTGAGGAGCTTTAGAGTCTAGAAGCAAGAATGGACACAGGTAAAAACCCCATGTAACTAGGGCTATGAAGCTAGACAGATCAGTGGGGAGTGTGAAACACATACTTATGAATTTTAACATCTCTGTAAATTGGGACTAAGTGACACAGAAATGCTGTACTCACACATGTCTATTTCTGAAAATAACACATGAATAGGTCACCAGAAAAATGGGATTAAAGAATAACCTATACACAATCAGACTTTATGAAGAACAAAAATTCTAGAGGTCTGGGATAGTGCAAGGCTACAAACAGGAAAATTTATCTTTGAAGGATTTAACTTCCTGTATCTTAGGGGCTATAAAATAAACCCTGGACATGGAGGCAGGTGTAAGCCTCACCCACACCGAGCCAGAGACTGGGAGAACCATCTGGTGGGAAGAGAAAGACAGAGCTACTGGAAAGATCTTGAAACAAAGCAAGGGAGTCTGGACTTGACCCTTCCATGGACAAGAAGTGCTCAGGAACAGGAGTCCTCCTGATGACAGAATCTAGGACCTAAGATGTGCTGAGTAGGGACAAGAGGCAGGAGAATGCACTTGCGTGAACGCTCAAAATTGTCTTTTTTATGGGAATAACTGAATCCATGATCATGGCATCACTGAATATAGGCTTATTTGATCAAACTATTTGCCTTTTCTGCGTTTAATTTTATTCGTCAATAAAATAGGCATAATAATGGTATCAACCTCACATAGATAATATGAAGATTAAAAAAATTAATACGTGGGAAGCACTTAGAGCAATGCCTGGTACATAGTATTGCTCAAAAAATGTTAGCTTTTACTATCATTTATTTCTTTCTGGTGGTAAGGGGTGGCAAATAATCCACTACGTTCATATCACATATAAAAGTATTCTCCATGGTTTCTGTAAATCACATTTCACTTTGTCTGTGGGAAAAAAAAGAGTTGTAAATTATTTTAAACAGACGTACATACTTTAAAATACTGAGTTTATTTAAAAAACCAGCACAGTAAAAATTGCCACAAATTAAGCTATCTATCAATGACAGACACTCCTATCAATTCAAGTGTATACATTTAACTTCTCAAATTTTAATTTCCCTTGAAGACTTTTTAATTCTGAGGTTATATAAAATTAAACAGAAAAACATTAACATTAAACAAAAGTCCTTTTTGTACAAATAAGTGGGATCAAGCAGCTTAAATTATCACCTGAAATATTTGTACTTCAGCAAAAAAATCCCAGATGACATTATATATGTTATAAAAAAGATTCACATTATCCCATGGGGTACATCTCACATCACTCATTCTTCACATTTCTTTAACCAAACCTCAGGCAAAAAAAAAATGAGGGAATCTTTTTCCAGACAGTGGCCTTATTTTTATACATATTCTTTTTCTTAATTCAGAGTTTCTAAAAACACGGAGGTAAAATATGACTTACTTATAAGATATTCAAGGACCAAGCTATCATGGTTCTTAAGTTTCTTCCTTTCTCTGGAGAGACCCAGAGGTATTCATACCATCCAGATCTGTTCTCTCCTCCCACACAAGGTTCTTTTGTGGTGCAGAAATGTAGAAACCTCTGAACTCACCAGAGATGGAAGTGAGCTCTGTACCTTCAACCAGGCGCACAAGGCCTGATCCACTTCTGATGTCCTCAAGCTTCCTCTGAATTCAGAGAAAGTTTTGTATATGAGAATACATCAACTCATAGCAATAAAAGACTTTGAGGAACTCAAATGTTAAAAACCACCTAGGAATTGAACATTAGAGAAGGTGTTTACTGTCGTGTACTGGTAACTGGTGAGTTCCTATTTTTAATGAGCTGCAACAGAACAGAGGTTTGGCAGCATAACCAAACCTTTGCTTTCCACAAGTCTGTAGCTCAGTGGGATACAGGTGTCCTGATAGGAAACTGTGAAAGACGAAAACATGAGCCAGGTGATAGGACCAGAGAGTAACTGCACGTTGTAGGCACTGATGTCACCCACAGGTTCAACAGCAATTTGAATCGCTTTGTGAAATACACCTATTACTTTTCAAAACACTCTAATCACCAAACTGAGCCAGTGGAATGAATATAGTATTTCAATAGGAAAATCATACATTCAGAAAATATTATATTGTCATAATCAATTCACGTTTTCTGGGTACTGATAAATACAACACATTCCCCATCATAAACTACCAAAATCATTGCTATGACAATGAGAAAATGCGGAGAGGATGACCTCACTGGCATTTCCTTCCTTTCAGTGGGCAGCACCTGGATGAACAGCTGAGGATAAAGATTTCTCGTGGCCTAAAACAAAGGGTGGTGCTGTCCCTTCTCCAGTGTGACATGAGGGGCCCCCATATTGGAGAGCCTTTATGTAGCAGCCTCTAAGAATTCTGAGGTGAACACAGCTTCTGCATAATCTTCACATATATCCTGAAGTTCAGCAGCCACGGATCCCAGAGCTTCATCTACCAGCTCTTCTGAAAAGCTGGAAGACAAACAACACAGCTAAAGGTATGTACGGCCAAATATGGGAGCCACTCTTTTACTCAGCTGGGGAACTTACCACCCAGTCAATTCTAAGATTTAAATGGAAATTCAAAAGGCCAAGAATAGCCAAGATACTTTGGAAGAAGAAAAACGAGGTGGGAGACCTTACTTTATTAGATATTAGATCCCAAAGTCAAGCTAGAGGGAAGGGCTTGTACTATACACAGGAGGGACCTCACCCTCGCGATAGTTGAAACCAGTGGTGACCAGACACTGACCAGTTACAACCCAGCCCCAATCCAGATCCACCACTGACAGATATCCAGCTGCCTGACAGAAATGGGTACATGCCTTCTCTATGAGACAGGGGGCAAGAGACTCCAAGTTTGTGTTCTCTCGCTCTTTATGCATGCACGCACACAAATTTCTTTTTCCAAACTGAGAGTAACTTGAAGACTTGATATCCCTCAAGTATTTCAGTGTACATTTCCTAAAAACTAGGACATTCTCTTAAATAACCTTAATTATAAAAATCATAACATTAACATTGATTCAATACTATTATTACCTAATCTTAAAAACATTTTTCAAATCTTGACCTTTTACAAATCTTGCCAACTGTCCAAATAAACGTCTATTAAAAGAAAACTTTTTCTAAGCCAGGATTCAGTCTAGGATCCCACGTTGCATTTAGCTGTCATGTCTCTTTAGTCTCCTTTAATCTAGACTCATTCTTCAGTTTTTGTCTTTCATGACCTTACTTTTTAAAGAGTAAAGGCCTTTTTTGGTAGAATGTCCTTCAATTTGGGTGTGTCCGATGTTTCCTCATGGTCAGATTCAGGTTTTACATTTTTGGAACAAATGCCACAGCAGGGCTATAGTGCCCCCTCAGTCCTTATAGCTGTCTTATTACTGAAGAATGTTAATATTTATCACTTGGTTACAGTGATGTCTGCCAGGTTTCTCCCTTGTAAAGCATTACTATTTTCCCTTTGTAATTAATAAGTATATTGTGGGGAGATACTGTGTGCCTATGTAAATATCTTGTTTCTCATCAAACTTGTCTGAATCAATTATTACAGGGTTGCCAACACTGATTTTCTAATTCCATCATTCTTTCTTTATTCAATAGTTGTCATTTTACTATAATGAAGAGCTTTTCCTTCGCTTTTATTTATATTCATTCATGCACTCATTCTTTCATACAGGCTTGGCTTATAGATTCTTATTTCATTTGACAGTTTGTAAGTCATTACTATTATTACTTATTTTGATACTCAAATGTCCCAGATTGGCCAGTAGGAGCCCCTTCAAGCTAGCTCCTGGGTCTTCTTGACATGTCTCCATCATTCTCTGAAGCCTTCCCTTCTGGAACAACATGATGTTTCAGGCTCATCTTACATTTTCCCAGCCCCAGTCTTGAAATCGGCCATTTCTCCAAGGAGCCCTGGTTGCCTTTTCATGGAAAATAGTACTTAGAAACCATGATCTGGGCACTAAATGTGCTCACTGCTTCTAAATCCTCTCTGCAATAGACTCAGACAGACAAATCCATACACTTGCCTATTTCTATATCTATCAAAAACCATAAATTCATAATACCTCCAATCCTAATTCAACACAGAGGAGTCATTCTAGCCTCCCTCAGAAATCTGGCTCTCATTCACAATATACTTATTTATTTGATCAATCCTAAACTATAAAGTAGTTTTAGAATTGTTAACCCATGCCATAGTGTAAAAGAAACCTACTGACTAGAATTTAGTATGTTTACAGTTCTTTTGGTCTTTAACCCAGAGGATACAGAGTCAAAATACCATGTTCAAAAGTTACTTAGACTAGTTTTTATCTGTCCCTGCTCCCTTTAGCATAATGATATTTACTAGAAATACAGTTAGGTTCATGTTTCTGTTTGTATTCTAATTTATGGTTACCCCGTCCTTGATTTGGAGGGATGTATAGGAAACATCAACATGTTTCCAAAAGTCAGAATTATTCAAAAAAGGTAAATGCAAATAAGTGTCGCTCATCTTCTTCTCTTATCCCTTTTACCCCATTCCTATCCCAGCTGTTTGGTTAGTCTGACAAACTCTTATCTTTTAATTTGCATGTACAGTTCTGTTTCATTTAACGTAATTGACATATTTGAGCTTCCGCTACTAAAATACTATTTGTCTATTTGTTCTCTCTTCTTCCTTGCCTGCTTGTGGATTTTCTAAATTTTCATTACACTTTTTCCTCACTATTAACTTGCAAATTATACACTCTTACTATTCTTTTAGTGGCCACCCTAGATAACAATAAGAATCTCTGACTTAAAGTCTAACATTGATATTCTTGCCATTTTCTCAGACAATGCAAGGACCTTAGAACACGAATGCTATTTATTACCTTCCTGACTTACATGCTATTGTTATTTTGTGTTTACACACACACCCATAAGACATCAGTTTATTGTTTTATACAGTCGATATTCATTCATCCCACATATTGACCTTTTCAAAAATTCATGCCTTCCTATATTTATAACCTTTCATTTGTGACTGTTTTTGCTCTGCTTAAAAAATATCCTTTTTATATTTCCTATCATGAAGGTCTACTGTTAATTTTATCAACACGGTTTGAAATCTCTCTTACCTTCCTTTCTGAAATACGTTTTATTTGGCTTAACTCTCTGGATTGGGGTTCTTTTCTTTAGAACTTTAAGAGATATGCCAGGTCTCCCAGCTTCCATTGTTTCTGTTTATCCTTTTTCCTTCCTCCAGCTGATTTTAAGGTTTTCTCTTTATCTTTAATTTTTTAACAACACTATGATAGGTCTATGTATAAATTTATTTTTATTTTTCTTTCTTGGGCTATTAGAGCTTCTTGAATTTATGACTTGATGCCTTTTGTTACCTTGGGGAAATTATTAGCTATTCTCTTTCTCTCCTCTCCTTCTGAGGCTCCAGCCACATATATATTAGACATTGTCCCTTTATCTTTTCTTTATTTTCATCTTTTTTATGTTTCCATGCATCACTCTGGAGATTTTCTTCTGTCCTATGTCCCCAGTCTCTAATTTTTTCTTTTGATGTGTCTAATTTGCTATTGAGTCCATCCAATGAATCCTTCAGAAATTGTATTTTTAGTTCCAGAATGTTCATTTGGATTTAGTTAGGTTCCTTGTTCTCTCTCAAAATTCTAAATTGTGTCTTTTATCTCTATGAACATAGCAGTAATAGTTTTTTTTTTTTCTTCTATCAATTCCCTGCATTGTAGCAGTCACAGTTATTCTAATGTCTGTGTCTGAAAGGTCCAATACTCAAAGCTACTGTGAATCTGTTCTTATTGTCATATCTCTCTGTTGCCTGGTTATTCTTCACCACATACCAGCCATTCTATTTGAAAATTCTAGAAATAATTTAAGTCCTAAGATGATGTCATATACCTTCAGAGAATATTTATGTTTGTTTCTGCCTGGTGCCTGGGGATCAATAATCTAGAATCATCTCAATATAATTTCAGGAATTAAAATAATCTGGAGTTGCATGCAGTCTGAGAGAGGGCCTACTGGCATCCAGGTCATCCTTATTTCCAGAGTGACACCCTTCAGGGTCCCAATCAAAACTGAGGGAAGTTCACCAGGGCACCTCCCCTATCACAGCAAGCCCTGAATTCCCACCTCTGTCCTCTGATCTGAAAAGGCCATCCAAAATGTCACTATCTCCCTCTAGAAATGACGCTCCAGTGCCAGACAACGGGCTAACCTCCCTGGGTCTCTGTCTTCTCCAGGATCCTGCCCCAGTTATTCTTTATTACCTAGTTAACTTCCTGATGCCTTCCAGTATGTATGCTTTATTTTTAATCTGGCTTTTCTATTAAGAGTTATCCTCACTGGGAAAAGTGGTCCAAATTACCATGTGCATCATTACTATAAGCAGAAGTGATTACCTCGTTTTTATATTTGCTTTGGTTTCTTTATTCCTATTCTTCTATACAATAATTCATCATACTATGAAATACCAAGGTACTCCCAATACATTTAAACACGTTAAGTAATATATCTGTTTTCTTCTTTTTAACCTTCCTCACCCTGCCTTCCCCCTCTGGGAACCATTCCTCCTGGAGTCCTCTGTCCTCTGACTCCAATCTAGACTAGTTGCTTTCTATGCTCACTGAAAAATCTTCTCTTACAAAGAGCTTTTGCCATTTTTCTGGAAGTTCCATGTTGGAGTCTAAGTTTCTTAGATCATCCTGTCTTCCTCTTTCTCAATGTACATCTTGCATTGGTAGCATGCATCCTCCATTAGCTTACTGACAGTGCATGGGAACTAGATTTTTGGACATTTGCATAGCTAAAAAATTGTCATTGTTTTATCCTTAGATTTAATTGATAATTTGGCTAATAAGCACAGAATTCTAGGTTAAATTTTGAAAGTATGCTCTATTATTGCCTAGCAATGTCACTACTGGAAACAGTATGTCATTCTTACTTCTGATCATGTGAATATGCCCAGTTTTAATTCTCTGGAACCTTTTTCCACCTCTTCCTTACAATGGGATACCCAAATTTCCTTTTCATAATGAGGTACCATGGTGTGTTCTATTTATTTACTCATTTATTCGCTCACTCACTCACAGTGGACAACTGATAAACTCTTTCAATCTAGGGACTAGATTCTCTTATTCAGACGTTGGATGCTATGGACTAAGAATTTATATGTCCCACGTCCTAATCCATATCTTAAAGCCTAATCCCCACTGTGGTATTTAGAGGTGGAACCTTTGGGAGGTACTTAGGTCACGAGGGTGGAACCCTCATAAATCGAATTAGTATCCTTATAAAAGAGGTCGCTCTCTCTCAGCCATGTGAGAATACAGTGAGAAAACGGCTGCCTGCAAACCAGGAAGCAGGACAGGCCTTCACCAGACATGGGTATGTTGGCACCTTGATCTTGGACTTCTCAGCCTCTAGAACTGTGAGAAATAAATGTCTGTTGTTTAGCCACTCAGCCTACGGTATTTGTTGTGGCAGCCTGAGTTAAGACACTGGATATCCCACAAAATCCTCTAATTTTTAAAATCTTTTCTTCTCTATTATCTATCTCCTTATATCTTTTTCTACTCCCTCCTGAGAGATCTTTTTTTTTGAATTCCTCTAATCAATTTATTTCAGCCACCATATTTTTACTTTCTAAGAACTTTTGTTTTATTCTTTGAAAGTTGTTTTTATAGTATCCTGTTCCTGTTTCATGACGTAATAGCTTCATTTATTTCCCTGAGAATATTAATTCTAATTTGTTTTTAATGTTTTATTCTCCTTCCTGCATTGTCTTGGCTTCCTCATTGTTCTTTTTATCTGTTATAAGAGGCTATGTATCTTCCATGGCTTTCATCAAATGTCTGGTCATCTCACCTACCTGCTATATTCAGGAATGAGAGTTGCAACCAAGCCCCCCATTTTCTGACTCACTTGCACTCTTGAATCTTCCCAATGTTCTTCTGCATTAATCAACCTGGTTCTTGGCTTCACCCTCATCAGGCACTTGGCTCTCTCAGGTCTGCGAAGTCATTCGTTATTTGTCTAACTGCTTTATGGCTTCCAAAATTTTATTGCTTCCAAAATTTTCTTATTTACTGTCATTTATAGGTTCACACCTTTTATTTTTTTAGTGACATACAGTTGGATAGGAATACAGGGAGTAAAGATAAATGCATATGATCAATGTCTTTTCAAATCAGGAACCTTAAGAGTTTACTTTCATCAAAGTATCACCTTAAGCCCTTCCTTTCACAATCAACCTTTTATTTACATCCAGTTTATGTAATCTGCTCCCTTCGATCAGTGGAAAAGTGCTTTTTTTTCAGGTGTAAGGAGAAATGGAGACATTAAAAGAAAGAAAAAAGCCATTTAAGTTCTCCCTCATGCAAGAGGCTGTTAAATGAAGTCAACTGTCTTAGGATAATTTTTCAAGATATGGTCAATATAGCTATCTTTGGGACAATCAAATCAGAAACAAAAACGAGAGATCAAAAACAGAGCTAGAAAATTCAGATGCACTATTATGCGAAGGCCAAAAGATAGCAGAGGAAGAGAACATTTGTAAAAATCCAGGCATATTTTTAATAGCTCTGTCTGCCACACTTTGCCCTATTATTCCTTATAAGCTGAAAGCTTTTCCCTATATCAACAAAACAACTATGAACATAATATATCATTTATCAAGTGGTAAGAACATACATGGAACATTATATCTTCTTTGGCTGGTTTTTGGATTTCCTAATATGCCAATTAGCCTAACCAATATAGACAGATTCTGGGAAAATGAGTGAACATGTTACGGACTGTGTGTTTATACATAGAAGCAAGTCAAGTTTACCTATTCTCCTCCTCCACAGAACAAATGTGCATCCCAACCAGAACAAAAGGTCTCATATGCTTTGAAGGGCACCCTATGTTAAAGAGAAGTCTCAGGACTTCAGGTTAAACCTGAGAGATTGAATATAAGTGATTATCTCCGTTCCTATCCAAAACTCCACTAAAATCAAAGGAAATATATAAAATGAACATCTAAATCTACAAAGAGAAAAAGAAAGACAAAAGTCGATGAGAAATGTCCAAGATTTTCAGAAGATAAAAAGCACACAAAAGAATCGTAACTAATTCAGCAATATAGAGAAAGCTGAAACCTAAGTGTCTATAAAGGGAGATGCCAAGAAAAAGCAAGCTGATTTGTCTCAGAGACAAAAACATCAGAGAGACTCAGAAAGGTGGAGCGAAGTAAGGGGTAAAATATGAGGGCATGGGTTGAAAATTTGCAAAATGAGAAGGTAGATTGATAGGTCTCCACCCCTGCTCCTGGCAGCTAAGTAACATTTCCTCTTTCATCTTCACAAAAGAAAAAAGTATATATTCTATTCTTCGGAAAAAATAAACCTGTAATTTAAAACCTAGCCAAATTATCAATCAAATATGAAGATAGAATAAAGACACTTTCAAATATGTAAGTCTCAAGAAATGTCCTTCAATACACAAAGCAGGATATGCTCCATCAAAAAAGAGAGTAAACCAAGAAAGAGGGAGACAAGGGCACTAGAAAATAAGGACTCTAATGTGAGAGGGAGAAAATCTAACACTCAGGGCACTGAAGGGAAGTCTCAGGGCAAGAATCACATGCAGATCTAAAAACCAGTTGGGCCAGACGGGTAGGAGAAAGAGGGTCTCAAGAGAAAGAGTAGGGGGTGGAGGCAAGAAACAAGGATTAAGTAATATATCTGATCAAGAGGAAAATTACATTGAGAGGTGTTGACTAGCTAGTGTGTGTGGAAAGTTAAGAAATATATAAAACAGCAAGCAAATAAAAAAGAAGCAATTATTAACTCCTGGAATATGTTTAAAACTTGTTCAAGAAAGAAATGAAATCACAGTATACCATTAGCTCGATGATGAAAAATATTTGCATGTTTGTTATAAAGTGATATCCATGAGGTTTGGGCCCTATTTAAAAAGAATAAATTTACACATATTTTTCAACTATTTACATAAAAAAGGCTAGCCATTCTTCAAAACGTTAGCAGTAATAGGGCTGTTTTTCAACTCCACAAAACCACCTTTCTCAAGGGAGGGGACTCTCTGAAGGAGGGTTAAAGAAAATGTTGTAAAGTCTGAAGGCCTGCTGCTGCTGTGTGCAAGTTTGTCCCAACCATTAAGATTTCACAACCATAACTGTTTCCAGCCCCAGCAACATTTTGTGTTCTCTGATGGACATGGTCCTCACCAACAGCAACAGGAAATCCTCTCTGACTTAAATATTGTGCCTCTGCCTAAGGAGAGGCTGCAGAGTGCTACTTTGCATGGCATCACCCAGGTTGTCTTAGTCTCCTCTACCTGCAAAAAGGTAGTTAGCAGAGAAACCTGCTAACCCAAAAGCAACCACTGGAACTCCAGGGCCCGAAAGCACAGCACGAGACCTTGGCCAGTCCTTTCTCCAGCCCTTCTGTCGGTTAACATTTGGCACTTGGCTCCTAAACAGAGGCACATAACACTTTACTGACCTTTCGGCGATCAGCCATGGATTGAAGGAGCCCACGGCCTCATGGGATACCATCCGGAGGTACTGCTCGAAACGGCTGCAGTAGTCACCAATGCTGCGCCGCATACTGGGTGGGACAAAGAGGGCAGCGCGACCCTCTTGCCGCTGAGGATCTTCTGAAAGGGAGAGTAGGGGAGCCTCTCTTTTCTCTGATTTCTCCTCTGTTCCCACACTTTCATCCAGGGAACTGAAAGCAAATAAAAATTATGAAAGCACTCAAAATCATCTGTAAGCAAGGGTAAACTGCTGATTTGCATCCATGGTTTGATAAAGGCTTACTTTCTCTTTCTCATGCTGAACAAAACTCAACATCTTATCATCGCTTATCGTTTCCCCTTTCCACTGGACTAACCCTCCACACGGTAGGAATTCCTGACCTGGAGACAAAGGAATTCTTAAAACAAATCCTACGGTAATTATCAGCACAACCACATGTGCCAATGTGATGCTTACAAGAGTAAGAATCAGGCTCCATAAGATGCAACATACTCTATACCCATCTTAAACACATACTATTTTACTGAGCCATCTTGGAGTTGGCAAGATCTTTCTCAAAAGAAAAATTTCTCTCTGACTTGTGGGAACTGAAGGAATATGAAATTCAACAACATCAAAGGCAACCAACTACAACGAAATCAGACAGTCTCGTTGCCACTTACTTGCCATTACAGGGCCTTTCTAACATGATGTTCACGTCGGGGTCTTTGATAGCAACTGTCTTTGTGATCCTGATTGGATGAGGAGAAAGGGACCTTCCATTTACTGCTGGGATTTTCTGGTCTAGAAAAAGAGAGGAATAAAATGACTGCATGCATATAAAGAAAAGTCAGTGTATATATCAGAGCTGTCCTAGTGGCCAATAACCTGTGAGGAAGTCATATGTACACCTTGTAAGCCTAACAGGTTTAGCGAGCAGTGCAATGGGAAAAAATTCTCATTTTAAATGAAAAAAGGTGAATTTAAAAGTTACAAAGAAACAAACCACGGAAGAATCAGTTTTGAGAAAGAAGGAACTTTTGAAGCCTCTAGAGGCTAGCTCTGAGGAAGACTCCATGAAGAGGTCTGTGCAAAGCCCCAGGCTATGCGGGTTCCATTAGTTGTTTTTTAACCTTTAAGTGGTTTGATTAGGGAGAAGGGAAAAAACCACTTACACCTGAACACTTAATTAGCTGATTTAATTTGTCAATGGGCTTTGCTGGAAAATCTGCACGATGACAGTCAAAACATTAACTTATTAACTATACCTTGCAGGCTTGACAGCTCTTTTGAGTTTTGGATTATTTATAATTTTAAATGCATTTCAAGTGTAAGAAGATCTGTCCTTTTCTTAGGTAAGAAGCATCTCTAAAGCAAAGAACTTTCTTTGGCTCATTTATATGCTTATGATTTTTACTGCCAGAAATACTGCATAATAAGTCAGTTTTTGTAAAAACATTAGAGAGTACAATCAATTTTCAATTGTTCATAGAAAAAAAGATATAGAAATACAGATTAGACCCTTCAAAATTCAAAAATCACTTTAAATTTGGTTTGGAGTTGTAACTGAACATACAATCAGAACAACTAGAAACATAAAGTTATTAACATGGTTTCATAATTCTAGAAATAAAGTGTCCAAAAATTCATTTCAGTCCTAGTGTTCTCAAGAGCTCCTTTTCAAAGCACACCTAGACTTTATGCAGAGTCATAGACAGTGACTAATAATTCAAATTGCCCTTGGAAAAAGAAGAGAACACTGAGTTCTAGGTAAGACTATCTTTTGTGTGATGCAACCTAACTTTGCAGTCAATGGCCAAACCATCAGTGAGATGAACTGCCCTTCAACATTTCCCTTCCCACTGAGTCACTAAGCCATGATTAGAAGGGTCCGCCCTATGCCAGGCCTGTGCTAGGCACAGTGGGAGACACAAATGAATATGACAAACCCTCTTGCCTTGAAGGATCTGTGGCCTAGCTGGGAGAGATAAGAACCCTCTACAAACAGCTCTGCACATGGTAGGACATGCCAGGAATCTATGAGAGTTCAGAGGAAGAGAGCCAAGTTCCAGCTTAGGAATACCAGGAAAAGCACTGCAAGCACTGCGCAAGTGGGATCATGTGAGTCAAGCCTTGAAGAATGGTTCAACTGCTATATATATGATAATGGAAGCTGGAGTAGAGAAAACAACACGAACATAGAATAGAGTGCTTGAAAATTACAGAAAACATAAAAGGAACAAATTTGGATTATGTTTAGATGGCTCATCCCTCTGTCAAAATTTGACAAGAGAGAATACTTTTTCTAAAACAATACCCCAAACTCATATTTTTAAGAAACTGTATGTAACAGAAGCTTTTGTTTTAAACCTTCAATACCTAAAATTTCCCTTATATCCCTCAGTACTCATCATACTTAAATTCCTTTAGAGGTAATGTTTAACCATATTTTATTCTCCTCCTTTCATTGAGTAAGGTAGAAACCGATAAACATGAGTCAGATAGAATTTGAGTAACACTTCCCAGCTAAAACTGTAATAGTAGCCTAGCAACTGCAACCAAAATATGTATATATGAATTTTTAAAAGTGGAGGAGAAAGTGAAAATCTTTTCAAAAAATGGTATGAGAACAAATGGATATCCATTGGGGGAGGGGAGGAATAACCCTCAATTTCAAACCACAGACACACTTTTATTCAAGATGAATCATAGGCCTATACATAAAAGCTAAAACCATAAAGTTTCTAGAAGAAAAGAAGAGACTCTTTTCAAATTAGTAGTAGGCAAAGTTTCTAAGATCAAAGAAAGCAAAAATAATACAAGAAAAATTGGTGTTTGACTTTATCAAAATTAAAAATGTCTGCTCATAATAAAACACATTTGAGAAAATAGGAGAGCCATAGATGGAGAAAAAATATTTGCAAACCTTTAGTAGATCAGTGGCTGCTAGGGGGAGGGGAGGGGTAACGAGGAAGATTGATAATGGATGCAAGGCTTCTTTTTAGGGTGATAAAAATGTTCTAGAATTAGATAGTAGTGATATTTGCACAACTTTGTAAATACACTAAAAACTATAAAACTATACACTGTAAAAGGGTGAATTTTATGGTATCTGAATTATATCTCAATAAAGCTGGCATTTAAAAAATATATATATATTTGACAAACAACTTGTATCCAGAATGCATAAAGAATTTCTATAACTCAAAAATAAAAAGACAATCAATTAAAAAAAGCAGATTTGGATATTTCACAAAGGAAAATATACAAATGGTTAGTAATTACTTGAAAGTGTTCTAGACATTATTCATCATGAAAATGAAATTAAAACCATAACGAGACATCACTACATACCCACTAGAATGGTTACAACTAAAAAAAAGACGAATAGTATCTTCTATTTTTTAGTTTCAACCATAAATGGGTCAGGATGAAAAAAATAAAAAAGACTGACAACATCAAATGTTGGCAAGGATACTGAACAACAGAAACTCAGTGTAGATGGGAGTATAAAAATGGTACAGCCACTTTGAGGAAAGGTCTAGCAGTTTTTTATAAAGTTAAACATATACCTAATTCCATGCCCTGGTAAGTCTACTCTTAGGCGTTTATCCAAGAAAAATAAAAATGAAAGCCCACATAGACTATACATGAATATATTCATAGCATATTTATTTCTAATAGTCCAAAACTAGAAACAACCAAGTGTAAATCTACAGGCAGATGGATAAACTAGATGTGGTACATACACACAATGGAATACTACTAAGCAATGAAGAGGAATGAACTACTGATACAAGTGTGGTAGGCTGAATAATGGCCCCCCCAAGGTATTCGCATTCCCTGTAACCTGGGAATGTTCTCCTCTACAGCAAGGGGATTTTACATTAAGGCTCTTGAGATGGGGAGAGTATCCTGGATTAATGGAGTGCGCCCTAAATGTAACCAAAGTGTTCTTATAATAGGCAGTCATGGGAAGATCTGACTACAGAAGAGAAGGCAGTGCGACAACAGAAGCAGAGTCTGGAGTAGTATGGCTACCAGTCAAGAAATGCAGACAGCCTTAGAAGCTGCCAACACATTGATTTTAGTCCTTTAAAACTCACTTCAGACTTCTGACTTTCAGAACTATAAAAGAATAAATTTGTGTTTTAAATCACTAAATTTGTGCTTTAACTTGTCACAAACTTAAATTTGTTACAGTGGCAATAGGAAATAAGTAACATAGATAAATCTATAACACGCTGAATGAAAGAAGCCTCAGACAAAAGAGTAAACGCATGTATGAGTCCATATTTATGAAATTCTAGAATAGGGAAACTATTCTATAAAAAAAAAAAAAAAAGGCACAAAAAAGCACAATGGTTGCCTGGGTGGTGGGGAACCGGATGGGAAGGAGCTTAAGAGAACTTTCTGAGGTGATGATACAGAGTATATTTTGATAGGAGTTTGGGTAACAAAAATGTATCCATTTATCAAAACTCATCAAATGACACAATTAACACTTGTGCATTTTATTATATGTAAATTTTATCTCAAAAGGAAACGGCCATAAATAAATGTTAAACTCTAGTTGCTGATACTCATGTTGAAATGTTTTAGGATGATGTGTACTAATGTCTGCAACTTACTTTAAAATACATCCAAAAATAACACAAATTGATGGATGGATAGAGGATAAATATATGACAAAGCAAATATAGCAACATGTTTAGAACCTAGAAGGCAGGTATATGGGTGTCCACTGTAGAATTTTTCAACTTTTCTGTATGTTTGAAATTTTTCAGAATATAATGCTGGGGTTTTGAAAAACTAGGGGGGAACACTCACCATTTTTTTCTTCCTGCATCCAAAGATGAGGGTCAGTATATACGATTTTATTATACCTTTGGCGAACTGTCTCCTGGTATTTCTTTAAAAAAAAAAAAAAAGTTTAATTTATGAGAAAAAAATTAGTTTCATTACAAACCAGAGCTTGTAAGAACAGTTCAGTAGATATATCTGATACAGACACATTGCTAGAAATGGGCATCTGCAGGCTAAGAAGTGATCAGTTTATTGGGTGAGACTAAAATAAAATGAGATTATTCTAACCTAATTCAGACCAGCGCTGCCCACTAGAACTTGCAGCGATGATGGAATGGCCTATATTTGCCATATCTAATATAGCAGTCACAAACTACTAACCACTTGAAATGTGAGTAGTGTGTTTAATCTTAATTTACATTTAGATGGCCACATGTGGCTAGATACTACCATTTTGGACACTTCTGGTCTAGACAGCCTCAAGAAGGGAAAATCAAATTAACCAAGTAATACAAGTACTAGGATAAACTATATGTCTTTAAATTTTCAAAAAGCAACAAAAAATTATCTTCTCTTTAATGTTTCTATGTAGCAGCAAAGCCAAAATGAGATTTAATCATGGTGCAATTAAAAAGAAATAGCTGAATTGGGAGTTAGGAGACTTGGATCCTAGCTCTGGGGGAAATTTTTTGTGACTTTAGCTATATCACTTACTCCCTTATTGTGTCTCAATTTCCTGCTTGAACAATCCTAGGGTCAGAATTGTTCTGAGATCAAAATAATTTCTGAGATCAAAAATTCTGAGAAAAGCATTCTAAAATAGTACCATGGGGATTAAGAAAGGTAAACTTATCTGTGATTTGCCAGGATCACAGGCCAGCAGGGTGGAAGAGGCACCTGAACAGCATTTACAGACTGAGGGATGAAGAAGTTGATGATCCTGGTGTTTTTTGAATCACATATCAACGACATCAGGGAATATTAATAATGATCATTTCCAGAGTTGTCAGGTAGTGTGCTAATAATTCATGCCTCATTTTATCTTTAAAAATATCCTACTTATTACAGAGGGTAAGTTACTTTACCGAGGTCATACACTTGGTTGGCAGTTGAGCTAGGATTTAAAACCAGGACCGTGTGATTCAGAAGTACTACAGAAGCACGTGGAGGAGCTGCACTTAGCAAAGGCCAGTCCCCGGGGGCCAACCAGAGCTGAAAGCCCGAGGCCTTACTTCCATTTCCTCCATTCGGATCATCATGGTCTCCAGATATGGGCTGTCCTTGTTGTCCCCCAAGGTGGCTAAGGTGTCAGGCTCCAAGATCTTAGAATGAGTCACTGCCCAGAACTCATGAGTG
Organism: Pteropus medius; assembly: GCF_902729225.1. NCBI lineage: Eukaryota > Metazoa > Chordata > Mammalia > Chiroptera > Pteropodidae > Pteropus > Pteropus medius. The sequence continues at coordinate 17,747,174 of NW_024349799.1, read as the reverse complement.
GTATCTTCCAAAGAATTATCCAGCTGATGAATGTTGTTGAATTCACAATTAACAGCAGTAGCCTACAAAACATGGAAGGGTGATAGAAAGGCAATACAAAGACAATAAAGGAACTTAAAGATGAATTCTGATCATAATGAACCAACCACGTAGTGCTCCAACTGTCAAAGTTTCTACATTCAATCAAACCTCTCCTAGGTGAGTAAATATCAAAAGCACTAACATCAGTACAATTTTTACCACAGTCATTTAAATGGTAGCATTAATAACCAAGTAATTCAATTACTGCCCACATAAATTATCATCATTACCTGTTTTGCCACTTGGTAAAGCAAATATCCTCCTTGTGCTATACTCAGAAGAATGTGCAATATTTTACAGGTTGCATACTTCAGAGAATGTATCTATTCTTATTTGGTTCAATGCTTTTGTAAAAAATGTCTGTTCATGACATCACAAAGTTCATGACTGTCTTTGCTTGACACTTTCTATCTATAACCCAAGAGAGTTTGACCTTGTATTCTTGACATTCACGAAGCACTTTATAGCCTGCAAAGCATTTTTACATACATTGTATCTCTTTTGATTTTAATATATGTCTATATATGATTCTAACACATGTCTATAATCTGCTCTGAAAGAGGCTTTTGCAAAGAATGTCTGCTGGCAAAAATGATCACTTCAGGCTTTGGAATGAGATATTTCTGGGACTAAATCCTGGTTCTGCCCACTGATATGCCTGCAACTGTAGGCAAGTTTACTTAACCTCCCTGGGCTTCAATTATCTCATCTGTAACATGGAAATAATAATCAGAGCTTTATTTCAGAGTTGTAAGGATTACACGAGCATTTGCATAATAGGACACTTAGCACAGTGGCTGGCAAAAAGTAAGACACTCAATGAATGGTTAGTGCCATAGCCAATGTTAAAAATCTTTTGACAGTTCACTCGCAGAAGAAAATATATGAATGACCAATAAAGATATGAAGAAATGTCCAACCTTAATCATAGTAAAGAAATAAAAATTAGGTGAATAATCAATACGATAAAATTACAAAAAATCTAGAGACAACTAAACAATTAATACAGGTCTAGTTAATTAGGATGTATATATTTTCATGTGTAATAGTTTTCATCTATGAGGAATAGAATATCAAGAATATTATGTGCCATTAAAAAAGATAAGGTCTCAATGTGCTGATATGGAAAGATCATCAAAATATAAAGAAAGCTGGGTACAGAACAGCATATGGTATCCGTCTGTAGTGAGGTTTAACTTTTTAGATTATACTTTTTCTGGATTGTCTGAATTTTTAGCCATGTGCCTATATAACTTTAATTTTAAAAAATTCACACATTTTGGAAAAATGTATTTCATTTGCAAGTTCAGTTAATGACAAGAGAAACAGCAATAGACAAATATTTTATAATAGTACCCTTCCAAGACCTTGTCCATCCTTTCTATAAGTAAGCCTACTGAGAGTTGTATTTTACTCATCAAGTGCAGCAAATGTTTCCTCCATTTTAGAAATGAGAATTCTGAGAATTTGCACTTAAAGTTCCATAGCTCTTTTATAAGTTAACACAGCAAAATAACTCTTTTTACTTCATCGTGCCAACTTCAATGAGGTTTTTGGTTTGTTTTTACTCAGTTATTTATAAACATTAACTCTTGGTGGTACAGCCTGGGAAACTCTTTGCAAACAATCCTGATATTTAACAGCAGCCCAGAATACTACAAATGGATAGAGTTACTTTACTTTTTCAATAAGTTGTATTAAAGACCATTTAATGCCTACAGTATAATACTTATATAGAAGGCTGATCATTCTTAATAATATTTAAATGTGTCTACTTCACTGACAGCATTTGCAATCACTTCTTTTTCATATTAAAATGCCACATAGAGTTGCCTCTCTAGATTAGAGGTTAGTCTCATTTTTTGCTGGGAAAAAAAGCATCATTTGATGGCTGTGCTGCACAGAACAGCAAGCCATAGCACACCTTATCTGTAAGAGCTAAATGTAGGCTTTCAGCTTCTAGTCTTAGAAGCCTTACCTCAGATGAGATTCTGTCACAAAATATTGGTACGATAAACTTATAATCACAAAGATTAAGAAAATATGCTGCAGCTAAAATACTGCTTAATAATTAGAATAGGGATACAGTCTCGAAATCTACTCTCCTCCTGTTCCTAAGGTCACTGGGCTGGTGGAGCTTCATTCCAACTTCCTTCTAATTCTGAAACCATCACACTTGCTCTGAGCAAATAAAGCAACTTCTTCCCAATCTCCACAAAGATGCAATCGGCACCTTCCACTCACAGCCCTAGGCAGGGTACGAGCATTCCCACAAATATTAACCACAAGTCCTCCAAGGAAGAGCACAACGGTGGGCAAACACAGTATATGTTGTTGTTTTTTCCTCAGATGTTCTCCTTTTTTCCTGGGTTAACTTCTTTGCTAGGCCAGATACTGGTCATTACTGGGCACTCAAAACATGCTTGCCTAACAATAAATATAAAGCTTTAAGCATAAAGGAAATTAGGCTGTAATGAACAAAACTAGGCTGAATGAAAGGAAATGGGATAACCAGCCTTCTACTGCAGGCCATCAACATTCAGGGTCACACAGTGCACCCACATTCTGTCATCAGGAGGAGAGGAAAAAAAGCGAGCCGCTGACAAAAACCTGTGGCTCTAGAGATTTCTGTGAGCTGTTTGCAAGGCTGATCTGAGTCATAATTCTAAATATACACTGTAAGAATTAATATAAAAAACAACTTCCACCCTTCTAGAGTAGGATAACCTAGTGTTTGCAAAGTAATCTGCACATCATTTTCCTTACAATTGAAGACATTATCACGTAATAATACTGGTGTCAGTCATAATACCCACACCACACAACACACACCTCCTCTGCAGGCTGGGCTGTCTCTGTGTTTACTGATGGCCGACCCTTCAAATGAGTATCTGCTTCCAGAGAAGAATTGACTCTCTATTAAAACAGACAAGCATGTTCATGAATTAACAAAATGTACAACTCGTATTAGTACAAATGAATCCTGTTACCAGAATAACTTCTGTGTGAAACTGTTTGTCAGCTTTAGCTACACTAGGCTTTTTGCAGCAATTCAAAGCATTTTGTCATCACAAAATTAAATGCCATGTGTTGATCTTGGCTTTCTGCCCCACTTCTTCCCTCAACTTTGTAAACGTTGTCAGAGTAACTGTGTGTTTTGATAAAATTACACCACTTCTCTGTTCCATAGTTTCCTCATTGATAAAATGAGGAGAATGGACGATTTGGTCTCTAAGTGCTCTCCCAGTTCTATATTCATGAGATTTCCACAAAGTCTAATAATAATTTAACATTTCTTAAACTAGAGATACAGAAATTTAGTGGCCTGTTCAGGAACCCAGAACATCATTTCATTCCATTTAAGATGACAATATTCTTCTGTGGCCTCATCTATTCATATAAACAAGACTGTTTCTATTAACAGGGCAGATCTACAGGGTCTAGCCACAGCATTCAGCTTACTGCTTATAGGAGGATGGCACAACCTGTTGGTGATGCTGTGTGCAATTTCATCTTCAAAAAAGTACTGGTATGTGAACCGAAGCTGTCCTAACGTCTCTCTCCTTTGGGAAAATAGAGCTAACCATTCCAAACCACTAAGGTGAAAGAGCACAGGATTAGAGTAGAAGCAATTAACTGAACACTAACATTACCAATAGATCTATTTGATTAAGAATGGAAACTATAATCTAAACTCATTCCCCAAACTAAAATATTACCTTTCTCAACAGTGGGACTTTCTTTTCCCCTTGTCTTTATCCCTAACCCACAATGGAAGACACATCAATAGTGTAGAGTGGTCTGTGGGTGTCCACAAGGGGCTCTTGCACGCACTACTCCCACACTATACAGCAGTGGTCCCCAAGCCCCAGTACTGGTCCGTGGCCTGTTAGGAACTGAGCCGCACAGCAGGAGATGAGCAGTGGGCGAGTGAGCGAAGCTCCGTCTGTATTTGCAGCTGCTCCCCAGCACTGGCATTACCACCTTGAATCATGAGGCTTTAGATTCTCACAGGAGCACTGGTCTCTGGTGCCAAAAAGATTGGGGACCACTGCATACACCACAGATCTGCAAGCACTGCAGCCTGCAGCTGCCAAACATTCAGTCCTACAAAAGGTCAATGTGACCTTTGTAACAACTCTTTTTATTCTAGAACTTCCAAAAGACAAGCAAATGAGATGAACTAGATTACCTGAGCCTTGACCAGGAGAGGCTTCAAATGCTCCAGAACTGTCTTCTCTACCTTGTCTGCTAACTGGGTGGCAGAAACACTATAGAGAAATAAAACTGAAAATTAAAATTAAAAATAAGAAAATATCCTATGTTGCACATTTATTTACCACTCCAGGTGAAGGAAAATCAAATGATTATAAAACTACAATGCTTCCCTAATTTTAATGGCCATACAAGTCCCCTGGGGATCTTGTTAAAATGCAGATTCTGATTCGGTTGGTCTGAGCGAGGCTTGAGATTGCATTTTCAACAAGCTCCCATGAGATGCACTACTAGTCCTGACCCCACTTTGAAGACAAGGCTTTGAATAACATATGAAGAAGTATGTTATGCTCTTAGTACATTTTAAAAGAAAAATGGCTGTCTTTATACAACTGAAGAGGTTAGAGGACTAAACAATTTAAACTAATTTTGCTCTCTCTCAAAATCCCACAGTAACAGAGTTAGACATAAATCCACAAAGAGAAGGAAAAAAATGCTGCTGGAAAACAGGACAAAGGCAAGAACTAACTTAGTTGACCTGAGAAAGCTGAATTCTTGGCCAGTAATGGGAAAAACTGAGAATCCACACAATTTGCACTGCTGATTTAAACAGGCACAGGACTGGTAGTACCAGGCATCTCTAGCCCTGGGGTTGAGCTGGGAGAGGGTGGCTTAAATATGGAAGACAAGAGTCAAATGATGTTTGAGAAGGTAGATCCCTGGGTCCCTTTCCCTACTTCACACAGACAACTTCCTCTCTCCAACTCTGAGAGAGATCTATTTGCTCATTCTCTGAAGGAGTTTCTTCACTAAGGAATGCCAATCATAGCTGAGGCTGCAGGTACCCTACTGAAAAGAGGGGATCACATATGCATGTGGAATGCCACATGGTAAGACTTACAGCCCTCCTCCCCAACTCAGCTCCTAGGACACTGGCATCCAGATCCTTAACTTTTGGGCAGAAAGATCAGAAAACTCTTTCTGGATAGTTTGACCCACCCCAGAAGAAAGACCCAAAGACCAACATGATGATCCTTAGCAAACAATCCACCCAAATGACCCTAGGGGAAAGCTCAAGTTCAACAATCTTTTCATCAGAAATGTGCTAAAATAGCCATATACCTATAAAGAAAACAATGAACCCTAATCAGTATTTCATCTCTTACACAGAAATTAATTCAGAATAAATCACACACACAAAAATAAAAGCTAAAACTATAAAGCATTTAGTGAAAAATATAAAAGAATATCTTTAAGACCTTAGCACTGAAAGTAGTTTCTTAGTTCACAAAAAAGACTGTCTATAAAATTAAAAGTTGATAAATTGGTCTTGATCAAAATTTAAAACTTCAAGTCATCAAAAGACACCATTAAGAAGACACATAAGCAAGCCACAGTACTGGGAGAAAATATTTGCTGCACATATATCTGACAAGGAACTAGAATCTAAAAAATATTTCAAAGACTCTTAAAAAATCAATAATTTTTTTAAAAAAATGGACAAAAGATTGAACATATACTTCACAATAAGCACTAGAAAAAGTGCTCGTTATCATTAGATTTCAAGGAAATGCAAATCAAAACCAAACAAGATACCACCACTCTCTCACCAAAATGGCTAAAATTAAAAAGACAAGCAATACCAAATGTTAGCTAGGATGTAAAACAACTATAAAGGAACTCCCATACTAACTAAAAATGGGAAACAGCCCAAATGTTAATTCACAGGAGCATGAATAGACTGTGGGAAATTCATACAATGGAATACCACTCAGAAATAATGGAACGAACTATACAAGGCAGTCCACTGCTCCCCTGGCCAGGTTTCTTCCAGAAGTTCAGTTCCAGATGCCCCAAATGTGGTAAGCCCAATATTTGCAAGGACTGGTTCATTTCCAGATGCCCCAAATGTGGTAAGCCCAATATTTGCAAGGACTCACTCATGACCTTGTCCATTGACTTCCTGGGACGAGTGCCTAAAAACTCTCAGGGAAGCTCAGGTCAGATTCCGAGCCAGACTGTTCAGCCTACTTCCTCTTGGGAATCTTCATCTAATGGCAGCAGCATCGCCCTTTCCTTGTTTAGTTAGGTTTGTGCTTGCCTCTCAGTTTTTTAGGTGATGAATTTTATGAATAAGGGTAATGAAAAGATTAACATAAGAATCAGGACAGTCATTATCTCTGGGGGAAAGAAGGAGATGCAATCAAGGAGGAACACACGGGAGTTTTTACAGTTGAGGTAATGATCTATTTCTTGGTTTGAGGGTGGTGATGCGCGGGTGTTCATTTTGTATTATTTTGGATTGTACATGTGTATTTAATATGTTCTTCTACATGTACAATTTTCTAAAGTAAAAAACACTCAAAGGGATAAATGAGGTACAAAGAGAGAATTATGCTTTTTATATGGCTCAAAGGACAAGTGGGTAGGAGTTGTAGGGAATCTAATTCCAGCACAATCTAAGGTCATACCTTCTAATAGCTAGAGATGACTGAGGAACTGACTGCCTCAAACAGTGGTAACCATTCTATCATAAAGGCTATGTATGAATATGCTGGACAGTTACTTTGTGGAGATGGTCCAGAGGAGACAGAAGTATCAGTTGGGGAAAAAGATCCTTCAAAACCGAAGATTCTATGATTGTATAATTTGAAATGTTAACTATAGACAAAACAAACAAAAACAACAACACTTGGCCCTCTAATGATAGAGCCACAGCCCTTCTAACCTAGGAATGAATGTTCTATCATGACTGGTGACACAATGTACAGCTATTGCAATGGGAATTCTGTTCATTTGACTTCAGGGTGAATTATTATCAGAGCTAGAAAAATGAGCCAAGTGCAGGAGCAACAGCATCAACTAAATCTTCTTGCAAACTTCTTTATGCTTATATTTAGGGAGTAACACTCAGGAGAAGAATGAAAAAAAGGCAACCTATTTGAAAACTTAAGGCTATATTTAAGCCAACAGGTGAGCAGGACATGCATGATAACCTTCTCAAAGGCCAAGAGAAAAGCACCTTTGAGAGCTGCACAAACAGATGAAAGACTGATCTTTCAGACAGAAAATTTCCTAAATTATAGATATTTCTTCAGTTATCATTCAAACGCCACATGAAAGAAGTATTTCCTAGCAAAACTACTGTACAAAATTTACATGTAGGCATGCAGGCACTCCATTCATTCATTCATTCATTCATTCAGTGAGGTTAGGCCTAAATAATCCAGCTTGGTTGGTAACTGTCTAGACCAATTAGAATACGCAAGCATTCAGTATTCTTCCTCAGAAGCAAACGCAAACCTCAAGTTTTGAAGTCTATCTATTTCTTCAGTTTTGAGTTGAATCAATTCCTCTGTTCTTCTGGAATTTTCAGCATCAAGCCAATCGAGCCTAGAGGGCAATACAAAACAGTCACCCCAACTCTCCTCAAAGCAGCCAAGACTCCCTAGGGCTCCAAACTTGGCTCTACTATAGGCTTCTTAGGCGACTTCAAAGTCTTTTAAGCAGGCAGCAGCCAATAAACATAAGTGTGACTATATCTCTAAACAATCTCAATTAATTGTTAAAATAGCTAGATGATGTAGAACAGGTCTGCTTTATCTTTCTCTACCTCAGAAACAGATATTTACCTCTGTTTTTGCATTTTGTCCATTTCGTCAGCTTTTAATTCTTCGAGTTCCTTCAATCTCTTGGAAGTTTCAGCATCAAGCCAAGCAAGTCTAACAGACAGTACATAAGAGTCAGACCAATTCTGCCTTGACCTGCAGGGTGTCATTACCACAGAAAGAGACTGGGAGTCAGGACCCCAAAGAGCACCAATCCTGGGTCCATGAAGGACTCAGGAAGTAATGCAATCTCTCTGTACTTGTAAAGCTTTCCATGTCATGTTCCATGTAGAAAGACATTTCTATGCAAAAGCACTCCTAGCTAGTGTGTAGAGCAACAAAAAATTGCCCACAAATATTCTCAAGAAAACTAGCCAACACTGGACTTAGGATTTCTTGTTCAACTATAAAACTGTTGCCATAGCTACAAATTTAGACAAAGAAATGGACTCCTAGGAGAGCAATAAAGGCACTGTGAAGTCAAACAAAAACAGAAAGGAAAAGCTAACTCTGAACAACTTAATTGTATGTGGAAGGGCTTTAATTCTTGCAGTTTAAGATGTGTGAATATTACTAAATTATTTAATGGCTCATTTTCATTTTTGCTTTTCCATAATTGCAGGAACAATTGCAGAGACCCATTTTCACTGCTGTCCCCTATGGCATGTTTTCACCTCATCACCCCCTATTTAAGGACTATTCTTCAAGCCCTAATTTATTTTCCATCTCCCTTCATGAAGCTTAGATTTCTGTAGCAAGAAGTATCCTGTCCCCCTTCTAAAATCTCTCTGTTCTTAACCTTATAGTTTTTAGGGCATATACCATGTCCTATCTTAAATTATAGCTAATGACATGACCTCCCTATTGACTGTAAATAAGCAGAGGCTGGGATTCTGTCTTTTTTGCACTTTTAAAAAAAATCTCCATAGAGCACGCAATACCATACACAAAACAAGCAACTGGTAGACAACTGACGCGTACAATTTTTGAATGAAACGAAAAGAAATACAAGAGGTGTTCACTGTCTAAGCTGTATAGTTTGACAGAAAAGGTTAGTAATTTACATTTTAATAACCAACTTTATATAGAGAGAAGAGAAGAAAAAATTCACTTTAGAATCTACGTAAAAGGGGCCCTTAAATTTTCAAAGATTTGAAAAATACCAGCACAAACCTAGCTGCTTCATGCTCAATAGCACCTCTCGATTGACTTTCCTCTTGAGTATCTTCTTGCTGGACAGACTGCTCTTTTGTGGCATCTTTAGGGCTAGATTTCACCTTTAGCCAGGCAGCACTGCAAAAAATGGAAAAGTATATCTTTTTAATCATTCATTCCAAATCTAATGACTCATTGAAAGGTGACAGCTCAGAGACGACAAAAGCATTAACTGAATGGTGATCTCCAGCATGGGGCCCTAAAGTGGAAGATAAATGTGAAGCAGTGAGAATCTCTAGGACTCAGGCTCAGTGTTAAAGGAGAGAAGTTCTTCTTTGCTTCATAGAAGCAATCACTATTTTAAATAACAAAAAATAATTACCAATTACAAAATGATGGGTGAACTTCAACAAAACTATGTTATAATATATAGATCTGGGTCGCTAATTACATTCCATATTACAAAGTAATTCTGTAGCTTTATACCGCCTAATACAGCACTATGAGCCTAGAAGACTTAACAGCTCCCCTCCGCTATCCATCGCACATACACTCTAGAAGACAGTCCATTACATGTTTGGTTTGCAATATAAACTTCAACTAATTGATGTTTTTATGAGCTTACCAACTAACTGAACTCACACTCTATACTAACACATATATAAAAACACAAAATTTAGAGCAGAGAAATAAAAATGAAAAAGTCCCACGCTTGTTATATAAACAAGACGTTAAATTCTCTAGACATGGTTTTTTCAACTTTAAAGTGACGGTTGATGGATAAGCATAACCATTTATTCAGAATCGTTCAAAGTCTTAAGGGGAATCCATTCTACCAGGCTTCTCACTGTCTTCTGCTGGCCTCCCAAAAGGCAGACCCCTCGAGCCACCTAACTTCTCACTTACTTTTCTCCCTACATCACTGCTTTTTGCTCCCTTCCTTTTAATATCCTACCTCTTGGTCCTTCCGTACAGTGCTTTTCAGAACTGTCCAATGGTAAACAAGTCCTCTTTATCTTTAACCAATTCCCCAAAGACTACTTCCACCTAACTGACCTTACTGCCCCTGGAGGACAGTATTTTCTCCTAGCTCTGTGGAACAGCGGCTCCTCATTCTCCACGTGCTATGAATGAGGGTGACACGGCAATCATGTCAGCATTATCCTAACTGTCCCCTGCAGTCAGGACAGTGTCTATGAGATGTATATGGTTTTATAATTCATAATTGTCTTGACTTGGAATTAGAATTACTTTAAAATATTCATTCATTCAGCAAAGATTTACGGGAAGCCTACTAGGACTTCCTAAGTGTTGGGCACTGTGCTGGGCACTTAACACTAAGATTTCCTGGCCTCAGGTAACTAGAGTGTGTGGGTGAAGAGACAAGTGAAGCGAAGCCCACAGGAAGTTACTCTACCCATAGTCAGGTAGGAGAAAGGAACCAACAGGTTTTTAGACAAAAACTTACCATGTGTTACTCACCCAAATAAGCTATTCTTTGTAATAGGAACCCAGGTTGCTGCTTTATTTGTTCTAAAAAATAGGTCACTTTTACCTGTGGAGGAAAAATAAAATCACATACCCAAACAGTCTCTTGAATTTCTACATACCATTTAGGAGATGCTGGTGGGGACGTGGGGTTTGGAGGTATCCAAGGAGCCCTATCATCTTTCACAGGTTGTTGGTTCATTTTTAATCTGGATGAAACTGTTGTTCGTTGCAACCTGCTTTTGCTGTGAGATTGGGTTGGTCTACTTTTTTCAGCTTTGTGAAGCCCCTGTAAGAGATAAGTATAAATTATAAAACCAAAGGACATCAAAAAACTGTTTTCAGCCTCTGGCTTACTGAAACTTCAAGTGCCCCTATGCTATTCATGCAAAAATTGACTGGAAAGTACTGTAGTAGAAATTTGGAAGAGAGTGTAAATTATACTGAAACAACCCTGGTAAGGGGGAGGGGAGAGAAGGTATAAAATTGGAATCCCTAGCTTTGCCATCATTTTATATATAATATATAAAATATATTTATTTTTATATTTTTTTTTCCTAATTAAACAAACAAAAAAAGGTAAACTGTTAAACATTCTTGGTTAAAATACTTAACCTCTCTGAGTCTCAGGTTTCTCATCTGTAAAATAAGAGGTAATTTCTTCACCGGTTTCTAGAAGATTAAACAGGCTAATATAGGAAGATTATGATGATGGAGAAAGACGTATGCCATCTAAATAGAATGAATCAGGCTATTCTAAAATGCTATAGAGAACAAAGCTGTCTCTGGAGAAGATCACCAAGCTGAATTTTTACAAGCTCAATCCTAACTTCGCGATGACCCCATATAAAAGTCTGTTTGGAAAGGAATAAAGACTTGACCCAAATCCATGATCTGTCTAACAATAACTGGTGATAAGTGCTAAATATCCTTTTATCAGTTTGCTACAGAAGCCTCTAGATAGCACCATCAGATAGCAGTAACCACATTAAGAATATTTAGACTAGGAGGTAGTCTTCTGGCCAGTTCTCCACTGGTAGGGCCTTAAATTAAATTTTAGAAGCTTAAAATACAGTTTCAAGCCAGCTGGCTCTCAAAGCCATATTAAAAAGTACTCACCCCAGGTTGCCTTTTAATACTGAGTGGTTATTATTTATCAATATTCATCTTTATCAGGAACCAAATCTTAATCCCTTCAACTTTCACACTTCAAATCAGAAGCAGGAAAGAAAAAAAAAACTCCGAATTTGAAAATAGCCTGCCTGATTAGGACCCTGCTATCAAATTAGTTAGGATCTAACCAAGCCAGGACAAGAGAGAATGCTCTGTCCTACCAAAATATTAAAAATTGCTATTTTCTGTTAAAAAAGAAAAACAACCTAGAGCTAAGCTAAGTCAGCTTAATTTAGATAGTTGAACTCAAGGGCTCTCGCATTCAAATGCCTGAGAACTCAAATCCTGGATATACCTTGTACTAGTCTATGTGACCTTGGGCAATGTCAGGTTAATACAAATGGGCCAAAAGAAAGAAGTAATTTCATACTTGCTGTAGTCTTGTCGGCGCCAGAGTATCTTTTTTCCTAACTGGTTCAGTCGCAGGCCTCTTCTCCACTGCTTTTGTTTTTGCCAGAGCCAATGCCTCTTCTCTGCAGATTGCATTTTGGTCTAAAATCGACAGAGCTTCTTCCGGAAGGATATCAGCATCTAATACGTCAAATTCATTCTCCAACCTCTGAGTCACTGGAAGCTCTATATCAGGTTGATACTTATCTATGTGGAGATTTCAGAAGGACAAACTGAGAGAAATGCTATTCAAATCAAGTAGGTGAGAATGATTATCTACAGACAGATAAGCTCCAAATATCTATCCCAGCCCTGTTAAAAAGTGAGCTATTTCATTGCCAAAGTTGCTCCTCATCCTATGACTCCCACTACAGCTCTACAGGCAGAAACCTAAGTGTCATGGTTAACTCCCTGAATCTCACTGCCCACATTTACTCATTCACCTGGTCTCTTGGACCCTAATTCTAAAATAGCTCTTGTACTTATCTCCGCCCTTCTGCCAAGGTCAGGCTTGCAATATCCTGTGACTGTAATAATAGCATCTCCTAACTGACCCTTTCTTTATCACCAATCACATCTTTTTCACCTGACTACCAAAATTGTTTTTCTAAAATGTAAATAGTTAAATGTCACTTCTCGAAAACTATGATGTCTTCTAATTTGATACAGAATAAAGTCTGAACTCTAGGACATTTGACCAGCAATGCGAAAGGAAATAAAACTGTCTTTATCTGAAGATAAGATAATGCTTTCTATGTAGAAAATCCAAGAGAATCTACAGATAATAACTAAGAAGAGAGTTCAGCAATGTTTCTAAATAAAAGAAAAACATACAAAAATCAGTATCATTCCCATATATCAAAATAATTAGAGAAAAATATAAGAAAAAAAACAATCCATTAACATTGGCAACAAAAGCTATAAGGCACTTAGAAATCTAACAAAAGATATACGAGACTTTTACAGAAAAAATTCAATGGTATTTTTAAAGGACTTGAAGAAGATATGAATAAATTATTTTCATGAAAGGAAAGAATACTGTAAAGATGTCAATTCTTCCCAAAGTAATCTATAATTTCAAATGCAAATTCAATTAAAATCCAACAGATTTTTTTGTGTGTGTGGGTAAAACCAGGCTGATCTTAAAATTCTTATGAAGAGTAAAATCCCAAGACTGCCCAAATAATTGCACAGCACAACAAAGTGGGGAGTGGAGTGGGGGCGGGAGTCTTATTCTACCAGAGATAGTGTTCGTGATAAAGCTGTAATAATTAAGGCAGTGTGGGAGTGCAGCAGGAACAGGCAGAGACCAATGAAGCAAAATGGATATGACAAAGGCAGCATGACAAATCAGTGAGTATGAACTGGCTTGTTCAATAGGGCTGAGACTATCCTTTTGAATAGTAATAAAACAAAATAGAATCCTTGCCTCATACAGAGCAACACTTAAATTCTAAATGGAACAAAGACCTAAATATGAAAGGAAAACTTTAAAGCTTTTAGAATTATAGCAATACAAGGCTTACTTATCAAATATATGAATTTAAATATGAATAAATTTAAATTTAATTATACTAAGCTACAACTTCTTTTGACAGAAAGATACAATAAAGTCGACAGACAAGCCAGAGTCTGGAAGCAGATATCTGTAATACATGTAATTAACACAGGATTAATATCTAGAATATATAAAGAATGTTTACAATCTATTAAGAAAAATGAACAATCCAATAAAGTAAGAGGCAAAGGATAAAAACTAGCAATTTAGACAGAAAAGCTGAAATAAAAAAAAAAAGCTGTCAATAAAAACATGAAAAGATGACCGGAAAAATCAAAATGAAAACAATGAGGTACCATTTCACATCTACTAGATTAGAGGAGACTTTTTAATGTGAAATACCAAGTATAAACAAGGATGTGGAAAGCATGAGCAAGAATATACATGTCATCATTGTTTATAAAAGCAAAAGATTGGAAATAACCCAAATGTCCAACAGTAAGAGCTGAAAATAAACTATGGTATATTCATACAAGAGAAACCTATACAACAGCTAGATTAATAAATTAGAATGCATGTGTCAATATGAACAAGGTGTACAGACATAGATGAGGGAGCAAACTGCAGAGTGATGCTTTCTGCAAGACACTATTTATATTAAACGTATGTATTTGTGACAATACTGTGTATTGCTTATGGATAGATACATAAGCAGTACAAGCATAAAACCAGAACAGGTCCATACTATAATAACAATAAGAGTAACCTCCGGTGAGGGAGGGAGGGGAATAGAATGGAGAGAGAAATATAAAAGAAAGTTTTTCAGGTCTACCTATCATATTTTATTTCTAAAAAAAAATCCGAAGCAAATAAAACAAAAGTATTAAAATTTGTTTAAATCTGGGTGGTGGATACACAGGTGTTTACTATTTTCATTCTTTGTTTTAAATAGTTCATAATGAAAGGCAAACTGCGTTCAGAGTTCAAGAGCCAGATTCAGATCCCCCACAACTCTTCTTTAATCTGGTACTTTTCAAGGCCATGGAAGTTACAGAGCAAGGAAATATAAATTAGAAGGAAAGAATGTTATGATTAAATCCTCAATCTATAATTATTAACCCCCAAGTTTACATAGTGCAAGGCAACTCTGACCTCGAGGTCCTGATGCCTTTCCAGTTATGATCTGCATAAATCAACATGCAAATGCAGTACAAGTTCTAGGGCAGCTGAGTTTGAGCACTTTGCTGGAGGAGGGGAGGGAGCCACCATCCTCATATCTGACAAGTTATATTAATGCAATCAACCCATTCCAAGAACAGTTCAGAAGCCGCTAAAGAACTGTACCAGCCAACAATTACATAAATCACAAGATCTAATCAGGCTCACACAGATTTCCCAACTGAAAAGGGCAAGAGAGACAGTTTTCTACTCAAGTAGCTCCCTATGATTTTTTTGAAGGTAGAAGTCAGAATGGACAAATTAGGTGAGTGATATCTAAAACAGAAACGGAAAATGTAACCTTATGAAATCCAGATCATATAAGGGAAAGAAGAAAAATGCAAATAAGAGGGATACCACATCCTTACCTATAAAATATGCAAAGTGACTAATTATAACCACACTTCAATTTGCAATAAGGATAATAATGATTATTATCACTTATATCTGCACAAACTCTTTTCAGTTTATAACATAATTCACATTCACATTTGAGCCTCACCATGATACACAGAGCAGGCAGGACAGTGATTAGTCTAATTCTTGAGATGATTATTATGAATTAAAAGCAATTTCTCACATTTTCATAGCACTTAGTAATTACCTAATTTGCTACTTAGAACAACTAAGTCACATAAGATAAGGACTACTGTCCCCATTTCACAAATGAAAAAATTGAGGTTTTGAGAGATTAAGTCACAAAGTGGCAGAGCCGGGACTAGAAGTGAGGTCCTTTTGGTTTGCATTTTTCCCATGGTAGTCTGTCTTCTTGCTTTCTCATTTGTTCGTACGGTGAGTTTTCAATTAGTAGGTTTTCCAACTTCTCTTTCTGAAGCTGTTCCTATTTTTCACTAATCAGTTATTGGCACCTCTAATCTCCTAGCTCATTTAGGAAACATGTCTCTCTGCAGGTCTGGAAAGTTCCTCCAGAGTATCACAAGTGAGCCTCCAACACTCATTATTCAATCTACTATGATCTGCTTTTCTTATTCAGTTGCACCTCTTCATTGAGTCTATCATTTAAGTGCCTAACACTGGGCTGGTCACAGAAGATAGAACAGCAAATAGAACTCTTGTCCTGAAAGGAAAGGCTGGCAAAGGCAAACCTATTTAGTTCTAACTAACTACCAATGAAGAAAAAAGAATATCACATTATAGTGAATAAATATCTAATAGCAATCCAGTAAATTAGGTTTTGTTACATTCACATTAGAGATAGTATATTATATGCTATTAAGGTTCCACAGACTAAATGGCAGATTGAGAAATAAATCAAGTGAAAACTGGACTGATATATAACTTTCAAATCAGTAGAGGAAACAAAACGAAACAAGAAAACCTTGGTTAATATAGTAAATTACAACAAAGGAAAAAAAAACTTGGCAAATGAAAAACATAAAATAAGGCAGGAAGTTCAAATGTATCATTAATCTCAGTAAATTTAGGTTAAATATAGGACTCTACAACAGTGTTAAAAACACCAACAATAAACTATTTACAAGCAACTTTCTTAAAATAAAAACAGTGAAGGAAGACAGAACATAAAGGAATGGAAAATGTTATTCTAAGTAAATGTCAAACAAGTTAGATGAAACAACATTAATACCAAACAAAACAATATCCAAAGTGAATAACATTAAAAAAGAAAAAAAGAAATATTTAATAATAATAACACATAAAATCCACCAAAAAGATTTAGCAGTCAGAAACTCTTAGGCACCCCCCCAGCACAATTTCAAAATATACAAAACAAAAATGAATAAAAATATAATAAGAAATTAAGAAAATCTCAAGTATCATAAGACACTTTAACATACCTTTATATCAGTCATCTACAGATCAAGTAAATAAAACCAGAAAACTATAGAAGAAAAAGAAATAAAGATAGGAAAGGAAGAAATAAACCAATGGTTATTCAGAGATGATATAATATACACAGAAAAACGCAAATAATCTATAGATAAATTATTATAAATAAATTAGCTTAGCAAGGTTGCTAGATACAAAAACAATACATAAAAACCAATCATATGTCTATATATCAGCATTATACATCAGAAATTAGATTGTTAAAAAGACATCGTTTATAAGAACATTGAAAATAGTAATATCAAGGAATAAATCTAATGAAAGATAAACAAAACCACACACACACAAACTATAAATTACTCAGAGTATTTAAAGACAATCCAAAAAAAATGGAAGGATATACCTTGTTTATGGATTGGGAAATCAATATTCTAAAGATATCAATTTCTCATAAAAATTCCAAGTTTGGTTTTCATTGATGTTTTCGGTGGGGCGGGGAGGGAGTAAAAATGGACAAATTCTGATTCTAAAATTTCTATGGAAACGCCAAGGGTCAAGATTAGCCAAGACACTCTGGAAGAACAGGTGGCAAAGCTGTTTAACTGGATATCAAGACTTAGAATAATTAAGGTAGTGTACACTAGCGTAAGAACCAACAATTAGATCAATGGAGGAGAACGGGGGGCCAAGAAAATGACCCACTCATATGTGGACAGTTACTTTATGACAAAAGTAGCACTATATACCACTTTGGCGAAAAATTAATTCTTTCAACAAATAGTATTAGCTCAACTAGATATCCATCTGGAAGAAAATATAACTTTTTTTTCTAGGAAATAACAGAAAAATGTCTTTTTAACTTAGACATAGGGAAAAGCTTCTTAAACAGTATACAAAAAAAAATACAGGAAAAGGTTGCTACAAAGGGACTACAATGAAATTAAGAATTCTGTTCATCAAAAGACACCATTGCAACATTTAAAATCAAGACATCTTATTTCTAAGAAGATATTTATAATACAAAATACCCCTACAAAGAACTCCTACAATCAATAAAAGAGAAAGTAAAAGAGAGACAGAGATCAGGGAGGGGGGAGTGGGCAAGAGACTTGAACTGGCATTTCACAAAAGAAGACATGTAAATAGCATATAAATATATGAAAAAGTACTCACACCATTACTTATCCAGAAAACATAAATTAAAACCACAATGATAGCTTATACATCAATTGGGTGGCTAAAATTTAAAAACTAGTAAGTGCTGGCAAGGATGTATAGCAACTGTTCTCATACACTCTTGGATGGAATATAAAATGACAAAACTTTGAAACAGACACAGTTGAACAGACACATATCACATGACATAACAATTACACTCCTGAGAATATACCCAAGAGAAACATATGCACGCATGTACCAAGAGACATGTATAAGAATAATCACAGTAGTTTTCTTTATAATTGCGCAAATATAGAAAAAACTCAACAATTATGTTGAATAACTATGGTATAACATGTACATCCGAAACAAATGCAATATTGTATGTTATCTATAGTTTAATAAAAATCTTTAAAAAAAAAAACCAACAGAATAAGTTATGGTACATTCACACAAGGAATACAGCAATGAACATAAATCAGTTACACAAACAGAATAGACGAATCTCACAAAGTGTTGAATGAAAGAAGCCACTCCCAAGAAAATGCCTATTATGTAATTCGATTTTTATAAAAGTTCCAAATCAGGCAAAACCAAAGTACAGCATTAAAATCAGAATGATAGTTAATTTGGGAGAGGAGGCAGGCAATAAGAGATTGGAATAGGAAGGTCCAGGGGGATTTTGTAGTGCTCGTAATGTTCCATTTCTTGACTTGGGTAGTGATTATACACATGTATGTCTTCAGATAATTAACTGAACTGTAAATTTATATTCTGTGTACCTTTCTATGAGTATATTTGACTTCTTTTTCAATTAAAAAAGGAAAACTAGCTTACTGGATTTATCCACACTCGGATAGGAAGAGCACATTAAAAAATTAAGTATTAAAATTTTAAAACTATTTTAAAACACTATCAACATATATATCTCTGTCAGTTTAAGAAAGACAAAAGAAGAAGAAAAGGAAATCTTTTAGCAAAACAAGAACAGAAGAAAATTTCTTTAACCTCATATGCAGAATGGCCAAAAACCAAGTCAGCATCATATATAAAGAAACATTCCTGAAAAAAAAAAAGGCATAGATGACAGAGGCTCTGTTCATCCCTCTGGCAACCAAATCAAAGTTGTGATGGAAACAAGGAGAAGCAGCAAGGAAAAATCGCCTGGGATGAACAAGCATACAACTAAGGAGAAGTCCAAGAAATCACCCTGCAATGGCAGAAGGTAGGACAGGGCGAGGATGCAGGACCGCCCGGTCTCGAGCAGCTGAGTGAGACAGAGGCTGCGGCAGTGGCAGAAGCCTCTTAAAGGGGCTGTGTCCACAAGTGGATTTTCGTGATGACAGACCAGACCTGCTCGCTCTGAGCACCAGTGCCGATTCAGCTGCACGCAGCGGGCACCAGTGACTTACAGGGAGACACTGTAAGAGTGAGTGCCTAGGTGAGATTCGCTCGGTACAGAAGTGCCAGTGGTATCCGTTGCTCCCTGTTGAGCCCTCCCCACGCAGAGTGCGGGGCACAGCACCTTCATAGCCCTGATGTCATCGAACTGGATAACAGAGGTCACTCCACCCAGAGGATTCCCTGAAACCACGCCTCCCCCAACTCACGGCCCCACCCAAGCCACATCCAGGTGTATCTTCAGAGAGTCAGGTGCTTCTTGCTGAGACTCACACTGGAGAAGGCAGCGGGCCTCAGTTTCCGGTGTGACGTTTTGAGGCAACTATAAGCACAGCATCTGTGGATTGCTTGCTGATTCTTAACAGGTGGGGCCAGAGAGGTAGAGGCTTGGGCTAAATTTGGCCTGCAGCTGAACCCCTCTCAGGTCTGTGCCTCTGGACACCTACTTCACAAATCCACACTAACAAGACTGGAGACTTAGGAGCTTTGCTTAGTACATAGAAACAGACACGGAAAGGCAGCCAAAATGGGAAGACAAAGAAGCAGAAACCATGTGACAGAACAGAACAGAGATCCAGATACAATGTAGTCAAGTAATCTAACAAAAACAGAGTTCAAAACACTGGTTATAAAGATGCTCAATGAACTTTTGGGAAGCGTAGAGAACTCCAACAAAGAGATAAAAATGGAAATGGAAATTATAAAAGGGAACCAGTCTGAAATGGAGAACACTATCTAAGATAAGTATATTAAATTGAATAAACAGAGGAATAAACAAAGTGAATAAAGAAAAGGATCGAATGCCTTATCTAAGGGATGAGAAAGCCAAGGACACACAATCAGAACGGTAAGAGATAAGAAGCCAAGACTATAAAAATAATTTAAGGAGAATATGAGACACTATTAAGGGTCCAAATATCCATTTGATCAGCATAACAGAAGAAAATCAAGATGTTGAAAAGCTGTTTGAAGAAATAATGATAGAAAACTTCCCTAACCTGGTGAAGGAAATGGACATAAAGCCCCAGAAAGCTCAGAGAATTCCAAAAATCAGGGATCCAAAGAGGCCCACACCAAGACACATCATAATTAAAATGCCAAAGTTTAAATACAAAGAAAGAATATTAAAAGCAGCAAGATAAAAACAGATAGTTATTTATAAGGGAACACCCATAAGACTGGCAGCTGATTTCTCAAAAGAAACTATGAAGGACAGAAGGGCTTGGCAAAAAATATTCAACAGGATGAAGACCAAGGACCTACAACCAAGAATAATTTATCCAGCAAAGCTATCATTCGAAATCAAAGGACAAATAAAGAGCTTCCCAGACAAAAATAAGCTAAAGGAATTTATCACCACCAAGCCAATATTACAGGCAATGTTGGAGGGACTTCTTTAAGAAAAAACATGTATCAAAAACAGGAATAAAGAATGGTAACAACTACATCCCTATCAATAAGTACCTTAAATGGAAAAGAATTAAGTGCTCCAACCAAAAGATAGAATGGCTGAAAAGATTAAAAAACAAGACTTCTACATATGAAAAGGAAGGGGATGGAAAAAGATATTGCTTTGATGGACCTAGAAGGTATTTAAATCAGAGAAAAATAAACACCATATATTTCACTTATATATAGAAACTAAAGAATAAAAAGAACAAACTAATCAAAAACAGAATCACAAATATAGTGGACAGTTTGGTTACGGACAGAGGGGAGGGGGTTAAGAGGGCTGAGAGAATGGGGTGAAAGATTAAAGTACAAATTAGTAGTTGATGGATGGTCATGGGGATGGGGAGTAAGGCATAGGGAATGCAGTTAGCATTAATATGGTGGCTAGGTGGAGAGTCAGGGGAGGGAGGGAGCAATTGGGGGGATCATTTTACGAACTATACAGATGTCTAACCAATGTAGTATATACTTGAAACTAATTAAAATTAAAAAAAAGAAATGAATCTTAAAAAAAAAGAAACATTCTCATTAAATCTAGGGAGGGAATGATGTCTACCATTATAGCTATTATTTAATATTATTCTTAATTAAAACCTATTCCCTGAAGCAGAAAGGGAAAAAAGAAAAGGTACAAAAACTGCGAAAAGAGAGGCAAAGCTTTACTTAGTTGTACGTGATCTCATCTATCTGGAAAAACACAAAACATATCATTATTTTGTCCATCAGTAACAAATTTTAAAATATTGCCAATTAATTGTAAGATATCATCAATTTAAGAATGTATCCCAATTTCAGAAATGTTCAAATGTATACCTTGTCATAACAAAGACTTCAGCAAGGTACCAGATATAAGAGCAATGTACATAACCAAAAGCTCTCCTGTAAGTAGCAATGACCAATTTCAAAATGTAATAAAAAAAGATCCCATTTGCAATAGCAATAAAAACTATAAAATTAAAAACTGGAAATAAACCTAATAAGGAATTTAAGAATATATATGTAGTCTTATGTCAGGAATTCTTATATATAGAAAATTATAAAATTCAACTGAAGGGAAGGAAAAAGAACATGAATAAACTGATGGGATGACTTCCTACTGTAAAGATGTCATGTCTCCCCTAATTAATCTATGAACTCAATCAAAATCTGGAGAGCATTTTTTATGGAACTTGACAAGCTCATTTTAGATTCCTATGAAGATAAGCAATCTCCATCAGCAAAATTTTAAAAAAAGAGAACAAAAGGAGAAGAATTGCCTCATGAAGCACTAAAATATGCAAGAAAGGATGATTTTTTTCCACAAAATTAAAATTTTCTGCACCAGAAAAGACATCATAAACAAATTTCAAAAGTTAAGGGACTAAGAGAATATTCAACAATATATGTAAACCAAAAAAAAAAAAAAAAAAAGACTAAGATCCAGAATGTATAAAGAACTTCCATATATCCATAAGCAAAAGACATAAAGCCCAGCAGAGAGATGGCAAAGGATATGGACAAATCACAGGGGAGGAAATAAACATGGCTAAGGAACACATGAGAGAAACAATGATCTTCCTCATTAGTAATCAGGGAAATGCAATATAGGACAGTGATACCATTTTCCACTGAGATCTGGAAAATTTTTAAAATTTCCTTATACTAAATGCTTGGCAAGGATATGGGGAAATATATACTGATGGTCACCGAAAGTCAAAACATAACTGTATACCCATTTTTAAGGGCAAGCTGGCAGTATCTGTTTAAATGACATACCATATAAACTAGCAATTCCACTTGGAATGACAAGAAGTTATTACCTATGTAAAAAAAAATACATATATATCAAATATGTATATATGCGTATATCTAACATTAAAATGAAAATAAACTTTAAAAAAAGGTTGGGGCATTAACTTCCAGCTCTGTAGAATTTATTTTGGGTAGACCAAAAGCTATGATGTAGGAAAAGGAAATTTTACTTTTTCTATTCTCCTCTATGAAAGAATACTCCAGCCCCCAGTCTAAGGAAGCATCTTGGTTTGCTATTCACTAATCCTAGTTCAAGTACACCTATTGTGGACTCAGTTTTAAATCCTCACTTTCCCCTCAGTGTAGCAACTGTTACAGTCCAGACAATTCCAAAGAATAAAATACCTTGCAATAAACACTTTAAGAAACATACCAGCAAGAAGCTTCTTTGCCACCCAAGGATGTTTTGTTTCCTGTGGAAATATTTCCTTTGCTACAAGGGATCTCTTCTCACTCTTGGGCAATGCACTTCGCCATCTCTCCAAGGCCCTTTGACTACCAATGGGAAATCTGCTCCGAATTTCAGTGAAACATTTCTTCGCCTTTTTTGATGACAGTTTCTTTTCCAGAAGGAATTCCAAAGCCTGCCATGAAACAGTCAAATTGTTCTCTTACTTGATCTCTTAGTGATTAAAAAGGCTGACTTTTAATCACAAAACTGAAAAATGAGGACTCCAGAGAAATGTGTTATTAAATGGCTATCTCTAATGGTTAATGAAATGTTGTTTAATTTTAAAACTTTATTATTTAGGGCATCTAATTAATAAAAGGAATTCTGCATGTTCTTTTACATGTTTAGAAAACCAAGAGCAAAAAGATAAAGAATATGACTACTTTTAAAGGTATTCAAATCCTAAATTTAAGAATCACCCTTTTTGAAACCATATAGTTAATGAAATATAATCCTATATTATAGAATAGGATGTAATCCTATATGCTTTAAAAGCATTTTAATTCTCAGTGAAAACCATATAAATTCAAATAAAACTTTAAGTGGGCAAACAGACTATTTTTAATCTATTTTCATAAACTAAAGGAAAATGTAAAATACAAACATATTTTCTGGATAATGGAACTGTAAAGGTAGAAGAGGCCTTAAGACCACCAAGGGCTAATTAATGGTAGAAATGGTATGTCAATTAGCTCATAATTCTCCCCACTATAGCACCTTTCCTCTATAGCTAACAGCTTACCATACCACACTAACATAAAGTGGATAAAAATTTGTGGATAAAAATGTGTAGTGTAGTGGAAATAACAGTGGCATAGGAGTCAGAAGATTGAAATTTAATTTCCACCTCTCAAGAAAAATAATTGTGTTATCTTCTGACCTTTGCTTTTTAAAATTTTGTCTGTAAAACAGTAGTTATAAAACCTACTGCAAATCACAGCATTGCAGTAATGATGAAATGACAAAATTATGCAGTAGCAGTCTAAACTTCAGGGAACAATAAAGGTTTAACGGGGCATATTGTTCCTGTCCTTGTCACCAATAAACTAAGAACACTCTTGACTAGTACATATCAGTTGTGATTTCCAGAAGTCTCTAGCCATATCACGAGACTTGAGGTTCTGCTTCCATACACCTTTAAGAGTCCCTTCTTTTCAAAAAGAAGTACAAATTAGTAATTGATAGATGGTCACGGGGATGGGAAGCATGCATAGGGAATGCAGATAGCATTAATGTAAATGGCTAGGGGAGAGCCAGAGGCAAAAAAAAAAAAAAAAAAAAGCAATTGGGGGATTGTTTTATAAACTATATAAATGTCTAACCAATGTACTGTATACTTAAAACTAATAACTTTTAAAAAAAAAATCTATCTAGATTATACACTGATATTCTAATCAAAGCACTAATCTAAGACTGCTTTACTTTTTCCTTTTCTATGCTAATAAATTCTTTATTAAATGGCACAGTCAAGGAATGGAAAAGTCTTTTTAATTAATGGACCTGGTTAAGAGTTGTTATACATTCTGGACTCGAGCCATCAATTCTCCAAGAAGTGAAATACAATATTATACACTACTCTGTAAAACAATAAAATAAAAATGAAGTGCTGCTTCTGCCCTCAGCAAAGCTTTAATTTACTAGGTGTAGAAGCTTTGCATTGTATTCTCCATAAATCCCAATGAAACTAGGAGATGATAAACATTACTTCCCTGCTTAGAAACAATGCACTTTTAACAAAAATTAGAGTCAATTTCATACCTCAATTTGTTGCAGGATATCTATAACCACATCAGGGACAGAAGAATCAGCATTCAGCTTGGCAGAACAGAGTGAAAGCTGGCGGATAAGACTGCCCAGTTCCCTACACTGAACAGGAACTGGGTGCTCCCCTCGGTCAGTAAACTGAGTGACAAACATCTGTAAGGCCCGAATGGCTCCTCGATGGGCAGCTGCCAGCCTGGACATTGCCCATGACTGGCAATAAATGAAATGTGATAAGTTATTTCAATATTCAGAACTTCTTGATATTAACTCAACCCTTAAGAATATTTAGTCTATTTTCTTTCTATATTGAACTACATTTTGAAAACTGTTTCACGGTAGAGGGAATTATAAAGTTTAAACGTTTTCTAGTGACAAAGTCTTTTCTTTCGTATTCTCAGTTTCTCACACCAGCAACAACAAAAATCTATTTTTAGAACCTGTTCCTTGGAAAAGAGACCCCAAATTCAGAATATTTAAAGTGCTCACGCCCTCGCTAACAGGTTTCTACAAGCACTGTAGATAACAGTGCAGAGAACACACACGCAATACTAAGAAAACAATGTTAATCTAATTTATAAATAAATATTAATTATATTTAAATTGCATCATACCTTTTTAGTGTGTTTAATTTTATGTGGACTCAATTTATCCAACTCTTCCTGGATTTCTTTAACCTGTTTTGTAAAAAAGGGAAAAATGAAAAACTTTATACCTTTCCACTGATCTTTTTTGTAGGAAAGGATGCATCCCGTCTTGTCTAATATAATCATTATTAATTCACGTCACTTGAAAATGAAATAAGGCTCTTCATTCATGCCCCCCCAAAATAATTATTGGTTTCCAATTCAAGATGGTGAGTAGAGCATAATGTTCACTTCCATCCCTTGGTCCCCAATGTAATAGGAATTTAACATGAAGGAGCGAAGGTGGAGGTGACTCCAGAAAGGTTGGAAGGCCAGATCATGAAGTCTTCAGTGCCATGCTAAAGGATTTAGCTTTCATCCTCTATGTTCCAGGGAGCCACTGAAATCTTTTAAGCAGTGGTCTGACAGGGTGAGATTCATGTTTTAGAACAATCTCTATGTAATCTCTTAGCAATGCAGAGTAAGGACCAAAATAGAATCCAAAAGAATACAGAACAAAATCTAACTCAGGCGTTTTATTTTAAATGAAAAGGTCCAGTTGTTAGTTCAAGCAATAAGGCCAACACGTGACTTAAGTGACCAGAAATGAGTTTAAGACTTATTAATGAGTAAGGCATTAAAGTTAAACATTTTTAAAAATCTACCCGTAATGTCAACAACATAAATCCCTGTTTATCAGCCACTAAATGTGTCCTGAAAGACACTTAGTGGTCTTCATTCTTTACTATTTAATAATCAAATTATTTCCTATTCCTAAGCTTCTAGTACATTACAAACATGAGACACATAGAAACTAACAAGGTCCTTTTCTTCTAAGACAAAAGCTCATAACTGAGGACCAAGGGTTTTAGAGTAACTGATTCCCTGGACTTCACTACAAAAATATGTGCCATATAAGCATTTTTTTCTGGGGAGAGGACCCAAAGCTTTTAGTAGATTCTCAAGAGTCTACGACAACAAAAAGTCAAAAACACTATTTAAGAAGTTTGGCCATATATACATAATACACAAATGTACATAAAGGCAGATAACAAAAAGAAAAAGAATTATTTGTCCACATGTTCAGAAAAGTTTGCCTCACAAAAGCATTAGAATTCATGAAGGATACATTGGTACTATATTTCTGAGATAAATGGAAAACAAATTCTCTATGAAGGTAATGCACAAGGCTGAATGTTCCATTCCTCCCTGCTTTTCGTACCTGCTGCTGGAGGACATAGAGCATTCGAGCACAACGAACAGCTTGCTCTTGCCTCCTGACATGTATTCGCCGTTCTTCATCTGGATCCAAGACTTCTTCCATTCTGTCTGAAAATATTTTTTACCCAAAAGTGAATTATAAGCCAAATATAAAAACTTATAAAAATTTCAATTACTCAAACGAGTAACAAAGATCTCTATTTTAAATAAGAAAAAAAAATGCGGCTGTCCTAACAACAAATGTCATTTTTTATTAGCCAAGAAATCAGGAAGAAGTAGACCTGTGTAATGACTCAGAGACAGAAGGGTCAGGAAGGTATTAACTAGGTCAAGCTCCCCTCCATGCAGGAATTCCCTGAACCAGAGCCCACTGGACAGCCTAGTCCACTGTGAGGCATCTCTTACTATTTTAAAATTCTTTATATTGAGCCCAAAACTGTAATGCTTTCTATTTTTACAAAAACCCTTTACTGTCCTATTTTTATGTTTAGCAAGATTTCTTTTACACTTTCTTATCTTGAATTCAAAAAACAAATCCTTTCTCCAACACATTAAGATTATATGAATGTCCAAAGTCCTCATAGATTTGTTGGGAAGCACAACCTCGTATACACTAAAGCTCCACATTTTCAAAAGATTAGTTCAAAGAAACTGTTTCTGGAAGATTGCCTGAGGGATATGCAACTTGTCCATTCCTTCTAGTTAGTGGTTTTCAAATGTGGTCTAAATAAAACTCCTATATAAGTTCTTACATAAAACAAATTCTTGTATAAAAAATTCTTATGTACTACTCCAATGTACTTATATAACAAATTCTTATGTAAAACTCTAATATACAAATTAGATATCTTTAATATTTACTCATTAAAAAGTCAACTAATATTTTTGTTTTAAAAAAAATCAAAAATTTGAAATCAGGAGTCGTGGACACATACGCTGTCACAGAGGAGTCTACAAGCTACGTTGTGTCTATCTCTTGTTGGGGCTGCACCACATGAAGAAACCTGGGATTCATAAACTTATATGAATATTAGTGGTAACAGGCTCAGGTGGGGTTTTAACTCCTCACCTTCCAGATGATTCTGATGCAACCAGTCTGCAAAGCAGCATTTGGGAAGCACCATTGGGTATTTCAGGGCTACTAAAAAAGTGGGCTGCAGATAGGTGCCATCGCAATCTATTACCAGCCCACGACAAGCTAAGTGCAGAAATCAAAAATATGCATTTACGGGTTTTTATAACAATATGCCATTTTCGTGACATTTTTATTATAGTTTAGAAAGTACTGATTTGTGAAAGACATTTTTAACTTAAAACAAAACAAAACAAAACAAAACACCCAACCCCACGGAATTTGAGCAGCTCTGCTCTAAAGTCCCCCTGTAGCAAGCCACATCATCAGAGCAGTGAGAGTCATGGCTTTCTTCCCCCAGGGAGCATGGCTTCTACCAATGTATGCCATACACCAGCACAGAGGAATGTTTTAAGAAAGGAGCCATAATGCTCTTGTTATCTTGATGTAGGAATGTTTTCAAATTGCTCATATTACACAACATACTCTTTATGAAAACCCACTGACTTCAATACATGAAACAATTGTCTTCTTTACACAATTGCTTTTTTCTAAACAACTCTGAAAATTCTGCAACTCATTACATTTTCCTCTTTAGCTGGCTGCTAGGAAGCTCAGAAACAAATTTGTAATTCATTCCTAATAAATCCTATTTTTCTTTTCCTCTTTTCCTGTGCCATAATATCCTTGTTTACTTACATGTGTGTGTTCTATCTTGTTCAACCACAGATATTTTTGTAAGGGACCTTAAGTTCCTCATATAACATGCATATATGTATAAACGTATATCTAAATTACAGACTATGTATTACTCTAGCAAGGTGGTTCCTTGTGATGCTCAACTCCCTACTCCCTGCAATCCAAGCTAGGCTTGATTCCCCTACTTGTTAGCTTTGGTAACCCTAAATTTTCCACATGGAATCAAGTCTCTACTCCCCAAGGAAACACAAGGGCATAGGGAACTTTGAAGAATTGTAGAAAACAGTATATGGTGATTATATACCTTCCTTTCTACCCTGTTGTCAGATATTTTACACATATATCTACCACTTCCCTTGTCACTGTTGTGTGTTTATCTAAACATTGCCTAAGTCAGAAGTGGATTCATCCACAATATACATATACTATGCTCTTTTTGAACAAATTAAAAGTAACATTGTCAGAAGGATTTCCGGATAAAGAAGCAAAACACTACAAGACAATTTGTACTCTGGTGCTAGAAGACCTAAGATTCAGACAGCAGGTTCCCCGTTCCTAGGCTGGGCCCTCAGTTAGTCGATTACCAAGTGCGGCTTATAAGAAAGGATTTGTATCATGTGCCTCTGCTGGAAAGAGGGGGTAGAGCAGGGCAGACTCTTCAGAAAAAAAGACATTGGTCAAACTCAAAGGCCACTTGTCTGGTCACTCTAGTGACAGAAGAAGGGAGTGAAATTTGATGGGGTGGGGGTCCCAAAGGAATGTATTTGAACTATCTCACTCTCGGAGCATCTCTTCAAAGCGAAGAATCCAAATTTTTCTCACCTTTTTTAGTTACCTCTTCAATTTTATGGATACAACTGCTCAACTCTTTTTGGAGTCGCTGAACTTCTAGCAGGCTTTTGTGTTCACATAGGCTTTTGTGGTCATCTATCCTGGCATGTGGCGGAAGTCCTGGATCATGGGTCATTGGTGAAGCTGGCATGGTCAGATCTGACTGTCTCGGATGAGATGTGTACACGTATACTTTGGCACCTGAGCTGGAAATTTCTACTTTGGATGGCTGGTGGCCGCCATGACAAACTTCTTGACTCTCCAATTCCTTTCTCTCCACCCTATGGTCAGATATTTTATGGTTAGTGTGTCCACATTTCTGAGAGATCTGGCGCTGACTTCTGAGATGATGTTCTTTTATGCATTCTTCAAATTGTCTTCGTTTCACATCTCTTTTGGCTAGGTGGACAGCATAGCTAAGTCTCTCTTCTGATATGACAGAAAATGAAACAGAACTGCTTAGGTCAGGACCATCTCTAAAATCCAAATCTTTACAATGGTATGACTCATTGTACGAGTGCTTCAGTTTTTCAATTCTAATTGCATGTGGGCAAGAATATCGGATTGCCAAGTTGCTTGAATGTGTAGGAACATTCTTATTAAACTGCAGCTGGTTCTTTAAAAAAATAAATAAAAGTAAGCACTCATTAGAAAAATAACATATTGCATGGTTGGTATACATCTACAATCAAGTTTCTAATATTTCACCCACATGACTATTACTGCTAAACAGTACATTTCTTTTGTACCAGCAGAATCAGCCACTCTCACATGCCCCCAAATTCATCCAATACTCCTGGTTCTATCCTCCAATCACCCAGACTCACAGTATCATCCTTCTGTTTACTAATAGCATCCTGGGATCCTCCTCTAAACATCAACCCAAAAAGGTTCAAGCAGTAAGTTCCCCAACTCCCCAATTATGAACTTCTGTCCTGTTCCATCAAGTGACCAATACAATCATTATGAGCATTCCTAAAAATTGCTCCAGACATGCCACACAGGACCTAGGCCATTTGACAATACCTCTTCAGGTCTTCCTAACATTTTTCATCAGGTGGTTGGAATACATCTTTTATTCCACACCTAAATTCATCTTGCTCTAAACTAGGGGTCCCCAACTCCCAGGCCACGGACTGGTACTGGTCCGTGTCTTGTTAGGACTGGGCCATGCAGCAGGAGGTGAGCGGCATGTGAGCAAGAGAAGCCTCAACTGTATTTGAAGCCGCTCCCCAGCGCTAGCATCACCGCCTCAGCTCTACCTCAGATCATCAGGCATTAGATTCTCATAGGAACACCGGTCCCTGGTGCCAAAAAGGCTGGGGAACCACTGCTTTAAATAATCTTTCTTATGTAGGCTTAAGTTTTTGTCAGTTTTAATCATAACAGATATGAGTTTTACTTTGTTTTTCACTTAATAAACATAGGCATGTTTCCATATTCCCACAGTTTTCATTATTTTTCATGGTTACATTTCCAAAATCCAATTAATGCCCTTTTCATGCTTAACCTAACTATAAGTTTCTATTAAACATTTAGATTAAGTTTTTCCACTGACAAAAATATTATTTCAATTAATACCTTCATGCATTTAGTTTTTTTCTCTTTTCAAGCTATTTCCTTAGGATACATTATCTATTCTGGGATTACTAGGTCAAAGGCAAAACAATTTTATAGCTTTGAACCTGTCAATGATGAACTCAATGAAGCTTGTGCTGTGATGTCTTTATCTTGGGGACAGTCTCCCCAACTCTCATAATAAAGTATGTTTATGTAATTGTGTGTGAAGAGCCAATTTAAAATAAACCCATTGTGATAAAACTTCAGGAAAGTATTTTGGGAAAAAAAAGTAGTTAAAACTTCACTAGAGGTTATGAGAGAAAAAAAATGGTTACCATTTGAAGAAGGCTCAGACTGATGAACAGTACTTGAAACATATAGTTTTAAACACAGAAATTCTTCCCCTCCCCCAAAATAAAAACAACCTAAAATACCTGGGGGATTTGATGTAAGCACCGCCCCCCTGCCAAAATTGGGTGAATTCCCCTTTAACCTGGGTGTAGGGAAGGGCTTTTTTAAACTATGGCTCAAAATCCATATGTAATAAAAGGAAAGAGTGATAAATTTTACTATATTAAAATAATTTTAAAAACAACTTCTACCTGTTTTTTATGGTTAAACAACAACCACCACCACCACCACCACCACCATAAACCAAGTCAAAGAACAACTGAAAAACTGGAAGAAAAATATTTGTAAATACAAAGGCTCCTTAAATATAAGGAAATCTTAAAAACTGAGGTGAAAAAAGATTAAAACTCAATAGAAAATGGGAAAAACACATGAACAGATAATTTACCAAAAAATATATAAGCATGGCCCTAAAACATAAAATGTTGGTCAATATCATAAAACACAAATTTAAAAAAACACTGAAATAGCAACAGATTAGCAAAAGTTGAAAGGTATGACAATTACACATTCTTTGTACGGCTATGGGAAAACAGACACTCTCATAAGAGTACTGGTGGGAATGTAAATTGGTACAATCCTTAGGGAAGGGGAACTTGTCAAAGTCTAACAAAATTACATATGTATTTATTTTTTTACCTAGCAGTCGCACTTCTGGGAATATTTCCTGAAGATACCCATCAATATACATTATGTAACTTATATTGTGCAGTGAAAAGAACAAAGTGCAAAAAGGATTATTTGTAATATATTACCCTTCAAGTGGGGAAAAATGCTTCGCGAAAGAAACATACACACATACATCTGATCTCTGTGCAAAAAAAAAAAAAAACCACACAGGAAAGAAAAATCAGAGACTATTAAGATTAGGTATCTACAGGGTGTAGGTAGGAATTGTGTGGAAAGATAGAGGGAATAGGAGAGGGGATAACACATCTCTGAATATACTTTTTTGTACAGGTATATTCAGAACCATGTTAAGGTTTCACATATACTAGAGAGATAGGAAGAGAGAAAAGAAGAAGAGAAAGAAGGAGGGAGGGAACAACTAAATAAGGATGAAGGAAAGCCCTAAAAATGAATACTAACAGAAACTAACGAACCAAACTGAATTTCAAATGAATAACATAACCATACTAAAAAGTGAGGGTTAAAAAAATTAACCCAATTAACTTCTGAACATAGCATTTGGACTATATGACCTCAGGCTAAAGATAAAAAGTACTCTAAACAAATATCGAATTCTAATTTGTAGCCTTCTCTTTTTGCAGAGGCATAGATTAAAATCCTGAAACATTTTTGTACATTCTAGGATTGAGCAAATAAGGAAAAGTATTATGGATAACTGGAGCAAGGTTTCACACTGTTAAATAAAGAAGTTACAAATATGAAAAGTGTTGGATTGGAATTGGAGATGCCTGTGTGAACTCACAGGTTTTAATACATATAGACAAACAGGTAGCTAGGCAGACAGATGCATAGAAAGGGAAGAATGGAGAAAGGGAAAGGAGAAGGGAAAGGAGAGGGAGAGATACAGATGTGAGTGTGGATATGTATGTACGGGCACACAAGTATATACATCTATTTCCCACTTATGTCCCCTGAAAAGGCCTAAAAACAATCAACACTCAAGAATCAATGAGCATTTCTAGTACCCATATATTGATTTCTAAATTCCATTTTCCACTAAAGGGAAGAAGGCTCCTTGCATAAATGACTAATTCTAGGACTAGAACAGGAAAAAAAAAAATGCTAATCCTGGAATATTTTTTTCTACCAAAAAGCAGTCAAAGATTGATGAAAACATGCAAAAGGGAGACAGGAGTCAGTTTGAAGTGGTTCTCATAGGCCAAGTCAGAGACCATATGAACATAAAAATAGATATTTGAACATAAAAATGAGGGTAAAGGATTATAAACTATTGCATTAAGACTCCAAGTCTGCTCTGATATAAATAAATAAGTCACCATTTGCCAACCATCATAATAAAAAATTCATTCAGGCAAATCATCAATGAATGCTAAAACAAGTAGATGAAAGTTTGGGGAGTAAAAAGATATTCACATAGTCTCAAAGACAGGTACTTTCAATTACAAAAGGTAAAAGAGTAACTTCACCATGGAAAACTTGGCAGACATTACCTTAATCAAATGATTAAGGTTAACACTGACAGTAATGGGACTAAATCAACAACATGCATTTCCTGACATGATGCACTGAGAAGAACTCAGCATCACTTCAGTGATTTTCCTGCCATAAGTGCATAACCCCAACTTAATCTGGAGAAAACATCAGAAAAATTCAAATTGAGAGAAAATCCTCAAATAACTGCCTATATTTTTCAAAAAAGTCGAGTCACAAAATACAAAGACAAACTGAGAAATTGTTCAGATTAAAGGAAACTAAAGAAACATGATCTTGGATTTTCTTTTGTTATAAAGGACATTATTGGGGTAACTAATAAAATTTCAGTGAAGTCAATAAATTACATGATAACATTATTTTAATGTTAATTTTCTGCTTTTGGTCACTGTACTATGGTTATATTGAGAAGTCCGTGTTTTTAGTAAATATATACACAAGTACTTAGGAGTAAAAAGCCATCATGTCTGCAACTTACTCTTAACTGGTTTTTAAATAAGTGTATGTGTGAAGAAAGATATAAAAAGGGAAGGAGGAAGAATGGGCGTGGGGACGGAAAATGTAATAAGTGTTAATATTTGCGGAATCTGGGAGAAGAGTATCCAGAAATTCTGTGTACTATTCTTGCAACTCTCTGTCAGTCTGAAATTATGTCAAATTTTTAAAAAAGATTTCTTCGTAAACCACACTCACCAGAATGGCTATAATTTAAAAAATAACACCAAATGTTGGCAAAGATGTGGAGGAACTGGAGGAGGTCTCATTTATCATTGTTTGGAATGTAAAATGGTAAAACCACTTTGGGAAAAGGTCTGTTGGCTTGTTTAAAAAAATAAACATACACCTACCCTAAGACCCAGAGATTTTACTCCCAGGTATTTATCCAATAGAATAAAAACATGTTTACAAAAAGATTTATACAAGAATGTTCAGAGAACCTTCATTTATAATAAACCAAACCAGAAACAGCTCAGGTGTCCATCAACTGCAGAATGGATAAACAATCTATGGTACACTCCTGCTATGAACTACTACTCAGTAATAAAAAGGAACAAACTACTGAGACACACAACACATGGATGAATGTTAAAAACATTATACTCAGGGAAAGAAGGCTTCCACAAAAGAATACACGGTATATAATTCCATTTATATGATGTTCTAGAATAGGCAAAACCAATCTGTGGTGGAAAAAAATCAGAATAGTGGTTGCCTCTGGATAGTAGGGTAAAGACTAACTAGGAAGGGGCATAAGAAACTTTCTGGGGTAATGGAAATTATCTGTATCTTGAAAGAGGTATGGGTTATATGTGTTTACTCTTGTCAAAATTCAGCAAATGTGACAAGTTGTATATATTTCAAAGTATTCATTTCAGATGTAAAATTTATATCCAAAAAATGGTAAACAAAGAATGAATTCTAGTATGTAATATACATGCTGAAGCAGTTAGGTTAATTGTGTCTGCAATCTACTTTAACGTATGTCAAAAAATAATATGGGTTGATGAATGGATTCTAGAGGAATGGACTGAAGAATATTCAATAAAACATATATAGTGAAATAGTAATGGGATCTAGCTATTCATTGTGAGATTCAACTTTGCTGTGTTTGAAGATCTTCATAATACAATGTTGGGGGTAAAGACATTTTGGGGGACAACTGGGTGAAGTTCAATAGGCTGGTTATTAGATAATACCAGAAAATATTTCATCCATTTCTTGGGTGTGATAATGGCATTACAATTAAGTAGAAGAGTTTATTTTTAGGATTAGTATTCTCAAATATTTGGAAGTGAAGTTTCCAAATATCTGCAACTTACTTGGAAATGGTTCTGCAAGCATTTTAGAGAGATGTGTAGATAGAAAAAGAGGACAAATTGTTGCAATTATGGAATCAGAGGTAGGTTTAAAAGGAGTTCATTGTTCTTTTCTTTCGACTCTTACAGTTTCAAAGTTTCATAATAAAAATATGAACAAATAACAAAACTACCTGGGTTTGAAGTCTCATGGGGTCACTTCTCCCATGTAGTTGGACAGTAGATGCTAGATGAACACAGGTTGAAGCTGGTCTGCCTGGTCCCATCATGTCAGACAGTGTAGAACAACAGTGAAAGAGTAGTCATCGGTCAACAGTTCTTCCCTAAAACCACTGCCTAAAATGAAAGATAGTTATTTTCAGACCGAGTCTTCAAACAAAGAGAAATAAGTAAAACTCAATGCCATGCTCACATAACAATATTCTACAAGTAGTCCACAGTAACCTCATACTAAAGGACAGTTACGGTAGTCTCTTCCATTTACAAAAGCAACTATGCTTTTGAAATTTCCAAGAGAACAGACTGTTATTGTTTAATAGCAATCTCTTGAGCCCTTTGAATTCCAAATTTCAAATCTCAAGGGTCTCCAGTAGGACATTATTCCCCAAACAGAACTGTTATGGTAGACGAGCACCTCCGGCAGGACAGTTTTATGGACAGTCTATGTTAACAAATCCTAACCACTAGTCAAAAGCAAGTACGCTTTACTAGGTAGCTCCAAAAGACATAACTGAATGACTCTAAGTAAACCTGCAGGATCAGAATATCTAGATTTATGCCAGGATCTGCCATCAACTAGCTGAATGACCTCTCTAAATCTTCAATTTCTCCCATCTTCCCCCCACCATATATACACACAGTGAGATAAAAGATATGAAAGCATTTTGTAAGCCATTATGGCTATATCCTTACCATTGCCTCTCCCTATTCTGAATGCCTCCTTATGAACCCTTTATTATCCCTGCACACATCACGTGCTTATGACATAATTGTCTCAGGTTATTTACCTATTTCACAGGTTTATGTCCCATCTTCCCAGCTAGACAAGTAGACAAGGTTCCTTGAGGGTAAGGGCCTTGTCTTGCTCTTCTCTGATATTTCCCACAACACAGTGCTTTGAGCATAGCAGAAGATTAACTCAACATTTGTTGAATTAAGCTGATTCTCCATAAACTGACTAGTGTTAAATGTACTGGGGAATTTGTTCTCTTAAAGAATCCCACAGTAAATAAATTGGGAAACTCGGGTTTTAAAAATTCCTAATTTGAGCTGTTGAATAAACCCAACCTTTGTAGACTGGATTTGCTTAAAGATAGAGACATCTGAAGGAATATAAAGGCAGCTGTCTAAGACTCATTTGTAAGGCTATAGAGAAATGATCAAAAATGAAGACGGGAGGAGGCACATGAGCGAGGCAATCCCAACTGAGGTGGTATCACCACAGTTCAGGGGCTGGAGCTGCAGAATGAAGGAGTCTGCGGAATCAGGGCAAGGGCATCTGCAACTTTTATGTGCTCAACACTTTCCCCTTGGATGTCAAAGGCCTAATAATCTGTTCACCAAGAAAAAACTGGTGATCTCCGCAGTTCCAGGATGCCTCGAATTGAAGCTAAACACACACACAAAACACACA